>NC_049180.1:7647500-8247500 GCF_009769625.2 Cygnus olor | reverse complement strand
GCATAGGGACTTAACAAACACTTTCTAATGGAGAAAGAAAGCAAACCCCAAAGAAAATACACTTCTCCAGTAGCCTGAAAAGTAAAGGGCTACACTTCCTCTCCATATGCTATGCTATATATACTGTAATACTCTGAAAGGCAATGAATTATACATAGCCACTATTATTTTTGACACCTGAATCCACATAGATTCTGTCAGGATTTATTACAGTTTTTCTCAAGCTTTACCATGGCTTTATCTGCCACAACTACTCAAAATAAATAAATAAATAAACAAATAAAAGGATACTATTAACTTTGCTTTCCATCTTAAATTGCCTTTTTTTTTTTTTTTTGCATACCATGCAAATAGAAGAGTGTCTCAGCAAGGCACAAAGTATACGGTCTTCATATGGGGAAAAAAATGATTTATTTTTTTTTGGCTGAATGAAAGAACGTTGCTTGTATGCTTAATGGATGACATGGAATTCCAGAGATAGGGACTGTGTCTTGCATTCTAGGTGACTGCGGAGAAACCTCTTAACATCTGAGCTTTCATTCCCAATATAAAATATGGTGATGCTGACTTTTCCTTGCCAAGGTCATTAGGTCACATACACACATATCAATCAGTGGTTGTTAGGCACATTGGTAATACAGAAATCAAAGTAATAAGTACAGCGTCTAGATACATAGAAACCTGATATCAAGCTCTCTGCATGAAAATTGAATTTGACTCTTAATGAGGAGGTTCAGATAGGTGGTCTGGTTTTGAACTTAAAAACACCAAGAAACACTTTCCAAGTATATTTCTGTACATTTAATTAGAGACTTTTTTCATTTTTCCAATCCCTTTCAACAATCCTGTAATATTTTTACAGCCTTGCCTTTTGAGGGGCAGACACAAAGTGAGCTAGATACACCGTACAAGGAGATATCAAAGAATGAATTTCCCCTGTTGCTTTAACCACATGAAAGCTCTCCAAATGTATTCCCTTGCTTCTCTTAGTGGTTTGTATAATGAGATCAGTAGAAGTGAACACTAACATCTCCCTGTTCCATTTGCAGCTGCTAGTAGCTGAAGGATAAGTGTGCTATGGTAATGATTCTATTTGAAAAGGGAATATTTGTTACTGCATTTTTTTTTAATGTTCTGACAGTTTTCTTAGTTTTGGAGGGAAGGGAGGAGAGGAAAAAAAAAAAAAAACAGAAAGGGATGGTCCCTGCCTCAAGAATTTAAAGTCTGAAGAAAGAAAAAACAGGACAGAATTAACTGGTGGTCTCAGAGGACAGAGATCATGGGGTAGGGAGGAAAGAAAGCATAGTGGTTGCTTATCAGTTGAACTGGAGCTGGAACGTCCAAGATATTTTATGTCAATCTTCAGAATTAGGAACAGTAGAACTCCACAAGCATGGAAGGTTACAGAATACAGGGTGTATTGCTTGGGCTAAACTATAAAATTTCTACCCTCTTGGATCCTTCAGTTAATCCCTGTGGTACTGGTCTGTGCTGAGTATAGATGCTTGAATTATCTAAGGCTTTGTCAACTGTGAAAAGTCACTCAGTGTAGTATTACATAAAGATCTGTGTGAAAAGAGATTCCAAATGAAAAGGCTCCACGCAGGTCTATTCTTAGACAGATTCATCCTTGAATTAGGACTCTACATTCATCCTATTTTAGGACACCTCTCATCTCTCTCACATTAACATGTCAATCCCATGTTCCTCTATTACTCCATCCTCCCCCTACAGTACACATCCTCCCACTAAACAGTTCTTCCTCAGCCTGCTCTTGCATTCTCAGACTATAGGTTCTGATAATGGCTGAATACCTGCACAACCAGCAGGATGCTACTTGCCTGTTTCTATCTAAGGTAGTGTTCTAAGGCAGTGGGTTTTGTGATGGCAGGCGATGGAAGCTACTGTTATCAACAGTATCTTGCTGCTGTCCAGGGTAACAGCCACTGCTTTGCAATACCAGCTTAGCTGGAACATTCCCTTACGCTTTCACACTGAAGTGCACTAGATGAAGTATGAGCACACAATCTTTTTTGTGTTTTCTCAGAGGAAGGGATTAGGAATTAACACATTTGTGTATTTGACCACAGTATTAAGGTCCACTTCCCAAAATCCACGTTAGTATTTCACTGCTATACCACACCGCCAGTGCAGAGGCCCAGTGCAGAGTTATTTCCCATACCTCTGAAAGAATCTGCCTCTCACTCTTTCCTGGAATAGACTGTCTTTTGAAAGAGTCCAGTCCTCCTCCCAAATACTCCTGACTTCAGAACATAACCTATTTTGAGAGATGTTGAAACACCACCTTGCAACATTCAATGACCTTCCTTTCTCCAGAAATATCTCAAGAATATTTTACTTTTAAAATCAGGGAACCCAGACATTTAGGAGCTTTACTAATTCTTCTCCTCTAATTACAGCACGTGCAGGGGGATATGGGAGTACTGTAACATATGAGAACAACCCTGTAACAAGGAGCTCAAAATGGGGTCTTTGAAGACATATTGCTTTGAGGGCTTCTTATGTTAATAAAACTAAGATCAAGCAGCAGAGTTTGAAAACACAAACATGTCTCACCATTGGTCAGAGAAAAATACCAGATACTGGTGAGAGGGGGTAGCGCAGTTTTCATTAGTGTTGTTTGTAGATTAGCTGCTGTTAAATGTGAAAGTGCCAGCAGTTGATAGTTCACTTGAACACAGTATAGAAAAAACTTCCCTGTTATTTTTGGTAAATTTTGAGGTGGTATGTCATTTTACACAGTAACAATAAAAAATGGATCAAACACTGAAACAGTTGCTTTGTTTGCCAGTCACAGAACAATGACAACTGTCAGCATTTGAATTATTATAGAACCATTTGACATGTACAAAAAAGACTCTGTATTCTTGAATTGCCTTTTATTGCATCAGCAAATAGAATTACTTAATGGGATTACTATTGAGCTATACTGTACACTTCTATTTCAGTTACAGCCTTTGTACATTGCCTCTCTTTGTACTTTACATGTGTAACTATAATATTAAAAAGAAAAATTAAACATTGAAGAGCAGGCTGCCTCATTAAAGAATTTTAGGCGTTTCAAAATATCATTAAGCTTAACCAGTGATGGTAAAACAAACTCCACTGAATCACATTCTAAAAGGCAACTTTAATTACTCAATATATATTTTTAATTATTTGGTTATTAATATTATATAAATACTGAATATTTATCCTGCTCCTGTTATTTATGCTTTCCAGTTAAAAAGGATAAATCAAACTGAATTCATGGAAGAGAGTGTTATTTTGATGGGTCCAGTTCTTGTACCTAGAGGGAAACACTGTAAAACTAGAATCTCACACACTAGCAGGAGTGAAAATTCAAACTGCTCAATAGTAAATGGGCACAATCTCAGGGAGGTTACTGTTAAGACGTCCAAGCACAGTGGTGTTTTTAAGCTGATACACTTTCTGCTCTGAGATGAATCTTGCTGAACATGAAGTTAAAGAAAGTACTGACAAGTGCTAGAAATAAGTGTCATGCTAGCATTCTGTAATATAAACAAATCAATATTATAATATTTTCTTCTTCCAATTAGAAGTAGATTGTTTTATTACCTCTTCCAATCTTCATGACATGAAATAATTATTTTATGGCAGTTTTATGTATTTTTTTTTCTTGAGATCAATCACTTCAGGTCAAGTGGAGTAAATTCTGCTCTCACTTGAACTGATCTGTCCAAGTATACGCTCAGTGACCTGGGGCTCCATGGGCTTACAGACTCACAGAATTTATTATGTGGGTATTAACTGAGGACACTCAAGAAAAACTGATTTTTCTAGAAGACGGTAAGTAGCGAAAGGAAAATATTTGTTTTAATCTTTTCTGAAACAACAGAAAAAAAAGGGAAAAAAGTTTGAGAGGATAATAGAACACATTTATGGATACCTTTAGTCACTGTAAATGCATAGTATTTACAACATGAAATACAATTTAGAGAGGTTTACTGACTGCATGATGAATCTGACCATATTTATTTTTGCTACAATATGCTAAAGCTCTAAGTAATGGAAAATTAAGGCATATTTGGACTTGTTCTGTTTTAAAGAAAAACTCTGAAAAATGTCTTGAAAAGAACACATTTGATTTCAATATGTAAATGTGCATGCATACCAAGTCACTTAGTGTTTTTACGTATCTGAGGGTTTTAACTGTAATTCTCCAAATCTCAATGAAATTGTCTTTACTATTCCTCCTCAGATACATAATTCATGTGAAGATTAGGATTAACTCCCTTGGACAGGAAGTATATATCTACCATTACATTCAACATAATCTGGAATATAAATGCAGAAAACATGGGGAAAAAAAATATTACTCATGTATAGATAACACCTTGTAAATAAATGACATCTATATACCTGTAGGAATAATGCTCTTCAGTTTCATCATATCAATTTCCAACCACTTTCCAGAAGAAAACACTAACATGGCAGGGGCTTGGACCCAATGATCTCTCAAGGTCCCTTCCAATCCCTACAATTCTGTGATTTCAATAATACAAACCCTATCACTATAAAGATTTTAAGAAAATTTTAAGTCATTTTAAGTAACATCAATAAGGATGTGTGACAAGAACTGATCCCATTAAATATGTCTACAGCTTTTTTCATGTAAAAATACTTTCCACATGTGTGAATTAGTAATAAGCATAAAATTTGGAAAGGAAAAATGAAACAATGCTTTGAGAACTTGTAGAAAGCACAGTGGAAAAGTGTAATTTAATTTTTTCACCAGCTGGATTGTGATTGCTCTTTGTCTGTTTTTTCCTTGGAAGTATAAGATCTATGTATTTCACCAAAGATTTTATATAAAGCTTTGGAAAACTACAACAATGTGTCTAGACACGAAGCAGCAGCCTTTGTAAGGGCCATTTTGCACAATGTTCCCGGCTGTGCTGGAGAGAATACACAGGAAGAGCCAGAATGAAGACAATGGTGAAAAATCTTAGTTCTTAATTTCATTGTTGCAACCAGCACCTTTACAAAGTGCAACATTTCTGCCAATTTTTGCTAGATACAGAAACAAAGATGGGCTTGTATGTCTTTGTTTTGTACTGACTAACAGTGCTAAGATGAACAGAACCTGACACATACAGAAGTGGAAACCAGTCACTAAAACCCATATGTTCAACAGACTGAAGTAAGCCCACTGGTTGGTGCATTTTGAATGAATATTCAAAAAAGCAATCTCACCAAGAACTTATTTACACTTATTTCAGTGCAGTACGTCTCAATCTAAGCATACCAAGTTCCATAAAAGAAGGCAGGGTCAGTGATTCTACTATAAAAACTGCAGGCATCTGTTACGTTTCTGTCTGTGACATTTCTAATCAGATTTTGGATCAAAATTTCTTAGGGTCATTTATTCATTAGTCATATATTGTTTAGGTCAGGTAGGGATATCTGTTCATGATCAGTAAATCCTTTCTCTTTGTTTACCCATCAAAAATACCCCAAGCTCCATAAAAACAGAAACAAACAAAAAACTAAAGTAACAATACAAAATGCAGATGATTCAGATTTCCATCTAATGACATGTACTTTCATGCGATCAACGGTAGCTTATCTTTTTAATATCTTATTTTGTATCTTTTGTGGGGAGAATATTTCCAGAAGGCTGTCTTCTCAAAGTAAAAATGGTTATGCTAAAGATATGGTCTTCGATTTCCCATTCTAGGACAAATCCTTTTTATTCAAATCTGCCAGATTGAGTAAGTGTATTGTTGGGAGCGTTTCCTAAGGAATTTAGTAATTCTTACCCTCTCCTTCTCCTGACACAAAGAAGAAGATAAAATACAAGCTTAAGCTTGCCACACAAGGCAGTAGACTACCTATTTTACCTTACACTTTTACGGAAGCTTTTATTTAAAGTGGGGATTCTAGAATCCAAATTTAGTTAGATTGCTTTCAGATTCAGATATCTCACTTGAGCTCAACTTCTCACCATTAACTCCTTCATTCCAGGACATTATCCAGAAAGCTGATAATAATAACTACTATTTAAACTTCTGGCAAATAATTTGTCGCAGCTGTAGTTCTGTAGTTGTTCACATGTTCACATGCATCATTAACTGCCTGGACACATTCTGAAAAATTTCCTGTTTTGTTTTTTTTTTTCCTCTCTCCCCCCAGGGCTTTTCATAGCTTTTCTGCTATAAGACTATTAAACTAAACTATATAAAAAATCCCCCAATTCCAGACTACCTCTCACCCTCCAAAAAACACAATTCTAAATACACCTATTAGAATTCTTCACAGTGGTTAGAAGCAACCATCACTTCTGTTTACAGTATAGGATTATAAATTATATTGAAATATCATTCAGTTACAGTCATTCTCCAGCACTGCAAAAAGATGGATGGTCTCCAGGGTAAGGTTGTCATAAAAAGGAAAATCAAACCAGCTGAATAATACAATAAGTCTGTGTATCAAGCCAGCTCAACCAAGCAGTGATAAGAACTGTGGCAGCCTTTGAGGAGCTGGCTGACAGATTTCATTTGTCTGAGTTCAGATCTTGCCCCAGTGTCATATGTCATATCTTCCCACCATCCCTTTGGTGTTCTACTGGCACCCCTCCAGGTGCTGTCAGGGGATTAGGAGGAGTCTGCCAGTTAAAATGCTTGAATGAATAAGTCAAGAGTACAAGTAAAGGGCCCATTTGGTTTCTTACTTCCCCATCCCCCCTTTTTCAGACCATTAAATTGACACATCTTTTGCATTTGGTACTATACTTAGACATCTATTAAACTTCAGAATATAAATATGCAGTGTTATGTTGAAAAAGGACATTTCACATACACGTAGATACTAATGAGTCTGGAAAACCAAGATGATTAAGCCCTTTGGCAACAGCAAGAGTTACCTTTAAATCATATGACTATTGACACAATATGTGGAACCACATAATCTGCTATTACTAACGTCTCTACAATTTAAAACATAAAGCATTGCCCACTCAAAAATGAGCCATAGCAACATAAAATTTGTTGCATGTTAGATACATTTTTTTTCCTGAGAAAATAATTTTTAACTAAAAAATTCCTCTTTGATTTCATTTCCTCATAGTCTTTCCTAATGCATGGATCACTGTTGTTTTCCACTGTTTAAAAATAATTTTTTGCATTTTGCTCCACTGAGATGGCTAATAAAGAGTTATATTTTACAGACATGTCTAATACAGACCCCTCAGTTCATTCTAAGTGAGTTTGGGGAAATAATTCAACTGTCTAAGGTAGGCATCTAGTGACACCTTAGATGCATAACTATCCTCCAGCTGCTGCTCTAGAACAGTATGATTCTCCCATGCCATATTTGTCACAGCTATTATGGATGCCATGGTTGCACTAGTGTGTCTGAAACAGCACTAGATGTCCGTGTTTAGGCACAGGTATGACAAGGTACATGTACACAGCACCAGTCATAAGCAATTGTGCTCAGTTCCAGAAAGCAGCACTGGCATGTTAAAGCAACACATCAAATAGCCTAATATATGTAGAACACCACTGTGGTGGTATTGCTCCCTGTTCCAGCTCAGCAGGAGCAAGGGCTGTATCACCATGAATAATATATGTCTCCTTAAGCACATAGGCACTCTCTGTAAATTGACTGTTTACTTACCAATGCCTTTCCTGGAACGAGAAGAACATGAAGAACAAATCCTTACCTTGGGAATCTCAGGGCTCCATGATTCAATCTTTGAGGCTTCAAGCTCTGGCAGACAGTAAACTTCCATGTTATTTTACACAAACCTCTCCATTACATTTGCCTGTGGACAAAGCATGTAAAAAAAAAAATAAAAAAAATCAAGATAGAACTTTTTAGCAGTAAAACTGAATATTACAATTTTCACATGCAAAGTTGGTCTAATTTGAAAAATATAAATCACACAAAGTAAATAGCAACTTTTTCAGAAGTTATTCTCTGTGTACGCCTGATGAAAAATAAAGTTAAAAGTTTTAATCAGCTTCAAATTCTTAGTTTATAGCATGTATGAAGGCACTGAATAGAACTGAAAAAGGATAAAGATCAGTTTAAATGCAAATGACATCCCTATTTCAGATCAAAACTGAGGGGTTTGCATAGCATTGGTGCTTAAGTGCAACAGGTTTCTAAATTCAAGGGAATATAATTCAAGTCCCACATAATCTACATATATGGGTATATATATTTTTTCCCTGCAAATGTCACTTAATATATGACATATCTGATTATTGAATTGACAAGACTAATTATTCCTGTATCTATTCTAGGCTTTTTGATCATACACACATCCTAAAGGAGGTGGTCAAACACACATGGTAGATATTTAAAAATTCCTCTAACAAGTGGGGATTATTCCTGAGCTGCAAATCACAAAAGTGTGATCTTTTGAAAGAGTTTAATTGGAGAAGAATTTAGAATTCCATTTCATATTTAGTTAAGAACTAGAATCTTAGCTTTTCAATTTTATTAATTTAAAAATATTCACAGTTGTATTTGTGAGGAAAAAAGGGCACATGAACGCAAATATCTGGGGGAAAAAATATCACTAACTCAAGCTCACTTTAATCAGTAGTGTTCAAGAATAAATAGCTGTCAGAAAGCTGTTACACTGCATTGTAGTTATCAGTCCAGCCTGATGCCAGAATGGCTGTAGCAATGTTGTTTTGACACACTAGTAACATCTACAACTTGTTAGCAAGCGTTGTATTAAATCATCTTGTCATGAATTCTAGCTTTTATCAATTTAAACAAATTCACCACTTACAACAGAAAACATTTTCAGTAAGATAAGCCCTAGATAAAACATCTGAAATCCTATTTTCTTGTCTATCTACATCACTAGATTTGGGTGTTGATGACAGACAAAGGCTGAGCCCTTTTTGTTTATTACAAAAAAAAAAAATCTAAAGAAATTAAGAAATTGTTTTTCACCACCAAACTTGAAAAGTACTTTTAAGTAACAATGACTTTAGCCAAAAGGAGAAAGAAAAATAGGTGGTGGGGCTAGATGCATTCAGCACTAAAAAAGAGCTCACTACAAGACAAACAGCTTTCTAGTGTTTCGATTTGGTACCATGTCATATTTTGAAATTTGGCTTCTTTAGTACATTAAGGGCCCCTCCCCCCAAAAAAAAAATAAATCAAATAATCAAACGTAATAGTGAAGTCAAAGGATGTATGCTAAGGATGGCACAAAATGATCATGTGGTAGCAGAAGATGGATTGACAGCATGACATATGTTATCAATATGATTCAAACTGTAGAAAAGCTTAACTTGTCAGAGAAGATGCATTCTGAGAGGATAAGGTAAAAAGCACAAATAACCCTGAATGAACACTGTATGCACATGTTCTGATGTTTGTGAAAGAGGGTTACCTCTGCTTCCATTGAGAAATCTGTGAATCAGTAACTTTAGCAAATGGAAAATATAAGCCCTAAGCATTACAGTTTTTTAGACAGCTCAGAATCAAAATAGTAAATCTAGCTATGTCAGTTCCAGGGATAAAAATACAAATAGCATACCTCTGCATCCTGGTCCTCCATCAGTATTAGTAGATGGTTACTAGATGTGAGTACACCATACACAGCGATGAGTCAGTGATTCTTCCTGACTTCAAATTAGAATTACAACTCTAGTGATATACCTTGGAGAGTGGAATATTAGTTTTCCTCTGCTTTTAAAAGAACTTTATCTTAGTTTCGTAGAAATCAGTGATAAAAATTCTACCAGTAGCTGGATCTGACTTCCAGCTTTCTGAAGGCTAACAGAACTATAGAAATTAGAGTAGATGGCAATAAAATGAGCAGCAACTCTGGACTCCCACTTAGAAGTTTAAATGAATTCAGTATGAGAAAATAATTGCTATTTTTCTCCCAGTGAACTTCTTCTGAATCAGTTTTTAACTCAGCGAACACAGGGAGAAGAGCAGATTAATATACTTGTTTCTATCTGAGCTCTTATATTATGCAAATGTGTAGAAAAAATGCCTTAAAATATTTCAGCAGTTTCTCTTTAAAATATCTGAAAAATTTGCTTACACATCTTTCTCTTCACTAAAATAAACAGTCATAATAATCATAGTAGATTAAATCCTGTGTCCAATGTTATTAAAAAGAAAAACATGTTCAGCCTACACTTACATTATTCCTAATTCTAGATATTACTAACAAATATGCTGATAAGAAATTAAAATTTGCTGATTATTTTTCAATCAATATTTACTTCCCTAAACTATTTTATTCTTTTTTTTTTTTCTCCAAAATTTGGAGAAATTGTTTGTGGTTCATCTCACAGAGATAAGTCTCTTAGTAAAGTCCAATACTGGGAAGGAAAGAATGGGTTACGTAGCCATTTTCCAGTGAACTTCACGAACAGAGAAATGCAGTGACTCCTAGCTCTGAAGTCATTGTATCTGGGTCAAGCACAATCTTCCTAAACTTTCAGAAAACTGGGAAAGTAAACCTAACTCTCAGTGGGACGGGCCTTTGTATGTTCTTCTGGATGAATAAACACTGCAATTGTTTTGAATAAGCTGTTGTGAGTCACTTGAATTAGCAAGAGCTCCCAAAGGAAAACTTCCTACTCATGGCAAATTCAATTGGGATTGTAACATAAGCACAGTTATAAAAGAGAAGACTGTAACCAGAGAATTCAGGCTAAGAATGATTAATCCCACTGTTCTGCCCATGAGAGAAGGAAAGGAGGTTGCAAATGTTCCTACAGTGAACTGCTTGAAAAAAGCAGCAGAACATCTCTTCAGTGACCACACCCTTCACCCATGAACACTAACACATAGCCTTACATAAAAGCAGACATTTACTAAATATTTGCAATCCATTTACCTTGTCCCAACTGCCTTGCTTTGCCAGCTGCACCCCTCTAATCAACATCTTGATTCTGAAGAAAGTTACCTGCACCAGTCACATGTGGTGACTAAATATAAGCCAAATAACTAATTACATCAGCATGAATTCTTCTGTTTACAAACAAAAGGAAGTATCTGCACAAATGCAGAGAAGAGCACTGCAAAATATAGTTTGAACCCACAACTGAGCTATCTATTTCTTTCTAAGAGCTAAATAAAATATTATCAGGGATTTTTTTTCTTCTTCAAAATCCATCAACTATCACACTACAGTCTAGGTGGGCAAACTTTATGTCTCAGCTAGTAACTTATGACAGTTCTGCATGACTAACTTAAAGGGTATCTTGATTATTGCAGAGACAGTAAAGCTCTTAAAGTTTCATATCTCAGTAGAGTTACTAAATCTCTTGGATTTTTTGTAAATACACAATAACACACTTCTGACCTTCTCCCTCTGGGATTCAAAGTGAATGCCATGCTCCTCACCTTAAAAATTCCCTTGTTGCCCAGAAAAGTCAAAGCATGTGTCAGGAGGTGATGTCAGACTTGTCTGTCACTCAAACATTTAGCAAGATTGTTGGGCTCTTTGCTAGTTCTTTCTGTATGGCTTGCCTGTAACACTGAGTCTACAAAGGTGCTAGCCTGGAGACCCAGCAGAGTACCTGGTTCCCAAGAGGATATGCACTAATGGGTGTGCATGAATGAGTTTAGCATGCTGAATGACAAAATGCTTTCCCCTCTAGATCTTCTAATTATGCTAATTTTAAAGAAAGGTCTAGGAATCAGTTTGCTGCTTCTGTACTGGAAAAACTATTAGGTAAATTACTGGTTGTAAGTTTCTTCAACATTCAGCATTAATACAGTGGCATTCCTCACGCTTCCATGAGCTCTATCTTTAGTTAATTCCTTAGAGCACTAATTGTTCATGTACTGTCAGATAACAGCACAGAATAGCTTTATCTGAGTGAGGTAGGAAAAATAAAGGGAAAAGTGACTTCACAATAATAAGCGGAAAGGTGTTGGCTGAATAAGGAACTTAATCAAGAATTCCAGGTATACAACCTACTCTATGTCTATCTGTACATAAATTACCTAAATTACCTTTATTTAAAGATAAAAATGGGATTCTTGAGGAGCTTCAGCACTATCTCAGATAAATTGGACAAGAAGTTTAAGCATTAACACACATACATTACAAATTTAAAATCTTAAATCTCTATCTATACATGGGAAAATATTTTATTTGCATACCTATAAACAAAAGCCAAGAAGAGAAACTTTCGTTGATGTCTGTAATTAAGATTAAGTCCAGATTTTGCTCAAAATCCTTGAAATATGTTATTGGGTAGACAAAATCTCACAACCAGCATACACCCATTTACATTCTGCACTTTGACTATGTTGAAAATCCTTATTTTTATGGCTTTATAAAAGGAACGAACATTGCAAACATCATTGACATGTTCTGGAGTGAAGTTTTACAAAAGTAAAGAACCTCTTTTTTCCTTATTTATGAGAAAAAAATGTTAATATAAGAAAAACATGAAAAGATTAAATGTTTCATTTGAGAAATCTGAAGGATTAGTGGTTCTTTTAATATCACTATTTGAAGTACGCGATTGTGTCTAGAGAAGTTTAAATAGTTTATTAATCTACAGTGAAGAACACAGACAGAACTCAGAACTATTATCATATAACAGTGTACCTTGGAATAAAAAGTAAATACTTATGAGTCTGTAATACTCAAAAAAGGAAGTGTGGATTTTCCCAAAGATTTCAGTTGGCATTGGATCAATCCTTAAAACAACATTTATTTTCAAAAGACAAAATAATAGAACAACATTAAGAGAGGTATATTATAACGTCTTACACCAATTTCAAGTTTTTAAACTTCCTAAGTGGTATTTATTCTGTCTGGCTAATTTTAAGATATTTGGAATGAAAAACATCTTTTCTCCTGCCAAATATGCTGAATAATTCTGAAAAGCAGTACAGAGAGTTTTTATTAAGAAAGATTTCTAAGGTATGTCAGGAAAATCTCCATGGAGAGTTTAGTAAATGCTTCTCTGTATTTAATAATAAATATTGATTATTTAACAGCCAGGCTTCCAGATGCTGATGGCAGTAGTTCAACAGACTTGTAAATCACTACACTGAGTATAAAAAAAGTGCAGTCATCTCGGGAATTATTTTATTTCTCTAAGTTGTCTCAGTCCACACTTTTTTGTTGTTGTTGTTGTTTTAGGGGATTTTTGTTTTGTTTTGTTTGTTTGTTCATTTCTTTTTATTACTTCTTGGTCACCAAATTCTCATTGCACTTATCTAGTGTTGTGCTTCAGTTAGTGGCTGTTTCTAAACAACACTTAAAAAATGGTTAACTTTAACAAAAATGTAAAAAAATAAAATAAAAAATAAAACCCAGAATACAAGAAATTTCTTTCCAAAAGGCTACATTTAGATATTATTTTTGCTCATACAGGGATTCCATATCTACAGTAATACAACTGGAAAACTCTGCTTGCTAAAATGCTTTTTAACATATACACCAGTTATATGTACTTTTAGGGCTTTATCCTAACAAACTTGAAGCTTAATACAAATGGTTAACTAAAAGAACTGTAAAATGAAATGGCTCTTAGTGCAATACCAATTTTGTTAACAATATAAAATTGTTATTGAAATGTTTCTCATATGTATTTCTTTTAAAAAGAAAGGGGTATAAAGAAAACTTGTTGCATCAGGTTAGTACTTGTTTTGTATTTACCAATGGAAAAAAGCCATTTAAACTTAACTTGTTCAGTACCTCACTGTGCACAAGGTACGTGACCTTACTAGCACCAAACAACTGCTGAGAAGAAGCTTGATTGATTTCAAATCCCAGTCATTTAACTACAAGTCTAAAAGAGCACTGGTCTGCAGTCAAGAAATGAACATGGTTACAATCACAACAGTTAACATGGATTTAGCAAAGTAGGAGTAACAACACAGAAAGAATGAAGAATATGGATGTACAGAGATGTGCGCATAGGAGTTGTTCATTATGCTTATACAGTAATTGAAACAAAGAATTTTTCAATATAAATCAAAATGTCTTAAAAATTAAATAACATTAAGGAAACTGAATACAAAGACGCTTTGGTGAATCACCACATGCTCTGAGTTTTAGAGACTCCCTGCTCCACAGAGCAGTCTGTTCAAAGCCTGAGGAAGAACTTCACGAGCCTGACATTAGAAATACTTCCAGGCCTTCCACAGAACAACTTTGATCATGCTTCACACATAAAACCAGAACACCTTTTGAATGAAAGTCATACCTCTAAGCTGTTCTTAACATCCATTCAGCACTGGAACTATTTGTAATTCTGCAAGTAGCATTATCAGTCACACAGGCTGAAGCAATTACCCATTGTGTCTTAAGTACTGCACCCATTGATGTATATTTGGTTTCTGATGAGATTGGAATGGTCTTTCACCCAAAAAGACAGATCATCAAGAAAATCTTAAGATTCAGTTTATTTAATCCTTAAGGAACTCATAATATTCAAAATAAGTACTGTAATATTCTTTTACCATAGATATGACAGACTGGAAATATTTGTGGAAAATACAGGAACATAGAAAGATACTGGGCCTGAAGAGAGACAATAATTAATCATTCACAAACAATTTTTTAAAGTTTATTGAGCTATGTCATATCTTAGACAGAAAAACAGGGTGAGAAAACCCACAAAGCACAGCACGACTCATGGTAACAACAGACTAGGGATATTCAGAGTAGATACACCTCTTACATAAAGTATACTCCTTTGAGGAGAGGGAGTGAGGGAGTGGTTGTGGTGCAGTTTAGCTTTCCATCAGGGCAAAACCACCACAATACTTGACTTCATCAGAGGTGTTTTGACTTAAGCCACCAATAAAACGGGGTGTTAAAGTTAAGAAGTTAAGAAATCAGTAAGTTTCTAGACAAATTAACAAGTTGTTGCATCACTTCTTATATTTTGAATTACTTTTTCATCATCTCTCCAAAGCTAGCTAAAAATACTTCATCAGATCATTAGCTCAGCCTACTCTGTGGAATAAGCCATTTCCCTTGCCATAAAATTTGACATTTTCTTCTGAGATGCAATAGTAAGAAAGAAGCAATAGATATGTTGACATAAATCAAAGTTTATATCTAGGAAGACCAATTATGATTATTAGAACTACAATAATCAGAAGAAAATCAGGGAAACCTAATCCCCTTGCCTGGATGTATGCACTTTTTGACTAACCTGATTTCCACATTCATTATTTATACTTCATTACTGTGAACATTGTAACATGTTCTACAGCAAAAGGCAATGAATAACATAATCCATATCTCTCGAATAAATGCTGGTGTACATAACATTATTTTCAAGCTATTATGAACCATAACATAATTACTAAGTTATTCCTAACCCCTGAAAGAGACCCCTTGGTTGCTGTTGCACAGAATTAGATATTTATGAGCAATTAGGGATTTATGAGTTTTACTGCATAGAATTTGCACCCACCGTATGCTTCTCACATCTCTCTGAACTATGGCAGGTTGCCATGGCATTTGTCTTTTTTTTTTTTTTTTAAAAAAAAAAAAAACCTTTTCCAGAAAACACAGATATATCTAATGTCACCAAAACTTCCTACAGCAAGGCTTGCTCTGTCAGGCAGCCTGCTCTCCCTACCCACAGTTTTGCCAGCCAAGGGTTGTGCATTTGCTTTATTTCCTGAGTTCTGTTCAGTAACAAAACATAATGGATCATTGAGGTGCTAAATATTACTTTTGAAGTATTGAGTGTACAAGCTCAGTTTCTTCAGTGTTTTTAATCATGCCAATTGGTGTAAATACTTTACCTCCTCATGGGCTAAATTACAGAGCAGAAGTAATGAGGTCACCAAAAATGCAAGATGAAAAATGTAACATCCTACTCTTAGACGGAGTGAACTTTACGAGAATGTATTCACAGCAGAGCTTCCAGTACTACCCTAAGTAATTTTGTTAATGCTTTTGGTCTCTCTCTCTCTATATATATCTATATACACACATACATGATCATATCAGGAAAGTTTTCTCAACTCCAACAGTACACAAGGATGAAAGGCCAGATCTGCAAACCTATCTAACAGTGTAACTGACACCTCTCAGTTTCACAGGTTTAACTGAAGGGATTATGTATCACATTATATCAACAGGAGTCAAACCTCCACCTATTTTTGTCAATTTTGGTGTTAATGTTATTCTTATGTATATGACACTTTATAGCATGCTCTCCAGTCCTTGATATCAACAACTTCGATTAATACAGTATTTAGCATTCAAAGCCAAGCAAAATATAATGCATAGTACTAGATGCAGTGTTTTATCAGCAATAGTTAATACACTGCTAAATCTACAGGAACTCCTATCCAAAACTCCAATACTACTTTTCACAAGATGACTGTAAGGTCAACAAATGGAAGTGTTACCTGCAGTTAAACCTTCTGCCCTCTGTATTTACTGAAAGAACATATGAAAAAATGTTAATTAATTTTAATTACCAATTTGTTCACAAAGTACTAAAGTAGGCAGTACGTAAGTTGAATTTGACTGTGAAGTTTCACATGACTTCTAAATAATGCTGGAGAACAAAGCTTAGTATAGTTATTGTAAAATTTACCTTTTTAGTTGTTATTGCAATTAGAATTTTCTTGGACATTATTTAAAGGTAAAAGCCCAAATTAAAAATACCTATCTGTAACTGAGTATTTCCAGTGCAAAAATTCTGAATTAAAACCAAGAAAGTAGTGTTTTTATCTTTCTACATGCTTGGTGACCTTCACTGACACAGCAGCTGGGACTGAATGTGGAAAGCAGTATTGTGGCAGAGGGTGAACACCTCTATCAAGGTGGTGATTTGATTCAAGTAAAATCACACTTCTCCCATCGGATTTCCATCTGAGAGGATTTGACTAGACCAGAGAAGCCATGCAACAGAATGAATTCTATAGCGATTGAAATCTACTATATACTCTGAAGCTGGACAAGAAAAATGTGTTTTTTATTATTTTATTTTTTTAAATCAAGGACAACTGACAATGAAAGTTCCTGAAATGTATAGCCTGTATAAGCCTGATCCATCTCAGGCCTTAATCGATACTCTACTGAATTGCACAGCACAAAGTTCATATATATGCCTCTGCTCCACTAGGATGTGGATGTGCTGCACCAAAAAAAAAAAATGCCCACAGCATTGCACCTGAAGTTTACATCTCAGGGCTTACATCAGCAAGCATAGATTCTATCAGCTAATGTACCTAAAAATTTAAAACAATGCAAATACTTTATGCATTTAGGAATAGCAGTGAAAGTTCAGCTTGGCTCGGATCTGCAAGCTACTAGATATAATGAAAAAGGCTTGATAAGACCCACTTGGTAAGTTCTACACAAAATGTTCCTTTTTGTAGTTATGCATAATTATGAATTTTTAATTGGAAATAGGAATGTGTTAACACAGCATAACAAAAATTAAGGACAGATAACATTATTTCCTTGGAAAAATATCCCTTTTCCATGTTAACATTAACATCATGCATTAAGTATTTTACTGCTCTTCCTTCTCCTTTTTTCATGATAATAGTTAGTAGTTCAGGAGAAACAAGGTACAGAGGTGTGGGGAGAAAGAAGATGGTAGGTCCAGGATGCCCCTTTCCTATGAAACTTATCCATTCCACCTTCACAATAATAGGGAAAAAAAGTGACTTCTAAATACATCAATAACAACTCCCATTTTTTGGTCCTCTTGCCCTCTGAATCCCTTATCTTTACGGCAGGCTGTGATATTATCTGTCTCACTGCAGGACAGAAAATAAGAGGGCTGTCAGAATGACATGCACCTAAAAGCAATAGCTTATTATTAAGTGGAAGACCTTCCTACAACAATAGAAAATATTTTCTCTTTTTGTTGGGTTATTTCATATTGTTTTATTTGCCAATATATACTGGTGGATGGTGAAAAGGGGGAAAAACATTTCTAATTGTTCATCAAATCCAAGCATTTGCACTGTTTGTGCTCAGGATGCACAGCTGCGCAATATCAAGAAGCTGCAAGTCTCACACAGATTCTGTCCCCAGTATAGAAACAACATTGGTGCTTCTACCCAAGCACTTTTTGAACATAGTAGGTTTACAGAAATTGGTTTCCTGAATACAGGAGTTTTACAAGAGCAGTAAGTCCACTGTTTTAAAACATTTTGCCCTATTAAAAAATTAATGCAAGCTGGTCACTTGGGCCTTCTCTGGTATTTAATGTTAGTATACATCCAATGGATAAAGGCATAGAGTGAGTTGAGTAGATACATGCATATTTTATTTGGAGGATTGAACAAGTCATAACAGAAAGGAATATGAACATTTAAAACCCATGGAGCCAGCAACACCACAATAAACTCAAATTAAAATCCAATTGCATTTTTCATGTTATATAACTCATCATTTTATTGAGCATAATATTTTCGGTATTATGGTCAGTTTTAGGCTCCTGTATATGTTGAAAATTCCCCCAAGTTGTTCATTGGTAGGTTAATAGGTTTATCCAGCAATATGTGTTTCTTTGTCCCAGTTATCTGCACAATAAACACAGACTGTACTTCCATACTACAAAATATTTACAGTATTAAACTGAATACTCATACATTCACTAAAGTAGTCCCTTAGGTTTTCACACATGTTGAAGATTAAGTACTGAGCAATGTAAATATTTAATAATCAGATAAATATCTTCAGCCCTCCTTTACAGATAATCCATTTTCCCTAAAGTAAAAATATTTTGCTTTGAAAGTACTCATTTTCATTAATGTGATTCTCATACTTAATTAAAAAATGAAGTTTTTACTTCATGAATGAATCACTTGTCAGAACCGTAGAAATAAAAAAGTGCCAAACAAAATTGAATTTAAGTTGCATTATTAACTATATCCAAATTATGTGATACTTCAGTGACACTATTGAGTGAACTCTGAATTAATCCAGTTGGATATTTTATATGGTTAACATCTACAACAAAAAGTAATTAGTTTGAGATTTTGAACATTCAATTGAACAACAGTGTTGGTTTAACTCTCAGTCCTCAAAAAGCAAATGAGGAAAGTTTATAGCTGGCTTATGGAAGCAGAATGAAGCTTCTGACTCACCACACAGAATACAAATTGCCTGTTCTTTTTCCAATTGCCCGCTCAAAAATCTGTTATCTTCAACACATTTTTGGGAATCATACACCAAAATTCAGTTCCAAGTGCATGTACCATTGTAAACAGAAAGACAGATCAAAGTGATAAGCTGTCAAGTTAGGCCCGGTCTATTGAGAACAATAATATAATACCTGACATATTTACCAAGATTTTTTGCATAGCATGAAATAAATATGAAAAACTCATGAAACTCTTCCAAGCACTACTAAAAATTTGGCCCTTCTCTTAAAATCTTTAACATATAAGTGGCTTTCATGGTACAATCTACTTTTTGCCACACAAGCTCAACTGATGTGTATTTGAATTATAAAATAGAACATGTAAACTGCAGGTAGAATTTTGCTAATTATAGGAAAACATGAAAAGAAGAATTTATATAATGAAGACCACAACAGACAGAGCAGCAGGTATTCTCACTTTTTACCCTTCACTTTTGTTTTGATTCTTCTGACAGCAAAACAGTAATATTGCATACCTTATGTAGCTAATATCTTCCCTTACATCAAGTAAATTACCCAGTTTTCCTGCCTCCTGTAACGTACAGGTCTGTTTTTCTGATAAGCCTACAATATTGCATTGCTAGTCATCTCACTCATTTAAGTGAAAACAGCAATACTGTCAAAATCTCCTCTCTCTGCAAGATGAGCCACAGCTTGTACTAAGCCTTTTCACAGTAAATATCTAATAACCTTTGTCAGTAAATTATGGAGACATCTATATTATTAGTTTTCTTTGGAAAGTAAATTTATATTTGCTATAAATGTAAATCTTCCTCAGATGTGACTGGTTTCCTTCCAATATAGTAGAGTACTTACTGCTCTGGTAAATTTTACTAGACTTTTATTTGGTCACTCACAGGTGCTTGGCAGCCCATTAACTGGTGCACTCGCATCAGTGAGAAAAGCAGTGAGGAAACAAGGGCTAAATGAGACACCTAGCAGGCTATCCTTCAGTGGGGAAGTTCCCAGCCAGAGATATTCCCCTAAAAAAGAATCCGCATTTATGTAATATCTGAATGTACTGCTTGCATGTTGGTGTAGCCTATGTGTATGGGCAAAATGACACCCTACAAGATGCGTACTGTGCAATCTGGTCTTGCAGATGCGTGGGAGGTTTGTGAAGGCTTTGGGGAATTAAGTCCAACTCTTCTCCAAGTGATTTTAGTACTGAAAACCTAATAGATATTACAAAGCTAGACTACTTAGATGCAAGATAGCACAGGGAGATGAACAGAGCAGTAGAATGCAGGGAATGGCCCAGCATTGAGACCAAACTGTCCAGCGCTTGATCAGCTTGCCTGGGAGTACTGTGACTCAAGAAACCTGGTATCACATAGAGGGACAGTGGCATAACATAGGCATAGCATAGAAGTGCTGCAAGCAAAGCAGTATCAGTAAAACAGGAAAGAACATTTTCACCTCTCTTCATGCTGGCTGGTGAATTCCACAACCTAAACCTTGTTTAAAAGTACTTTTTTTTTTTATTTACTAATGTTTTCATCTCAAAGAGGAAGTCTCGATAACCAAGAGATATGTGATATTGCTTGGTGTAATTCATTCTAGACATTTACTCAGATGAAGAAATACTATGTAGGTCAGAGCTATTAACTCAGTTTATGGCTTCCAGAAGGCTGTTGTTTTATTGCCAGTTTATGTCTTCTATGAAAATATTGAAATAGCACAGTTTAAGAAGTTCATCTCAACACAATCTTATCTAAATTTATTCATTTGGTGCTTGCAATTAACTCAGTAATCTGCTTTTTAATAAGGGCTCTGCTATTTCTTACTTAGTCTTGTTGTGTACTATGCCATTACTTCATAGCTTATTTTTTTCTTGAAGATATCTGTGTGCTAACATAAATAAGATTGAAAATGGTGTCTTGTTATTTATGATAGGGTACTTTGTGAATTTTCACCTGGGCTACATACCTGTCCCACTTCAGCAGATGTAGCTGATCCTCCAATCCTCCAAGGGGTATTCTAACCTTCATTCTCCCCCCGCCCCCCTCCCCCCCCAATGAATAACTATATGACAAACCACAGAAGTATTGAATTCTGGTGAAACGTATGTCTACTTCTGTTATCAGAATTCAAATTAGAGCAACAAATCTACATCAGCAGGGCATAATGGAAGTCAGCAGCTTCCTATCCCCAAACACACTCCTGATGCTTACTTCACTGTTCTTCTGAAGGAACATTCCATTTTGGAAAAATGGTTTTGAGATCTAAGTTCTACCTAGCTCTATCATTGTCTTTGAGCGACTTTCCCTTTACTTTCACTGACTGTCAAATCAGTTTAATAGATAATGAGAAAGAGTATTAACAAATGAAAGAAGTATGATCAGAAGCACAGAAGAGGTTCAATATGAGGAGAAATTAAATAGGCTACAAGTCTTCAATTTCATGAAGAAAATAATGAGAAGGTGAACATAATGGAGATCTGAAAGATTCTAGGAAAAGACAAATAGCAAATAGATGTGCATACTTTCTCAGATCACAGGAACCTGGATTAATTCAGTGAAACCATCAAGCTGCAGATTTCAGCCAGAGTAGTCTCTCAAACAGCCAAGACATTTGCCACACAAAGCTAGGAATAAAGAAAGGTTATACAGCCTCAAGAGGGACAAGGGATAAAGATAAATCAAGGAACATAGGTTCAGTATTAGCTATTAAACACAAATGTGTCCAGTTGTTGTTCAAGATGCCCACATTCTCTGGAAGCTAGGGAAACAACTCCAGAGATGATCTATTATTTCCCTAAAAATCCAGCAATCTTCTGTTGGAATTAGATGCCAAAATCAGTTGACCTTAGCTCCAGTCTTGTATGGCAGTTATACAATCAGCAAAACATTTAACACATCACCTCTCGAATTTTTACATTTTCATGTACACCCAATATAGTGGTGGGGGAAGGAAGAACTCAGCTTAAAAGCAGTGCTTCAGTCGTTCTCTTAAGTATCCTGAACAGAAGGTTGGAGCCTTCCATATGAAGATTAAAGACATGATAGGAAGATCATTCATCCACTTAGACATGAGAGATGATAGATATACCATTTGCCAGTATAATAAGTAATTTCAAGTATGGAGAATACATTTAACAGCTAAGCAACAGAGAGGAAAGTTAAACTGCCAGATCACAGAAGTAAGACAAAGAATTAGAAGTACCTAAATAGTAGCAGAAAATAGACAGCAGTTAAGTATTCTATCATGTGACACCAATAATAGACTTTTTGAATCCAAGTGTGGTTAACTCAGATGACAGTATTATTATTAGCATTTAATTGCCTAAAGCCTACAAACACTGTAATTCATAAATTAAGTATGTCTGGTTCCCAGCAAAACATAACAGCATATTTTTAGGATAAACTCTATTAAACTGCTGAAGAAACTAAGCTGTCTTATTGACTTTCGTAGAAGAAATATCATGTCTCATGTTTTTAGACTTGATTTTAATCTAAACTCAGTATCTGACTGACCTCAGTCAGGTGCCTTACAGGAATCCTTTGATGCAGGCTTTTTTTGGTGCATATCAGCTATTGACCCTCACTCCAAAGACGCGTGACGATTAATGCTTGGATGTTCTGGTCCTTAAGCGAAAATTCAAGTATTTCACATGATGCTGGATTTTTAAGGTATTCTTTAACCAGTAAATATGCAGGGAAATGATTACATTTTGAGTTGTCAGAGCATTTACCACTCCCACCCCCCATAGAAGCTTTCATTTACCTTCTGTCCACAAGACTACTTTTTTTGAGCTTGAGCATCTCACGTTTCTCTTCTGAAAGAAAATATCATCCAGTCCTCCTCTGTTCCCCACCATCACAAATACAGTTATTTTCAGTAAGATAGCTTCTTAGCCTTGACATCGAATATATCCTCAAAGTGATTGTTATGTTGATTTACAAAGTTCCTGACTCTTGAAACTAGGTATTAAAAAATCTTAATAACATCATCTTTCTTATATATATAATTACTATTTACTCCACAGAAAATAAAGACATTTAAAAATCTGAAGAAGCACTTTGATTTATAGTTATATATGACAAGTGATGCTTGATTGAAAACTATCTGGTTAACAGTATCATGTTGTAAAACTTACTAACTTGAAATTGAGAAACGTGTTGCAGTTTGGAACGTAAGCAAAAAAGAATTAATTCCTTATATATTACTACTCATTCATTTGTATATGGCACCTGATGAAATGAAAAAGGCAGAGATTTGAAAAAAAAAGATTCCATCTACATTGAATGGCTTTGACCCTAACAGCTATAACAAATGGATTTACTTCCCCAAACTTCCACTTATTGAGGATGTAGTTTTTTTTCAGCAATCTTCACTTACAGATCTCACAGAAGTGACAGAAGTCTCACTATATTCTTGGCCAGAAAACGATCCGTTAGATACCTTGATAATGCTCTAAAGTGTATTTGAAAACCTTCTGGAATCAGCAATTCCCTGTTGCCAGTCAAGGTGAAACTTTATGTCAATGATAGTGCCAGTTAGCAATAGTTTACATGAGACCTATCATAACCTCTTTGCAAACGACTAAAAACTCTATTAACAACCACAAGAAGAGCTGATGAAAAGCCCTCTTGGGTTACTAGAATTACACATGCCTGATATTTTCTGCTGCTTCAAAGATGCATCCACACAGAAAAAAACACATTTCAAAATGTTCACAGCAAGAAAGAGGTTAACTAACTTCTCTCCCACTCCCAGCAACCAGAGCACGGTTGCTCTGATACAGCCAGAGAAGCAGGAAACTTGAACCTCTTGTACATATAACAGTCCAAGCACACTACTTTCTAATGCATGTCTTAAAATTACTTGTGAATTAACTAACATACTTCCATCTCAGTCCTATTTAAATCTGAGGCCATGTGTGTTAATTATGCAATCCTTCTTAAAATAAGCTGCTTTCAGCATGAGCGTGCCCTATACACACGTACCTTTTTGTGAGAAAGGACTAATTGCTTTCTGTGAACACCAACCATGATTTCAACAACAGTTTTTGTTACATGGGGGCAATATGCAACTCTGTGCATCTAAGGTGAACAAGAAAGCAGCAAACTGAAGATAAATTTTTCCAGAGTTGATCAAACATATACAGCAATTTCTTCCTAATATACTTTTAAACACCTACATTATGTCCATTGAAAGCATTTATAGCAGTTTCCCACAAAACTTGTGTTTCCTTACAATTGACAGTGAAGCTCGGTATGCCTTTGAAAAATAACAAACTCTAGGAAACCACTAGTACCCCCTTCTCTTCAGGAAAATGAGGATACTGCCCTAGAGATTTCTCCCATAACACTATATGTGCATTTTTTCTTTACTGCTTCCATCTCATGGCTCCTCAAATAATAAAAAAGATGGCTCTTTTCAAAGCATTTTTTCTTTTGTTTTCTAAAGTCCCTGCAATTTGAAAATACATACAAAAAAAGTGCTGGGAATATACAGTCTACCATGTATTACTTACACTTACTTTTGGCATGGACACCACCAGTACATATCCTGTCATTGATCTGCATGTGCTCAAGTTCCCACTAAAATCAATGGAGGCTTCTCCAGGGAAGAGAAAAAGTAAAATCCAAAGCAGGAAACAGTCTTCTAATTAACAAACCTAAAGTTTATCACATCTCCTATTAGTGAAACAGACCACTCTTTCAGAGAATATCAGAGAGATGTTAAGCTTACTGCCATTCAGTATAAGCTTATGAATATGTTCATTTAAAGTTGCCACAAATCCTGCTGCTGCTTTTCCCCACAGCTATCCTCCCAGAACATACAATGTAGGTTCATTATTTTCCCCTCCATTTCTGAACATACTGTTAGACTCTCTAGGCACCAGGTGACATTCTGAGTCTCATCCATCCTTATCTCTGCTATTCATGACTGCTTTCCAACATGTTTTCTTCCTTGGATCAATCAGGGATGGAACAGCATTATTGCTAACAAGGCCTATCTAGGCAATCCATTTGGGAACAAAACATAATGGAGAGGAAACTTTAAAGTGTACTTTTAATATTCAAACACCCACTTCTTCAGATCTGTCACAATGCTTAGGGGAGGCTTAGGCGTAGATAATAAAAAGTTTATTTTTTCAAGGTTTAGGAAGTTCTATTCTTTTTCTGCAGCACTATTATATGAATAAAATCATAGGCAGTGAAAAGAGTTTCTGAATTCCTGGGAAGAGGTAAAGTCATTACTTTTGTTACTACCTCACCTCACTCCATACATCACCTTGAAAGTAATTTAAGTTGTATCTAGTGATCTAAAGGATCATGAAACAGAACTTTACTTAGTGCTATATTTATATAAAATCTGCTGGTGGCATAAGATAAAGCTAGACGGAGAAAGGGGTCTAAATGGTCCTTAAACAATCCTCTATTTCTTTTTGTATATAACTTCAAAAATAAGTAAATACTTCCAGAGTCCTTGAAATGTTTGTGTTTTGTTTTTTTATTCCAGTTTGACAGACACTTCATTTTAAATTCTTCAAGTTAACAGCTAAAGCTCGTTCTAAGTATGCAGTGCTCTAGAATATGCCATGCAAGGCCAATAACCCTGCTTCTGAAATGTGATTGCATCGTGAGATTCAATGATCATACTGATTCCTAATGAGATTCATAAAAATTCTAAACAAAGATAGCCTGGATTTATAAAAATCAGGAGACTTTCAGAAACATACAAAAGAGAAACACTTGTAGTCTTGTGAAAGTAATATAGTGAACGAAGAAAATCA
This sequence comes from Cygnus olor, assembly GCF_009769625.2. Taxonomy (NCBI): domain Eukaryota; kingdom Metazoa; phylum Chordata; class Aves; order Anseriformes; family Anatidae; genus Cygnus; species Cygnus olor. The sequence continues at coordinate 8,221,619 of NC_049180.1, read as the reverse complement.
TGGCCACTTCCTAGGTTCTTCAGGATGCAGAAGGTTAAGTTTATGAGAAAAATATTTATTCATTTCCTCTATGGTTTCATTTGATTTTGAATGCAATCTTGGCAGAACTGAAGGCAACTGTAGTTTACTACTGACTTGGGAAAAAACAGGAATCCATTCTATCTGGGAAAAAACACAAGTTTCTACTTGTGCATTTGTGTTTATTTGTTACACTATTTTGAAAAAGAAATGTTATAACAGTCTCTATAATTGCAATCTTTATATTAACTAATACATAACTCAGAAAGTGTCTCAATTGACACTAGCCTGCTATCTGCTATGAAAAGGGCACATACTCATCAGATCTACTAAATGATTCATCATGTTAAGAGGTTACATTGGCACAAAGAGACATATCTGTAAGTAAGAGATAACATGCTAAATTCCCTGATATTAACTATTCTTCGGAATCATTGTTCAAAACCAGTTAAATATTCAGGATTGTTATATACTAATTTTTTACTGCGTTTAGTAGTTCCTTATGCCCATTTAGTATTTCTGGTGGTTTTACATGTGTGAGGTTATATATAAATATTTATATTTTTATATGTGCTTTTAAAAATACAGCTTCCACAGAAGTGTGTCATGTAGATGACAGTTTCAGCTACACTATTTTCATATTCTGTGCAACTGCAGAAATAGTTAGCATCAAATGACAGGGAAAGTCTTAAGGAAATCTGTATATCCTTCATGCAATAAAGCATAAAGTAATTGCAATGGAAATATAGTCTCTGATCTTGCAGACATTCCATTTCACCAGCATAACTTCCAAATAATTGGTTTTCATGTAAATGAAAGCCAGGGGAACTGGGAAACAGAAGTTCACACAGCCAGTTAGAGAACTGGATTTCATGAGAACTCTTAACCACAGATTATCTCCAGTTTCATTTCTACTTTGTAGGTAAAAGTCAAAAATAGGGATTAATCAAATACCATAATCTGTATAGAAGTATGCTTCAGCTATAAGTTGTGTCTAGAACTATCTGTGATAACAGGATATCAAAATCCCATAAACCAAGTAGATGCCTTATCTGGTAAGCAAAGAAACTATCATCTCCTTCCTAAAATTTAAAAGCTATCCGATTCTTAATAAATGCCTTTGTAAAATGGTTCACACTCTTCCATTAGCATCTTAGTTCTAATTATTGATCTTATCTATGTAACTGCTCCAGGTATTTCCAACAAACGTGCTGAACCATGTAATACCAAAACCCCTAAACTGCAACAGGTTGCTGAAGATATTTACCCGATCTTACCACTTCTATAATTACTGGTTCCATACAAAAGGCAAAAAAAATTGAGCTTAGTAGTGGAGAAGTGGGTGGGAGGGAGCTTCATAAAAAAATTTTTGCTTCTGATCCTCATAGATACAGGCAGCTGTATGCCACATAGCCTTCAGAATTTTAAACAAAAAAATCATAATTATTATTAGAAATATGGAATTCTCCTCAGACCACCTTCCACCAGTTTAATTTAAAATTTAAGCTACAACTATGTTTCTAAAAAAAAGGAAAAAAATGCATACACAGGAGAAAAAGCAGAACCTGCTTGTTTATTACATAGTGCAAATACTGCCTGGAGCAGCAGGCACAGCTATTCTACTTCATAGAACAACAATTAAATACTTGATTTCTGATTGTGCCAAAGGCAACAGCAAGAGACAAGTTAGGAAGCACAAAATGCTAATAATATTGCTTCTAAAGAGCATACACATGATCATTCTCTAGCTGTACAGTTTCTTGCTTACCTTCTAAGTTGTGTTTTCTGTCAGTCTGAAGTGAATCCAACTGCACAGCAGTAATAGCACTTTAGCAGTCACTTAGCAATCTAGCTGTGCCCACTTGGGAGAAGAGTTTCAACTTTCCAGAATGAAGTTGTTTATTGATCCAGGGGAATTTGTTGTGACTTTACTGTGCTGGCACATAAGGGGGAGCTTTGGCAATGTTATTTATATAGACGATATATAAACCTGGAATTTGTCATTTAACCCCTCCCCCTCAAAAAAAGAGGGATTCAAAGTTGAAACCAAAATATTTTTGGTACTTCTGGAACATTTAAAGATGTCTGTAAAAGCTGTAAATACTATTTTCTTTGAAGGAAACGTAGAAATGAAGATTTTATAAAGGATTGTTTAAGTAAATAAAATATGAAACTATACAGCTAAGAGGAACTAAAGCAGATGTTTTGAAATACCTGGGAACTTGAATTGCGTAGAGTAATTTTTCCAGTTAGAAAACACAAACAGGTGAGTATTATGTTCAGATTCAAATCCTGATCAAGGGAAGAAAAATTTAAGAAAGAGACAAAAATAAATACACCCATTACATTAATATTTATGTTGATGTTCTGTTTATTGAGGTTCCCCTTTTAGTTATAGGGCAAGTGACAATATGTTTGTTTACCCATATGCATATTTAATCACAGAATATCTCAGGTTGGAAGGGACCTTAAAGCTCATCTAGTTCCAACCACCCTGCCCTTGGCAGGGATGCTAATATATTGTATGTATATATATTTATATACACTGCTGTATGACAGTTTAACATAAGTATATAAAAGCCAAACCAGCATGATTTTAAAAATTGGGTACATACAGAAGTGTGTTTAATAGCACCAAGTATTTGCAGCCTTGTAGTAAATCTATTTGCATACTAATGAAGTTGAAAGCCAGATGCCACTAATTACAACCTATCCACTCTGTCCAACATACCACTAACAGTCATGAGTGGACCTCTTAATTCCATTATGCAAATGATACATAAGTACAGAAATAAATTCCAAGTAGTGGCATCTAAAGCAGCGTATTGGCAGGAGGTAAATTATTAAATATAGTCAATGAATGGAAATTAAAAGTTATTTTTCAGCACTAGATTAATCATTGCTAAATAAACATAGGAAAACCAATGTTTTTTCTGGTGTTAGTTATAGCAAGGTACTAGAGATTTTATTCTTTAAGACACATTAACCAGTCTTTCCAGAAAGACACCACCACCGTGGGTCTGATGCAGAGTACACTGAAGAAGTTTTAAGTAACTGTTTTAATTAGTAAACAACTAAAGAACTAGTTCTCAAATAGTGAAAGTATAGAATCAGTGTAAAGCGCCCTGTTATCTCTTAGGGTAACAGTTTGAGAGAAGATACATAATATTTGTTCTACAGTTTGTGGCTATGACAAATAGTCACTAACCACTGCAAATAATTGTGTTTCACATGCAACTCAATGTCATGTGAAACAGGAAGCATGTAAGCTCTTCCAAGATCACTAAAAATTCACTGTTCAGGTTTTGGTTTTGTTTTTCATCTTCACAGAAAGAAATGTAATTGGACAGGTGCACTTCACGTAGTTCACTAGAACGCTTATTTTAAAAGTGGAAACAAAACCCAAAATTTTTCTGACTTCTTTCTTTTAAGGTTACAGTACTAAAAAGATTGTTGTTAACAGACTAACAGAGCAAAGTATAAGAAGTGCTTAATTAACAAATGCATATCACCATTTTAGGACTGCTATTTTGAAGGATTTAAAATAATGAGTATTAATAAAAGCAGAAAGCTGTAAAAACACACTGCTTATTCTCATCTTTTAATAGAGACAAGCAGAAAATAATCTGGTTTTCATCTAATTCTGTCTGGTTTTAATCCGAGTTTACACTGTAGTATACCCTGTATATAAAAACACATCTAATAAGAGAGAGGTTTCCCCAATTGCAGCAAGAAAAGTGACTAGAAAAATGGACTAGAACCATTACCTCTGCAAATATTAAAATTAGTGAGTTATAAAATCAGAATGTTATTTGTTCCTTTATTATAAATTATCTGTTGTCCAATAAACATGATGCAGACTTTAAGGACCTGAGTGAAAGACTTATTTCCACAATCATTTAGTAGTCTATTATACCTTCTTGGCATAACACTCCTTAGGTACTTGGTTTGCTTTACCTTCATTCTGGAAGGAAAATATCATTTGTTGTTATACCCATGGCATATAGCATATACTCATTCATTTACCTTAAGACCCTTTTTTTTTTTTTTACGACCTCCAGAGTTATGTTCTAGAAGCATCAGGGTGATCAAGCATAATCCAAAATTTTTATTATGTTTATGGTGGGCCAGAGATTTTTTTCATGATATATTACATCTTGAGGTTCCTCTTAAGTGTTTAAATGGATAAAACTTCTCTGATTTTGCAAGTGATCATAACGCAGTAATTTACAATAATTTGCTTGGTAGCTTTTAAGCTGTGGTACATTGTGATGTGTTGACAATTCTATATGAAACTGTCTTAATGCAGTACTAGTCCAATTTTAAGAGATTACCTTTCTGAAGTTGTTAATGAAACATTCTGATCTACCAGATTTACATTTAACTGAAAAAAATTTCTCACTAGCAGATTTAGTATGTTTTAATTTGCTCATTGTTTGGAGATTACTGACATGTTTTTCAGAACTGATGGCATCCAGTGGAAAAAAATCAAGGCAGAGGGAAAATTACTTTAGTGTGAATTCCTTCACTATATAGCTTTCTAGGTTTCAATTTTACTTTTATGCTTTTTTTTTTTTTTTTGCATCTTTGTATGCTATGTGAAGGTCAAGTTTGCACATATAGTATTAAAGGCTTTAGGAGGTTTCCAATTATACCAGTGACATTTTATATGGTATTCTAAGTACTTTTCCAACTACAGAGGTTTCTGAGTTCATATTTTCATCTTTATCAAAAGAAATTATAGCCATCACACAATATGTTCTGTTGTCTAGAACATTTTAAAAATGGATTTGACCTAAACTACTAAAAGTCTTGCTTTCTATCTAGGTTACAATTAGAGAGTTGACATCTGAGAAGCAATATTGCATCCAAATATATCAGCCAATAATAAGATACTCTGTTAGGACAAAATACTCAGTTTGTCCCTTCTAACTATTCTGTCATTGACATGAAAACCACTCCAGGTCCCTCCTGCCTGCACTGCAGATCCAGGTACAGTTGTGTATTTGGAGCAACAGCAAATTTACTGACTTAATCCAGACTTTGAGGAAGGAACACAGAGCCATATAACACCCAGATATGTTACTCACTTCACCTTTTCACCTTTCTTTTTTCCCCCCAGCCATGAAACTCCACTTTACCAACTTCATCCCTCCCTTAAAAAAAACAAAAAAACAAAAAACAATTCGTGCTTGTTTGTGGTGCCACAAGCCAGTGTAATCCACCTGCTGCACGTCTCATAGTTTCCTAAGTGCTCATGAGTGAATTTTCCAGGATAAAAAAAAAACAAATTGAGCTGCTGTTTCTCTAATATAAATAGAGAAACTTGGACATTCAAAGGTAAAAAGGCTCATCCAGTATTCCACAAGAAATTAAAAAAACAAACCCTGTCACCTGTATATGCTATAGTATTACTGGAAATATAAAGTAATTTGATTGACAGTTTTCAGGCAAGGGAAGCAGAGCTTAGTCATTTTTTTATAATTCATTTCTTCTGCAAAACACTATAGTAAGAAATAGTAGCTGAAACTTGAAGTATAAACACAGTGGTCTTAAAAAGCAAAGTTGCTGTACTGTTCCATAAAAAATACCCAAGACGATAAATAGCTCAACACATAACAAGAAAGTACTAGAACATTCACTTTATAGAACTAGTCAAGTGACACAAGATTCATTAATTACTTCCATTTGATGTTTTCATATGCTATAATTGACTACAGATAGAATGTCAAAAAATACAAGAAAAGCAAAAGTTATACCCAAGACCTGATTATGTTAGCATCATTTTTAAGATGATACAGGTACAAATACAATCTTTATCTCAGTAGTTTTGAGAACTTGCACTACTATTCCCAAACAGAGCTGAAGTCATTCAAAATAAGTTGCTACACAAAGTGGAGGCAGTCTGAACTGAGCAACTTCAGAGAACTTAGTAAATAATTGTATTTTGTACTAACAAGCTGGGGTGTGTTGGGGCTTGGTATTAAAAAAAAGGAAAAATCCTTTTATATACCTGGCACATTTTAACTGATCACAGAAGTGGCCTAAAGCTATGAGACCTTTGCAAACTGTTACTCACAATAATCAAAAATGTTTGTGTGAGCTGCAAAAACACTGCAAGATCAAGTTGTCCTCAGAAACATACAAAGGATGCTATAATTACCTGCCACTGAATGAGCTTAGTTATTTCCTTCACATTTAAGAATCAAAATCTATGTAACACTTAAGATTGTTCCTCTTATAACAATGCTACAATAGGAACTCACAGGCCAGTAAGTTCTTAAACATTATGCAACAATGCCAATATGAAGACGTGTTCTAAACAAGAGCATGTATGTTTGGATGAAGGCAGGACTGTTGTCCCACCTGTTACAGTAGATCAGCATAAGTAGTGTATCACACTACATAGACACTTTCTTGTATTTAAGTGCCACACTCAGGTGTGACGTAAACATTACTTATCAAAATAGGACTCTCGTACAGAGTAGTTCTTTATGAATTCTATTTAAAATGGCTTGCAATACTGCAGAAAAAAATGGTATTTGCAGTTGTCACAGTCTATTTCATGCACAGCACCACAGATATCACACTGTGTTATGGAGTTTATGACCATAAGCATTTCCGATATCCCAATTCATGACCAGGATTTTAGTCTTCCCTCTTATTTATCCATTAAAAAGTGATAAAAATCTCTTCCCCACTCAGACAAGCAACTGTTCCTTATTGCAAACAAACAGATAGCAATGTTTCTAAACTCATTATAATTAAGCCAAACTATGTTATGTGACAGATTACTCAAGTACTCTTATAAACTATGGACTTTTATCTTCTCATCTATCAGGTCAAGAAGTTGCTTGCAATACAGGTTCTTAATTAGATTTTTATTGGAAAATTTGTATCGCTACCCTTTGCATTTAAGTTTGAGCAGATGAATACAGAGATTTTCACACCAATTTTCTTTTAACTAACTACAGGTCTATGTTCTTTTTCTTCAAACTTAATTAACTGTACTTACTGAGACTAAAGCTTGGAGAAGCTTAACAATTTCAAACGGCACTGAAGACAATGTATAGAGTCCTCAAAATCCTAAAACATGAAAACCTGGAAACAGATATTTAAGGAACAAAAAAATTGTGTTGTATATGTTCCTCCCAGACTACAGTCAATGATCTGGTTGAGCTGTTTTTGTTCTTTCTGCTTACTGTCATCATTCAACTTATCTAAACAATATCAAATCACTTTTACACTGAAAAAAAACACACTTTTTGGCCTCTCATTCTGACATTTAAAGAATTAAGAGAAGATGTGCATTATCAGTCTAGAGACTCAAGAAGCAGCGACAGGCCATGGAATTTCTTGAAACAGTAGGCGTTACTACTAGCTGATGGTCTTTTTGTCATTGTCTCTAAGTTTGATATTTTTGAGCAATTATAAACTAGTTTTGCCATATCTGATATAGATGCTTTGCTACTCATCTTGAAAGTACCAAAAGAAATACCACCAAAAAAAGGAGTGAAGTTCATTGCAGTTTTCTAAGCAACCTGACAATACTCAGTGCTAATATACTGTAGGTCATAACACAATGAACACATATCTTGCCTTCCCCCTGCCCATGTTCAGAAGTTAGATCTCCCTATCATCTGGGTAAAAGATGAACATGCTAGTATTTACGTGGATGATTCACTATGAAAAGTTTTATCTGTTTACATCCAGAGGTAGGTACTCTTTGTGCTTTGAAGTTGCGGTGCTTCTGTGTTACGTAATGAGTCTTCATAGCACCAAAAAAAAAAAATGTATTTGAAACAAAAAAATGGTTTATTACATGCGACTTTATACAGTAGTAAGGGGAAATCCAATCTCAAAACAATTTTCTGAAACCGAAAAGAAAAAAATGCAACAGCTGAGAAAGCAATCAGACTTTATGCTACCTGTCTTGATTTTTAATAGAGATAGCTGTATCTCTCTCAAGACAATTTGATACTGGATATAACTGCACACCCCCCCCCCCCCAAAAAAAAAAGAACTTTATTTTTAAATTCTAAAAGAGACCCTTTAAAGTCATTTACATTAAAGATATGCAAGGAAGAAAAACATACGTATTGAAGATCTATTTCAATCTATAAGATTGAAATCTATTTCCTTGCTTCTATGCATATAAAATGAATGGTACTAATACACCTAAGAAATCAGTATTCATAATTATTCCTCATATTTCAGTAGTTTTTTTCTCTACCAGAAAGCATAGAAAAGCATCATGTTTTTTGTATCTTCCTTTGAAGATAACTACTAAACCTTGAGATATTATTTGTTCGTATGCCATTAACATGAAAGCTAAAATTATTTGGAATCACAGGTCACAGAAAATATAGAAAAGCATCAGAAAGTCAAGAAAACACAATGGTGCTGTTGTTTCACATTAACACATATCTTACTTGACCATATAAATTACTACTAACTAGCATTACTGGAGAAAAACATTTAAATTTAAAGAAGTTTGAATTCTGTTTGTACCTATGACCTTTAGGAAAGAATGGCCTGTAATAATTTCAGTTTAAGAATCATTAAAAATACTGTTTTCATTTCCATGAAATAAAACCTTTTGTCTTTTAAGCCTTAATTGCTTCTGTAATTCCATGTACTATCTGAAATAGTAAAATATCTGTGAAGTTACATTAGATGTTATTGCTCAGACACATCACAATCACTAGTTTGAACGGAATACCTCTTTCCATTTCAGAAATCTGATTTACCTTACTGTTTAATCATATGACATTCATGAAAATGTAGTAAGTAAAATAAATAAATCAGGCTTCAAAGGCATAAAACTTTACTTACTAATATTCTATAAACCAGATTCATCTGAAAAGATTATTTACTAAGTGTGTATATTTTCACTTTTTTTTTTTTTTTGCATTTATCATTCAATTCTTCCTAGTCCATTCTTCATGGACATGAAAGTACATCAGAATATAAGAATGCAGATATTGTAGCTCGGCTGCAAGAAACTGCAAGCTATGATTATATAGACATCTAAAAACAGGGAAGGAATGATCAAGTTCGTTACTGGGAAAAAAGTTAGGCATGTATTGACCTTTTGGTAAAGATCCATTCTTCAAGAGGGAGATTTTTTTTTTTTTAATATCCACCAAAAAAATGTCATTCTAAAAGGACAAGTATGAATAAAAACAGTCTTGAACAGAGTAAGGCAATAGTAATCTTTGTTACCTACCCTGGTAACTTATCCAAGACTTACTAGTTTCACCTGAAGTACAGCAGTAGAAAATTTTCTACTAGACCTCCTCAGCGTAAGTTTAAAGGCTTCTGGATAATTCTTCAAACTGTTTTTCCAGAAGTAGCATACTATTACCATACCCATCAATGGAAGACCATAAATACATTGAGTTGCTCCCTTACCGAAAGGGAAATGCAAACACATTCTTTTCTTGTGGAGCTTAATTCAATGGAGCAACTCTCAGACCAAAGACTGAGACCGTCTTAGATTGAGACTTTTAAACAGAGGTACATGGGTTAGCAAAGATACATTGAAAATGGCTAATGACTTCCACAGCAAACAAAAGTAGCACTTAACTTCTGATCTCAAGGTAATTAAATTTATTAGAAATGCAGATTTGAAGCCTTCAAGCCTAATATAACCCAGCAAAGCCTTCCAATCAGTGCAAGTCAGGCATCCGCATGTCTTCAGATTACTGAGTCAATGCTACTTTCAGCATTTGTATTTTTTTTTTTTTTGTATTTGTATTATAAAATAACACACACAAGCCTGATTCTGCTCAAAGTATCTCAGGCAAAACTACCTGACAGTGTTTACTTTCCGCAAAAGTGATTACCACTTTTTGTCACTAAAATAAAGCTCTGTAGGAAAACTCCTTACCAGTCAATAAAAGATAATCATGGATACTGAGAGAAGGAGAGCACTGAAAGTACAAAAATATGTAAAATTCTTCTGCAGATGAGTATAACTGGAAAATAACGAAGTGTAAAGCGAGATTATGAATACACATGAAAAAAGTTCTCACACACACCCTTCCCATCAATGGCGTAAAAAAAAAAACAACTTATCACCAGTCACTATAACATGCTACAGATCACAGCGCTGGAATCTACCCATTTCAGCTTTCCATACTCACTGACCTCTGAAGTAAACACTAGAGAGACTAACTTAAGTGATTGAAATAGAACTCTAAATACATGCATAGCAGAAACTGTTTTTATGTGCTCTTTTATTCCACAGGCAGTCCTAGTAATTTTTAACTCAATTGCTTTTATTCAACATAATAGGCCTTTGTGACTACATAAGTTGCTAAAATATGTAAGTTCTTAACACAAAATTGAACTGTACATTACATAATCATCTTGTTCCAGTTACAGTTGGAACTGACACTCACAGCACACTATGGTTCCACACCTTTCTCTAGTGGCATAGCAACTCTTAACTCACATTCTTCATTCTGAATTCTATTAGCAGCAATGAGCCTTGGAAAGAAGTAATGATTACTTAATCATACATTTGTTGATTAATTTAGTTTAGAGTTAATTGAATGGTAATTAAGATTTTCTTTTGTAGACTTAAGTACTCTAACATCTAGAATATCTACTTGCAAGCTATTAGGCATAAATAGAATTACCTGCATTAAGCAAAAAAGCTCTTTTCTATACATACATTAATTATGAACATGCAGAATTACAATGCCAATTACGTAAACTTATCAAAGTCCGTGACAAACATATCCAGCAAACTAGATATTAGTAACCCATTCTAGAATGTTTACATGGTATTTTAAAAATCACAAGGAAGTTCACGTGAATATTTAAGAACATACACTTACATGCAAGAATGACATGTTTAGTGTCTATTTTAAAGTGATCTAACGACTTCCAAGATCATGTCCTGTTAATAGGAAAAAAAAAACAAACAAAACTAAAGCAATTACAGTATTTATCTAGTCTGCAAGAAGAACATTCAGGTTCCATGACTTGGTTGTGTAGAGAACTCATCACCTAAAACTATAGTTAGTTGCTCAACTAGGAGCTAACATCCTACCAGCATACAGCTCACAAATGTGAAATAGTCTGCACATTCTGTTTTTAACTGAGTATCTTAAGAGAGATTGATGCTGAAAAGTCAGTATTTTGCAAATATCACAGATATTTGAACATCTAATTTTGTCTCTGAACTACAAAAATAGCAACACATCAGCAACGAATGCAAATATGTAATTAAACACCCATCAGTGGTGTAACTACTACTTAAAAAAACACACGCTTGTTTCCTCTGTCACTTACAACTTCTTGGTTTCCTCAGATAAGCGGAAGGTCTGCTGCCTCCCATTTGATCTGAACTTGATTCTTTTAAGGAGTAATTATTCGTATTATAGCAATGCCTGATTTAGAAGCAATGAACTCTTAACATCACCCAACAGGCAAGAGGGGAAAGAAAGAACTGACAAGATTTGCTTTGGCTTCCTTAATAGCATAATTTCATTTTCCGAGTTCAAGGACCTAATTTTGCTGAGGTACAGCATATTATATTTAGAAAAACTAACAAACAGCCTTTTTTCCCCCCCCCCAAGTGTCCAGGAACAACAACTTTCTCAGCTCACACAAAAATTCATATTGAAACAAATTTTTGACTTCTCATATTAAGACTAACACAGTATGCTTATGACAATTTGGAATTATATTATGACAACAAAATGTGTTCACTGGACAATAGCATTGAGGCATTATAGTATTGCCATTATTACCACTTGAAAACTCTATTAGATTAAGCCAATAATTGATCATACATGTACTATACAAAGGTGAAAAAAGATAACATGCAGAAGTGGAAAAATAATGCAGAGGAGGATATAAAATTGCAGCTGTTATTCAGTCGCCAGTGGGTAATAAGAATCTATCCCCTTAATTACTGCATATAGAATTTCCTAGTTCAGTTTAAGCTACACCGATCATTATTGTATTGCATTGCCAATCGACACTGTACATCCTCTGCTGTGATACTGTTGGAAGTGTGGCATCCGTAGGTTTCTTAGTGATGACTATTTACACATGCCTGAGGATATCAGGGTCCGGCACTCAATCCCTTCATATTTTATAATCTATCAGAGCCATTTACATAATAATCTATCCTATTGATACTGCCTTGATACCGTTAACAGTACAGTTCAACTTAATCATCTCATCAAAAAACGTTAAGAACTCAGAAAGCATAGTTTCACGTAAGGTATTTTACTTCTAATGTGGTTTTATAGCTCTGGTTTGTATTCCTAATTCCCTGACATTCTGCATGTCATCTGGTTAGTTTCCTCAGGGAAGGTAAATGAGCCTCACTCCTGGAGCGCAAGCTTCCTAATATTTTTTTTAAAAAAATATCTTTGTTTGAGAGCAAAAGTATTGTACAGTTGTTATGGTAACTGGATTTTAAAGAGCAGTGCATAGCTTTGAGGGGCATCTGTTTAATTCCCAAACAAACCCTTCACCCCAGCTGTCCTCAAAGGAATGATTTTAGGTCAGTCTCTTGCAAGATGCAAAGAGTGACTTCCAGCTGAGAAGCTTAGCACAGCTCCCACTGACTCAATGAAAGGGGTGATCCCTCTATTTCAGCTGGAAGAGTTGCTGTTTATGAGCCACATGAGTTCTTACTTACAACTCAGTTCTGTTACTGCAAAGGGTGAATACATTGAAAGTCCAGCAGCAGCAGCACTCAGTGATTACATAGTGCTATAGAGCTTAACTGTACTTGGCAGAAATACCCTTGTCTCTTCCTGGACATACATACAAGAATAAGTTTCAGTGCAGGTATAAGGTGCTGTACAGATACACAAAAAGGAATATGCATAAATGGAAAACTACTTGGCAAGTACAGCAGTAGTATGGGGGCAGAGACACAGGAACAGCAAACCAGAAGATGCTGCCCATGGATGCAACCATACCATCAGCATCTGTGAAAGGAGTTTTAATATGAAGTTGTGAACTAAGAATTTAAGTTCTTTCATATTTTTAAAAAGGCTGCTAATGCTTGAATCAGCCATAATATGCAACACTGACTTACAGGTGCAGGGTTCCCCCACATCCCAAACACCCCTTCCTTCTTCCTGAAGAAGGAGCACTTGCACATGCAATGTGCATACACAAAAAGACAAAATTGCAAATGAATATCCATACTAGTGAGAAGCTATACAATGCCTAGTAGTTTTGTATAAATAATAAGGCCATCAAACAGCCAAAACAATCACCCGACAACTCAGAACTACAACCAAAGAGTCAGGTAAGATTGCTAATGTGATACACGGCTATACAAATTAATTCTTTCAAAGACATTTACCATCCAGCACAGAGTTAAATAAGGTAACTGTGACTAAGTGACTGAATGCCAAGAATCAAGCATTATATTAGCTTCAGCAACAGTTACCTATCATCTCTAAGTCTTTTATTGAATTAGATCCAAAAACAAGTTTAAAAGACTGGATGGGTTGAGAAAGGGTAAAATACCGTATCTAAATTTCTGTAATCAGGGATAGAAAAAGATATCCAGAGTCAACTTAAGCAAAGAGTTCAAAATGAAAGACTTTTAAATAATACATCACATTTTAGCTGTTAAAAACACACATACTTCTTCACTCACCTAATTGCACAAATGTAACTTTTGTTTGTATTTAAGTCTTAATAAATGCAATCCTTAGTTATAACAAAACATCAGTATTTCACATACTGATAGAAGCAGAAGTGAAACAACACATAGGAATAAGCACAGTACAATTCATTATTTATATGATTGCTCCATGCTCACTTCCTTTTATTTATTTTAAGTGTCTTTCTGTTTTCAAGGCTGATTTGAAAGACTGGAATCAGATGGCTGTTTATACACATGAAAAACATCTTTCAAAATCTCTAGATTATATCTAGTTTATAAACACTGCCAACTTTCTGCACCTGTATTGAATCAAGACAGTTTATAAAGGAGGAATTGTATGTTCACAGATGCATCTTAACATTAAAGTCCATTTTATTTACATGACCCTGGAGCCTTGTCCAAACAAGCTCACTTGAGCTTTACCCAGATGGTGACCATTTGCTTGGGCTTCATTTATTACTATTCCCGTAAGTTAAGGCAGGCAGCCAACTGGCAGAGAATCACCGACTTTTGCTGCAGGGATTATGTCTTCATCTTTGCATCGAAAATAAAGGAATGACAGTTATAAAAGTGCTAATGTTTGCATCACTTTCTTGCTTAACCTACTGTGTAGATGCTTCTTTTGTGCCTGGAAACAATGTACACAGACATTAATAAACAGCCATGAAAAAAATGCAGCAAGAGCAGAAAGGAGTTGACCTGAATTAACAGTACACTAGTATTGCAATCTAAGTCTAAAATAAACCTTCAAACCTGAAAAGAGTCAGGTTACAGCGGGATAGAAGGTGAAATACCAGAGACCAGGATGCTATGAAAACATAAAGCAATTTTGCAGCACGTTCATGCTGAATTAGATTAATATGAAGCTTTCTTACTAAAAAATAAGGTATTTTGATAACATTGTTAAACAGATGTATGAATATGTTAGTGTTTATTTGAAATTTCACAAGGCATTTTATTCTGTATCTTAGCATATATGCAACAAAAGACTGGTGCTACCTGCAAGAAACTTACATGCTAAACTGGAACTTTTTACTAGTGCATAATCTGACTTATCTGTGACAATAAAATGTTACTTATTTCTGTAAGAGATTCATATATTTGCTTATTATACTAATAACATACAAAAGCTACTACAGAATTGCATGGTGATAAGTAAACTTATTAGGATGGTATTTTCCTTAAGATATTGCTTGTAGTCATATATGATCCACTGAGCTATATCCAGTTTGAAACTGGAATAACAAAAATAAAAAAATTGAAAACCTTTCTTAAAGAGCCTGCTCACCTAAGAACCAAGTGGATGTTAAGAGAAATACACCAGCAGACCACAAACTATCAAACATATGTTGAATAGCATATCTTTATCTGAGATTGTACAGTTAAACGCCACTGCTCTACTATTAACTACTATTAAAATGAAATGACTAGTATATGACATGGAACAGTATAGATTTATATTACAAAGATAAGTATCAATGTTTATACAATATCCAGCCTTAAAATAAATGTAACTCCTTATATTCCATCAACATTAATAATATCAGTACCCACAAAACTTTATCATGTTCCTGAAAGATGAATTTCTAAGTAGCTAATGAACAGACAGCCAAGCTTGCCATTGAATTAGAGTAGCTTCCCCACCACCACCTGTTAAAGAAAAATTTATGTACTGTAAGTTAACTTCTGAGTTTTTAGAAGTGTATCATTTTATAGTCAGAGGAAATAAATTCAGAACAGCTTTAGAATCCCATGTGAATACCCAACTTTTCTAGCTAGAAAGTTGTTTAGATATTTCCCCCCTTCATCCAGAAAGCTAACTTTGCCTACTAGAAATTTATCAATAGCAAACACTGAAGCCCCCAAGAAACAAGACATATTTGACTAAATAAGATACACAACCATTTCTTTATCTTGCACATAAACATAATAAAATCTAGTTTTACTTCAAGAACTCTAAATCAGTCGAGAATTAAAATAACTTTCTACATGAGGCTGCATATTTGTAACTAACCAAACCATACCCACCAGCACACAGGAACCACCACAAAAGAAACCTCACCACACAACCGAGGTCAGGCCATTTTTCAAATTACCCAGTACAACCTTCCCCCCCCCCCCCCCACAAACTTAGGCAGAAGAACCTGAATGTATTTATCACTCCCCACCTCCCTAAATAGAACACAAGCTGAAAGAAATCTGAGTGATTAGAGAAGAGGTTTTCTTTAAGGTATTTTACAGAAAGAGCTATTCAGACTCATAGCAAAACAGGTACACAAAAAGCTTAGCATTATGAATATAAGAAACTGTTGAAAGAAGTGTTTTATGCCCTATTTCCCTAGCTTCTTACTCTTATCTTGTACAACTATGGGTGTATTTCGACATGATTTTTCTTTTAAATTTTTTGTGTTAGAAATACAATAAGTATACAAGGCTTTCTTTGAACGGATCAGACTTTTAGAACCATCTGTACTGCCATTTTCTGCTAGACATCTCATAACATGGTATAATATTATAGATTTAATTAGCTAGTAAACATACTTTCTGTGTTAACAATCCCTGAATCCCTTCAGGGAAGTGACACACATTCCTCTGTGACACCTGCCCCCTCAATCCCCTTTACCCTATAGCACTCCAGAGGAGCATTAATACTATTTTAAAAAGCAAAATTCTAAAATGGGGAAAGCTTCTACAAGCACCTTGGTCAGTTCCAGGTGTAGAAGTTACATAGTAGATCAGAACCACAACTTTTAACTTCAACAAGCAGTAGGAAAACAAGCACCTACATTGTATAAAATAACAACACAACACTAGCATACTTGAAAGGTGTTTATACCACACTACTAACACATCACAACACAGACTTACTTGCAGCACTGAGGAATAACTTCTCAGTAAAGTCACAACTTGAAGCAGTTTTTCTTATGAAAAAAAAACCAAAACCAAAAACAAAAACAAACAAACAAAAAAACCACAGAAGTTTTCTTCAACAAAACACCACTAGCATTCTGTTATCTCAATACCAGTGAGGCACAGCAGGAGATACTTAGGCCATATGTTGTACGGCTGCTCTGTGTTATTATCTGCCTCACCTGGTAAGGGTGAGGTAAAACTATTTCCCTCCTTTTCCACTGTTCAAAAGAGCTTAACAAAGTCTGAGGAAAATGTCTTGACTCTCCTTACCCTGTAAGGGGGGATGTGTTCTGCCATCTTGTTATCTGTGTTCTGCAGTGGAAGCTTCCAGAAAGCACTGAGCAGGGCAGGGCTGCTAGGCCTAGGTGAAATGGTGGCATTTCCGCAGCATGCACACGCTGTGAGGAGCACTTCAGCCTGCAACACCACAGGAAAGCTCCCTGTGAAGGAGATTACCGCCTTGCCTTGCTGCTTTGTTGCTGCTAATGGTATGGTGACCGGGTTTGGTGTTTTTTGGGGCAAGTGGGGAGGTCAGCATTGGGTAACTTCTCCGGGAATTGATGACTGGTGGTAAGGGTGTGGCCTCTGTCCCTTCTGTCATACCGCCTTACTTCTCAGACTATGTCATGTGCATTGGCTATTGCTTCCCCCCAGAAATGTTTCTGTAGGGCCCTAGGGACTCTGAGGACTAGTTGCCACTGGGGTGTGCTTGGGTGCCTCCTGCCTACTGGGCAGGCTGGCCTTGTGAGTGATTTTATGCTGTTATTTAGATGTGAGCAAGGAAATGCTTTTCAGGTACAGGTTTGCTGTATATTTTGTTGTTGTTAGCTGTGTACACTTCAAAGCTAACTTTCTTAGTTGTTTTTACACTGAAATTAACTAAGAGATTTGGGAAGGTATTAAAATTCATCCTTTTCTCAAATAAGTGTCCTAATGTTTCCCCAACTTGTCCTAAAGTTACTGGTCTGTTCCCATCAAGGAATTCGTCGTTAGCTTTTGTTACTTGCTGAAGTCTTATTGGTTTTTGTCAGATTTGTTGACCAAAAAAAAAGAGTTCCAGCATGTGTTTAAATTCTTCCCTGAACCAAAGTGCTTGTTAATGATTTGCTGAAATGTTTTTCAGTAACGTTTCCTTTAGTCTAGATATTAATGTAAACGCTTAGTACCTCACTTGCATCGAAGTCCAGTCTGCAGTCAAATAATGGTCGCAGAGGATTATTGGGACTGTATAAGCCTGAAGTGTTGGGTTTTGTGCTCCGTTTCTAGCCTTGCACTGAGGATTCCTGGCACTGGTCGTTGCGACATTCCTCCCCATCAACTCTGAATTTGTTGGAAGTGTTTTTATCCTCAATATATTATTTTCTTTTTCTGCATATGTTTATAAATTTAAAATTCTACTTCCTAGCAATCATGCTATCTGCTCAATATGTGGATTCCTGTAGCTAATAAGTTTCAGAGCAATAAGCATGTTCAGTATCTCAGACAGTTACTGTTCTCACAAAGTACAAATTGTTTTTCCTTCCTTTTTTTTTTTTTCTTTTGTCATCTTGACCCCACCTGTACCACAAGCAAAGCTTGTTGATAAAGCAAAGGACTTGATAGGCTTTTAATCTAATCTTTACTGCTAATCCTTGTAGTACTAAGGACTCTTATTATTATTATTTATTTATTTTTTATGAAGCTTCTGTTGCAGAGCAAAATGCAACTGTCTTGATGGCTTTATTTGTGAATTTTCTGCAGGCAGTATGATGTTTGGGGGAGTGGGGTGCAGATTTCTAATTACAGCATTATAGCAGGAATTTACATTTGAAGAATGACCCAATCTTCAGTTTCCAGATAGTTACAAAACTCATTTGTAGTTTTATATTCTTTCATATTTTCATATGAAATTGTTGCAAAATGCAGATGTAATAAAGCTGTTGCTTTTGTCCTTCATGAACACTGATAACTCACACATTTAAATTAAATTATTGCCTAAATTTTCTTCAGATGTCTTCTGTATTTCTAGTGACTTTTCCCTTGTAAGATGTTTTATTTCCAGGTTAAGGCTGTCTGTCTTTTATTTCTTTGACTGCTATTATAGTCTGGTGTGTGACAATTCCTGTCAGCTTCAACAGGCTTGAAGATGTTGCAATTCAATCACAACATAGCAGTTTTGTTTCTTCACTACAATGTGGGCTTCTCTAGGCATCTCAAAGATGACTTCTCTCTGAGGTCAAAATATTTAATGGTATGTTTCACAAGACAGAATCTTGTAGGCCAACTTTCTTGCATAACACTGGAAAAAAAAACTTTAAGTTTACAGGTAAGTTTTAAGCAAAAGAAGAATTGAACTGAAAAGTGCAGCGGAGTTCAAAAGTAGACATCCTACTAATAAAGGTAGAATTGCATCAGGAAAATGTGAGTAGTGTCTGAGGTACTAGTGTATCACTATGTAAGGTTGCTATTTATATTTTTTTAATAAGTTACTTTTCACTAATGTTTAGCTTCTGTGCTCAATGCACAAACATTCCAGCATATATAGGAAATCACATTTTTCAGTTATATGAACAATTGTCTTGAATCCAGATTTTTTGCAACAAACTATAAAGTCAATATGTGGGAAATATTTTACAATTACAAGAATTAAATCACACAGTTTTGAAATTAACATAATTTCATTTTTACATAGCAGAGTTGCTGTCTGGAAATGATCTATAAGACAGGAGAAGTCAAGAGGAAATTCTGTCATTTCTTCTTCATAGTACGGGATTTCTTCATTTCATCATGTGTATGTGTGATAAAACGTTCTGATGGATGATAAGTACTAGAGTGCTGTCCTTCCTGTTCTAACTCAATATTGAGTTGTGTTTATCACCTCTTGTGAGCTTTCCTAGACATTTCCTGGAAATCTCCTAGGTTATAAACATGGAACTTCAGCACTAGGTCTTTGATCCTGGTAATGTTGTACAGGCTACAAAAGCAATTCTTGCAGGATCGATCTATTAAAGGGGGTTCTCTTACTGGCAAATTTGAGCCCATGGAGTGGATGCTAAGAGGAAAAAAAAAAAAAAGGGTTTCTAATAGTAATTAGAATTCTTGGTTGTAGTTAGTTATATGTAGCTGGTCAAAGCTAATTGGATTTGTTAATTTAGTTTAACAAATTGCTCATGGATCGCTAATTACTTTGCGGCCTCAGATAATAAATTCATTACATCAGCAATTTTCCCATGAACATTGAGTTTTGAAGGATTAGCACTGGCCAGACTGTTCAAGTATACCATGAAAAATGCATAGAATGAAAATTACTTATTTTGATTTCTAACCCTTTGTTACTTCTCCTAAGAAATCGTAAAGTATTAATTTGATTCTAGACTGAGAACTGTGGCAGATTATGTTCATAGTATGAGCACTGTATATATTCCATAGTTCTGAGTCTGAATACTATTTAGAAATCTGTTCTTAATTAGTGTAAAGGAACAACTGTGGTTTTTGTAGTGTTGTGGTTTTTATTTTTTTTAGAAGTGTTAAGGGAACATAACTGACTACAGAAGTAACCTTAAATTCATTTTAAGTGCAATTCATAAAGGGTCAATACCTTTATTACTATTTTATGGACGAGGAGCAATTTTAGACACTCTTTATCTGTCTGCCCACTTCTTAACTGGAGGGATGTGTGTTTATTTGTTGCCTAGTTCTGGTATTTGTATGTATGAGTGTTTCTGCGAAGTTGAAACAAATGCCAATCTCCTGAAAACATCTATTCTCCTTGTGCACTTTTAACTTCTTTTTTTTGTTGTTTAGCTTGATAATTTCAGTTTTGTTGCCAATTTTCTGTGGGTTTACTTCTGATATTAGTGTAAGTGCTTTTGTAGCATCAATGGAAGTATCTCATATATATTTTCCCTGACATGGTAACAGCCCCAGAGGAGCCATTACCATCACATTTCAGGCACTGGAGCTGTTACAGTGTCAATGAAGTGTCTCTCATACTTCCATCCATACGGTAACAGCCCCAGAGGAGTCATTACAATGTCAGTGCAAGTGCCTGAGTGGTTATGATGTCAGTGGAAGTGCTGTTTTAATGCCAGTGCAGAATGGTTGTGCAAAATTCCATAACTGTGATGAAAGAAGGGGATTATTTTTAGCATATTGCTTTGGTTACTCAACCTAAAACGTTTGAATATAAGCTTCAAAGAGACAGAGATCCTCTGTGATGCCCTATATATGTCCTATGGCATGCTAATTAAGACAAAAATTACTTAGGAATATGCAACTTCTACTACACTGGATAGTGACAACATATTATAAAGGTGCACCACAGCACAGTTGATGCAATAGAGCAGTAACCATTGTCTAACTAGACAAATACTGAAAACCTCATTCGTGACAAAAAATAAAAATATAAAATGTGGTATTTGCACTGCATTTGCAGAGAGATCTGGACAGATTGGAGAGCTGGGCGATCACCAACCACATGAAGCTTAACAAAAGCAAATGCCGGGTCCTGCACCTGGGACAGGGCAACCCTGGCTATACGTACAGACTGGGCGACGAGACGCTGGAGAGCAGACCCGAGAGGGATCTGGGGGTTGTGGTTGACAGCAAGTTGAATATGAGCCAGCAGTGTGCCCTGGCAGCCAGGAGGGCCAACCGTATCCTGGGGTGCATCAAGCATAGTCGGTGGAGGAAAGTGATTGTCCTGCTCTACTCTGCGCTGGTGTGGCCTCACCTCTAGTACAGTGTGTAGTTCTGGGCACCACAGTACAAGAAGGACATTAAACTGTTGGAGAGTGCCCAGAGGAGGGCGACGAAGATGGTGAAGGGCTTAGAGGGGAAGACATATGAGGAGCGGCTGAGGTCACTGGGCCTGTTCAGCCTGGGGAAGAGGAGGCTGAGGGGGGACCTCATCGCAGTCTACAACTTCCTCGCGAGGGGGAGTGGAGAGGCAAGTGACCTATTCACTGTAAACACCAGTGACAGGACCCGTGGGAATGGTGTTAAGCTGAGGCAGGGGAAGTTTAGGCTGGACATCAGGAAGAGGTTCTTCACCGAGAGGGTGGTCGCACACTGGAACAGGCTCCCCAGGGAAGTAGTCATTGCACCAAGCCTGTCTGAATTTAAGAAGAGATTGGACTGTGCACTTAGTCACATGGTCTAAACTTTTGGGCAGACCTGTGCAGTGCCAGGAGTTGGACTTGATGATCCTTATGGGTCCCTTCCAACTCGGGATATTCTATGATTCTATGAACCCATAGAGCTGAGTGTTTTAATCAATGTTGTTAGATAGCCAGATGAACAAGGTGAATTAAGCATTTGTTGCTTTGCCAGATTTGTTCCTCAAACCAGAAGTTTGCAAATGATTGCACTGAAAACTTGGATTTACATCAGAAACCAACCAATGAGAGTAACATTAAAAAAAAAAAAAGGAAAATAAAAATGTTTGTTTTTTCATTGAAGCAGACGGCATAGAAGAAATGTAAGAGTAGTAGCTCTTGGCTACTTCTGTGTACAACTTTGAGTAATATTAAGCATTTTGATTTGTCATGCTGAAATGATTCATGCTGAAGAACATAGATTGTGATAAAGGGATTTGAAAGAACCGAAGTTTTCATCTGCGTCGTAGTCTTTTTTTTATGATGTATGTTCATGGGGTTTTTGTGAATTATTTGGTTATGATAACTATCACATCTGATCTACATCTTATGCCTTGTCATTACTCTTATTTTAAATCAACCTAGCAATTGGCTAGTGATTAAAAATGAATCCCAATAGTAGTTCACAAATAATGGTATAGGGCAGTAAACTGGCTATTGTCAAATTAATTTTTATCAATCTGAATTATTTCTGAACAGCTGCTCAAAAGTGAGGTTCACTGTAAAGAAATTGTTAAAGTACAGACTACACAATAATTAAAGCATTAAATGCTTAACTTTTTCTTATTAGTTCATATAAATATGTTTACAATAAAATGTTTCCAGGCTGGTCGATTTTCATACAATAAAAGACAAATTAATTGATAAAAGATTTTTTCTTTAGAAGGAAAACAGTCTCTAACTAAATCTTTGCACCTTTTATTCCATGCACTAATCCATATGAACACTTGTAAACTATGCCACTGACTATTTTCTCATTTTTATTGTACCTTTCCTACATTCTAATAGCATCTTAGTCATTGTTTAAAATTACACTTACAGGTACAGTTGAAAAACATAGCCTGACTTCACTGAAGTTGAAAACATCTTCATTGCTTAGTTTAGATGTTTCAAATCCAACAGTTCATTAATGCAGTAGAAGGTTAATTGTTTTCAGTGTTCCATTAATAGGAGTGAGACGTCTTTACTTCTCTTTTCTTTTTGAAGTAAAGAGTAGTATAGATTCTTCTTTCTTTTATTCTTGCCTTTATTAATGTATAGTAAGGGAGTAAGGTGGTAATGGTCCCAGGACTGCAGATTATCTACCTCTACATAACCACAGTTACTTAAGTTCATTATGGTAACATTGTTCAGTTACTCCTAGCTGTTAGTAATTCACTAAAGGTGATTTTATTTTCAGCTTCTTTAGAAGCTTTAACTTCTCTGAATTTAGCTTTTCTAAATTTCTTTATTTGCATTTTGCAAGTAACCCCAACTCGATAAAGGTTTTTTTCAATTGACCAGTAATTCTGGATTTTTGAGGAAGGCAATCCATACATCTTCATATGTTTCTACAAATAAATGCATGACTGGATATGCAATTAAAAATATATACATATTGATGCATATTTCTAAGGTAATATCATCCCTCCTCAGTCAGTGGCAATGTTTTGTTTGCATTTACTATAGTAGTTTTTTTCATGGCAAGCAAGGTCAGTGTGCAGTGCAAAATACAGCTTCAGATGGAAGAGCACCATATGTTTTAGTAACTTCAGGAATTTCAGTATTTGCTCTTCAATACTTAGAGAATAAAATACTGTTAAGCTTTTTATCTCACTATTTTGCCTTTTTACTGTTTGTTTTGTTTGAATGTTTTGTTTTGTATTAATTAACATTGATAGCTAACCCTCAGTGCTGGAAGGAGTGAGGCCATTCTTTAATCTTGTTGTCTATCATTAATTTACTTACTCTTCCCTTACTTGTCCATTAGAGTAGGTATATTATGTTTTCCGAATTGTTACGGTCTCTAACTATCACCTGGGGATTTACACATTCTGTTACTCTTTGCATGTCAGGGTTCAATTGTTTTTGCTGGACTAATAGACAAAATGCTGTTCTTCCTTGCCATCTGTTCTCAGAAATCCTGAGGTAGGATATTCAAATTAAACCACTTAGTATAGACAAACTCACTGACTATGTTATGTCCCTAGAGGAAGGGCCCCTGGATCCTCTCCTCCATAATTAGCATGAAGTTGTTTAACATTTTAGATGGAAAAACTTTAAGAAACACCTCTAGTAATTCATTAAAGAGAAGTTAATAGGTGGCTTTACCTTTTTGCTAAATTATTTACTAGTAGAGCTTTATATATTTTGCTGGAATATTTGTGATATAAGAAATTTATTTTGACAATGTGTAACACAATGACATTGCAGTCTGCAGATGTAGGCTGTTACAGGTTAAAGATTATTTAAAAAGTATGCATTAAAAGAAATAACAAATTAATTCTGAGACAATGTTGATGCAAAATTGCTTAATTTTCTTGCTTATCCTGAACTTTACTAGCCGGGCTCCATTTTAATTCTGTCATCCTAAAAGGTCAGCCTATAATGTGGACTGTGATGTTAGCTCTGTTTTTACCTGTATTAAGGGACAGCTTTCTTCTTGTCCTGATTTAAATCTCATGTTTCAAATTTGTTGTGATGCTTGTCATGTAAGGGGGAGAAAGAATACTTAAATTGTAGGAAGGGTATGAAGTTCTGGTGGGGATGGACCTCAAGTAACTTAAGGGTAAGAGCTGCCATCGGTGAACATAATTACATATGGTTGACCATACAACATAAATTAGCATGTGCTCAGAATATACTATGTGTTGTATGTATGTAGATGTCAAACCTGTCAGTATCTACTAAAATGTTCTTTAATAATAACTTTCATACCCATATTTCACTTTCTTCCAGGGGCTATAGCTTATAAACTATAAGCAGCTTGAAGATTTGTAGGGGAATTAATTCAACTTTCACATTTTTATATGGATCTCTGTAAGAACTACTGAAAATGTGTTTTGTTTTGATTTGGATTAGTGTTTTAAGTAACAAAGTGCTTTGCCTGACTCGTAATACATTACATCCAAGCACTAATGCAATAGAGTACATAATGATAACATTTGGCTCTGCCACTCCTGCAAACACCCTCATCTCAGTAGAGGATGTGTACTGAATGTGGGTTTCCTCAAATAATATAGTACCATAGTGTAATTTAGTTGGAAGTTCTACCTTTAATTTTTGGCATTGAATAGAAAGAAGAAACAGAGGTCCAAACAGCCTGGCTATCTTTATAGAAAATAATTTTGAGAATAAGTAGGGTACGTAAGGAAGGATTCAATATGCACAGATTTAATGTGTATGTTTTCATAACATAAGATGCAATCTACTCCTCTTGGTGAAGTTTCAAGCTCATATTTTTTCTGACGCTATTTTACAGTCATTCTATTTCTTTGAATATATATATATATATATATATATATCTTTAAGATGGGTAGAGGATATTGTGTTTAAAGCATTATGAATTTTGCTGGCCACTTTATTTCCATTCTCATCAGTAAGATTGACTGTGGTGCTTTGTTCAGTGTAACTTCTAGGTTTCTCAGAGACCCCCAAGGGTCTCTGAAGACTAATATAGGAGCTGCTTCGGTCATGCACCTTTAAAAAGCACCACAGCTTCATGTGAGAAGAGCTTCATGTCTGCGCTTATGAACAGATTACTGTGATTCACAATAGCTCTTTTTTGTCTTGCCAGTTTACTCTCATTCAGTGCTGAATTGTGGACCTATTATGTATCCTCTGTAGTGAAGGCGAAGCTGACGTTATGAAGTGGACAGAATATAAAGTTGAACTGCAAGTCGTCACAATTGCTTATTTGTAGCATGCCAAATTCAAATACAAGATACCAGTAGAATACCAAAGGTAGATACGTGGATATATCTCAATAATCTGTCCAATATCAGACTAGTAGGGTTCGTTTGTCACTAAGTATTTTCATATCTGTTTTTTCTTTGTCTTTTCTGACCACTTCTCAATAACTGGGAAAAGAATACCTCTCCCTGTGTATTACTTCCACTCAACAAATTTCAATTGAAACAAAAGTTTTGAGTAACTTGCAAGTAAAGCCTTGGCCACTGTCCTGTGGACTTATGGTGCTGGTCAGGCAAACTTTTCACTGAACTTGCAATAAAACCAGGAACTGTTTGGCTGTCCTGGAAGTTTTGTTTGAAGTTTTGACCCATTAACAAAATACCATTTTCCCTCCTATTTTTAATGCAAATAATATTCGTTTGAATAATCACACGTAATGTGATAAGAGAAAGGGAAATAAAATAAAAGTACTGGTAAAAATCAAAACTATCTTCAGAGGTGGTGATTATTAGAGAGAAAATAAGAGACTAGTTAAAAGGAACGCAAACTTATATCTTACATGGCTTTCTCATAGTTTTCTTAGCTCTGCATTTTGCTCAGAAACTTGAGCGCACCTTACCTAAGTATCAAAAATAGGCCTTAGATAGCAAAGGAAATGTCTTCCAGGAAATGTCATGAGGGAACAAAGAGGCTGGAGGTGAACATAAGTGTCTAAAAATTATTAACAGAAACATTCTTGTCCCAGGATGGTGTCAGGGAAAACAGCGTGCAAAGAAATAGCTAGGCAAATGGTTTGATGTTACAGTCTACAATGACCTTGCTGTGTTACCAGTGAGAAAAAGCAAGCATGACCTTTGTCTTCACTGGTGTTTTTTTTCTCAATTTCTTTAGAGGATAGCATTGTCTGTCAGAATTTTTCTTGCATGTGCACAAGAACATCGCGACTATGGACTTCCTTCTTTTGCTGAGCGTAAGAGCACGAATGGGAGTTGGAACAGTGCTTTCTGTGCTGTTTCTTTTCCGTGCTGTTCTGACTTGTATAGGCCTATTAGTGAGATTCAGCATCCAGAGTGTGGCATGCTTCTTCATCTTGATGACTTCCTGTGGTTTGAACAAAATACCTTAAATTTTTCTGGGGGGGATTTTATCTATGCCTTATCTCTTTCCATAGCTGAGAAATATTTTGAAGTTTCTGCTGGTTTAGTTGCAACATACTTCCCTTGTACTGTTAACTCAAAGCCCCGAGGCTGAGCACATGTTACTGTCAGACATTTAGAGCTGATTGAAGTGCTGGTAAGAATTAGCCACAGTTGTTAATTGTCTAGGGTGTGTTTTGCTCTGAAACCCTTTGGTATGCAGAAATAGGATGTAAAAGAATTATTTCCCTTTTAAAAACAAATAGGCCTTGGCGTGAATATTTTTCTATTTTATGTGCACGTTCAGAGCACTCTTATTAGGTAGGCAGCAATGGAACTTTGAAAGCACAAATCTCGCTAGATAGAGAAGCGGACAGTAAGTTTTTCATAGCAACTCTGTGAAGACCTAAATAGAAGTGTCACAGGAATGTAACCAAAATTACAAGAAGTAAAAGAAAGCTCTCTTCTTTCCTATCTTTCCAGCTGAGTTTACTTCTAAGAATAGGACTCAGTGGATTATTAGTTCTTTCCTTGAATTACCTGGGGATGGGAGGTGGGGAGGCTCTGTGTTTATCTGCATTTGCTCTTAACAAGGCCTGAAACCATTGCCTTAAGACATACTGCTCTGGAGTGTGGTGACCTGGTAAAATTTTGCTGTTTGTTCTTCACTGGAGTTATTTTGATGATCACATAACTTAACTGTATTTTCCAAATTGTATGCTCACTGTGACTGTAAACCCCCCTCCCACTCCCCTTTTCAAATGCAAATTTTTGCAATAGTAAGCCTTTCTGTACTAGCCTCCAGTCACTGATAGACCTTGAATTCCTACAGTTTGTTACATATACCCGCTGTTTAACTGTCAATCTGTAAAGCCTTATTTTTAGGTTTAGGTATTACTCCTCATTCCAGGGAGGTGTAGTTTTGAGTGATCTTTGCCATAAGTGACCTAAAATGGAAAAATAATAAAAGTGAGATTTTAATTTTTAGAAGGGCAACAGAAGTGTTGCATGGTTGTAGGTGTTAAGGATTGCTGCATTTTGAGGTTTCATGTTTACTGACTTGTATTATGCATCCTCAAAAGCCTGGACGCAGTGGACAGATATAATTACATTTCTGCAACAATAAACATAGATGCGAAGAAAAAAATGAACACACTGCTGAATGACCTTGGAGAGGAATGCCTGGGGCACAGTGCTGTGGCAGCTGACATCATTAACTGTGACTGTTATGCTTGGATCCTGGTATAATCAGACATCAGAGGAATGTTTCACAGGCAGCACCTTATGGATGTCAGTCTCTCATGCACTCATTATGATGCTCTGTGTGTTTCCTTGTGTGAGACAAGGAAGATCTACCTTGAGGCATATCAGGCAGTGTAGCTGGAGGTATTAGAAATCTTGACAGAATAAAGCAGTGTATTAAGAGCTTTCGCACTGATGATCCTCTTAAAAATGAGACTTCAGAACACCTATTGCATAGCATGATTCCTCTAAGACATCAAATAAGATGTTCTTAGACTTTGACTGCAGTCTTATTTGTGTGTTCCAACTGAAAAGTAAAATTAGTAATAACTTCTAAGATACATAATGAATTTCTCCACAATCTTTTTGCGTATTTGTCTTGTGAAGAGGTTGATTTCTGAAACCAATCACTGAATCAGTGAACTGAAACCTGAGTGAAGTCACTTTGAGGATAAATATTAAAAAACTATGCCAACTTGTGCTTTCCATGCTGATAAGTAATTGATGGTAAATACTTTCTGTATCAAACATCTTTAAAAATCAGCTGAGATCTCTTTTCTTGTATGTCCTGTTCCTTTAAAGAAGAAAGATTTTATTTCATGGCACCATCTTGTGAATCCCTAGCATGTTAAGGCCTCATGACATGTTCTTGTGAGTATTTTGTCTTGAGATGAGGCAGTCTTGTCTAGATTCTCAGTCTTAAGAGTTCAAGCATGGCTTATTCCCACGCTTTTCCCCTAATTTCATTGCATTCCAGACACTGTAGGATAGCTATCATGTTTGTGATTTTAAAGAGATGTTAGTGTATGATTGACATTCCCAGAAGATATAGAACTACTCTATCTACTTTTTCCATTATACTGCCCTCCCAAATATTCTCTCAAACCAAAAACTGACCACTTCCCATTTGCATTCACCAATACCTTGATAATATTATGCAATCTTGAGTAGCAAGGATGTTTCCAATTTGATGTTGATGTACAAATTCTGTATGTTGGTCAAGAATCTGGATAAGTAACCAGACATAGTGGAAGAACATTACGTTTCAAGGAAGGAAACAATTTATCATAGGTAGCAAGAAATACAGCACTAAAAATCACTTGATTCCATGGTGTTTAACCATACATTTATCCTTCAGGTAATACTAATTGAGGTAATACTAAATATGCTTTTGCAATTGAAGAAAATGATTTTGTTAATTAGGGATGATCTCATAATTTCTGAATTTTAGGCAGGGTTACAGAGGAGAAAAGGTTAAATACTGTAGTTGTTTCATAAAGTGACAGTGAGAAAATTACTGGAGGATGTGATGAGAGAGGGAAAAACAGCAAAGATCTGATTCATATGTAATATAATAACTGAGTTATGAATAATAGTATAATACCTTATTTTTGTGCTCCAAACAATGCAGATGTCAGCTTTTATTCCTTTCTTTTTATTGAAAGCACCTAATTTACTGCTGTTTCAGAGTTCTCTAATGCTGATAACAAACAGAACAGTACTAACTTTCAAGTAACAGTAGAATCTGTGCCAGTTTCAAATAGTGTTCCTTCAGCAGGCTTCTCTATGGGATAGTTCACTTCTAGATTTATTTTCCTTAAAGCTTAGATGATGACTTACTACCTTATAGTGTATTTATGACCAGAAAAAAAAAAAAAAAAGGAAATAATCTATTGGTATCTTATTTATCATATAAAGCTTAGCTACTCTAATCTACTCACATTATGAAGAGAATTCAAAATGATAGACCCATGTGAAATACAAGTACTATCTAAATGCTGTTATGATCTTTGAGTTGACTGTCAGATTCATTGTCTCTTCTGCTGAAATGCCAGGATTTGGTCAGTTTTCTGTCCTGAACAAGTGATGTGGCCCTATTAGGGTCTGGAAAAGGGAGTTGTCTGAACATTCAGAGAAACAATTGCTACTACTTTAGTCAAATTTCTATATATGATTAGAAATGGAGTGTATTATAGATTCTTAGAAAAAAATCTTTTCTATAAAGAGGTAAGTATTTGAATGACCTTTCAGTGTTTAAGTTGTGTGTACACAATGTGGGTTTAGATGTATTTACAGTCAAATTAGGATTGTTTTGGTACACTGAGTGAACAAATTTAGGCGCAGGTCAACATCGGTTACATAGATGGTAGTGCAGATTTCTCAGACACCCTTTTTGTCTGTCTGGTGGAATCTAGATGTGGACAGATCTCAAAATCATGTATTTTATGCTTATTGGAGGAATACCTTTAAAAAGAAGTAGACACTATGCATTCTACCCATTAAGAGTAAGCTGATTTATTTTGCTTTGAAGAGTGTGGTGTTTTTTTTTTTATGAGCAATTCACTGTCAGGGAAAAACTTTTTGTTATCATGCTCTGAATCTGCTATGGGCTTGAATAAGGCTGTTGAAGGTTATCTGGCATTCTGTATCAGCAGCTAAATATCTGAAGGGGGGGAAAAACCTTGAACCTTCTAAAGGGATGTATTGGGTTTGAAGCATCTTGTTAAGAAGTAACTGTAAGCGCTGAGTGATTATTTGCCAAAATGTTTCATGGGTTTGGACCCTGAAAGAGAATTAATGGAAAGATCATGCGATAATGGTTGGTAATATTTTGAATATATGCATAGATGTTCTGGAAAATAATTTCCTAACAGCTGCACCAGACTGGCTTGGAATCATTTCATAACTACAATAAAAGAAGCCTTTCTTCAAAATAGACCATGGCACTGTTATCTGTAGCAGTTGTTTGTCTGACTTGAGCCAACAATATCCCATAGATAGTTGTTTTGCTGTTTCTGGACTGGATTCTTAGCTTTACATCCATAAAAGCAGTAGACGTGTGCTTGAGCATAAATGTATATAAGGTTAGTGGTAATAACTGTGTGATAACTGAAGATGAGGGAAGCAAAACAGATTCGGTTCCCTCAGAGGTTAATTGTTGTTTAACCTGAACTAGAATTCCCACTAGCTGTTTAGTCAGGTATAGGTTATACCTGTGCAACTGGTCATTTCTTATCTTTAACCAATAGAAGGTAGTGATATACAAAATACTAGCTAGTTAGGATGTTTCTGATATCTTGGAATTTATATCGACAGGGTAAGATAGTATGTTCTCTATATTTTAATTTATTGAAACTTATTTATGGCAATTCTTGTAAAATTAGAAATATTAAGCAGTTAAGATATATTTGTTGCATAGCATTCCTGTTCATTTTTTGTGTCAAAGCTTATAGGGAATCAAAATTTAGTTCAGTGCTCAACTCTTGTGTGTCTAGTTATAATGTGAGGTCAGAGTGCTTGAATTTGACAGCAATTAAGTTTATTCACATCATTATTTCTATCTTGGGTATGCTTGATACAATGGCATATTCTAAGAACAATAGAATGTTAATACTTTTTTCCCCATTTAAGGGATGTGCTCTTAGCTGTATTAAGAATGAAAAACAGGACAACCCTGTGTATTGTGTTGTGCGCACACATGTACGTGCTTGTAATTTTTTTCCATGCGCTAGTGCCCTTTAAGCAAGACTTCAAATTTATAGCCAAACCTAATAGAATCAAGGCAAACAGAAATTGTGAAGGGAAATAGCCTTTTGCAATTCTTAATAAACGCTCTGTATGTTTACTATATTTGTGACCGAAAATGCCAAATATATAGGTTACACCATTAAATCATATATTTCTGCATTCTTACGGTATTTCCTTTGTTTTTCCCATGTCCAGATTTTTACAACATCTGGCGTATTTATAGCAATTAGCTCTGGACAGTCTGTACTGCTGTCATTCTCAATTGCAAAGTCCAAGAGCATATACTAATTATGATTAGAAATGATTTAGTCAATGCGTAAGTAGTTTATCTTAGTCACTTAAACTGTAGAGCTATCAAATCTGACAGATATGACTGTTTTGATGTTTTTTTCTTTTATTAAAATTAAGCTTTTTGTAAATTTTAAGTATTTTAGGTAAAAATATGAAACAAATGATGTAAAAATTGTTCAATTGTTTTGTTTCGGATAGAACACCTTTATATGGATTAAAGAATTTTTGATAAAGGAATTATAAATAAACCACAGATCTACTTGTAAAGTAGGTGTACTTATGAAATAACTGGCGCCAGTATATTAAGGTTACTCATCTGAAAAGTCCTTGGCTCAGGAGCGGTCTGTCCCCACGTGCCCAAAGACAAGCCGGCGCGGAACTAGACCGGCCTGGCTGAACAGAGAGTTGTGGCTCGAGCTTAGGAGAAAAAGGAGGGTTTATAATCTTTGGAAAAGAGGGCGGGCTACTCAAGAGGACTATAAGGATGTTGCGAGGCTGTGCAGGGATAAAATTAGAAAGGCCAAAGCTCATCTGGAGCTCAATCTGGCTACTGCCGTTAAAGATAACAAAAAACGTTTTTACAAATACATCAACACAAAAAGGAGGACTAAGGAGAATCTCCATCCTTTACTGGATGCAGGGGGAAACTTAGTTACAAAAGATGAGGAAAAGGCTGAGGTACTCAATGCCTTCTTTGCCTCAGTCTTTAGCGGCAAGACCAGTTGTTCTCTGGATACCTGGTACCCTGAGCTGGTGGAAGGGGATGGGGAGCAGGATGTGGCCCTCACTATCCACGAGGAAATGGTTGGCGACCTGCTACAGCACTTGGATGTACGCAAGTCGATGGGGCCGGATGGGATCCACCCGAGGGTACTGAGCGAACTGGCGGAGGAGCTGGCCAAGCCGCTTTCCATCATTTATTGGCAGTTCTGGCTATAAGGAGAGGTCCCAGTCGACTGGCGGCTAGCAAATGTGATGCCCATCTACAAGAAGGGCTGGAGGGTAGACCCAGGGAACTATAGGCCTGTTAGTTTGACCTCAGTGCCAGGGAAGCTCATGGAGCAGATAATCTTGAATGTCATCACGAGGCACTTGAAGGGCAGCCAGGCGATCAGGCCCAGTCAGCATGGGTTTATGAAAGGCAGGTCCTGCTTGACGAACCTGATCTCCTTCTATGACCAAGTGACGCGCCTGGTGGATGAGGGGAAGGCTGTGTGGATGTGATCTACCTTGACTTCAGTAAGGCTTTTGACACTGTTTCCCACAACATTCTCCTCAAGAAACTGGCTGCTCGTGGCTTGGACTGGCGTACGCTTCGTTGGGTTAAAAACTGGCTGGATGGCTGGGCCCAAAGAGTTGTGGTGAATGGAGTCAAATCCAGTTGGAGGCCGGTTACTAGTGGCGTCCCCCAGGGCTCAGTGCTGGGGCCAGTCCTCTTTAATATCTTTATCAATGACCTGGACGAGGGGATCGAGTGCACCCTCAGTAAGTTTGCAGATGACACCAAGTTAGGTGCGTGTGTCGATCTGCCCGAGGGAAGGAAGGCTCTGCAGGACGATCTGGATAGGCTGGACCGATGGGCTGAGGTCAACTGTATGAAGTTCAACAAGGCCAAGTGCCGGGTCCTGCACCTGGGGCGCAACAACCCCAAGCAGCGCTACAGGCTGGGAGATGAGTGGTTGGAAAGCTGCCTGGCGGAGAAGGACCTGGGAATGCTGGTTGATAGGCAGCTGAATATGAGCCAGCAGTGTGCTCAGGTGGCCAAGAAGGCCAACAGCATCCTGGCTTGTATAAGAAGCAGCGTGGCCAGCAG
The DNA here is from genome assembly GCF_009769625.2 of Cygnus olor. Lineage (NCBI taxonomy): Eukaryota > Metazoa > Chordata > Aves > Anseriformes > Anatidae > Cygnus > Cygnus olor. The sequence goes on along the minus strand of NC_049180.1, from coordinate 8,187,998 downwards.
GTCTAGGGAGGTGATTGTCCCCCTGTACTCGGCTCTGGTGAGGCCGCACCTCGAGTACTGTGTTCAGTTTTGGGCCCCTCACTACAAGAAGGACATGGAGGTGCTCGAGAGAGTCCAGAGAAGGGCGACGAAGCTGGTGTGGGGTCTGGAGAACAAGTCTTATGAGGAGCGGCTGAGGGAGCTGGGGTTGTTCAGCCTGGAGAAGAGGAGGCTCAGGGGAGACCTCATCGCTCTCTATAGGTACCTTAAAGGAGGCTGTAGAGAGGTGGGGGTTGGTCTATTCTCCCACGTGCCTGGTGGCAGGACGAGGGGGAATGGGCTCAAGTTGCGCCGGGGGGGGGTTTAGGTTGGATATTAGGAAGAACTTCTTTACTGAAAGGGTTGTTAGGCATTGGAATGGACTGCCCAGAGAAGTGGTTGAGTCGCCATCCCTGGAGGTCTTTAAAAGACGTTTAGATGTAGTCCTTAGTGATATGGTTTAGTGGAGGTCTTGTTAGTGTTAGGACAGAGGTTGGACTAGATGATCTTGGAGGTCTCTTCCAACCTAGACAATTCTGTGATTCTGTGAAAATAAGAGGGTGGTTTGGCAGAGTTTTATGGATATATGTAAAGACCACTGTCAACATCACTGTAGTTAATTCACTTGTCAGTTTTAACTTTTAACTTTAATACTGAAATGTTTCTGCAGAACTTCTTTTTGCATATTTACCGTACCATAAATAAGGTCATCAATTATTTAGCATATTAATTACCTCAGTTAAAATGTTTATCATTGGCAAAGTTATTTGACACAAGACGGTGATTTGTGCAAAAACACTATTATACTCATACAGTAATAAATAGATGCTCTAATGTAGATTTCTGCGTTGTATAGAAAACTCCAGCAATGGATAACTAACTTTCAATGATGGAAACTTTGATGTCAGCTGTTGCAATTTTCTAGTATGGGAAAACTGGAACTTGTTCGCTTAAGTTGTAGTTTATTGATGATGGCAGCACTACATGTCTCGCAAAATCTAACATTCTGCTGATGCACTGTTTGGTATGTAAATCTGGAAGATATTTACTTTTTGTTGACAACGTGACTTATGTAGGGAGTCCCAAGTAACCACTGCATTTCATGCTCATGTACACGTGTGTATGCACATGCTTACATCTCTTAGTGGTGGAGAGTACATGCCTACAGATCCAAATGCTGCTTGAAATGTGGGCTGCTTAAAAAAAAAAATCATCTTTGTGAAATCTTCTCCCTTATTGCAGTGATAAATTTCTGCAGCTTTCTTGTCACCTGAATGCATATCTTAGGTTTCCTGTTTTCTTAATGTTCAAGAGGCTATTTCATTGTGCCTTGCCAGTCATCTGTGATTTACATCTGATTAGTAAAGAACTAATGGGCTCGATCATCTTTTTAATTACCTTGAAGAACAAGATTATGTTGTTTGCATCTCGCTGTATGTGTTAAACCTGAGACTCGCAGCTATGATGTGAACATGAGGATTATACAGCATGTACGTTCAACTCCAAATTATGAAATTGAGAAGAAGTCATTTAGTATAAACTACTCAGTAAAGTTTCATGAGGTTAACAGCTTTCTTTTGTAAACAGGTGCTCCTAGTTTGTCAAGTATTGATACAAATTGTAAAGCAAAGTATACTTGAAACCTTTTCTCTGACAATCCTTAGACAAAGATGGTCTTTAGTATGTGAACCCTTCATGTCTGGTTTCCATAGGAAACACACAGAGGGTCACAGATTGTGGAGTGCTAGCTGTGATGCCTACAAGTGTCCCTCTGAATGCTACAGTTCAGATATTTATCATTTGAAGTATCACTTCCCACATGGGACCAATGCAAAGTCTGAGAAGAAAAAGACTTCATTATGATGTGTAATTACAATATAACTTAACAGTTGTATTTTCATGCCCTCTTTTGTTATTTTATTTTATTTATTTTTTTTAGAAGAAGAATTTAATTGCTCATTTCTTCTTTGGTACAAACCAGAATAGCTGAACTGAATTCAGTGGAACTGTTCTTAGCTACTGAGCACCTGTGCAAGGGTTAGGAACAAGGTGCATTTTTAGGTAGGGCTTGAACATTAAATACTTGTCTGTGCTGACAAAGGCATTGGAGGAAAGTCTATCTTAATCCTGGAATATGTAATGGCAAATGAATAGCAGAATGGGTAACAATATGGCCTACATGTCTTTCTGCTGTTATTCCATACTAGTCTGTTTCCAATGACCTCAGAAAATGAATAACCCTTTTTTCCCCAGTGTGTTTCTGTACCAAAATGCCTACTTGGCGCACAGACTGAAAAATGAAACCCTTTACATTTTGCAGTATAATATTATTAGATTAAAAAATAAAATTCTGGCCAAAGTTTAGTTGGAGAGACTGCGTTTTCAAGGCTTCTGTCTCACATTGCTTTTTATAGCCAAATTCCAATATTAGTCTACATAATCATTTCATTCCACTTGCTTTCTGCAGAATGACAGAAGCAGCTAGTTGTTGTTTTGTTGAAGTCAACAGAGTTGATGCAGGTTAGTTGAGAACGTTGGCCTGTGTAAATTTAGTTCCTGTTTTGAAGTCAATAATTTTCTACTGAGAAATAAACTTTTATAGTAAGTTAGCAAAAAGATGCCAAAGTTTTAAAATAGCTCTGTGCAAAGCTACTAAATAAATGCATACTTTTTAATTAAATCATTCTCTTTGTAAGTAATGGACTTTAAGTTACCACAACTTATAGTATGAATGCTTTTAAAAGTAAGCAAATGGGAGAATATGTGCATAGAATGTTTAAGGAAAAAGAAAACTAAAAACTGTACACCATATAGGATTTTTTTTTTCCTGCTGAGAAGAGGATAATCATTCCAAATAAATCTCTAATGAGTTGTATTTTGTCCTGCTAGGTGTTCTCTCTAAACTTCTCTCTATGCATACATATATGAAATCATTTTCACTACAGTTCCTAGGGTATATAATGCAAGAACCTGTGTAAAATGCTTCTTTAATGCTTTAAGGTAACCATTTATAGTTCTATTTGATGTTTAGGTAAGATGCTTGCTCTATCAAATATGGTGATTAGTCACTCTCGACTATAAGAGAGGGATTTCTGGCAGTGGAAACCTATTTGACTGTAAAACCTAGGAGGCTGGAGAGAAATCCTCCATACAAAAAATATCTCTATATAGTTGCTCATACACCAGATACTAAAAAGAACCTCTAAGCTGTCAAGAACTACAATATGATAAAAGCAGAAATGATGAAAAGGAAATGGCACCTTGCAGCTGACCGTATAAAAGCATAAATTCCTCTTGGGACTTCTGCATATAAAAGATAGGTTTCACTACTTTTCTAAGAACACTGGATCACATTAACTTATTCAAATAGGAGGTCAGTTCACAGTGTTCAGGTTTAAAGCTGTCCCACACAGTCCTTGATAAGAAAAAATTGACAAATCACACTTCTGAATACACTCATTTTAATCCTTTTCTTCCTTTTGAAGCAATAAAAATATCCCTGTCATGCAGTTGCCATTGCATTTAATGGCTGTCATTTAGTGAAATGGAAAAATGATATCTGAACATAATGCCTTCAAATATGGCTAATAGCATTTTGCATGAGGAAAAATACTTTTATTTTACATGAATATGGCTGTTACTCTGTGATTATTATTGAAAATGTAGCTGCTTTGCCTATTGCAGCAGAGTGATAAGAACAGATACGACTCTTTCCTGCCATTCATGGAAAAGAATAGTAATCTGTATTCTTAATGTTTAATATAATTCTCAGAGCTCAAGAAGTTCTTTACCAATTATCACTTTATATGATTTTTTTTGGTATAGTAAAACAATATTACAAGGTGTTATATTTAAAAATGATCACATTTTTTGATCTATCATCATAAATATGCTTTTAAACAAGAATACATCACTTTAGTTAAAATTTGGCAATGACTTTGTCTAAATGGGCTTTAATTAATGCTAAATTACAATGGGGTGTATATGGAATTACAGGTGACATCCATGTTAGTACCATATGAGTTGCTAGTAATTGAACTTATTAACATTTCTAATTAACCTTGAGTGCACTAGACATAAACTGCACAAATCCTCTGAATTGCATACATGATCTGTAGCTTCTCTGAAAACAAGCCCTGCTGTTCAAGAAGTGGCCATACAGAGTAGTTAAAAGACCACCTGTACTTGAAGCTGGCATTTGAATGAGCCCAAGACTACCAGGCCTATTTTGGATCCACTCAAAAGGAAAATCCGACAAATCACTGAGCCAATAAAAAGAGGTCTCTGGAATGTCAAGTGTATTTGTTTCTCAGCTGGAGTGTTTACTCCAGGCAATACCTTTGGTAGAGTTTTCATAGAAATCTCTTTAATGAGACATCTGAAACATACTACCTTCGTTGTGCCAGACACACAGGTCTGCATCCAGAGGGGGATATTCAACCTTGGAGTTGTAGTCAAGACCGAGCAGATTGATACTCAGTTATGGAGGATTCTGCCCAAGGTGGGACACAGACACACACACACACACACACAAAAACAAAAAAACAGCGCACAATACAAGAGACTGATTTACTTATTTTTGACTGGTTTCAGGAATACACTGACAATACTGAGTCCTTGCAGGTTTTAGATGGAATTTGACAGTGGTGGGTAGTCCAGTCCGTAGTTGATGCTGCTTTGGGTATGTGATTGAAAGCTCCAGGTTTTTGTAGCTAGGGGTTAAAACTATAAAGACCAGAAGGAAGAAAATGCTACTTACTGAAATCAGGGTTGGCTTAGAGTATTTCTAATACTAATAGTATTTCTAAGTCATGCATACAGATGTTTGCTTAGAGTGGCAAATTTTAGTTCCCATTTTCCTGTATTATTCTCCAGACCATTTGATGTATGCTACTTCACATAACTTCAATGAGATTATTTTTATCTGATGTTTGGATATGTTCCATTTCTGCCTTACTTGTATAAGAAAGTAGTACAAAATCAGTAATGTGTATAGTTTCATTGAGATTAAATTGGTTGTTTATCTTGTGAATCAATGGAGATAGTGATTTCTAGAATATTTTGGTTGTAACTTCAGCTCACAGCAAAAAGGACTCCAATTCCTCGTTATTCTTTGGTTGTGGGTTGAGACATTTCTATTTTTCAGTTTATTTATGAATATGAAAATGCTGATGCAGAGATGGATTTTTCTGTGACTCAAATTTTTTTCCTTTAAAACTTGGAAATTCAGAAGTTATGCAGTATGACTGGGTAAGGTGGTCTGCAGATTTTGATAAGATGACTGTAGCTTCACTTCTGACTAGTAGTTACATTTTCATTATTCATACACTAATACTGGTTGGGATATAGAGAATTCTTTTTATAATATGTCTTAGTTTGTTCTGCATTTATCATGAATCCAATGCCTCCAGCAGTTTTTTTCTTTTAGTAGGTATAATGGAAGCCAAAGAATTTCAGATGGGCAGGTAGCCTTCACTTGAAATATTATTTAAAATCTGAATTAATAGTTCCCATATTGAAATATTGGTGATATTACATTTAGTTAATAGATAGGAAAGTTTGAGATATGCGCACACAAACTTTTTCTATTTTTTTTCACAATGTCACAAATGTCAAATATTAAACCTTAAGCTACATTGCTGGTTTCTAATGCAGTGTGTTCCTCCTGTGACTGCAACTATGGGATAAAAGGATTTGCTTTTCATCTTAGGTCAAATTAAATTTTAATTGCCTGTGAAAAGACAAATGTCAAAAGCAAATTTTCAAGCCAGTATTACCATCCTCTGTCACAGGTTGCTATATACACACTTAGAAGTAAAAATGATCATTCAGTACATGTATATATCACAGTACAATGTTTTGAAATAAAACTTTAGAACGTTCTGTGAACAAAGTGAAGAAAGCAGTGTAGTATTCGGACAGTAAAGTATGAATTAAACTGTTTATTGGAGCTAACGCTGTGAAGATGCTATAGGTAACCTCATCTCGCTTCAGACAGTGAGAACCCTGAGCTGTGCATCACTGAATGAGTCTCCAGTCAGGGCATGGCACTCCGTGGCAGATTCTGCCCATTTTTTGGTCTTTTGAGCTTTATAGGGTTTTGTTACATCATTTCTGCTGTCAAATAAAAATGATGCTCACATGAGAACTTGTTGCTGTACTTTTAGATAAAGGCAAGAGATGAAAGCTGTGTTATTGCTGGTACCAAGTGGGAGCTGGGTACAAGCTCCTGTGTTATGGCTAGCCCACCAAGTTTATTCTGTAGCAAGGGAATATGCACAGTGCAACACAGACCTTAAGTCTGTGCTACATGTACAGCAAAGGCCAGATCCTGCTCCCATTAACTATTACGTGGATTACTGATTCCTTTAAGTACAGGGCTCTTTGGGGTGGGATCACTATAGCAGCTGACTTCTGTGAATGGAAGAAAATAGGGAATATTATTTTAAAGTCTGTAGGAAAGCAGACATGAACATAATGATTTTGTTTCATTCAATTATGGTTCAAATATGGCATGTAATTGTAAAACTTATGGAACTGTGAAAGTGGAAATTTATAATGATGCAGTCTTAATTTTATTAATTTAATCCATAAAGCAGATATTACATCAAGACAGACATCAAATTAAAACTCTCAGATTCTAATTAGCTTTAGAAGTCTCTTATGTGTAATTTATATGGCTGTCATAATTAATTTGAATTCTGATTTCAACTTGGTCATGATGCAGAAAACCCCATCCAGTAGCAACCCTTAAAAATATTAAGTGGGATCTCATTTTGCAACCATGCTTTAGTTTACAGTAACATGTCTGTCTTGTGTGATTTGGACAATATTAAGACACAATATAAGAAAGGAAAATAACTATTTTAAATGTTAACCACAGCACGCACTACTAGGTTTGTGTGGCCTTAATGCAGAAGCAATGTACTGAAGTAGAGGTTTTTGTGTTCCTTATTGCAGATAGTACTATTTTCCAGTTATCCATAGGATGACACTACAAAGCCATTGTTGTGTTGTGTTTTTTGTAAGTTCTGAATTTTAAAATGTGCTTACCTGTTCTTTTGCCTTTTAACCCCAAGACCCAGTTTCCAAAACGACATAAGCCATCTAAAATGAGTCAGGAGCAGAATTTCAGCACTTGGAGATGAGGTTCAGTAAATGATCAGACATTTGTGTAGAAATATCTGTCAGGTGCTATCTAAAATTTAAAGCTAGTTTAAAGCTCTTGTATTTAAAGCCAACATAAAAAAAAAAAAAGCTTTTGGAGCAGAAACTAGCAAACAGGTTTTCTGATTTTTTTGAAAAATAGGCAAGTAGAGAGGTGAGGGATGGAGAGAAAGTTAGAAAAGAATAATTGGCAAGCTTTCACTTTAGTAGTTGATAATCCAAAAATAGCTGTGTCAAATTTTCCAGCAGTTTAGGATTTTTTTCTTTGCTGCTATGATTTTTAAAATATTACTAAACTTAAGTCAAAGTGTCCGAATATTTATATTTTAGATTAACACTGCTTATCTGCATCCAGGTTTCTCATTTCTGGTTCAAAAGAAATAAGAACTAAATCTGTCCAGTCTGACCTTGCAGCAGTCTCTCTGAATGTATGATTTGTTTAATAAAAAAAAAAAAAATCCTTTCTCCACTATTCTTAAAGAAATGAAAAAATTGGTATATGCTTGGGTAAAACATTAGAGATGTAAGCCTATTTGACATTTCTGCAAGCTTTTCTTAAGGTTGGAAATCATATGCAAAAATTGAATTTTAAAGAGGCTGTACAGCAGTAGATTAGGTAATTCTGTGAAAAAGTTTAGAAAAGCCATGCCAACGCAGACAGCTGCATAAGACTAATTATCACTTTTTCGGTGTACAATAGCTGTCATATTTTCCCACTGAAAATATGAGCACTAAACATTGTAATGAAAAGGAAAGGAAAACAATAACAACTGCAGAACCATGCAAAAGAGCTATTTTCTTTCTTGCTAGATACAATGAAGAGCTTGCATATGAGTAGTCATTCATCATGTAAATGAATGGAGTCATTTGTTAATCTCATATTTCACAAATGTGAAAAGTTTAACTGTCTTCATTAAAGTTTATACAGGATGTTTCAACTTCATATTTTCACTGAAATTGCATCCTTTCCAGACTGAGGGAAAAAATGTTTGTTTATATTTTAGATCTATTCCATCTGACTTGGTTGTTGGTGGAATAGTTGATTTGCACCATTTTGTAGTGACTCAGAATCTGACTTCAGATGAGATAGGTGTTTTTTTCTTAAATGCTGTCTGGGAATTTGGATAATGTGAATGCACATAAATAAATAAATAAAAATTGTCTTTAACATGAATAAAAGCTGATACCTTAAAGTTCTGAGCATTTGAGTGGTGTTGGAGCTTAGTTATAGTGCATTGTTTTTAAAAATATTTGCAAATACTGAAAGCATCTTGTTGGTATACAACCTATAAAAATATTTTTAAGAAGAAAAAACTGTAGGAAGGAATAGGTAAAGGGATTCTTCAGAATATGTTAATAAGGTCACTCAGGACTTCTTAATTTCTTTTAAGAGAATTCAAATGTATTGCTTCTAATGATGATCTCAAACCATACAAAACTAAATCTATGCTCTGATAACCAAGATTTTTTTTATTTTTTTATTTTTAATCTAATGTTTAATAGACCCTCTGATATATGGAGGCCCTCTTCTGACCAAGCCTGTATGACATATTTCCCTTTCACCTGTTGTTCTTTCAGAATGGGCACAGGCTACCCTGGATCATCTTGTCATCCAGGAAATAGCCATGCAGTTTCTCTCAGTTCCCTGATTTAACATGCATACTCCATGGCTGCCTTAAAATGCTTTTCAAGTCTAATTTGAATCATATTTCCCTTCCACTTTTTTTAATCTACTATTGTTAGGCAGTTTATCACTTTGCCAAGCTCAGCTCACTCTCAGAGTCCCACAACTCATTCCAAACATTAAAAACCTTTCCCCAGAACAAGTTTGTTGTGCTTGTTTTAGAGAGAGGGAGAAAGAGTGAGTTCCCTCTAAGTTTTGGCAAGACTTCCACTGACAAACTCCACAATTTAGCTATGGAAACAACCTGTTTGCATCTCTTAAGACTTACCTGAATAACAAAGACCATGGAATGATGCATAAGTTTATTATTTCTCTTTCATTTATCTGTGTGGAAATCTGAAATCTTTGCGTTATAAAGAAAAGCCCAGTATCAGATAAATCTACACAAATTCAGGTTTCTTGGTTCCTTACAGTAGTGAAAGAAATACTAATTTGTTGAAAAATATTTTGCCAAATATTGTAGGTTCAGCAGAGGAGCCATAGTTCAAGCTCATAAAATACTGATGTAATATAACATAATTACACCAGCATATGTGTGATAAGGCTTAAGGTTACAGAACACCGCAAGCAGTTAAATGCAGTAAATGCGCAGGGAACACTTTTACCATAGGTAATTGCAGAAATGCATATGTTTCTCTCTAATTGCTAGAAGTGTGAGGGAGGAGCTGAGTTGAGTAACCCAATGGTGGGAGGGATAGAGGAGAGGTGACAAATTTGCATTATGGTTGGCAAAAGAATGGAATAAAAAATACTGATAGTAAGTAAAGGAATAACTGAAGAATAACAATCCTCTCTATTTTTTTTCATAGCATGATTTCATGCTTTCTGTGCTTTGGTTGTAAAGCATACAGAAAACTGTAGATTGTTGTTTTATCACTGACATGACCTCTCAAGACTATTGGTATTTCAGAGTTGGGTAACACTTCCATCACGTAGTAAAATACTGGAGGTAACACACACAAAATTCCTTTGGTGTACTCCTATGACTTCTTGGCTGCAGTTGAACTGGCAGTCTGCATTGTTACACTTGTCATGGTATACATGAGAAGTGTTCTGTGCAGGATCATTGGGGGTCATGGCACTTATAATGGGGGAAGGAAAAAAGGAAGAGAAGAAGGAAACCCCACATCTAAAAACTGCGGCATGAAATAAGTTTTGTCTTCATAAAGCAGTATAACAGAATTTTAAAATGAACATTAGAGAGAATACTGTAAATACAAGTCTGTAATGCTTAGTGAGTGACAGAATTAAATAAAGAAGTGTTAATATGTTCTAGCCACAGCTAAGCTGCTGCCATGCATACTTCAGGCATAGTTTGGCATTTAGATTGAAGGAAGAAAGTTGCTCATCAGTTTAAATAAACATACAAATACTTAAATGTCCATCAGGCACCATCTTTTCATATCGGTTATATGTGGGTTAAAATAAAGGCACAGAAGCAACTTAAAGAGGGAACTGGCAAAAGAGGATGGGCTTCTGGTGAGGGACAACCTTAAAATGGTAGATGTAGGTACAGATGAGATGAGAGATTGAAAAAATATTCTTTGAGTATGTAGGTTAGTGATACATCACAAGGGCAGTGATTTTCACAGGACTTCAGTCTGTGTAGGGTGCTTGAACTTACCTTTGACTGTGCCTTGAGCAGGTTATTCCAAAATTCAAGAACCTCAGAATCTGCAAATTCTCAGTTTGTAGAGTAGGTCTCCACAAAACCAATTGGAATTAGATGTACCATTAAAGCATCAGAACTTATTTTGCACTTTACTGCTTGAAGGACTTCTACACTCCTATCTAACAAAGTCTTCAGGAAATGATGCTAGTGTTAATCAGAAGCAAACAGGTGGGATTATCCAGAGCTGCCAAGGTTGTTTGTTTTTTTTTTTTTTTATTTATTGTTGCTTGGCCAGAGCTCTTAACAGCACTTTCATGAGAAAAATCTCTTAGGAAATCCTGAGCGCTTAAAATGATCTGTAGAAAGGATCATTTTCAAAAATATTAATTGAGCTTTAGCTGTTTCAGATCCTACCTGCATCCTCTGAGGATGCCTGATTTAATTGTATGTCTTTGACAGAATTGGGAAGCTTCAGATGTTTTGGTTCTGTGACACTCTATATTAGCCTTTCTTCTCTCTGTTGAGGAGCCTCAGAGTTTACTGACTCATACATACCTGTGTAATTGGTGTGTGTCAGAAAAGCAACCTGCAGAGCATCAGGCAATTCAAGGAGCCTGGCCATGAGACTGCCTGGCTGAACCTGAAAAGTGAAGGTGGTAGTTAGTGGAAAGTGTAGTGCTTCCCCACTTCAGTGATCAGCACAAAAAACCAGTGGTGAAATTGGGTAAAACTGTATTCATTCATCTCAATAGCAGTTGAGATTCCCGAGAAGCACAGCTTATTTCTTCAGTGCAATTAAATCTTATTTTCCAGATTTCTGGTCTCTGAAATACTTGGAGATGAATTTGCCTCACTTCAGTACAAGGAGATACTTCAAAACTGCCGTAGAGCATTCATGCTTTTTTTCAGCTAAATCTATCTACTTGTAGCACTCCAGAAAAGCATGAACAGTATTGAGAATCCATTAAAGCAGTGCTCAGGAATAGGATATAATTTCACGTTGCCTCAGGTTGAAACATCTGGTTAAAGTATAAATTGCATTTCTATTGTCTTACAGCTTTCAGTAGCAGTACATGGGGGAGGCAAAACAGTTTGGTACGCTTCTTCTAAAATCCATTTAGATTAAATGGTTACAAAGACAAGTTCTGAGTTCTTCATTTCACTCTGCAGTCTAATGCAGTGCCTGAAAGCTTTTATTTTGAAAGCTTCATTTGCAGTTGCCTTTAGCTGTGTGCATGACCTGTAATGCCACTCTCCTTGCCTCTTCTGTCAAGATCTGGATACGTCTGGCTTGCTGTAGAGTTGTCTTCTGTCACTCACTGATCTCTTGCCTTCTCTTTGCTTCATTGAGAAGACGTTGGTACTTTGATAATTTAATTGGAAGCCTTTAGTAATACTGTGGTACTGCAAAATTCTTTCTGTAAAAAAGAAATAAATACAGATTTTGTGAGAAAGTTTTGGAGTTTGAGACTGATGAGAGTGGGCTGTATTTTTCCATGGGTCATTAATGAATGTCTGTCTCCCATATACAAGCAGGTAACTTCTGCTGTGTACTCTTTGAAGAAATTCCAACTGGAAAAATCAAAGCAAACAACTTTACCTGCTGTTTCATTTTTCTTCATGACTTCATTATACACAGACTACAAATGTTTGACTTTAAATAGAAAAAATATATAATAATTAATGAACACATTTAGATGGAGGTTTAGCTTTAGACTACTTGGTCAAAAATGGGCAATTTTGGGGCACTTGTATTTGAAGAAGGAAGTTTTAAAAAGTAAGAACAAAGTTGTGCTTAGAGGGATGTTTTTACAATGCTTCCAGCTTCCAACTGAATACCCTTAATTTCTAGAATTTTTTTTTTAAGTATGAGTTCAAAACTTATCTGCTTTCTACCATTTGTTAGTTTTCCATAGTGTTCCTCAACTGTTGGTTTCAAAAACAAAAACCCACCATTTTTTTCCTAGATTAGGACCAAAATATGAGTGCATTTGTCTAATGGAAACCTGAATCTTTATTCATGTAAATAAAAGAATGCGATTTTGATTGATGAATGTATAAAGCAGGATCAACAGGCATTTTTTCCCTTCAAGAGTTGCACCATCCTGTTGCTGCTTTCCCCTCAAACATTTCCCAAGCCATGGCCATGAGTTTTAACAAAACTAATTTTTTCTTATTAGCATTTCTCAGTATTGGTTTTAATGTTATTAATTGTTACTTTTCACCCAATTGGTAGCATATGTATTTGTCATATATGTACTGTTACTATTTAGCATGGTGTTCAAGTTGCTGTGAAGATGTGCATTTCCACCAGTACTTCTTTTAATATGGGGTGTTCCATTAGAGACCGCCATAATCTATTTCTTTTCTCCTACAAAAAGCACAGATACACAAATAACGAGTAAAAGGCAATACCATTCAGAAAATAGATTCATTCTGTACTTATGCACCGTATTTAAAATTTTAACAGCAATACATATTGAGCTGTAGACATTTCTCATAGTTTGACTTGATATTTTCAGCCTAAAATATCTTCTTTTCAATGTTACTGTCAAAAGATTATTTTTTTTTTGTTAATTATCTCCTTATGCTCACCAGGCTCAGAGCATCAAAACAATGATAATTTGAAGTCCTAGTATACAGTGCTCCATTCCCTGGTAAATGCCTAAGAATTTAAATTCAGGGCTAATAAAAGTAAAATAGAGCAGAAAGGTGTGTGGTGGGAGGAGGAACAGAGGAAGAGATACGGATAAGAATACAAAAGTTACTACAAAGGATTTAAGATACACTCACAAGGTATCTTCTGCTGTTCGACCTTGCATGAGGATTTTGGTGTGTGTGTTTTGATTTGATTACTGTGTTTAAGTCTATTCCTTTTTAAAAGTTATTTTTAATCTTACTTTATTGTCTTTGTAGATATCCATCTTGCCTCTAATAGTATTCAGGCTGATGCTTTAATATCAACTGCTGCTTCTAGACTGCTTCACCCATTTTGAGTTCTTTGACCCTCTGGCTTTATTTTAATGAATAGCTGGTGGGGTGTGTGAATACCATGTACTCCCAAACAAAAGCACTGTTGCCATCTGGGAGTTTTTTTGCTTATATTGTGAAAACAGGTTCAATATTACTATTATTTTCTGCTAGCAGTATTCTTGTTGGCATCAAACTGGAAGCAAAAAGTTTAAAAAATAAGAAATAAATCAGTAGATGGTGCTATAATCTTAGTTTTAGCTTATTAGTACAACAAATTTCTTTTGAAGGAAGACTACTGCATGATTTTTATACCTTTGAAAAGGAAACATATATATATAAAATGTAATCAACATGCTGCTACAATTATTTTCTTTGACATTTAAAATGTTTTAATTTGGTATTTATTCTGAAGACTGTGCTATATTTAGGTATAATTCTTGATGAGAAATCTACTGGACAAGCAACAAGTATGTGATGTGATTCTGAATAAAATAAAGACTTGATTGTGCCCACTGTGGCTTTTTTCACAGCTGTGCATTGGATTTGCTCTGCTTCAAAATAGCACATTCCCGAAGGTTCCCTGTTGCGCTGAGAGAAAGGAATCTGTTGTTTCTTTTGAGACTGCACATCTCATTGGAGCCTGAGAGATCTCTGTGTGCTCAATTCCTTTTTCTCCTTACTAGCCCCCCCTTTTTTTTCTGGGAGTGAGGGGGAAGGGAGAGGGTATTTCCTCGAAGTTTGACCTAAGTAATTTTCCTCTTCAGGGAATGAGAGTTGTCAGTGTAATCTGCTGTTAAGATGACTGTCTAGAGACAGGAAGGGATTTCTCCCCTATCGCTCTGTGATGTGAGATGTGACATTATTGTCCTATGTATATATGAAGCTGGAGGCAATGGTGGTGATGATGATTGAGTTGTCACTTGAAGATGCATTCAAATGTAGGGAAGCACATGAAAAGTAGTATCTGCAACAAGTAGTTGCTGCATCTAGTAGAGAGCTGTGCTTTACCAGAGTATTTATCCTCAATCTACAGTTTTTAACATTAAAGTTAGAAAAGGTAGCATATTTATCTTCAAGGAATGGTAACTGTAAAATGAATATTCCTGAATTTTCTGCACACAAAGATTTAAATCTCTCTCTTCTTGGAGACAAAATGGGAGATATAAGCTTAGACTCTTGCTGTATGTGTGAAGTTATTGGATAATGTTGCTGATGAACGCTATGAACTCTTGACTTTGTAATGAAGTCAGGAAAATTTCTGGTAAATAGTCTGTTGTTACAGTGCAAGGGCTGCATAACTTGCATACATTTCTCTACTTCTCTCGTCTGTCACCTTTGCATAAATCCTGCATTGCCAGCTCCTGTGCATTCTTCTGTGTAGGTGGGGGAGTGTACAAGACTTGAACAAGTATTGATTACCTCTATATTGATAGCAGGTGGCATTACAGAGATGAAAAGTGAGGATTGCTCCCACTTTGCCTTGCATTTTTTTTGTAAACCTCTGGGGTTTCTTTGTAATTAGGCTAGTTCAGTCTAGGAAATTGTGGCAACACTAGCTTGTATAAACCTCTTTATTATGTGGCTAGTCTTACTTCAACTTTCAGATTAATAGCAAATATGCATTCAGTGTAACTTCACATATCCTGGACAACGAGACCTAAATATATAAGTAGTTTATAGCAGTATAGTGAGGAGACTTCAAAAGCAATTCTTATGGTAGCGTTGCTATGACTTTTGAACATGAACATATTCACAGTATTCAGGTTTTTGTGCTAAGAAGTGAATAGCCGTGCCAGTTAGAATCATTTTAACTGTGGGGGAGTCTTAACACAGCTCTAAATGTCTGGTGAAGATCTTAAAAATCTTATGTGAAATCTCATCTGTACCACTTACATGATGAAAAGGCTTCAGAGGTCCCAAAAGCTTGTATGCATTATGGAATAAAAGATTTTTACCAAGAAGATCTTTAGTAGTTGGAAGATTTTGAAGTGGGATATTTTATGAATATGCATGTGATTTAGGCTAATTTTTGCTAAGACAACAGAGGCTATATATGCAATAAATAGAATGCAAATCATAATCTGTAAAGGTTAACAGTATAAAACTTTATACTTTGTTTTATTTTATCTTGTTGAATAGTTGTCATTTCTTTTATGAGAGTTCCAAATTACTCCCAAGCAAAGATACATAGCAATAACACACAAGTACGTTGTATTGGTAGGACGTGGCTCATTACAGCCTCATCTTATCATATAAACCACCAGCTAAGGGATCCATTAATGCACTTAGAATGTGCCTTATGGGCCTGCACAAGAAACAGATTAATGCTTGTGAAATCATATTTTAATTTTTAAATATTCTTTCAAGATGAAAGGAATCCTCTTAGTGCCATGGGTAAGCAATATTTTAAATCTCTGTGATTGTAATGTGGTTATTAATTTAATGTATTATTCTCATACAAAAACACATATTACCATGGGTCTGGTTTAAAGTGATAGTATTGCAGAAGCTAAGCAGTTATTTTTTTGAGGAAAATATAGTAACATAGTCAATTGAAAACAAGAAATGTTTTAATTTTATGTAACGATATATATTCTTGATGTGCTGGAAAGTAACTCTTGTCAGTGTAAATGTATCTATTTTATTTCATGACCAAGTGGTAAAGGTTGTATACACTTTTTTTTTTTAAAAAAAGATATTTCAAAAAAAACACGAGAACTAGACAAACTGAAAATTCAAGGGGAAGCTGTCAGCAGAATGACAACAGTACTTGAAATGAGAAAATAAGACTAAATGGTGTGCTATGTACAGAAGTAATATCTATTTCATTCATGAAGAAAACAAGGAATCAGTCAGGAAATTCTGGTTCTAAATCAGTACTTGATCCAGTAGACCAACATGGTTATATGTGAACAAAATTTGAATGAATAAATGAGTGAAGTCTGAATGTGGATGGACAGACTGAATTAGGGCCATAACTTCTGTGTAAACTCTAACGTATGATGATATCTGCAAATAAGTTATTTTTTTTATAGCCATTCAACATGAATTGTAACAATGATTTGGGCATTTCTTATTAAAAGAATATCAGTTGCTACATGATACAATAAGATGAACAAACTAGATTTAATTTAGGTGCTGGAGATGGACAGCTAGTGCCTGAATTCATTATGAAGAAGAATAGAGCAATAAAAATCTTTGCAGGAATTTGGAAGTGGTTTGCAAAATTTACAGGAAAAGTACAGTCAAACTTCAAGAATTTGTAAGAACTGCAGCTATCCTGAAAAAAGCTACAAAAGTCTACTTATCAGCCTGTTCATGGAAGGATGTGGTTTTGTTCAGTTGTCTAAAGATGTTGGTAACAGTTTAATGATAGAGAAGATTGTATAAACATAGAATTAAACTTGATGGTTAACCCAGTGGATTTAAGAAACAGAGTTCCTTTATTGTGTTTTGTAGAAGCTGATCAGAGTGCTGGTTTGTGTTCTGTACAACTTCAGCAAGAAATTGTATTCAAAATGCATGATCAGTCACTGATTCAAACAAATATCCTAAAGGTGCCTTTGAAATAGAAATAAATTTGTGATACCTAAACATAGTAAGCCCTCTATTACCTCTTCATATCATCAGATGGCACTGATGAGAAAATGTTTACTGTACAAATAGAAAATTGTTTACCAGTATTTTACAGATGAACCACTTCTATTAGGAAAGCAAAAATAAATAATTGTGCTCTGAGGAAACTCTTTAGTTGCAAATTTCTGTGTGTAATGTTATTGTCCTTCCAAACATTGAAAAAGTCCTAAGTTCTGCTGGATAAGAGGGAAGTTTGCTTTCTTGTTTTCTATAAGAATCCCATTTTGAACTTAGGCATTATATCTTAATCTTCAGAGAATGATCTACACTAATATAGATCTCAGTCCCATTTTCTGATTTCTGTGCTAGTGAGCAGAACTCTCCATTCTCTGGTGGCGTTTGTTCTGGCAATAGCTTTGTAAGCAGCATGCAGTGATGTAAAATGCAGCAGTGGCACTCATGTAAAGTGCTTAAGGAACCCACTTCTTTGTAACTAGAATGTGGGCAACATGCTACTTCTGTCAAGAAAATGAAATTCACCACATTTATATATAGGTTGTTAGTCCTTAAAAATCACAGAAATACTAGTGGATCAATGTAAAGAGTATGAAAAAGGCAGAATATTAGAATAAACTAAGTCTCAGTTCCACTGCTTCTCATCCAAAGAATGCAGCTTAAAAATACACCAATGTAACACTCTTGAGAAAAATGTTTTCACTACTTCTGCTTATGTATTTCAGGTGTAATTTCACCATAAGAGAAGCTTAACATTAGCAATGAAAATATTAACATTATGTCAAAGGAATGAGAGCATGTTCTTTCTGTTTTGAAAATTTTAAAGCTTTTATTTTAATAATCACTGAAACCCTTTATAAGTATGACAATCTTCAGCAATTTACACTTATTTTCCTAAATTTCTTTGGCATTTGAAGCTGTTTCCATTCTTTTATAGAAAAGACCTCTTGATATATATACACATTGTCTGCCATGGGCTAAAGACATAACTGTAGTAATTATACATTTTAGTATTGTAAGCGTATCCATATGTAACACAGCACCATCAGGTATTAGTATTGGGGGTATTCAAACTTGAATATGAATTTTGTTCTGCCATAAATCATTCTTTTAGATATTTGGTTTATATTATATTTTAATTAGAAAAAATTTCAAGTCATATGAAGAAAGCCCAAAAGACAACTGACAATTAATTTTTTAAATCTATTGTTTTTATTATCTTAGCGTTGTCCTCTGTACTCTCTCTCTTTAGTCAGTTTGAAGCATTAGAATATGTAAAATCTTATTTCCAGACTGTATTACTTGCAGTGATTTGAGAGGATTTTTTTTTCCTCTCCTGTAAACTAAAAGTAAATAAACAATGCTGGGCTATTACATAGAGTATTTTTCAGCAGCTCGCAGCATACCTTGAGTAGAAGCATTACCCAATTTTAGAAGCAAAAATCTTAATCACGGAGAAGAGAGTGTCAAAAATGTTTGGAAGGTCTGCGCCAAGAGCAGAAATCACTCTAAGTTCTACTTCCTGTTCATGTCGCTGTGTATATGAACTAGATTTATATTGTACAAACATTGTTTATAACATGGATTCAGATTATATAATCATTAGAGATTACATATGCTAGTCTAACTGCTCCTTTTTTCTTTTGTACCATTCTTCCCTTCTCACTTGTGTTTTCCTTGTCACCCCTCCAAAACCTTGGAATTTTCCTTATAGCCTTTTGAGCTCTTTTTGTGTTTCCATATTCTTTAGGACTGGGTGAATTCTGTCTTTGATAAGTGCATGCCAAGTCATATTTTTGAGTGGCACGTATTGTAAAGCAATACAGGTATAGCCTGAGCAGGAAGGAAAAAAATGGCAGGTACATGACAACTAGCAGAAAAAGTAAGTGACCTTCATTTTGATAGACTATAAATTGGAAGATGTATAACAACACACACTATTTAAAATTCATATTAAGATGCTTTTTTTGTTGTTGTTTTAAGTTTATTGGGTTCTGTATATAGAAATTCCTGTGTGTATATATATATGATTGTATACTTCTGGAAACGAAGTTATGGTCTCCATGGTGTGGTGTTATGGCAATCCTAACCCAAAGACCACCATACATTGGGAATTTAGAAATCTGCCTAGCAGTCAGTCTCAGCAGCTGCCGGCCTGGGCTGTGCTGGACAGGCATGTTGGCTTCAGACCTACCCTGGGCAGTGCTTATCCATTTGCCACAGGATAAATTGAGCAACTTAATTGTAAAAGAGGAGCCTGCAGGCCGCCACTTAGGACCAGTGATTACACCAACTGTGTATCCTTGCCTTTATCTGAAAATACAGCAACAAGTTCTTCTGTGTATATATTTCTTGTGTTACAGTAGAAGTGATGAAAATAATTATCTCTTGAGAAAATCGTCTAAGAACTCAAACAAAATGGGGTACCCCTTGCATGGATAGGATCTGAATGGCATGCAGCACCCTGACAGGGGGCCCATTCAATGGCATGCAGCTGGGGATTCCCTGTGTTTGAAGGAGTGTACAATCATCTAAAGCTGTCTCTTTTTCTGTAGTGATAGCTCTGATTAATGGTGTTCTAACTGACATTTATGGATTCCGAGTGCCTTTCTTACAAGGATCATAACAAGTGATCACCTTCTGAAGCAAAAGGAGCATATGCTTTGTACACAGTTCTGAGGAATTATACAGTGTGTGATTTACTTAATCTCATTTCTAAATGAACATTTAACGTGGAGTTTACTGGTGTTTCTGGTACAATTGTCAACACAACCCGGGAATCATCTGAGTTGATCTTAGCTATTTTAGTCATCTAGTCTAAGATAAACTTCTTCTCCAGGTAGTAGAGAAGTCCAAGTGTGCCCAGGAGGTGAGACAACCCATCTTGTAGTAGTTTACCTAGGCTTTGGTGTTGATGCACTAGTAAGAGCACAGAGTAAGGTTTTTGTGTTTGTTATATGGGGATAAATAACTTAAGTGACTATAATTAAACATTTAAATGCTAATAAACTATATATATGCAAAAATAGTGCAGTAATAGTAAACTATATGAAAAATAAATAGTATTATTTACAGTGCTATAGTATTATATAGTACTATATAATATATGTATTAGCTACAATAATACTATTATATACTACAGTACTATAGCACACTATATAGTGTTATATTAATATACTAGATTAATTACGTTTATATAAATAGTAAATTATGTATATGAAAAACAAACAGTGCAACCAAGTTGCTTTAAGTGGAAAACAGCAGGAAACAGAATAGGTTGTTCTGTTTTTGTTCTGTATCTTACTAACAAGTTTTGCTGAATTTGGGGGTAGACTTATATGTTGAATCTTTACACTAAAAGGAAGTTGAATAAAATTTTAAAAATGATTATAAAAAAAATATCACTTTGATCATTGTGGAAAATCCATCTTTTCTTTTCTGTGCTAACATGTTACAATGAGGTCTGAACCTAAAAAAAGAAAACTTTGGAAACCTGGTTACTGTTTCCAGCTACACTGCTGGCAGATTGTTTTGTACCATAGCTGAAAATTTTGTAGGAGTTTCCAAAGTACTTTTGAATTACCAACTTTTTGTGCAGATCAACTGATTCAAGCAAAAGAACAACTCTCATCTAATATCTATATGTTAAGCCACTTCTAGGTGGGCTAATCAATTATCTCTTAAAAATAAGCAATCTGAGTGATTAAAATTAATCTCTGAACTTTTTGTTAAGGTCACAGAAATGTAGAAATACTCAAATCCCACCAGACTGTATTGTTCAAATGTTCTTATGCAGTACAGAATGGGAAGCCTTGCTCTGTTATGGTTTCCATCCCACTTTAGAGCAAAGGGTAGATGGTGGGATTTTTTCCATGTATGTGATTATCTGATTTAAATCTTCAAATTAATTCCTTAGCAATTGTCTGGGTACTGTACTGGAACAATGGACAGAGTACTTAAAAGACTAAAGTGGAGGTCTTTAAAAGATGTTTAGATTTAGAGCTTAGTGATATGGTTTAGTGGAGGACTTGTTAGTGTTAGGTCAGAGGTTGGACTAGGTGATCTTGGAGGTCTCTTCCAACCTAGATGATTCTGTGATTCTGTAAAGTTCTTAAATATGACCTTAGTTAAAATTTTAGACAACTTTTAGACACCAGTTTTAGACATCTATATGTAGTCTGAATTTTGGAGCTGGCAAGCACATGGGATTTGATCTATCTTGTCTGTTAAATAGCCAAACAAAGTTGAAATATACAGGAAAAGTCTGTTCAAATGTTAGATATAATATCTTAATATTTTGTTCCCATAGCCTGTTTTCTTGAGGCTTCTTCTGAGTACCTGTCTCAGCTGCTGATTGCTTTAAGAATTGCAGCCATTCAGAGAAGCTCTCAGTACCTTCTTGATTAGGCCTCCCTGTTGGTGAAAAACAGCATTTTGATTATTAGGGAGTTTAAAAATCTCTTGTCACATGTGTGAGAATGGAATTCTAATAAATGCGCTAAATTATGGAGAAATACATATAAATTGCTAGCATTATGCAAACGCTTAATCAGTTCTTAGAATGTCATGAGAATGTGAGGAAATTGGATCCCAGTGTCTTTAAAATGTTTTTGATAGTGCTGTGGCAGTACCCAAATACTTTTAATAACTGTTCAGTCCAGAACAGGCTGGCGTGTAAAACTGTCTATAGACTCCCAATGTTCATGATGAGGTGAAGTAAGCTATGCTACCTGTGATATCAATAAAAATTTACAAAGACTGAAACTCTGCCTTCAAGTTTGTGTGCAAAGTGACGGACGAGTTACACATTTTCTGTATTTGTAAATTTTCAAAGTTCTTCCTTAATTAGAACCTTATTTTGCCAGTGGTTAATCAGTCACATGTTTTTAGCGTTCTGTGACTATGCTCTGAGAATTTTTAAATGCTCTGAAAGACCTTATTTAAACAGCGATCCCTGCTGAGGATTGGGGGAAATCATTGTTATGTAAGAGTGCAAGGAAATGTTCTGAGAATATCACCAGTCTTCATTTGCTTATGTAAGCAATGTATTCTGCAACATGTATGTTTAGGGTGGTTATCTTACCTCTTGAAGTAAAAAGTACTTGATAGAACATAAAATACCCTTCATATCAGATGCTATCAAGGAAGCACTCTGAAAGCATACAAACATGCCTGCAAAATCTATTTGAATGGACCTACTGATTTTCAAATACTTCTTTGCCCTTTTTGTTACATATCCTCAATGATCTTTATCTTTTAACAGATTTGTTTCCTTCCTTGAATGTTCATGTTAACATGTCAGGCAGCTAAGTTTAACAAAAATAAAAAATAGTTACCATACGTGTGGTACACAGAAATGTGTATTTGTATATGTGTGTATATATAAGAATGTCACATTCAGCACAGCAGAAATTTAAACACTAAACAAGTAAAAATAATTGCTAAGGTTACAGCTAAGGTGTTTTTTTTTTTTTTTTTTTTTTTTTTTTTTTTTTTTTTTTTTCCCTTAGATAATGTAGGTGGAAGGGAAAGAGTTTTAGGAGATGAGTTATACTGTGGACCAAGATTCAGATTTCCAGTCTGATCATTCTTCTGTATTGCCGCTCAATATATACTCAGCATGGTTTTTCTTTGGGGTGGCCGGATTGCCTGTGTGAGCCTGGGACTATTAAAGTTTTGGTGAAAAGATTTTTTTATTTTTTTTCACTAGTTTTTCTTCAGGCTGTAGTACTTCATGCATTTTAATCAAGAGATTTCATTTTTGACCCTTATTTCTACTGGTCTGTTTAGGGTTTCTTGATATTCAAGAGTTTGTAAGGATAGTTTTATTTGTTCAGTGGTAGCAAGGAGTTGGGCATGCAAGTAATTTAAATCAGAATAACTGTGTCCTGTAAAGAAAACAACCAAGAAACAAGGGCATTTGTTTGAGGATGGTTTTGGTGCATATCTATATGGGTTTAAGAAGAAGAAGAAGAAAAAAAAAGTACTTGTATAAGCCCTAATTTAAATAGAATTATTTGGATGCAGTTCTAGGCTATGGGCAGTAAGATTTATAAGCAACTGAGAACACAAAAGAGAATACTGTGAGGTCAGTTTCTCTTAGGCATCCCACTTACATTTGTCCCAGTAAACGTGCATTTAACAATTTTAGTGTTCCTTGCATATTGTCATCTTTTTTGTATTTTCTTTAATTAGCACTGTTGATTTTTAGCTGATGACGGCTAATCAAAAGGATTACAATGATGGCTTCATCAAAAAGATTTATTGATATTTACTTTTCCTCCAACTTATCCCTAACTTCCACCTTTTCCTGTGCAGAGACTAATTGGCTCTCATGGTTTGTTTTGTTCACAATATTTACTTCAAAATGATGCATGAAATGTATTTCCCTTGCCCTTTTACCGTATTGTTGCTAAATATTTTTGTCAGAGAAAATACAATTGATAGAAAAGATAGATTCATGTACTGTTACCAGTGGTCCAAATGTCACACTGTTTTGTCAACAGAGCTCTATTGTTGAAAGCAATTTCTCTCACTATGTCAATATATATGTCGTGCTGTGTTGATATTAATGGATTTGCCAGGAAAGGCATTTAATTAATCAGTTCCCAGAATAAACTCTGTCAACTTTAATTTCCTAGCTAACAATAACGCTTGGGCCAGCATGGTGGGTCTGTCAACAAACGTTATAATAAGCTAGAATCATGTTGGAAAAAGCTTTGGTTCAGGACCTAGAAATGATGCTTAGGTCAGCAATTTGCTTCTTTCAATCTGTGGACATGTTTCAGCTGTCTGACAGCTCTGACATTTGTACGGGGAAAGAAAAGTGTAGTCTGCACACATGAATGTTATTTTTGTGCCAAAGAGTATTCCAACAGGTCATAGCATCACAAGCATTTCCTAAGTGCTGGATAAAAACTGTAGGAATTCCTTCATGGTCACCTGTTCATTAGCAAGTATATTCATTAGTTCCACTGTAGCTAATAAAATTCTATAACTACAGCACAATTTCATATAGTAAGTCAAAGATGTTTACAGCTTTTAAGGATGCTTTCCATGTAATTTCCAAGACTGTGTAGTGTACCTAGAGTTTTTGTTGTATTTTTACTTGAATTGATCTTAAAATATGCAAGATAAAATTACCTGAATGATACATTAGAGAAGAGTCTCAACCAGTGCCTTTTTTTATTAACAGAAAAATCATCAGTGAACATTTTAAGACACATCAGCACAAGAACAGTTTGCAGTGTATAGAAGTCAAAATGTTTCACAATAATTTACAGAAGATAAATATGAGGCTGTGAAGCAGAAGTTAAATTGAGAGGTTATAAATGTTAAATGAAGTCTGTCAGATTTCTTTTTACTAGATTTATAATATTTTAAAAGCAATGTCTTTGTGGACTCTGTACTCTATCATTTAAAGTAATTTTTGAAGTAGTCTATGAAAGTGTGAGCTTCAAAGCTATCTCCCTTAATCTAAAACTCTGCGGTAGTCTCCAAAACTGCAAATCCAAAGCTTTCGTTAAAAGCTCTTAGAAAAATTCTGCAGTTTTCACAGAAAGACCAGAGCATTGGAGTTTATATTTGTGAAATAATAAAATAATTTAAATGCATACTTGAAATCTAAATTTTTGCATTAGATGAGAGAACTTCTTACTATTTTGCAGACAAAAAATTTCAAAATAATCTCTTTAGTATTAAACTGCCTGCTCCTAACCCCAAAGTGTGCAATAATCCATGGGTTTTATGTAACTTCTTTCAGAGGTGTTACTAGCTGAAAAAATCATGTTTCTGATTCTGAAAACACTGCACACTGCAGCTGTTTTTAGATGGAGTGATTTGCATGCAACAGAACATCTGGGAATTTCTGCATTTCAAGGAATGTAAGGCCCCTTGGTGTGTTTTTTTCCAGCCAAACAGCTGAAACAACACTTGTCATATTTCACAAAGGTAATACCAATTTTGGAATCTTAAGCTTAGACCAAGTTATAGTTTTTTGATTTCTACATGTTATTTGTATGTACTCATGTGTGCATATTACCTACATGCCTATAAAATATTAAAAGCATTTTTTCTCTCTTATAAGAGTTGTGGGTTTAGCAAATTTTGATCTCCAACTACTATATATCAGGGACAATTGGATTAGTTGAATGACCCAAAAGTAGTGTTCATGTACACAGTCTTACTTATATGAAGCATCTTGTCTATATTTGCAGAATGGAAATTATTTCATTATTGAAATATGTTTTATTTTGAATGTCAAAAGTATAAATCTCCAGAAAGTTAGTATTTCTTACGAGATGAGAATAGTATTTTAAATACTCATCTTCTACTGTCACTTCCCATACTCACAAAATGCTGAATTACGCTCACTTTTTAGTGCAGTTCATACTGGCACTGACTAGTCAACTAAATCCTGAAAATATTAATCTACTACTGTCTGGGTATGCAGTGTTTTCCTCTTGGATATTGATAAAAACTTTTCTTATTTTGTCCTGGTCAAGAACGGCTTAGGTGTTCAGTTAGGCATGATACCACCAAATAGACAGTTGGGAGACAGCATATTAATCTTACAGTTTAAGTTTACTCCTTTTGAAGGTCATTTAGTCCTACCATGAATTAATATACTGCTCCTGCTGGAGCTCTGTTGAAATACCTTGAAAACAAAAAAAATCTTCAGCTTTTTGTAACATCTTAGGATTTTTTTTTTATTTTGGAGAGTGGAAGTGGCAGATTGTCAGCAGTGGATGTGCTTGTTGTGGTACATGGGGAGAGGGAGGGTGGTCACACCTGTTGTTCTATTAGAATCTGATATAAAGTACATTTTGCCCACAAAATGAAGTAATAAATGAAATTCTCTATATCTTGGCTTTTATTCCCTCCAACAAGTATATTATTTGTTGACAGACTGAATAAAATGCATTTTATCAGCAGAATTATAAATCAGTATTGTCAACTTGAAGATTTTTAGCAAATTAAATTAAAGGATGTGCCAGTCTTTGTATTGTTGGAAAGTAATAAGAACGTTAATAAAACCATGTTTTGTTAACAGACTGAAGTAAGGTATTTCTGGGAAAAAATGTGTTCTGTTGGCAAAAGAGATATCATCATGGAGGAAAGTGCAGGTCAACAGAATATTGTGCAAACCTTAAGTTCTTTATGGTGAAAAATTGCATTCCTAATTCTACTTCTACTTGTAAAAGTACTATGGTAGATAGGATGATTGTATTTAACAAAAGGAGTGCCCTAGATTCAATTGACATTAATAGCTATAGTATGCTTGAAACCACTGGAGCTAGGCCAGTTTATAGTGTACCAGGACTTGCCTAATTGAGTTTACTAGGGTCCAGAGTTCTATATTCCTATAATAGCATCTTATAGTATTTTTGAAGGGTTGAGAGCTATTTATCAAAGAATAAAATACTTCGCAGTGTGCATGTCTCTGTGTGCTGTTAATATTTTATGTAGTTTAGATTATCCACCTTCAGATTAAATTGATCTAATCAAAAGAACCTAAAAATATATTACACTAAAATACATTGAGTTACCCTTTTTTCATATAATCCATTGTAGGGTATAATGCAGAATTCATGTTTACCTACTGTGTCTCAGCAAGGAAAATGCACTTTAGAACAGAATGAAAATTTCTAGTAGAAGTGGCTGAGCCACTACTAGCACTTTTAAAATTCCATGAGGAATATGTGTATATAACATATCTATTCTCAAAATTGTAAAAAAAAGCGTCTACCCTAATGTATTAGACGGTGTTACAATTCATGAATTAAAAAAACAAGACTAATGTGGAGTTGAACAAGTTAAATGAGTCTTTGTGGTCCCCTGCTCAATTAATCCTCTTAATCTTTGTAGTGTAGTTCTTTTGTATCCTGCATTGTCCTTCAGAACTTCATTGTTCTGCTTTCAGAAATCAGAAGAACTGTGTTTTAAGCGATCTTCAGCTTGAAATACTGTAATAGGAGCTGTTGACATAGCATGAAACTGAGATAAAGTGATACAGCTCTGCTTTACCTTCCCATAAAAGTCTTTAGAAGACAGCTGTGTAAGATCCACACTGCCTCAGCAG
The DNA here is from genome assembly GCF_009769625.2 of Cygnus olor. Classification (NCBI taxonomy): domain Eukaryota; kingdom Metazoa; phylum Chordata; class Aves; order Anseriformes; family Anatidae; genus Cygnus; species Cygnus olor. The sequence continues at coordinate 8,160,872 of NC_049180.1, read as the reverse complement.
CACAGAGGTATGTGCTGGAATCATGTCGCTAATATGCTAAAGAAAGCTGTTATTCTGCTTTCCAAGTGTCTTTAAGTATTACTCTTCAGCTCATGCTCCTTCTTGTGTTTTATCTCTACCATATAATGTACCACTGGAGAATTTAAGGAAAGATCTAGATACAGTGTTTCCAGACCCTTACAATAACAGATTTTTTTTTTCCTTTTTAACTTAATTATTTTTATTTTTGGATCATTTTTTTAGTCATAGCTTTCTAGAGTATACATAGCAAATAGGTTCTGAGTCTGATTGAATGCCCTGTCTCTTCTGCTTCAGCCTCTAGTCTAACTCAACAGCCATTTAATGCTTTGTTACTTAGTAAACAAATAGAATTTGTATATAACCAATAAGTGTGTCTCAATAACCTTGCAAGCTTTTCTCTCGATGTTGTAGTTTAAGACATTCTTGTGCTTGAGCAGGGGACGTTGGACTAGATGATCTCCAGAGGTCCCTTCCACCCTCAACCATTCTGTGAAAAGGTATTGCTTAGTAATGGACATAACCTAACAAATTCTTCATAACTAATTCTGTCTCCTAATATCTTCAATTTCTGTAATTCCAATTCTGCAATTGGAAACTGCACATACTACTTTGATACCTCTCAAATAGAAAACAGTTCAAGCTGAGTAATTTGTGGTTAGAGATAAAACGTTAGAAGTCAGTTGGTTTATGCTAGGTGATGATGAACAGTTTTGCTTAGTTTTCCTTTTTGAATTGTATTTACTGAATTCCAGGTCTATGGAATTAGTAAATGCATGAGGAGTTTGCTCTTTCTATTAACTGCTATTTTATATACAATCCCAAATGTTACATGCAGTACAACAATTGATTTCCAATAGTAAAACTAAAAAACACCACAAACCTGTTCTTTACAGAACCAAGGGAAATTGAAGCTGAACATAAATATGCTGTAAATGTCATGGCAAGTAGTGAAAACTGTTTCTAGTGGGGAGAAAAAATAGCATTGGGAATTGACTCCTTTGTAAGGTGATTCAACAACATGCTATTCCTTTTCCTGGGCTAATATGTTGGAAGGAGAGCTAGTGCATTCTTATTGTCGTGTTTCTGAAAGAGGCTCTAAGATATTTTTGTTTTTCTAAAAATGTTTTAATTATTACAGTTTTATATGGCTCCTGAAATGACAGGTTAATTAGTCTTCACTCTTACTGCCTGCTCCTTTTCCATCTGCTTCTTTACCGTCTCTCCTTTTTTTTTTTTTTTCCTGTAACATCCTCTTATCAATTTCGTACACTGTTTTTTTTCTTGGTTTATTTTATTACATCAAAAGACCTGAGTTTTTGATTTCACCCTGAGAAATGAACCTTTATTAAAAAAAAAAAATCATTCTTTTTCATTTAACAGCAAACTGTTTACCACAAATTCTGAACATATGCTCAACAAATGAAAATGGAAAAAAGTATCTCTGCTGTTTTTGCTGATATGACTTGGTGTGCACAAGTAACTTTTCACATCTGCTCTTTTCTTTTGTATTTGGTTATGCAGCTATAAATAGGACTAATGCAATATATAAAAACCTTCTCAAAACATAACTTCTCTGTTGGTGTGATGTGGGATCTGATTTTGTAGCAGTCATTACTGGTAGCTACTGGTTTGTGTGCTGTGGGGAAAAATCTCTGAAAGTGGGAGAGCAGAGAAACCAGTTTTGCAGTTTGGTTGCCTTTTTCTTTTTTTTTTCTGAAGGATTTGAATACAATAATAGCAATACATAGTTCTTGGAACAGTTGCATGACAATATGCATCCTCAGTCATTCTACGTATAGGCTATTGTCTACCTGAATGCTGAATATGGAATTTAATTGCCATATCTTCATCTGGGAAGAGTTTACAAAACAAACAAAACCACTAGTCATACAATACCCTTTTCTCTTTACAACTATATGTACTTACTAGAGATTTACTATCTGTCAAAGGAAAACATACAAGTAAAACTGGAACGCATATACAGTCACTTTTTTAAAGTACATAGGCTGCTATAATAACTTGTGCATAAATCCATATCTTCAAACTAGGAATTTGTAAACAACTGGGCATGTATAATACTCTCCAAACATGGACAATCCATACTTTTGTAAAAAATAAAAATAAAAATAAAAAAAAAAATAAAAATTTTGCATTAGAGACATAAAGGTTATGTTAATTACTTGAACTCCATATCCCTTCCTCTTATGACCATGAGTCATACCAATGAGCATACTGTTGGGGTTGAGTTCTGATGACCAACATATTTATTGCCTTTATTTCTAGTGAAGTCCAAATGTTCATTTTACAATTATAACAGTTAGTTCAGAAGAGAGGGAAGCTATGAAGCAGTAAAAGAATGATCAGTTGTGGTGACTGATACAGACATATTTTTTCCCAGGAACTATGTGATCTAGTCTCACTAGAGCAAATGATTGGCTTGCTGAGGGTGGTTCAGTAACATCTTCATCCTTTGGGAAGAGGAGATTTCATGTGCAATTAAAGTTATTGCAGAAAAAGTTACTTAAGGATATCATCTGAATTGGTGGGACTCAGATTTTAAGACAATTATAAGATGGTAATTATTCATTGAAAGTCTGAGGATCTCTTTGAATCCATTGAATACTTTCATTGAACAGTCTTACAGTCCAGAAAATAAATAAACTTTTCATCCTTTGTATGTATCAAGAAGATGGCCCTCTTAGCTTTGAGATACCCATAAAAATGAGACTGCTGCAGCCTGTTCTGTATTATTAATGTTTTTATAACAAGCTTAAGAATTGTTGTAAGGGAATTAAATCTTGGTCAGGTGAGAAAAATAAATGCAAAGGACAAAGGAAAACTGGAGCTGGAACTGAAATTACATCAGAGATATCCAAAGTTGTAGTGTTGCATGCTGTGGCATGGTGAATGCCATGAGCACCAGTAACCTTTCTGAATCTCAGCGTTGATATTGAGGTTGTGATGTGTAGGAATGTTCCTAGAGAATTAGAATTTTATTTCTCTCATGAAGTACAGGAATAATGTAGAGTAAACCATGTCATTACTGTATTATATTGGCCTTCTAAAGAGACTTAATAAGATGGCAGAAACAAGCCAGAGTTGGATTTGGGCAACCATATTATAAGCCAATTAAACTGGGTAATTAGAAAGTTACAGTAAATTATGTTGTGGATGTGTATCTACTGAGAGTATACTTTGGCTGCTGCATGTTGTAGTGGACATTGAAATAATTACTCAAAACCCCCGAATTTCAATTTATAACAGCTCCCTAAACTACTTGCTTAGTATTATGTCAAGACTACAGTTTTAATGCTGCTTCATGTTGTTACAAAGCAGTGTTTAGAACCAGTAGTCAAATGAACATATTAAGCGCTATCGAAAGTCACCATCATGTGGATGCTAGTTCTAAAAGCTGTCAGTTCACTAAGGCTTTCAACAGTGCTCTCCTCTGCAGGGCCAGCTTTTACCTTTTGATTAGAATGGTGAATTAGAATGATTACAAACCTTTAATCTTATTTTTTTTTTTACTAAGAAATGAAAATGTAAAGCCAGGACAATTATTTGCATGGAATTCAGCCACTTTTCTCGTTATACATTATGTGAAAATGCACCCAAATACTGCTAGCAATAAGAAGAGAGAGACAGGATTCTAGGAGGAACCCAGAAAGCATTTTCTTAGCCAGGAGTAGATGCTAATGTTACTGAGATGAGATGAGATAGGAACCTCAGATGGGAGAAGCAGTGCCCCAGGGACTGTAACTGGAGTGTGGAGTATGGAAGATCAAGGAAAAGAGGGCAGATCGTAAGGGGAAGACGGTGGCCAAAGTAATATGGTAAGAAGGAACACAACATGGTAAAGAAGGAGAATGGAAAACTTAGGAGTTTTAGAGATGTAAAAGCAAGGTTGTATGGCAGAAATAAAAAAGGAAAATGGAAAGAGGTAAAATGGAGAAAAGGAAATTGAATTATGGAAAATAAGAAAAAAGGAAGGCAAAGGAATAAAATAATTGTAAAGTAGTACAAATCTAGCTATACCTGAATGTAAAGAGGATAATGTTAATATAATATAAAATTAGAAATATTAGTGAATTAATTAAGTTTAGAGTGATCAGAATTAGGACTATAAATGAACTTAAAAATGTATTTTCATATGCTTGGGCCATCCAAAACACAGTTCTTGTTTCATGGACTACCATGCATTAAGATTCTGTTTATTTTATGTACAGTGTTTGTATCTCTTTATGTAATCTCTCATGGTCTCTCCATTCTCTAAATCAGTTTCACCAATGATTTTTTTTCTTCTGGAAGCCAGTTACTGAACTATCTAAGAGAAACTCTAAATGCAATTCTGCTGCTGATTGATTGTTTGTTGTTGTTGTTTTTAACATTTGCAATAGCGAAGTATATGAAGAATAGTAGTGATAATAGCATGGAAATCTGTACTTTGTACTATAACACCATAAGGAAGCTCAATTCTTAAATACATGTAGTTAGCAGAAGGCTCTTGGACTGTGATTCAGGCAAGTAGTCAATTATTGGAAGGGAAGATATTCCTACTAGACAATAGATTCAGAAATGAGGATCTGGTAAGGAGCAAATGGGAGAACAGCAAGAAATTCCTGTATTTGTGACACATACTAGTGTATCTAAAATCTCATGTACAGGTGTGATTCTTTCACATTGTGACTCTTTTAGAACACGCAGTCAGTGCATAACCCAAAAGCAAGCTATTAGGCTCCTGGCCTAAAGAAGATAGCAATTTACAGTACTGTTCTGATAGAAGTTATTGGAGTGACTGTGTATATAAATGGTTACTTTATTTTGCATATTGTTGCTTTAGTAGTTCTAAAGAATAAAGCCTAAAAGCAAAGGAGATGGCAGAAATGTAACTAAACACAGAACCATATAATGAGGTTTAGAAAGGAGAAGCAGCTAATTTTGATCAAAAAGCAGTTAAAATGAGCATGGTTAGAAAATGGCCTTTTAAGAGGGCAATTCTTATGATAATATAGAATTATCTAGAAGACTTAGTACAAGGACAGCTTTTGATCTTATACGCAGTTGTTAGTTTCAACTAATATGCTTTAAAATAACTGCGGTTACACAAGTTGTCTGAGAATTTAAATTAGACAAAATTTTTTTTCTGTTCATGTGCAGCAAATACACTTAATTGTAACTACTGGATAAGTTTGTTGATCTAACAACATGTGCTTGTCCTTGCATTTCTTACGAAAAATAATCCTTTAGTCACTAGTCTGTATCTACTTCATTCACAGGACCACCATTTCAAATGATGCTCTCTTTGAAACGGGATAGTAGCTCCAACATGTCAGATTCATGCTAGTCTGTCCCTTCCTGGAGTATATAGGAATCATTTTGTCATATTTTTAAATACCATGTAAGATTAGCTTTCACAACTGTTCTCTAAATCTATTGATAGGACTTCAGTGCTACTTATCAGAATGAATACTTGAATATTCTTGTATCAGAATTAATAGTTAGGTATTCTTGTGTGTCGTCTTTCCATTTTCAGCTGAATGATGATAAAATGAATGTATTTTGGAGCACGTTAAATCTGCAGATTTGAGTACTTCAATGCCAGGGTTCCTTTTATTGCAAGGTATCAGATTTTCATCTTCATAAAATTAAATGCTTACATGTACCATATAATTAAATTTAGGCCCAGCAGAGAATTTGATCTGGACATTTATTAACTTTTGACTGCATCTCTGTTTAATTGCTCTGAAAGGTTTATCAGGCTAAAATGTATTCAAGATACGTTTATCAGTGAAAGAAATGTGAAAAAGTTGACACATAGGAAGTTGTGAAATTTAAAAACCTTAAAATCTATGTGCATTGTATTTCCAGCCATTATCCTCCATACTGGGTGTGAGGAGGAGCCCGGCCCTCACTCCATCTCTAGCCCTGTTCATGTGCTGGTTTTCATCATTTTAAAATAGAGATACAAACTCAGTGTTCAGTTGTGCAGAATAGGAATGAAAAATAGAATGTGTTGCACATGAACATAGTTGAACTGAAGCATTTCTGCATTTTTTGAAAATCTTTAGGTCACATTGTGACTTAAACATTTGCACATAAGCCCTGTACAGGTAGTTTTTTCAAACAGGCTTCCTAATTAAGTTTTGCGAGTATAAAATTTATTCAGAAAATGTGCCTTCTTAATTTTTTTAATAAAAATAAATTGGGAAAACCTCCTAAAACAGCATAATTTACTGTTGGTTTAGAAAGAGTGATAGCAGCAAACTCATAAAATTAGCATCAATGTTATACCAAACAGAACTCCTTTAATGTTTTGTAAACGGAAGAGTAGGAAGGAGAAAGAAGGAAAAAAGGGTATGGTAGCAATGACTAACTCAAAAGTGATTTTATCTTTGAAAGTCAGAGGCAGAACTTCCATATTTTTCAAGTCCACGTGAAATGTATGACTCACTATCTGGACTCACTTTGTTCAGCTGTGGTCCATATGTACCTCATTTTTCAAACTGCTTATGTCCTCCTGTGACTGTTTAAAGTCTGAATTTATATGAATACACGGATACAGGCAGATCAATATTATGACATGTTGGGCAGTTGGACAGCCAAGTGTATGATAAACTGAGAATGGATATTTAACATGCACCTTAATGTTGTTACATACATGCCACGTGCATTTATGGTACAATTCAAATAACAAGTCCTCTGTGCACAAACACCAATTCTGTTGTGCGAAGTAGATCCTTGAGAATAAATTAGGGGTGAGGTAACAGTTCTGTCTCTGTCTACACAGAGGACTCAACTGTATGTTTCTTTGAATCAAATGTAATAGTAAAATATTAAAAGATTATGTAGCCATGGTTTCACAGATCATTTTTTTAAAGATTGTACTTTAACTGTCAGATAATGAGAAAGCATTCTGTTCCTGTAACATTGGATTAAATGTATTACTTGTTTTCTAAATATATTATCCAGAAGAGAAAAGTCTACCTAGTAATCAACATCATAATAAATTTCGTTAATGAGTTTCTGATTAGTTCAATTTAAATCAAGGAAGTATTATAATGGATTCAAAACACGATTCAAAAAGAAATTGTTTTTGTTTTTTCTTGAAGTAGTAGAAAACTGGTGAATGCAATAATTTAATGTAGAGATGTTCCAGGCTTCAGATACCTTCCCACTTCTACCCCCCTCCTTTTTTTTTTTTTTTTTAGATTTTGAAATATCTAAAAATATAGCCACTGTTTTTTTCTGTTTTGTGTTTTTTTGTTGTTGTTATGCTTTATATGTATGTATATATGTGTGTGTGTGTGTGTATATATACACACACACACACGTGCCAGCCATTGATTATTGATTCAGGACATGTTTTGAAAAACACAATTCTAGCTTTTAAAGTTTTTCTTTTGATCTTTCTGAAAACATTACCATCATTACTTTGAGAAGGGAAGGGTTCTTTTTATTACAGCTTTTCCTTTCAGTTGTTCGCATTGCCAAACAATGCCTTTAATCTTCTTTTTAATGTTAGGAGTATGTTCCTGTACACTATTCAGTAGTATCTATGACGTAGCTGCCATCAGGTCTTACTCAGTATTTCCTAAAGTGTCAGAAGTTGAAGAGTCATTGCTTTATTTTGCTGCACAATATTTTGACAAAGCAATGTTGAGGGGAAGTCTGTTTCAAAATTTTTAGATAAAACCTTAAACTAGATAATACTGATGATAAGAATAAATTTAAATCAAAATAAATTTTAAGAAATTAAGAAACAGCCTAGAATTATGCAGCACTATCAAATTTCAGTAAGTCACGGAATCATAGAATATCCCGAGTTGGAAGGGATCCATAAGGATCAACAAGTCCAACTCCTGGCACCGCACAGGTCTGCCCAAAAGTTTAGACCATGTGACTAAGTGCACAGTCCAATATCTTCTTAAATTCAGACAGGCTTGGTGTAGTGACTACTTCACTGGGCAGCCTGTTCCAGTGTGCAACCACCCTCTCGGTGAAGTCTTCTAGATCTGTTACATTCTGCATATTATAAAGTGTCTTGGAAATCTTTCTCCATCTGTTTAGTTTCTTTGGTGGAACTTCATAAACAAACTTGCATATAGCTTTTTTCTTTTCTTCACTGATTTATTTTGCTTTGTTTATCAAAGTTGTTAGTGAAGTCTGCTGTAAGCTGCCTTAGCAGCTTTCTGAAAAAGAAAGAATGGAGTATGAAGCTTCCTTTTTTGCTCTCCAATTGTTCTCACAGTGTCAACAGAGTAAGCTCACCCCAAAGCTAACAACTGAGGCAGGCTTTCACATTGTGTTTCAGACCAGACAGTGAAGTTCATGTATGGGCAGAGGTTTTCTTCAATGGTTACAAGGCTGTTAGTTTAAAGTCCTTTGATGGCTGTTCCAGTCTTCTAACAGATCAGAACTATCATGAGAATAAATCTCATGATAAACAGAATAAACAAGGTGAATCTCTGAAGCAATATTCAGGAATGACATGTCTTATATAAACCATTACTTAGCTTCTTTCCCAAATTTCCCAGAACTTCAGTCATTTTCACTAGGAGTCCAAATACAGTTATGCATAGATACATACAGAAGTAGAAATTTATGCCTAAAAATGGCTTTCAGAGCAGTAAGTAAGAAGTCTCAGAAGTATTGACAATACTTAGCACCCTGTCATCCATCTCTCAGTACAAGCTTCTGCAGAAATCTCATCCAGTGCCTTAAAAACCTATTGTGTAGCAGTAGAAAGGACCAATTGTTTGCAACTGTTTTTTCTTACAAGCTGCCACAGGTGTAACTGTCTGTACTTTTATCTCTGATTAATATCTACAATTGGGCATTAGAGATGAACAAAAATGTGAGAGCTCAAAATAAAAAATAATAATAAAAATAAAAACATTAATTTCTTGGCATTATCACTATTAATTCATTGTAGCTACTTTGAGAATGTTAATTTTTATTATTTGTTGTGGTATCAAGAGCCTGAGACCAAGCTTGTGGTCACAGTCTAAGTTCAAGAATGGAAAGATAATCTTCATCCCCAAATCAAGAAGATATGACTGATTAGGGAAGATCTAGCTGAGATGATTTGCCATGAAACTTTCTTTTTATGAATTATGATTTTTGAAAGTGTCTGAAATATAGGACACAAAATTTGGCGTTAGCTTCAAAAAACCCAGACCGTTCTAAGATATTCACACCTGAACATCAACCCCTGCCCCCACATACTGTGCAGTCTGAAAGACTGTTATAGCTGAATATAAGCTCAATTCTAACTGTGTGATACTTAATTTAAATTCTTTGTTCTAGTACCATTCAGGTCTTCACGTTTTCAAAGCTAGTTATACAGCAACAGTGTATTACCCAAGCAATTTATCAATATTTATTCATTATCCAAATGGCAGACTACTTGTCATAATTAATTATTGAAGTAATAAATAGTCTTATTAATAAAAACTGATGATAAGAACAGAGTGATTTCCTTGATAAAGACTGATGACAGATTTTAGTATCTGACACGACACTCAGAACAGTGTGCAGATTGAATCTAAGGCCTCCTGCATGGATAATAAATTGTTATTTCAGAGAATAAAATGATTGATACATTTGCTTTCTGTGGAAAAAGCACCTGGGAAAAGATTTTACTCCCTAAGTTATTTAAACAGACTATGGTGAAATTTTCTTTCCTTGTGACAAATTTAACTTTCCAAGAAAGTGACAGCTCTTTGGCAGAGAGAGAGGAATTGATGCCTGCTTGGGGTCCTTGACTTACAGATTCTCCTAAAAGTCATATTCATTTGAAAATCTCTTGGCATCCTCACTCGGTTTGCGTACTTTTTTGGCAGCGCACAAAGGAGTGGCTGCAGCACAGTGGAGGGATGATGGGAAAGCCTGAGCATGTGACATGGCAGAGTCTGTTCTGAGACAAATGAAGCCTGTCAGATACTTTGGAAAGACTGCTGTTGTTTTTATTGCTGCATGGCTGAGCTGGCCTCTGGTTCAAACTCATTGTATTTTTTTTTTTTCCTGTTGGTTTGATCTTACCTTCTGTGACAAAGAAGCCCCAGAGACTAAGCATGTTTTGACAATGTGGAAATGGCTGGGCTTGGAGATGAGAAAAGGAAAAGAAAGAAAGGAAAAAAAAGGCTTTCACGTAGAATAAAGATTAAAACAAACAATTATATACTTCATGAAATGTTTTATTCATAACCAGTGTTATTACAAATGAAAACCTCTATATTACATTTGAAAAGTTATCTAGAGAACGTTGGAGCCATAAGATTTTTTCCAGAGCAATACCTGTAAGGTGGAACTAAATGGAAGATTGAGAAAAATAGAGTATTTTTTTTTTACATGTATACTTGGAAGTGGGAGGATACAATATTGTTTAATTTTGAACTACACAGCTGTAACCTCTGCACTTAAAATTGGAGACTCTGGTATTAAAATGAAAGACCTTCAGGCATGTGATATGGTTAGCCTCTTCCTTCCTTGTTTCACTTCATGTGTGTGCTTCACATGTAGATTTGTCTTCATAATGCATCTGAAACACTATCATTTGACTGTGCAAGTACATTAAACTTTAATATTTGATTGCAGATAGAATTATGATACTTCTACGGGAAAGTGAGTTATAAGGGGTATTTATCAAATAATACTTCTTCGAAGATAAGGTATTTTGAAACAGAGAAAGATTAACAATTAAAAATTGAGTGTATATATAATTGTCAGCATTCAAACAATGAAAACAATCTGTAATGTTGAGAGCACAATTGCCTCTTCTGCCACAAGCTTCTAACAAAGTAATTGCTGTACAGTACTTCCATTGTTCATGCAATATTAACATTAGCAAGCTACTTGTATTGATTAGAGATGTACTAGCTCTTCAAAGTGATGCTGAAAACAAATGTGTTATTTATACTAGGAATATTTATACATATATATATATGATCGAACTTAAGTCGATGCATCTGCACCGTCTGTGTTCTCTTTAAAGGGTCCTGCTGCACAGCATGCTTACCATCTCACCCCCAGTGTCCACTTTGTGTTCAGTCATGCAATTCCCTTGTAAATGCCAAGTGCAAAATGCAGAATAGGCTTCTCTAGTTTTTAAATCCTACAGAGAATATGGGTTAAAACTAGTTCCTGAGACAGGGCCCAGGATTAAAGTCAGCATAGGCGTAGCAGTGGGTGGGCCCAGCTTGTACTGAGTTCTTCTGAACAGTGTGAAGAATGTTCTCATACATTTACCTGAGGCAGGTCTTACAGTGTACAGAGCTCACGGATACGTGTAAACACTTTGGTAGAATTACTCCAATTTCTTGTACAATATTTACATAGCTTATATAAATCTTGGCAATTTCAATGGCTTAGTTTACTTTGGATTGAAATGTACATCTCCTGTTAACACTCAGTGATATTCCAGCTTCTAAAAGCTAAATGGAAAAATGCATTCAAACATGGAACTTTGGAGACTTCTGGGCAAATATTAGACCTTCCATTATATCCTGACAGCTAGTAAGCTTTATCGCTGGGAGTCGTCTAAATTCTTTAAATATCTTGTTACTAGTGGTAAAATCCTGAATGTGCTTAATTTTATTTATTTATTGCTTCTCGATGGCTTGGTATTGGTCTGCTTGTGGGAGGTATAACTTGGTTCATTTTCTACTTTCCTTTAGTTATTATTTAGTTATTATTTAGTTATTAGTTATTATTTCCACCCATGAGTGGGTGGGTTGCTTTTGCTCTTTTTATTCTCTCCACTGTCTTGCTGGAGGCCTGAGCAAGCAAGCAAGCAACTGTGTGGGTACTTGGCAGCTGGCCAGGGTCAGCCCACCACATCTGTATAACGTGGCAGGTGTAGCCATCTCTTGCCAAATGGATTTGAGGGTTTCAATCTATTGGGGGTAATATTTGCAATTCCTGGCAATTGCTGTAACCACAGATTGTTTTTTCCTTTTTATTTAAAACCCTATTATACAGTACAGATACAGAATCAGTATCCTTGATCTTTGACAGCTGTGTTGGAAAAGGAAAACGAGCATCTTGCTCTGTGCCACGAGTCGAAACTTATGTAGTCATGAAACTCTTAGCTGTGCATTTGTAGTTGATTCCTATCACATTTCACTTTTAGATGAAAGCCTCAGAGGCACAGGATTTAGACGCATCATCATATGCAGCATTTTTTCTGTTTTCTATCAACTCTGTTCAGCCCATTTTCACGTATGGCGCATTCTGGGACTCTTGACCCTAATTAGAGATTGAATATAGATGTGAAACAGACGGCTTTGATGATACTCAGGGTGCCAAGTATTTGAAGCTAGTATTTAAAATTAGTTCAGCTTTGTAATAGTCAACTTACAGGTACCTGAACTCCTTCTTTGATGTAGGTCTCAAAATACCAAGAACAAAGGTGAAAAATATTTTAACGCTTGAATTGTGTAAGTTTCTCAGAAGCATTTAACTATCATGCTGCCCATTCAAAGACGATATTATATTATGATATGAAAAAAAAAGGCAGACTAGTACTTCTTTGGGGAAGTAATAAACCTTAGAAAGTCCTCATATGAGTTAAGAGATCTAATATCACATCCTTAAGTAAAATGACTGTAAATCACTAATAAGATGTTGTTTGTAAAAGGCTTATAGTATGTTAGGTCTGCAGTGCTCTAGAATTGTTGCTGTTTCAGGATTGGTACTTATCTGAAGACTAAACCTTAAGATGGTTGCTTTTACAGTGCCTAATCCAATAGATGCATATACTAAGAGAGTGCAGAAAAGTAATCACTGTCTAGAAAAAGTCCATCTGATCTTAGCAGGCCAGTAACTTCTTGCTTTACCTACATTAGTTGGACACATGTAATCTATAAACTTTAAGTTTTATAACTATAATCCAGAAAAACAAATCATGAGCTAGTAGCTGTTCTGATGAGAAACTTAAAGAACGCAAGCCAGAAACCTTTCAGGATTCCTGTTTTATTTCCTTTATGACAAAGTTGTTATGATTCCTAAACTTTAAATAGAAGGCTTAGGGGGAATCCTCCTTTTCTCTTCAGAAAATTGCTTAATTGTGAATGTGTTAGAATAGAACGTAGAATTTCTGTATCATACAGCATTGTTTTTTTTCCTTACACCAACAATTTGAAGTGGAATCTAAATGTCTTTTCAACTTTAGTTTAAAAAAAAAAACACAACACTTCTCTGTGTAAGATCTCATATTTAGCAATTTGGGTTACCTAGAATTATATTGGTTTTAGTTCCAGTAAACGCTATGGAACTTTCCCAAGGAGACGGTAAAAATACATTAACACTTTCAAATAAAGAATAAAAGGAATAGAAGCAGAATATGTAATAGTGAAGTAGAAACATGCTGCAGAAAACAAGCTCAAGAAGCTGATGAGAAGCTATTAACATCTGCTCCCTGTGCTAAAATCAGCTCTGAACTCTGAACATCTAAAAGAATTCTGTTTAATACAAAACCTTATGCAACCTGATTATTACTTAGCAGGTGAGAGGAAAATCAGGAAATTGCCAGAACTCATTTTTATGTATAGAATTAATAATAGCGTAAGTTTAAAAAGTGACTTGGATGGCAATAAGAGACTGTGAATGAAGTGATGATTAGGTAGATAACAGGTGGCCCTTATGCAAGGTTGTCCAGGTTAGCTTAAATGATGGAAGATAAGTTTGTTGTGAGTCAGCTAACTGCATCATGAATATAGAAGAGCTAAATGCCCTGGTTCTGGGCCCCTTTAGATAGCTCTTGATGTAAATTTTGTTTATGTAGTTTCAACATGCACTCAGATGAAACATCCTATTTTCATGTTTTTAAAGTAAATTACCCTGAATAGAGAGGAGATGATTTGCAATATAATTAACCTAAAGTGAAATCCAACTTTCATACAAAGGTTAAGATATCCTCTATTTTATCATTTACAAAGTTTTTACCTTTCCTATCAGTCCATGCCCTTTGAAGTGCTGTTTCATTTTAAAACTGATATAATTACACAGAGCTTCAATTTTTAATAGTGCCACTGGAACCAGTGATTCATTTTTTCTGGATTATGAGACAACAATGTGCTAAACCACAGATAGAGAATTCTTAATGATCAAGTTTTGTATATGTTGACAAATATATACATGTAACATACATTACATGTAATATGTAATATACATGTAGTTACATCACACAGAGGCATGTTTGGAAAAATACTTTGAACAAAGGCTGTTTTTCGTGTTTTTCTCAGTCCTTAGAGGGTTGGATAAGGAGATGGAAGCTTTTTGTTTTTTTACTGATAAAAGAACAAGCAGAGGTAGTTTTCAGTCATGTTTAAAGTAAAATTTCTTAGTTTTCCATCATATACCCACAAGAGTTTCCAATTTGCACCATTTTGCACTTCCTCTTTGTATTTTTTTTTTTCTTTGAGAAATGGCTTCCAAACCATGGAATGGGCTGCTGCAGGGAAAGTTAACTCCATCCCAGCCAGACCCAGTACAACCACTACTGAAAAAGATGAACATGAGTCACAGAGTCTGTTATCAAAGAATAATTAAAGAATAATAAAAAAAGATTAATTCATGTACCCCTGTCTACATTCAAGTGGCCATGATTGATCTAGGAGTCCTAAGGATACCAGGTCAGAGAGATCTATGCCCAAGTGTAATTTGATTGTTACAACTACTCAAATGTTTATAACCATAACTTATATGTTTTAAAATAGCATTCTAAGTATTTTATTTACCACTTATCAACAGCTAGATGGAAGAGCAGTGGGGACAGGTTGATTAAATCTTTTACCATCTAGACTCAAAGTGACCTCCGTGAGCTGCGTTGCTGCTTTGGAGCTGAAGTGTATACAAAACAGAACAGTTTGCAGTAGATCTAATAGGCTTTACATAGGAGCATGAAATAATTAATTCCCTTATAGCCAACTGAAATATTTTGCAAATCATCCATTTATTCAAAATTTCCTTTGAATAATTCTATAAGTGTATAATTTACACAGCACAAAACCCTCTGTAATTACTACTTATATTGGAAAGTGCAGGTTATACTGTAAAATCTAGATCTTCTGAATTGATACAATGTCCTCCAAATGCTGGCTTGTTTGTTTTTAATGCATTGTTGCTAATGCAGTGAAGAGATGGGGAAGTTGGAGAATAGTGCATACTACAAAAGGTTAATTGCTTTCATGAAGTAATACATTAGAGCTGAAAAAAATATCATCTGAACATTTAACTTCCTATCTATTCAACAAGAATGCTGTGCACATCTGTTTCAGCCATGAAAGTGACTTTATTTTATTTGATTGTGGGTTATATTAGACTTCAGAGCTAGCATGGATTTGCTTATCTGCATGGTCAGGGGGATTTGGAAGGGCAATTCATTATAATGCATTGTTCTTTGTTTATAATTCACAAATGGCTTAGAGATTTAGATTTTTACTGTCTTATTCCTAAATCCCCTCTTCATATGTACTGCCACTATCCATTAGATTTGATCACTAAGAACAATCCTAAGTAAATGAAAAAACATCAGTCTCTCATGGAACTGACTGGTGATTCATCAAAAAAAAAAATAAAAAAAGCTCTGGACTAATTAGCAAGTATATGCAAAAAAAATTCCATTTAAAAGGGTTACAAAACATTTGCAGTAATATGACATATTCTGGGAAAGTGAGTCATAAAATACACGATGCCTGCTTTAAATATTTGTATTCTATTCAAGTGCTACTCCCCACCCCCCCCCACACCCCCCCCTTCAGTAGAAGCCATCTTCATTTCAGTGAGAAGAAACTGAGGGGATAACTTCTTACTTCACTTTGAAAAGAGGTGAGAAAAGACATAACATTACACAGCCCTGATGTTACTGTAGGAAAATCCTGTTTATGTTGGCAAAGAGGCAAATTTGAACTGAGTAACCTGAATCAGGAAATGTGGTTTGGATTTTTAGCCTGGTGTAGGTGTAATAACAGGTACTGCTCTCAAAGATTTGTGATCTTGGCCTTCAATTGTGTTTGGTGTCATACAGTTTCTTGGTTAAGAGTACTTCTGCTATGTCATGATTACCTGTGAGAACTTTAGGAAGTCTAGAAGTTTTAAATATTTAAGTGTAGTTTAAGTTTTTGTTTGTTTGTTTGAGGTGTTTGCAATTTGGTATTAGACAGTTAGTATACCACTGCTCAGAAAGCCCTGCTGAGCAGCAGGTATTGCAACCCTTTTCAAAGGAGGAATGCTCATAGCTGAGAGGTCACAAAGATTTATGGTTGTGTTTCTGTGAAACTAGGCTTTTGGCTATACTCTGGGCAGGTTCTTTCCAGGTGCTCTGATGTACTCCTGACCAGAAAAGGGCAAAGTGCCAGTAAACTCTAGCCTCATTTCTTGTAGGTGAAGTTCAGGGGTCCCAATATTGGTAAAGTGTGAATATTGCAAATGATTGATTTCACCAACTGGATGTTTCAGTTCTCTGTGCACTATTTATTAAGAATTCTGTGGAAATAGCCCTCAGAATGAGCAGAAATGTGAGCGTAACACTTAATATTGTTTTATATTAACAGCAGTCTTTCTCATTCTGTTGAAGAAAAAATATTAAAACAGAACTTAAAAACCAGTCATGAGGAGATTAACAGAATTTAGACAAGAAAGGAAGTCAAGCAAGTAGAGGATTTCAGACAGATTTTGCAGTATGTAGTGTAATGGAATATACAGGAAGCAAAAAGAGAACGCAACAGGCTTTCTTTAAAAGAACCCATTAGATGACATTTAAAGACTAATGGATAAAATTCCCAGTTCAGCGGAGACTGTGGAGAAGGTAATGTAAATTATAAATTGTCAGCAGAACTTTCCCTGGGTTATGCTCCCACAAGTTATTATATCAGTAGAAATAATGCTTCTCACCTGTAGTTAAACAAGGTAAATGCATTAACAGAATCACATTATCTGAAGCTAACTTTCCCATATTTAGCTATGTCCCCATTTCACTTGGGAACATTCCCCGTTGGCAACTCAATATTCTTGACAAAAAATTCCCTCTTTAGTTTTCTACAGACTTATCAAATCCATATTCAGGATCTATAGGTCTGCAAATCCAAATTCACAGCAGTTATCTGAAGTGGAATGTGCATGTTGGCATACATAGCAATCGCATCAATACTGGGGAGAAATCTACTTTGTGTTTAAAGCTTTTACTACTGTTCTTGATGCAGTTAAAATGATATAGAAGGTGTCTTGAGCCGATTGTATGTTGCTTTCCCATAATTTACTTTATATTGTATTTCTGATACATTTTTCACGGCATTGTAATTCTAGAACGGATAGTCCCAGCTACATGTTACTGCCCTTAAATTGGCCAGTTATAATTATATCTGATATAAGCAGGTGTACATAATCAGTTGAATATATTTGAAATGAAAATAAAATAAATTACATTTATTCTCAATCCTGGAATGTTAAATACTTAAATAAGTATAAAATACTGAAACAGGAGTATACTATGCAATATCATATAACTGACAGTTTCATAGCCTTTTTCTTTCTAATTCTTTTACCCAACACTGTATCTAAAGATAAAAAATAAAGGTGAAAAATTCAATAAAATATTATATTTCCCAAAGCAACTGATGACCAGAACTGGTATTTGCCAGTTCTTTTGTTTATGGAATAACATATTTGATCTTTATCGCTATGTTTAGAACAGTCATTTTTGTAATCACAGAGAACTAGACAAAAGTTTAGCCATAACATAATTTTAAGCTTTTAAATCTTTCCAGTAAAGTTTAAAATGTGAAGTAAAAAACACTAACAGCTCAAGCTCCCTCCCTTTGGTATTTCTGTTTTTTTGAAGTGATTAAAGAAAAAAAATATTTCATTATTTTATAACATTTCAGGGCAATGACTGTATTTCAAAAACTTAGGCAGTTGTACTTGATACAAGATCTGGGAAGAAGATAGCATAGTGATGTCATAGTCATAGCGCTAGTCAGTATTGCAATGTCAGGAATTATTTTCCATTTTTTCTCCTAATGTTGTTCTAAACTTTGAGTAAGTTTCCTGCTAATAAAAACTCTTTGCTTGTATTGTTGTAGTTTCTTGCAATAGTGACTATATAGGAGTGTACTGTACTAGGTATTTCTGTAGAACCTTTTTCCCTTTGCCCACGGTGACCAAACACTCCTTCAGCCCAGTGCGTGAATTGTTTAATGCAATTTAGTACATTGTAGTTGCAGTACAACAACATATTCTGCTGCAGGCAAATTAAACAGCAGGAAAACTTCCTATTGTTTATCTCCATGTTTTTGTGTATGTACAAGAACCATGAGAACTTGCATGTTTTCTTAAACAAATAAAATTCCTTGTACCTTATAATCTCCCAAAATTACACTACTAGTGGATTTCAACATCCAGGATAGTGCATACCAGATTTGCCCCAAAGGGGAACAAATTCATTTTTAATTTATAATGTTGTCAAAAGAGCAACGTAAAACATTACAGATTTGAAATACCTCATAAAATAACTCATTATAAAATTGTGCTTTGCTGACACTTTAAAGTAAGGCAATGGTATTGAATCATGTGCTGGGAAATGGACACTACAGATGTCTTTGGGAATCCTTGATAGCTTCTGTATTTATGAATCACTTTTTTAACCAGTCCATGGAAAAAAGGCTGAACCAGAAACCAGCTTCTCTTTAAGGACAGGTTGGATGAAAGGCTTCAGCTATTTTATTTATTGTTAACAATTAAGATTAATTATTATTTTATGCAGCAACAAAATAACATTTACTTCCTTTTCCTCTTGTGTTTCTGAACTCTTTCCTAGAGTAGCATTAGCAGTAAATGATGATGAAACAGCGATACTCATGCTGGTGCCAGGTTGTCATTTTCTTATAATTTAATTCCCAGGTATTAGACCTGGTTGCTTTACAGTAATTATTAGTTGCTTTTACTTCTCTAGCTAAAGGCAATTTTAGCACCTGTTACAGGAAAGATTTTTAAACATGATGATTAGCTATTTGGAGTAACTGTTGCAGTAGAGTAACAAAAGCTTACGCCATGCCACCTGTTGTACTTTCTCTGTAATCTTTGGTACAGGTTCTCAACCATGTTAATTGACCTTGTTCAGTGGTAGCTGAATTATGTAATGATTTGTATACCTGAGAATCTGGCCTATCCCTTTTTTCCCTTTTTTACCAATCAACATTTATTACCTTCTTCATATTTGCTTTTGATCTTTTTTTTTAGCAGATGGCTGATTTGGTGAACTTTAACCACAAAGAGCAACTATTAGAAATGTTATTTTTAAGATGTGTATATGTACACACATCTGAAACAGGTTTTGTTAGAGCATATCAGCTTTGAAAGATCAAGTCTTAAAAAGCTCAGATGTGGTAATTAAACTTGCACACACAACATCTTAATTTTATCTCCCCACTTGAGATATCTAGGGCCTGTTCTCTTTCAGAGCACTTGACATTTTGATAGCCTTTGCATTTTAAGCCAGTTTTATTTGATCTCATGTGCATTGATGAGTGCTCAGTACCTAGTTCAGTGTAATCTCAGGTGTTTTATATTAGGGAATGGGAGACTGAGTGCAGCCTGGAAGAGTTTGATTTCCTTAACTTGTAGAGCATTATACAGAAAATCATCTAAAGGCAAGATGATTCAAATCTTGGAGCAAAACTGAGATACTTTGCACATGACATCATCCATTTTTTTTCTTACCTCTGGCTACATACCTTCCAGATTCTGAATTAAATGCTCTGCTAACATCCTCATTAACTTTATAACTCTAACACACTTGTGGAGCATCAGCCCTCAAAATTAGCAGAAGAGCTTCTGCTTTTGCTCCCCTAGAGTTTTATATTCCTGCCATTTGGATTATTCTCAGGTCTTAACCCCTAGTTTCTAAGACTTTATTTTTCTACATTTCTGACCACACTGTCAGTGGAACTTTCTTCTTAGTGCAACAGTATGCCTTACCCTCCAAAGAACAGTGGAATTGCAAATATTCAGATTAACATTTCACTAAAAGAAGCCCTGGTCTTATACAACTAGTCTGCAGTCCCAAATCCCAGGTTCTGGCATGGCTTCCTGAACCCCTTTCCTCTCCAGCCAACCCAGTGTACCTCATGGAACCCTGTGGTGTCCCCTGGATTCTCAGTGACTCCAAGGTGTTGCTTATAAGGTAAGATGGCAGTCAGCATGAGGTACCACACCAAGTACTATGTATAGTCCATGTACACTAAAAATAGACATAATCAAGAACTTAGATATTTTTAGTCCAGTTACAATAACACTAACTGGATTCCTTGAACTGTAAATGTCAATTCCCTATAATACTATAGTTAACACTCATACATGCAAATTTTCTAGCATCCACCCCTTTCTTGGGCATTATGCTAACCCTTTTGGTATCCTTCTGGGTGCTAAGGTCGGCACTATTGGTTTTCCTAAGGGTGGGAGGTGTGTTGTGGTGAGTTGTCAGCTGCATTTCTGACTCTTTGAGGAGTATAGTGTTCAAAATAGGTTTCTTCCTCTGAGAGGTAGCTGAGTATTGATAATGCAAAAATGATTACATTCTCATTCTTGTACTTGGTTATTAGTTGTTTAGTACACTATACATACTCATCAATCTATTCTTAGAGAAGTACTGTAATTACCTAGCATTTGGGATGTAAATTTTACTGATTGAGTTTCCTAAATGAGAGTTTATTAAAACAGCAATGATTTTCTTCTGAGGATTATTTTCTTATTAATTATTGGTCTGATACACACTATGCTTAAATGCTCTAAAAAGAGAGGGGGGAAATTAACATTGCATACAGGGAGATGAAATTCAGGTGATGTCGTGATTAGTATACATAAAACATATCAAATCCATGGGAATATGATTGGTTCCATGCTTTATTTCCACTATCAATCCACTATCAGTACCATATTCTTTATGCAACAAAAAGATACAGTTAATATTCCTCCTAATTCCTTCTTTGAATAGAAATTCCACTCCATGGACTTTATCAACAGGTACAGTATTTCTTTGTGACAGTGTCATTTAGCATGCAGAGAGGGGCATGCTGATAAGAGCAAATGAGAATATATTAATGTTGTTATTGAGTTCTAATGTGAGTGTTCATTAACACAGAAGGAAATGCAGCACTATGGCCAAGACTTATGTATTAAAAATTACAACATTAAATGGCACACAATACAAAAATTGCTCTTCAGCTAAGAAGGCCCTATATAATTTATATTTACCCTCTTTATTAAAAATATTGCTTATAAGTTCTGACAACATACTAAAGAACAACTCAAAAAAAAAAAAAGAACCAGTTGCTCTCCTGTACCATTTCGTATCACCTTTTCAACTAGTATTAGAGGATAATGAAAGGCTGAGGTATACTTCAGATAATTTGAACACTGAAGCATGTTTGAACTGTCTTCACAAATCTGATGAGAAACCACATTCTCTTGAATCCTGTGTCTGCTCTGCATTATCAAACTTTTCAGGACTGGTTTTCAGATAACTGCTCTAGAGTATTTTTCAAATCAATTACTGAGAGAAAGACAAAGCTAGAAGAGCTGGTGCTCTTGACCTTTTAAGTTCATCTCCAGCCTCCTCAATCTTTACAACTTTTGCTTTTGAGTATTTCGATGGATGAAGCACTTTCACCATTATAATTCACATAAATGAGGCACTCTGGGACTGTTCTTATTGATTAGATATATTATCCTGCTGTGGATAACCAGACTTATCTCAGAAGTTATACAGCTCAGAGATGTGAAATTCTAACAAAAATCTCACACTACTGTCTTAAGCATTATTTGTTTGTGTTTTATTTAATGACATAATTCACACGGTGATTGAAGGAATTATGGACTCCATGGACCTGAATAAGAATGAAGTTGTCCAATTCATGACTCTTGGAAAGGGAAAGTAAGACTAGTGAATAAGTAAAGTAGAACTGAAGTTTCAGTAAGCTTAGAAAATCACTAGGTAAAATCTGATGTCTAAGGGGAAAAGAGATTCTGGAGGTGCTGACAGTTCTTAAGGAAGAAATATTAAGACTAAGAGCAAAAACTGTTCTAAAACAATGAAGGCATTTGGAAGCTTAGTGAAGCATCAAGTTGGCTAAATAATTAGTTCCTCAATGAGTTGATTATGTGAGATCAATAGAAAATAGAAAAGAAGTCAAAGTAGTAAGAGCATAAATCTGATAAAATAGCAGTCATGTAAGAGAAACATCAAAAGACCAGATACAGCTAGCAAAGAACATAAAGAAGAAAAGGGAGGATTTAGTAAGTATATTAGTAGTAAGAGGAAAATGAAGGAAAGAATTGTTCTGCTTCTCAGATAAGAAGGAAAATAAATGATAACATGTTTTGAAAAGGTTAGAGTGTTAATGTTTTTTCTGCATCAGCCTTAACTAAAAGGCTCATCTGTGATATATTTAAACCTACTAATGTTAGTGGCAAAAGAAAAAACTTGTTACAGAACAGGCAAGGATCAGAACACAGACTTTGTGAATTGGATGCTTACACATCAGTGAGAAAAAAATCAACTAAATTACTTGAGAGAATTGCTTAAAGTTGCTTTGAGTCTTAAGTGGTTATCTTTGAAACAGGAGATGAATGAAGGTCCAAATAAGTGCAAAATAGCAAGCATATTGCATTTTTTTACTAAGGAGAAAATGAGGGAACAGACTTACAAATTAGGTCAAAACAATAACAAAAAATTAAGCTGTTTATAAACACACAAAAACAGTAAGAAAATTAATTGTACATAGTAATGAAAAAAGTGATGTCAAAACCAATCAATTTCCTTTTGTTTCAAGTACTCAATTAGTATATGTGAAGTGGTAAATATATATACATTCTCACTTTAATAAAGCATTTAATACTATAATATCAGTATTGTAAATTGTCTTGGACTGTCAGAATTTAATCATTTTTAGGAATAAATTAGCTATTCTTTACTCAACAATTGTTGATCTTTCTATGGGACAGAATAGGCTAGATTATTTGCAAGGTTTCTTTCACAGTCTTTTTTTTTTTTTTTTGAGTATTTGTACTCAGAGTAAAACTGTCATAATTTCCCAAAATAATATCTTCCATGTGAATTAGATTGTTTGAATTCTTTGTCCTTTAGTTTTGGTGTTTTGATCTGACCACTTATAGATTTCTGTCAGTTGAGCACATTTCTTAGTCCAAATTCCACTTTTGAAATTGAATTTTCCATGATTGATTAGTCAGAAGTGCTGAGAAACAAATAGTGTATGCACTCTGATCCATTTCTCAACTTGGAGTCATTGCTTTATCCTTGAAACATATTGCTTTGAACCTACAGTAATAATTAAAGAATAGTTTTTAAAAATGTATGACTATATCATACCTTCCTAACAGTATTATACTTAATATTCTGATATCCACTGCATTTGTATTTCGTATCTCCTTGGACTGTTCCTTTCTAAGTAGGGTAGAAGGCCATTGTCCTTTATCTATTGCCCTTCAAACACAGACCAGGGTCTGATTATTGTAAACAAAGAGCACTGATCACGAGACTTAAGATCTAGATGTGATTATCTCAGCTCATTTATGTTGAGTATGTGTATTGAATTTTATTATAGGAAGGACCTTTGTGTTTTTCTGTAATAATAAAATGGTACTGGAAAATTCCGGATGTATATATCAAAGTATTGACCATCCAAGAAATGGATGATGAGCCAGATATAAAGCAGGTTTGAGTTGTTTGTTTAATATCACTTTCTCATTCTCTTCTCCTTGGCCCTCAAGGTAACAGACATGCTGAAATACAGCAAGATGTGTCAGCAAATCCCTAACTAAAGGGAAATGCTCTGATATAATTGATGTTTACAATCTTGGTTTATTTACAAATTGACATGCTACAACACAATCATTTTCATATCCCTTCCAGGTATGCAGTTTAAGTAGAAACTCACACTTCAGTATTATTCACCAGTGATATTCATGTAGCTGATATAGAAATGGTGGGTGAGATTTAAATGCCCTATCTGTTCAAACGGGTTTTTGTTTTTATTGTAAGGTTTTTTTTCTGTTGCTTTTTGTTTGCAGAAGTGGGAAATATGGAGATAGCATACCATGTGGTGATCAGCTATCTTTACTGAGGAGGTCTGTTTTAATATGAAAAATGATGGCAGAAAGGCTAATAATAAGCAGGCAAATTGACAGTGAGTACTGCTGTCAGTGACTGCTTCTGCAGAAACACTGTTCTCGTTAGCATTAGCAGAGATCCTGAATGGAATCTGGAATGTAGATTCTGGAAATAGACACTGAAATAACGTTGCATACTTTGGATGTGAGAAATGCTAAGACATGCTCATGTAAGATTCAGTTACTGCTGTTAGGCATGGTCAGAAGTCTCCCTAAGTGCCAATTAACAAAGATAGATTTCCTCTTTTTATAAAGACCCTGTAATACCTTCAGTCCACGGGAGAACTGTCTATAAAGTTTACACAAGTTCACAAAATCATCTTTATTTTTGGAAAGAATTTTCAATGTTTATCAGTGTATGGTTATTTTACCTCTTGATTGTTGTGTAGTATAATGAAAATAGACTATTTTTCAAATAGACCTTCACTAAGATATCACTTTGACACAAATCCACATTTCCACTTTCTCCTCAGCCCAAAAATTTGCCAAGCCCCTCTATCTGATCTAGGAAAAAGGCTGCAAAAATTGGTCAACCATAAGAATGAGGTAACAGCATACCTCCTCCTACAGTTCTACATTTTGCAGAAATAGCTCCAAAGGGCAAACACACTCTGTTTTCATACGTACTAATTACCTCTTATTGTAAGATTGAAAATGTAATTGAATTACACAGTTCCAATTTCTGGTAGTAAAGAGGGAACTTGATTGGCACACCACTTTGAAAATTTGTAGTGTTGTTTCGTGATGATTGGTCTACCCTAAAATGCTTAGTATATGACCATGTCCTAGCAGTTTTTTGTCTCTCTACTCAGTATCTTAAATGTCTGCTAGTTGTAAAAACAGCAAAAAATGCTGAAATTGAATGCTTATGATGCCTGCCTTAATATATATATATATATATATATATATATATATATATATTTTTATCTCAAAGAGAATGTATTTCTAGGAAAACCACTGCCAATATATCACACTGTGGCTGGCTGTTTACCTCAGCATTAGTGTAACCATGCCATGTAGTCACAAGTATGGGAGGATGTAAAACTTACTGTAACTAGGTTATGGAAAGGCAGGTATCACAAAACTGCTTTTCTCAAGAATGAAATAGTTTCTTCCTGGTGATATTCTATGCTGCAATAATCTAAAACATTAAGGTATTATGGAGAAAACACTTACCTGTGGGTTATTTTTAATTGTTTTGATTTATCTTCTGTTGGACAAAAACTGGGCTATGTTTCTTAAATGCTATTGTAGAATAAGCTTTAAAAGCCAGCACTTGTTAACTTATTAGCCTCTGCTAAAGCTGTCAGTAATCTCTCCTCTATATTTAGAGTAGATAATAGCTGTGATACGTGATTCATCATGCACTGTCTCCTTCATTATGCAAACACGAATACACTCAGATATGGTAAAAACCAAGATTAGTCTTTTGCCTTTTATTGTGAGTGCAAATACCTTTACATTGCTGACATTGAGGAATCCCAAAGAAATAATACAAATAAAGAGAAACAGATATGAGTAGCACATTAAAAATCATGCATAATTTAAAGGTTCCGTTCTTTTTTCAGGAACAGAGTGATGTGAATGACCTCTTATGCTTTCAAATAGTGTAAAAAATCAAAAAAAAAAAAATATCCACAAACCAACAAGAACAGAAAAAAAACCCATAGCATTAAAATTATTGTGGCTTCTATGAAGTGATATGATCCATATAAATAGAGCAGGTATTGGTGTCTGTTACAGTTGTCAGCATTTGTATGAAAAGTTCTGTTTTCAGTTGCTTAAAACCTTTATAAATCTGCAACAGAATTGCCAGTTTTTCTGAATGAAAATTCTGCCAGAGAAAATTCCCTACATTTCCAAATTCCTTCATATTAGACAGCTGACAACATGGTGAAGTGATTTCCTAAGAGGAAACTGTTAGGAAACTTTTTGTTTTATTGTGGCAGAGCGACTTTTTTTTTTTTCTTTAAAACATCAACTCTTGGAACTTTTTTAAACTGAAACATGATCTTTGACAGATGAAATCTTTTCTCTATCAGAGAAAACTGTTAGCCAAGTTGCCTGGCTTTTGAAAATTTGCTTATTATTCCAGTTGCAATCAGACCATTTATGGGGGCCAGAGGGATCAACACAAGAAGATCTGTTTTTGCTCTGATCTTACTTAGAACCTGAAATGGAATGCAAGGTTTCTGACTATTTATTTCCCTATCTCTGAAAGTAATAGGCTAGTCATTACAGAAAGTGGCAGTCTTCTGTTGCTATCAGTTAATTGTGGTTACATGCAAGAAAGTTCTAAATAGTGAAGTCTGATTTTTGGTATTTTGTAAGCCTCACCGGCGATGTACAATAGAATATCACATGTAAGCTTAGACCTTCATTTTTTCATTAATGTTAAATTAAATATTAACCTCTCGTGGTGAAAGTATCAAAGACTGACCCACAGTCAAGTGATTTAAGAACAACTACTAGGGAAGTGGACTTCTCCAAGACTGATGGACTGGGGTGGCTCATTACACGTAGCAAAACTGTTGCCCAGTGATTAAAAAAAAAAATTATCTTCCTGCATTCAGATGATGCTATTATGTCTGCTTTTTGCTTTTACTTTCCTGGTGAAGACAACAGAGCTGTTCATATTCAGAACTTAGCCTTCCTGCCTTATTGTAAGGGTTTTCTCACCCTCTGAATGATGTATTCAAGGAATCTGTTGATTTTTGTAACACTGAAAACGCTGACAAAACTGTTACAAGCAATGCAGCTAACATACTTTCAATTTTAACACAATTGTCTTTATAATAATCTATATGTAGAAAAATGTTCTTGAACCTCAATGTGCATACAAAGAACATAAGATAGATTTTCTAGAAGTGACTCCAAGATGACCTCATAATATTTTTCAACATACAGGACAATTAACTCCTTGTTATTTGAACTCAGAATTTTGGCAGCGCTATCTACTTCCAGTTTTAATTTTGCCTATTTGCTGCTGAGTTTTGTGCATTCTGAATTCAGTCAGAATGTGCACTTCCTGCAGGTATTTGTAATTTATTTTGAAAGACTTAGTTTTTGGAGCTTAAAGTAAAAAAAATCAAAAGCTAGCAGTTTAGATCTGTCACATATCTAATTCATTTTTATCTTTGCTGTATGACAAATATACACTATGTTCGTCTTTCTCCATACTGAGAAACATTTATGCTTCTGTTGTTTTTCAGAATGTTCCTTACATACCACATTAATGACAGTAACAGAATTTGGCTTGTCAGCTGCACATGCTTATCTATTATAAAGTGAGGCAAATTACTTTACTCCTGACAGAATACACAAAAAGTGTCAAACATTCTATTAAAACTACAAATAAAAATATTCACAGGTGTAGTTTTTATGGGTTCAAATTCTCCATAAGGGAAAGATAATTGACATCAGTCAGTTCAAATAAATTATTGTAAGTGTAGCTAAGTAGACTGTAGTGTATCAATTTAGAAAATATTTTTGTAAATTTCTTGAGTTTATTCAGTATCCATTCAGTTACCATATAATAAAAAAATTTGACGTGTGAATCTTAGAATCATTAAGGTTGGAAAAGACTTCCAAGATCACCTGGTGCTTGTGCGAGAAGCCAGTTGAATTTCCATGTGTTTTTAATTAATTTTCTTGCACAACTTTTATTTTACATATTAAAATTATTGATGTGACTGCAACCCACTTTTCAAATACAGAAATTGAAATGCTTCCGTTGAGATTTCTTGAATGCATATTTGCAGAAGGTCTAAGTTGAAGTCATGGAACAATATTTAGGGTTGCTTTCTTCAGAAAAATTAATTAAAAGACCGTACTGATATGTTGCATTTAAATGTTTGTATCTAGAGATTTTCAGTTGTGCCTCGCAAGTGTCCTAAAATTAAATATGCTCACAATCACTGGATAGCAGAATTTGGCCAACAAATTTTAAAGCGTTGATTTTATTACTTTTTTTTCTTTTTTTTTCTTTTTCTTTTTTAAGTTTTCCTGTATTTGGGTATATATTTCTCTTTTGTCTGATCCTGATTCTCCTTTAAAATCAGGTGGCTTTTTATCTTTCACTTTTAGGTACCAATTCTTAAAATATTTATGGATGACTGATTTTATATACTGACACCATGCTGGGGACAGTTAAGTATGTATGAAATATTTTTCAAGAGGAAGGAAGAATCAAGTTTTTAGTGAAGCAACAGAATTTTATCTTGGCTATTAAAGTGGGACTAACACATATAAAAATGTCTGAACTTCTCTATTTATCACTACTTTTCAAAGCATTCAGCCGTTGCAGTATGAGACAGTTACAGCCACTGGTTGCTAGCTCTACATAGGTATCGTATTTGTAACCATTAATATGCAGACAGGAGATGATTAAATGTTCTTGTGATAAAATTTGACACCATATTATAAATGAGAATGGAAAATGAATTTATAACCATAAATCATGTATTAAAGTATATGTGACAAGCTCAGACTGAAGAAGACAGTGCAGAAATAGCATATACTGTATATGCCAGTTTCATAATAAAAAAAAAAAGGTACGTTCTTGTAGTATTCTATTTTATGTCTGGTTTCTGTTTCAATTCACTTGCCTCAGCTGAAAATAACAACAGAGGTGTGGCTATGGTACATTTGAATGTTAACATAGATTCCAATTTGATGACCATCAGTCTACATTCTAACATTAATTAAAACCATGAAATATAGAAAATTCTTCTCCAGAAAGTTTAAATATTATAAAAATAAAACTGCAATTATCTCTTCTACCATAAATAAGCACTTCTTTAAAGTTGTGCTATAGAAATTAAGCACACATGCCTCCAGTTAACATGAAAGCATTTACAGATCATCTTCGAAGAGATTTCATTGTTATATAGCTTTGTCATTCATTCATAGTAGCCATAAAGGAGCCTGAAGGGAAATTCTGAGGTCATTTAGACCATCTTCTCTGTCTTAAATGTAAAATAGGAGTTGTGTGTCTAAAACTTGGTCATTTTTCCACTCTAATACATACTTGCTAAAAAGTTTTATGAATATTCTCACTGAACTTGGGTATCTGCTTATAGGAGCATAGGCTGGATAATCCTACTGCAGTGTATAAGCTATTCTACATGTCAGTTTAGGGACTTCAATTTTTCCTAGTTCAGAGACTTAATCTATATCATTTCAGGCATTAAATCCTGAGGTCATTTTCTCCTTTCTTGCTTTAAGCAGTCTATACTGTCTAATTATTAATGTATCACCTGCACAGTTGGCTCAATAGGTTGAAAGTATGTCAGATTTATCATATAAAAACTATAGGGATATATGTTTAACCGATGGTCCATTCACAGGAAGACTTTTGGAGTTTCCAAGAGACTATTTAAAGCTGTTGTGGAAATTTCAGACAAATTAGTGTTCTGCTCAAGTACTGTCTAGCGAGAAAAAGGGAAAGTACTTGGGGGGGGGGGGGGGGGGCTTTATGTGAACCTAGGACTGAGAGAATTTACGAATTTACAGCTCTAACTTTGAGAAAATCTTATTGAACTTGGAAAGCATGGAAACTTTGATTAGGTAAAGATATGTATGTACTTTGTCTATCTTTACGCTACAGTAGGATGCTGCCAGGAACAATTCTCTACAGATTAAAGTGTGCTCAGTTACTGTGATGGCTAGTCTTTATTTACCCCATTTTTATCATTTACTTATATTTCCCTTATACTTGAAGATTGCAATGGAGTGTGTTTGGCACTTGTACGAACATGGAAGAAAAGTATTTTGGCTGGAAAAAAAAAAAAAAGACTAGCTAGAGAGGACAGGAGGAAAAAAAAAAAAAAAGGCATGGGAACAGGCACAAGGAGATAAAAACAATTTGTCCAAGGTTGCAAAGAAGGCCAGTGGTAGAGTTTGGAGTAGAATTCAAGATTTCTGACTTCCAATATTAGTCCTAATAAATAATTCATTTAATTTCCCTGTTTTTATCTGCTTCCAAGATGTTCATGAGCATACTCTGACAATCTCAGACTCATTCAGTATTCATTCAGAAATTCGTTTTTTGTAAAAAGCTCAAATACTATTTGATTATAGCTATGTAACATTCTGATGTAAATTCATGTTATGCTGACCAGTTGTGTGGGAATGTAAGGCCTTTCTCTTCCACAGGAACACCTCATCTATGCTATTAGACCCCCCAGATGCAGTCAAGGAGTACAGAGGAAGAAAGAATCAGGGTTTCTCAGGAAAAGTGAAATTATAGTTATGCTTAAAAGCTTGCAAGATGAAAAGCATATTGTAGTTTCCTTATGAATAGTCAATGTGGCACTTTAAAAAAAAAAAATTAATTCACCTGAATTTATGTAGAAATAATTTTGAATGACCACATGTGTATTGTGAGAATTTGTTTTCTTGAATAACAAGCTTATACTATCACTTTTTTCAACTCTTTCTCCTAGAAATGCTCATCTACTCAATAATGAAAAATGTTGTAACATGAATGAAGTAAAATTTCTATTAAAATTAAAATGACTATGAATGTAAAATACTTTATTCCTTTTATTCGGATATTTTATGTATTAAACTGAAATATATGTGTGCACTGGCTGTCTGAATTTAATTTTATAAATGCATTTATGTAAACCTGTGGAAAAATGTGGGAAAACTTGCAGATGACGTTCCCAATTTCTAACTCTTCCCTGTTTATTTCTAATGTCCATCAGCATTCTTATTTTCTCTCTTGGAAGATAAAATATTTTAGCACTTGAATAATTAACCTTAGGGAAAGTTTTCTGATATTTTAGAATACAAAAACCTCATTAATTAAGTAATGTTAAAGCTGACATTCATTCTGAACTAAGAATGAAAGGCAGGTGGCTAGGGATGTAAAACTTTACTGAGCTGAGTGAATCCAGTGTACACAGCTTGAGGATCTGGCCTTTGAGGTGCTTGATTAGCCAAGAAACAGCCCCTAGTTTCTGTCACTGACAATTTTCAAGAGTTGTTCATAAAACAATACTTCCCTTCAGCGGAGAAAAATCCCAACTCCAAAACAGTGATTACTCTGTATCATGCTCTATTGTAGGGCACAGTGAACAGAGAACCTATTAGAAGTGAAATGATGAAAATCACCATTTTTTGGTATAGTGGGAGTTCCATTTCACATATCAGGAACTTATTTCCTTGCTATCCCCTTGTGAAGTTAGAAGAAATGAGGATCTCTCAGTTTCATGGGGATATATGAAATTATCTGAACAGGAAACTAAAAAACAGAACCACTAGTTAAATAAGAAAGTTTTGTTCACACCTTTTTAGGGGGCCTATTTTCTAACCAAAATGTATCTACCATGATCACCATTAAATGTTTCCCTGTACATATCATGTAAATACCAATGTGTAAAACTGTACTTTAATTGGAAGACTGTTTTGATCAGTGTATTTATAAGCAAAGAATGCTCCCATGCTCAAAAGGTGTATTTAATGTGTTTTTTTTAAGTGGAATTTAGCTTGAAATATTTGAATGTGCGATACTTTTCCAGCACAAATATGTAATTTGTTTGCCTATGTGGTATTTAAGAAATTAATATAACAGTCAAAATATAAGAGAAAGTACCCTTTCTGTCTGTGAACATTATTCTTTCATTTTATATCTAAGATATAGTTATTAAATTAAAATAAACAGTTCATTTAAAAAATCTCTGTAATGCCACATGGATAGACTCTCCAAATTTAATACATAACAAGTTACATTGTCTGATTTTTGCTTTATTTCTTTTCTAACTGAATTCATTTTAAACTTGGGTTAAATCAATACAGCTAAGGATAATTTAATGAAAAGAAGTCACAAATTGTATTTTCTTTCTTCTTCAGAATAAATTCATTTACAAGATGCTTTATCTTGTTTAAAACTCAGCCCAAGAGATACCAAATAATATTTTTTAATGTGGAAAAATAAACTCAGTACAGTGGGGAAAAGTATAACAACATTGATAAATACATTCTAAACATCAATACTTGTTAGCATTCCTTTAACTGCACTCTGCTCCAATTTAATCAAAATTTTACATTAGTTCTTAACACTGTAGCACTATTGATTATAAAATATTATAATTTGCTGGTTGAAAGCCCTGTTTACCCAAATATGTAAAAGCACAATCTGCCATGAAAACTATGAAAAAATAATTGTAAACGAGATAAGTAAATTCTAGCTAAGATAGTAATTTCACAGTACTTAATCAAAAACAATCACCTACAATGAAGCTTGAGAAATTCCTGAAAAAAGTTGAGTGACTGTTATTCTGTTAAAATGCCTGCATACAGAAGGTGTAGTACTTCAAGAAATTTGGTGACCTCTTCCCCTAAACACCTGTCTTTAAGAAAATAGGTTAGGTCTTTAATTGTAGTGAATTATAAATTAGAACTTTATGCTGACTTCTGAAATAACTTGTAAAAATATAAAAGCATCTTGTGTAGTCACGTCTGAGGAGAACCTGTTTATTCTTACCTAATTAAGGACTCTAGTAGAAGCATATTCCAGTTAATTCATGTTTGAAATATGTAATAAAGAAATCAGAAAGTCCCATGCTAGTGATGCTTATGCTTCTGCATAAGATCTTGGACTTCTGTTCATAGCTTAAAAACTGGAGAAACGTCATGGCCAAATGCCGACTTTTCCATAAGATAGCAAATATTCTGCAGAGTGTGTGTTTGTTTATACTCTTCTGGAATTTATATTGTCAGGCTGCTGGGCATTTATTAAAAAAAAATAAATAAAATAAAAATTACTTAGGTAAGGGGCTGGTGGTATTTAGCCTTCACCTAACAAAAATTTAGAGAATTATCGTTTCTTTTTTTTTGGACTGTTCACATCCTGGGTTTATCATATTCTGTTCAATCAAAAGCATTAAACATTTTTGTTTATGCATGGAGTTAGTTGTAATCTTAATGAAAAACAGTTTTGAAACCATTATTTGAAAATTCAAACTTTCTGGATAAGGTGAAGGCCAAATAGATTATGGTACACAAGCACAGAAAGAACAGCCATGATGGTTTTTACTGTCTAATTCCCATATCACCTACTAAGAACATGCTGAGGCTATTGAACTCTAGCTTTATCCAAGTAAACCTGCCCCCTGGCAAAACTACAAGAAAAATCTGGAGATGTGGAGTTATGAAATGGCAAGCATCTTTGTTATTGCTATGCAGAAATAGTGTCAGAGTATGGCCAAAAAAAAATCAGGCAAGGAAATAAAATCATTCACAAATTTGTATTCATACTAGGAACAAAATTCCTGTCATGATACCAAAAAGGTTATGGGAATATGATACATTGGCTGGGGAAGAAATGGGTTGACTGAGGACACAGAGTTGGTGGTGATGCTGTCAGAGTCCCTCTCCATGGTCGTCTGTAGCCCAAAATCTGTGGAAAAAGTCAAAGTGATGTCAGTGAGAGTCCCAGAACACTGCAGGTACACAGTCAAGGACCGTTTCTTTCTTAGAGAAAAAGGCTTGTGAAGGATTCCAACAGGCTTGGAGTCATTTTACCACCTCTTTCTCCTGATTCTGTTATCTACTGAGAAATGCTGAAGTACCTCAGATTTTAGGATAAAATTCAAATGTCTTTCTTGTTAACTGTTTTAAAACTGTTTGTATGAAATGCAGTGTTCATTCCAGACTTTGTGCTACTTAATAGTAGCTTGCATTACAAGAAGGAAGAGGCAGCTTGGAAGGGCAGTGCATTTTATTGACTGACTACTGTTATGCTTAAGCAATTCCACTAAAATCTGTGGGCCTACCCAAACTTTGCAAGTTACATATATGTAGATGACTTCACATGCATTTGATCATATGATACTTGATCTCTTGAGGAACTGAAAGAATACAGGTAGTATCCTATATTCCTTCTGAAGACTGCAATAAAACGTGGTGAAATGTATAAAATACTGACTCAACTCCCAGAAAATCTGTGCTTTTCTTCATTTCTGTAGGTATTAGAAAAAGAAGAACATTTCTGGAATGGAGCAATTACTTTTTTACGTTAGCCGTGCTTATATCCCTTGCAAAAATACCACAAGGAATCCTTTATAAACATTATTAGAAAACAGTGATTTATTAAGACTGTTCTCTTTCTGCTTAACAGCTTCTAAATCTTATAGTAATGGTATCAATACAATTTTTTGTGTGTTTTACTTTGCATTTTTGACATTGCAAGTAACTTCACAAATTAAGCCATTCTTTTAAAATTTGCATGGAAATTTTTGTTTTCAAGCAACTTTCATAAAAGTTTAATGAAACTGAAGCTGTTAGATTCAGCTCTTTTTTTTATGTAAAGCAGTCTGACATTTGGAACACACAGTATGTTTACACTTTAACTTGCCACAGCATATCAATTAGTAAAGATGCTTATGAAATTGTCCATTTAAAACAACATTTTTATAGAACATACAGCCTTGTAAATCACAGGATGCTGACAACATGAAATGCCAGCTGTGAAATGAGAAACTGATGAAAATGCAGTAATTCTGAATTTTAATATAATATAAAACATGTCAGCAGTATTTGTGAATAGCAGTTGTCAAGATTTCATTTGAACTGCACATATTATGGTATTTTAATATACTGATCTTTTCTGATAATTTAGACCTTCTTCTACCCCCTCCAACCTTTCTGTATCATAAGCTTTGCAAAGATTGGAGATTTCTATAAAAATTTTGACTGAACAGCATGAAATGGATTGTCACAACATTAAAATAGACTAATTACAATGATCATAAAAATGTGAGTTCAAAGGCGCCATACACTATCATGCTGCTATTATTTATTTTTTAAAAAGTATGAGATTAAACTTCAGAAAAATGTATTTCATTTAAAAATGTGATGGCTACACAGGAAGTGATGGAGATTTCTACTGAACAAGATTGTGGTCTACATAGTCTTACTCTACAAAGAAATTCAATAGATTTAAATGGATCTTACTGTAGCGGTTTAGATATGGAAGTAGTTTTAGGGTCAGATCAACAATGTAGGTAATCTAGTATCTGTGCATGGTCTTGTGGTACTGTATACTTACCGAGAAAACAACAACAACAAATGTATCCAGAGTTAAAGGCTAGAATGCCTGAAAGAAACAGATCTTTTCTGAGATCCTTGTTACTGCGTACCCATCAAAGGTACTAGTCTGCAACTGTAAGACCTCTGTGGTTTTCTTGTATGTTCATGGAATTAGAATGATTTGGGTTGGAAGGGACCTTAAAGATCATCTATTTCTGAACTCAGCTTTTTGTTTCAATCATCTCCTAAGTGCTCAAGAAAACTCAAGAAATACTCCTGAATTTTGAATGTAGTTTGAAATGCTGGTGTTTGGTGAATGATATGATCACAACTAAATGAGGTGCCTCTAGAATAAAGAATATGTATTCAGATATCTGTCAGCAGAGGTGACCTAATTTGTATCGAGTTCGAGGAAGATAGAAGCGAATTGCTCACCTGATTTAATATGATTTGCTTCAAAAAGTCAATGTCTAAAAGTCTTTAACCCTATTCTTTGAATAACTGTAAGTAAACAGCATTTAACAGTTGTACTGTGAAGTTGTGATGTATGGATTTTGCCCTATACAACGTATTCTTAAGGATTTTTTTTCTCTCTCTTTGAGAGTACTGGAAATTCTTCCATTTGGTATGTTTATATTTGTCTGTTTTTTCCATCGACTTTACCGTTCATATACTTGTAAATATCCATTGAATTATTAGGAAGGTAATTGAATCATAATAAAAGTGAAAAGATTTGTTCTCTGGATAGTTTTTCAAGTTTTTAAGGACATCATTCTTTGTCACACAGTGCATTGGAAATTTGTCAGTTAATAGCTTTTTTTTTTTTCTTTTTTCTTTCTTGTTTTGCTGATTTCTTGACTATAACTGCTTTAATCCAGCAAGTATGGAAAAAAGGAAGAATGTATTTGGAAACAATATCTTCTTTATTTGCATCTCCTCGTTTTATCTCTCTAGAATGCTAATATGACATAGGAAAAAAACTTCAGTTGAAAGGACTAGTGTTCTCAGCAAAAGTTTAAATTTGAATTTGCCATCTTAAAATTAATTTGATAATTTTGTAGGCTTCAAGACAGTGGTTTGGAAGAGTTTACAAGTCTGGTAGAAAAATACATTTTAAATTTTAAACTGTTCTTCATAAAAATGAAACAGATTCAGAATTTGCTTATTATTCTTTATCAGGTACATCGCTGAGTCCTTTTTAATGCATT
Source organism: Cygnus olor (assembly GCF_009769625.2). NCBI lineage: Eukaryota > Metazoa > Chordata > Aves > Anseriformes > Anatidae > Cygnus > Cygnus olor. The sequence goes on along the minus strand of NC_049180.1, from coordinate 8,124,423 downwards.
TTTTTCTCCAGCTCTCATGTGCTTTGTCCTCAGCTTTGTGACCCATAGGATTGCAGCTGTCGCAGTGGTTCATAATAAATCTTCGATACATACTGATTGACTAGTTACACTCAAAAATCAAAACAAATCCTTGAACTGGCATTGCAGACTAATTTTGAGCCATAAAAAGACTTTCAGAAATGCCTTTTGTACTTATACTAGCCTTAAACAAGGACAACTTGGGTGTGTGCGTTTAGAATTATTTGGAATCTTTACAGTTGAGGCTGAATGTGAAATACATTTAACTCTCCTAATACCAAGAAAATGCAATAATGAGAAAGCTGCGTGCCTTCAGAGAAGGGAGCAGGTATTGCTCTGATTCCCCAGTCAGTGTCAGTTGGCCTTTCCAAGGTTTGGGTTGGGTAATTAATTTCATTGAATGCTTGATTTGTTGTAAACATTGTGTAGGCACAGGTGCTGCTCAAAAGCATGGGGATATCAGCTGCCAATCAGAGTGTAGCTCGCTGGCTGGCATTCTGCTCCTCATCTTCTCTCCAACATATAAATAAATATGTAAAAGAAATGTAATCAAGAATTCTTTTAGGAAGAAGCCACCATGTTTTACTCAGCAGCATGATTTCATGCTCAGCTGCCAGTGATTGTAGTAAAACCCAGAGGGCAATCAAAAGAGCTAGAGAACTGTAATTTGAAGAAATGTCTTTAACATTTCTCTGTATGCAGTTTAGATATAGTAAAAAGGAAAGGAACTTCAGCAAAAGCAAATGGCAATTGAAGACATTAAGTCACTAATACACTTTATAGGGAAAGACTCAAAATAATGTAGAAATTAATGGGTTTGCAAAATACAAATCCTCTTCTGGAATAAAGAAGGCCGATATTTTGCAAGACAGAGAAGACCACTGGCTGAAAAAAAAAAAAAAAAAAGTGGCAAAACGCCACTGGTTTTCCTACAACAGATATTCTATTCACTATTTGCAGTTCAAATAATTCTGTAGTAAGCATTCGTATCCAGAAAGGAACATACGCGGTATTATACACGTGAACACACTTTCTGTACTTTAAGTAATTCAATGTCACATACACTTTGGCATTGAGGAAGCTAATGAATTTCTGTTCAATAGCAAGTTCGCAACCATCCTGAGAATATTTTGATAATTGTTTTTATGATTTGCAGTTCCTTTTTGGGGGAACACATGAAAATTTATTCACTTACAATGTTACTTTATTTTTCTCCAGTGTAATGGTGGCTGCTCCAATAGTATACTACCATTTTGGAAGTTTGGATTCCTTTGTCAGTATGAAAGTACAGAGCATGTCTTTCCATTTATATAACACCAAATCAGTAGTTTGTAAAGAAGATTTTAAGACTGAAAAAAGAGGTAGAGGCAGGCATATCTCATAACCTAGTAAGAGGTGGAGAGAAAATGTTTCCTTTAAAAAAAAAAATAAATCATTAATATAAGAAGCAATCGGAGCAGAATTTTTACTGTTTGTATGGCACTCCAATAAAGACAGACAAAATAGTTAATCCAAAAATAAAGTTAGTTGAATATATGAATGAACTTTTTTAACGTCATTAACATTTGTTTAGCTTTGGAGAATATAAAAATAATACTATGTCAAACCGAAGGTCTCATATAGGTCTTGAAGATTTCATTTAGTATCCTTTTTGCTGTACTGGACAGTAGCACACCTGTGGCACAGGACAGTTGAAGTATGATCTCTCCTCTTCTGTAGCCCTGTAATTTCTATGAATTGTATGGCTAAGGACCTCTATAATTGGTGGTAGCTTCAGAACCATCATATGTTATACTGGATAATGAACCTGTGGTAAATGAAGAATTATCTCTTTTTAAAATCTTGCTTGTCTATTTGTACGACAGTACTCTTGTACTTTTGCTCTCCATTGTACCTTTGGCAATGACTTCCAGAATTGTGACTGCATGAAAAAAAATCTTTATTTTATTATGCTAAATATTTTTGCTCCTTAGCAATTTAGTGGGTACTCCTTCAACCATTTGTGTTGTAACAGACTTTTCAAAATATTCATGGATTTATCATGGAAACTTTGGAGAATTTGTTTGCCCCATATGAATAGATTTGGTCTCACTTCTCTGTTTAATTTCTCATGCAGATGCTGTCTCATACCAGTAATGTCAGTATCTCTAAATCTTTTTTTGTTCTAGTTTATATTTTAAGAAGTGACAAAAATATTGATTCATGACAAGGTTGTGTAGAGACAATTTTTTTTTTCATTTCAGTAATTTTAATGCTCTGCTTACCTTTTTGAACATTTCTGTTCTGTTCCAAACATTTTCAAAGAACGACCAAAAGTGAATTGAAGTTCTGTTTCCTGAGTGAAAGTAGCTAGTACGTATATCCTTGATGCTTATTCCAATTGCATTTTGTTGTTTATATTTTTTTCATTTGTTATATTACTCCCTTAGTATTGGGAAATTCCTCAACAGCTCTTCACACAAGAATTAGATCTAATTATCCTGAATAATTTTGTATAAACATTTTACCTCACCATCCTGTTCTTCTGCATCATGTATGCTGAGCAGTTTATGTTTTAGCATAAATCCTTCTATAATCCCATTGGTACCTTTCCTATTATGATAAGTTCTTCTTATCCTTTATAGACCATCTTTTAAACACTCAGGGGTCCTTAAGAGAAACTTCCTTTTTATCCTTTACCATATCTGTTTTTTTGCAGAGCCTTTGGAAAGGGATCTTTTTTAAGGAGTTTAAAAGGAATCCTCTGGATTACCTTTCCGTATCTGCCCATGCAATACTTCAAGGAACGCAAATAATCTAATAAAGCTGGGTTTACTCTCAGTCAATATATCATATTTTTCCATTTGCTTAGAAATTTAGTTCTTTTTTTTTTCAGTTTCCTACAAATTTACATAGTATAGAGGTCAGACTTGCTCATCTGTGCTCACAAAATCATCCCTGGATCTCATTTAAAAATGGATGTTGCATTTTCTACCTTCTGTTCAGCTGTTGAAGGTGATTTAGCTGATAGATAACACATTGCTCCTAGGAGTTGAGCAATTTCATATTTAATTCCTTTAGAACTGTTAGGTGAGTAGTTTCTTGTACAGTCAATTTTTGATGACTTATTTTATCTGTATTTTTCTAAAACCTCTTTTATTGACACTTCAGATCAGGGCAGATCAGAAGTCATCAGTTTTTGAAGAATAGCTGTGTTGTCAAGAATCTCCCTAACCTCCTTCATAGTGGAAAGAGTCCATTTAGCTTTTCTGTTGTGGTCTTAACCTTGCTTGAGTTCTCTTTTCATTCCTTGATCATCTGTCAGCCCTACCGACTCTGGCAGGCTTTCTGCCTCTGACGTGTTTGAAAAAGCTTTTATTATTAGCTTTTATGCCTTAAGCAAGTTTCTCTTCAAAACTTTTTTGGCCTTCATTGTTGTGATTTTATATGGAACTTGCCAGAGTTCAAATGGAAAAATTGATTGCAAAGTGATGACAATGTTGAAACAAAAATTTTGATTTTCCTACTTATTGTACAATCGTTCTTATATCCCTCCATTTCTGTTGACATCACTATGCTTCTGTGAAGAAGGAATGAAAACACAGGCATTGTTATACAAGATCTTTCTTAGATAGTCAACATTAAGTCATGACGAGTAAGATCCAGCAGTGTCTGAGAGATGGAGTAACCTCGCCGGGGGAAAGGTTTTCTTTAAAGTACGTCATCTATTTTCTTTTTATTCCTTTTCCACTTTCTAAAGGGATAGCTTAATGATTGGTCATAGGAGCTTTTCCAGCTTATGACTGTAGAGACATAGTCACTGTTTTTCATACTGCTTGCAGATGTTGTATAGAGACTAGAAAGTATTCATATGATAATTAGGTAAGCTGGGATTGTAGAAATATGAATAAACAAGTTTGTAAATACCAATTATAATGCATTTATTGAGTCTGAGTTGAACAAATGTTTATATATGCTGTATTTGAGTTACATTTTACTTACATCTTGCTTTTGAGCAGAAAGTTCAGTTATAAACTAGGTCTTATAACCTCTGCCTTGGGACTGTATAAGTAAAAGAGAAAGAAATCATTCATACATTGCCTCCTCACAATCTCTTTTTCCTCACAGCTTTTTGTATTTTAAAAATCATATTTAGAGTGCCACTGTTGCATAGATATCCCTTTCTCTGGCTGCAATAATTTTTTTGTGCATCAAAGCAGTGGCAAGACTAAAATCTGATTTTCAAGATAAATTTTGTATAATATGTCAAGCACTGCTGAAAACTTTGGGGATGCTTCATGTGACAGGGTGAACTGTAACATCAAAATATTCTGAGCTCTCAACTTGAACTTCACAATTCCTCGTACACTGCTAATTTTCAGAGCTGCACATCTGTGCATGTTGTCACTCAGAGCAACACAACCTGGATTTGTTAGAACACAGAGAAATTGAAGCAGTCAGGCTGCCAAACACCCTTTCTCCTCAGGGATGGTTCATCACTTTGCCTATCCCAGTTTTTCATGAGGTTCAAAATTCATTTGTATCATCCAGGAGGAGGAATCAGCACATGTAAGGTACTGTCAGAATCATGTGTTCTCCTACTTGGTTGTTTTAATCTTCTGGTTTGTTTCCTTGCAATTGCCCATAGTGAAACAAACTGTTGTCAAATCTGCAGTACTACTTCTAGATAGCAGCACTTTGTTTCTGTATGTTTTGCAGATTGATTTTTCAGGTCAGTTCTGTGGTCTGACATTTACGTGAATTTCTTGGAGAAATGCTTTGAAGGAATACTTTCCAAACAGAAGTACTTTCAGCTCATATTTTCTGCATTTAGAACAGACATCAGGATATTCAGTTTCTGACACTTAGAAATAATTGACAAAATTATATTGAATCCTTTTCTTGTATGGGTAGTTCCCAAGTACAGTACTTGATTTTTGAACTCTTATATCATATTCCTGAAATGAAGTCTCCAGCATTCCCAAGTGCTTCTTTTTGCAGACATTCCCATACAGGTATTCTGTTATCTCTCTTCTGAGTCTTTAAGCGATTGCTGATCTTTACTGTCTCATACTGGAAGCTGATTTGGAATAGAATAATTAGTACTGTCTATATGAATTAGGGACAGTATCCTCTAGCCACTGAAGCTGAACAGCTAATCCAGCAGCCATGTGAATCTACTGTTCATATAGTCATCTTTCACCAGATTTTTTTAGTTATGAAAATAAGCTTAAATAACCTTTTCTTTTTTTTTAAAAAAAAAAAACTCTGCAGAGAAGTGTACAAGGTTCAGACTGTCCTTTATATTTCAATAGCTCTGTTTAGGTTTCTATTTTCCTGGTCTTTTTTGAGAAGAGTGGGAAATGATCTTTCTGGGTGATTTAGAAACGCATGGGATTGATCCCCTTTATCTTCCAGTTTCTCCAAAATTATGCAGATGTAGATGGACAACCAATACTGGCGCCTGGTACAGAGAGTGTGGTGTAAGAACTGCAGAATGCAAGGTGCAAGTATAGAACATTACATATTGCATTTCACTCACTGACTGAAAATGTTTTGGACAGCAGCAAGCACTCCCTACAGAATGGGTAGATATAACACGGAAGACAAGAAGTCTGACCACCGCCAGCCATGTCCTGCCATGTCCAAAACCAAAGTGAGCAGGACTGGTGTCAGTGGCCACTTGGGTCTTCCCAGAGTCACAGAATCACATAATGGCTGATGTTGGTAGGGATCTCCAGATATCATCTCATACAAGTACCCTGCTGAAGCAGTGCCACCTACAGCTGCTTGCCCAGGACCATATCAAGAAAGCTTTTGCCCAGAAAATGGTAGGAAGACTTTTTCAAGTGCCCAGAAATTAGAACAAAGGCTTGAGATAATTGGGGAAAAGTAAAATAACCAAAAAAAAAAAAAAAAAAAAAGGCATACTAGGAATACAGCAAAAGTTTAATTCCTAAATATTGCTAGTCGGTCGAGGGAAGTGGTTGTCCCGCTCTACTCTGCGCTGGTGCGGCCTCACCTCGAGTACTGTGTGCAGTTCTGGGCACCACAGTACAAAAAGGACAGTAAACTGTTGGAGAGTGTCCAGAGGAGGGCGACGAAGATGGTGAAGGGCCTAGAGGGTAAGACGTATGAGGAGTGGCTGAGGTCACTGGGCCTGTTCAGCCTGGAGAAGAGGAGGCTGAGGGGGGACCTCATCACAGTCTACAACTTCCTCGCGAGGGGGAGTGGAGAGGCAGATGACCTATTCTCTGTTATCACCAGTGACAGGACCCGTGGGAACGGTGTGAAGCTGAGGCAGGGGAAGTTTAGGCTGGACATCAGGAAGAGGTTCTTCACCGAGAGGGTGGTCACACACTGGAACAGGCTCCCTAGGGACGTAGTCACTGCACCAAGCCTGTCTGAATTTAAGAAGAGATTGGACTGTGCACTTAGTCACATGGTCTAAACTTTTGGGCAGACCTGTGCAGTGCCAGGAGTTGGACTTGATGATCCTTATGGGTCCCTTCCAACTCGGGATATTCTATGATTCTATGAAATATATATAGAAAAAAAATTGAGTTTTATTTTTCTTTTCCTCCCTCATCCTCCCACCAACAGAAGTTGCAAAAGAGGTTAGCCATGTATGCTTAAATCACAAAATAACTCCATTAGAAATTTAGAAATTCAGACTTAGAGCAAGCTGTCATTCCATTCAAGTCCTTTACAGAAATCAGGTATCATGGACCTGCCAGTCCTTCTTAACAAGTCTCTGACTTTTTTGAAGGCCTGAGGCAAACACATGTGACCAGTCACTAAAGGATTTGGTAACATTCCTACAGTGCAGTAAGTCTCTACCCTAGCAGCTGTTGTTTAGTGATAGATCAGTGAAGCAAAAAATTATGCTAGTATAAAAAATAGATCTTGAACCACAGCTCTCATTCTTATGCCTTTGTTCTGCATTAGTGGCAAACCTCTGGGATTCATTTAGCTGTAATCATTTTTCACTGAGGGGCAGTGCATCTTTCAGATAGTAGTGATGGAGTCACCTTTGAAACAAGTGCAAATGAGTAGAAATCATTTACCAATCTACCCTCCCAGGATTATATTTGATAGCTGGCATGTACTCCAAGATCATGTTCAGAATGTATAACACAAACATAAACACCAAAAAAGCATTTTAGTTTTTTATTCCCAAATTGAAAAAGTGATTTTTTTTTTCCTGAGACAGTTTAATTACTTTGCTGTCTGGATTTTTAATTGTTTATTCGAGAATGACAGACGCATAAAGGAAGCACCAGGAAATAAATTCTGTTTCTGTTTACACCAAGGGAGAAAAACACCTATTAAGTTTCTAATTCAAAATACAGTGGAGTCAGTAACAGTGGTCAGTAGCTTTGGATTAATTGTAGAATTACTGCTAGAGGATATATTCCTTATTTATTTTTTTTTTTAAACATTTTTTCTTTCTCACTCAACTGAGTTACAACATGTAAGATTTTGCTCAACATAAAATTTAATTTGTGATTCACAGATGAAGATGAGCAAGTTTGTAAACTATCTGTGAAAGCATTACCTTTTACAGATATCTATCACTGTGAGGTTTTAGATGCTTTTCTGCAGTTTTCATCCTGAATATAAACATGCTCAGCAGAACATTTGAAGATATATATACAAAATTACAGACACAAATTACACATATGCACACAAAAAGAATTTGTTTTCATGAAAGTATTTGACCAGCTCTAAAGAATTCAGATATTCTCTGTGGTTTGCAAATGAATATTACTTAAGGATCTTTACAATTACCATTCTCCCATTATAGTAACAGAGTTTTTCTCAAAGGGGATAAATTCCAAATTCAGGAAGAACTTCAATATCTAAGTCAAAAAAATCAATTTTTAATCCCTCTGTTCCTCCAGTTTTTCCTTTCTGCTCAGATTAAGGCTGATTCTGGAGGTATATTAAGTGCTATAGATTCTCTGTGCTAAGTCCAAAGAGTTGTTATTCTGGATATGCCTACAAACGTCTCTGGACATGCTCATGTCTGGATTAAGTTGATTAAGATTTGTGAGTGACCAGTGATTTAAAAGCCAGAAGGAAAGATAAAAATGTGTTCATCAAACAGTTGAATGATGTAAACAGTCAGATGTTTGAAACTGACAGCATTTACTTTTTTTTTTTTCCCACCTACAGTAAATAATATTCAGTTCCATGTCCACAAAGCAGGCTCGAATAGCTATTCCAAGGCAACAATACTCAATTCCTCCACCTTAGCTGGAAAGAATGACAAGTACAACTCTCTCACTCTCTCTCATATATATAATCATTATATATATAGTATCTTTCTCAAGTTTAAATATATCACCACTTTACATAATTATCATAATAGACAACTTACATTCAGTCTATCACTTAAACAAAATACCTAACAAAATTTGTGAACAGTAAGTTATATTTATTGGCAGTAATTCCAATGGAACTACTACATTTGAAAAAACAGGACTGCTTATTTATGTCTAAATACATAAATTCAAGCCAAGTTACTTTATGACTTTAAGGGTCATGAAAAATCAAGTACTTGTCCTAGGCGGTGAAAGTATATATCCAGTATTACTCCAAGCAATGGTGTAAATACTTTCTCTTGTAATCAGAAGCTTTTCACCCATTTTCCTCTTCTACAAGTCTCTGAAGTTTATGGAATCCCAAAACATTTAGCCCAGATGTGGGCTTTCTCCTGTTACAGCTACAGGAGTTGTGTCACATGAGGTACCAGCCAGGTCATGTAAGTGCTGACCTGTATGAACAGTCATCTCAGCAGGTAAATCTGTTCACATAACATGGTTGGACCTGCAGTACACATAGTCATTGAAGAGATTTTATTAATATCAAATGTATTCACTTTTACAGGAGAAAAATTATTGAAAATTTTAGTTGGGACAAGGTGTTGAGAGATCAGGAAAATGGTATCAAGACGAGACTGGGTATTTAAAAAGAGAGGCACATTTTCATGGAAATAAGTACTAATAGTTCTTAAAAGACAAATATGAACAACATACTCCATTTTGTTGTTGTTGTTGCTTGTTTGTTTTGTTAGTATTCCATTAAATTCCAGTGATATTTTTACACTATTTTCATGCTGTTAGTTTTTGACGCAGTTGTAACGCTAGATTTATAATTTCCAAAATATCAATGCAAGTTAGTACGCAAGACTGCTGGTATTTTACATTATGACTCTATATCAATGATCTTACAACAATAAGGATGAATTATTTATTTTTTTTTCTTTTAAACACTTCTTTTCATCTAAACTTTACAGTTAATAATAAAAAATAAAAAATGTATATTTAAATGCATAACTAATTTAAAATAAACCATTCAAGATGAAAATTTTATAAGTTTAAAGCTGGGGTGGGGAAAGGTCAAAATACTATTTTCAACAAAAGATTCTTTGATTGTAAATTCACTAGTTTTTACCTTAAAAGGTGTCATAGCAGTTAGCCAAGTACATAACCTTCTAAGAGGCATTATCTTGTATGTCAGGGTGGAGCCTGAGTTACAAAGGCTTATATGCTGTAATGATGGCTCTGTTGAATTTGGTACTTGTGTTAGGCAGCAGCTCCTGTGGGATGTGGTCATCTGTCTTTTATTTGTTATCAAACCACTCCTAAGAGAACAGCTCAGAAAAGGCATTCTCCCTAAGTTCACTGCTTCTTATAGTCTATAGCTGCCATTTATTGGGCTAATAAACACTGCATTTCTTATGGTGTCACAGCTATAGGCATAAAGACCACTTGATTTTTCTTTATTTAGTGCATTGAAGTGTGCAGCAGTGGAATTAGTGACATCTCTTAGAGTTTGCCTGACACTTTCAAGATGAGACCCTTTGTCAAAGGAGTCATATATACTGAAGTTTTCTAGCTTAGTTTCTCTAGCTTTGTGCTCCAGATGCTAATATGGGTCTTCATAGCAATTACTCTCCTGGTAACCAAGTGGTCAGTGACATACTTACTGTAGTGGAACTGTTTCTTTGGTACTGACTGGACTCAGGCAAAGGGGACAAAGAAGGGTTATGAGGACCATGAGTTTATTCAGAAGCCAGAGAATGAATAATTGAACATTCATATTTTCTTTCTTACAGACTGTGTCTCTTACCGAATGACTACCACCTTCAGAACAGAGACTGGACAGCTCTGCGTAGTGAATGAAGTGTTACTTCTTAGATTAAATACCATCACATTTGTAGAGAATGAGACAGAAGAATACATGAGGAGAAGGAAGGAAAAGGTTGGTTTTATCTGTTAAAGCAATTGAAGGTTGCCTTGATAATTAGATTTAGTTACTGATTCTGGCTGTGATGGGTTGACTCCAAGGTCAACCTTCTGTCAGCTGCTAGACACCCACCTAGCAAGTCTCTCACTTCCTCTCCTCAGTAGAATGACAGGGGAGAAAATAAGATGACAAAGCTCACAAATCAAAATAAAGGAGATCACCACAGTTACCATGACAGATCCAGCAGACTCAACTTGGAGAAAATTAATTTATTGCCTATTAAAATAGATCTGGATGGTGAGAAACAGAAACAAAACAACACCACCTTCTCCCACCACCCCTTTTTCTCAGGATCAGCTTCATGCCTTTCTCTATACCCCGCCTCTCCAAGTGCCACAGGAGGATGGGGATATGGAGTTTGTAACAGTTCCTTTCTGCTACTGCTTCTACTCAGACTTTTACTCCTGCTCCAGCAAGAGTCCTTCCATGGGCTGTAGTCCTGCAGGATAATCTTGCTCTAGTGTGGGCTGCTCCACTGGCTGTAGTTCCTTCAGAAAATACTCAGTCCCTCTGGTGGGAGGCCCTTGATGGGCTGCAGTGTGGATACCGGCTCCACCATGGTCTCTTCTACAGACTGCAGGGCAATATCTGCTGCAGATTTCGAGCGTCTCCTCCCCCTCCTTCTGTGGGTTTGGTGTTCACAAGGTTATTTCTCACAGTGTGTTTTCCTCACTGCTGTGCAGTGTTTTGCCCTTATTCCAGAGGCAACACCAGCTTCACTGATGGGCTCAGCTGCGTCTCGCAGTAGGTCCATTTCAGAGATGGCATTGTTTGGCATAGGACATGCTTGCAGCCCTCCTGCTACCAAAACTACTGCGGACACCTAATACACTGGCACAAAACTTTTGTGCTGCAAATGCTGGAAAGATCAATTAAACTAGACATTTAAATGAAAGTTTTCAATGGAACTAAATGTGTGTTCCATTTTTTCTAACAGCTGGATTTCCAAAATGCAGTTTAATGCTTACAGCTGCTACTGAAATCATGGAAACTGTTCTTTGAATATACTCACAGCTGTAAAAAAGGTAAGTGCTTTGAGCACCTCATATTCTGAATATTTCAAGTTGGCAATTAAAATTATTGAAAACTTCTGGCAAATTTAGCTTTTCTGTCGTTATAATACAGCGTACAACATTAAAGAGGGATCATACTATAATATACTACTGCCGGTGGCAGTGAAACAGCAGTTAATAAAGCTTTAGAAACACTGAGCTATAACTTCATCAGAAGGAAATGGTCTCAAGGAATTTAATGCTATTGTGCTCAGCATAGTTCTGTGATTAACCTATATACTAGAGACCATTTTGTGAACTACAAGACTTATGAATAACTTACATTTTATTGACTAAGATGTCGGTTCTCTGGAAAAGAAACATTATATGTTTATGTAATGATGACTTCGTAGTGCACTGAGAAAATAGAGATGAATTGGGCTAACACTAATATGAGGATGTAGTGTTACTCAACTATGGATTGATGAATTGACTTCTCATTTTTCTCCTTTTTAGTATGTGTTTTTATATAAACACTTTTTACATACTTCAAGGATATATTAAGATTTGGTCTCCATGTTTTGTTTCCCTTTCCCAGAGATGCTCCTTAACTATGTGGTATACAGGCCAGGCTGTTAAATCATAAAATCAAATCATCACAACTCCACTGAAACAATAAGTGTCAGTTTTAAGTTGTTAAGAATTAGGGTATTTTTTAGGTTACTATGCCTCAGTCAGCAGTCCACAGGCTGCATGTGCACTATATGATATTTCTAATGGCTGTATTTTTCCTCAGAAGGAATGAGGACTAACCATTCCATCTATACTGTCCTACACCTTTCTTAATTTAACCTAACACAGGGAAGGGTGCTGGTGGTAATGTAAGAAGCAGGATATGTGTTAGAAGAAGAATACTTTGTGACTATGTGTATGTAGAAAAAGTGATCACGAGATCCACATCTTGGATAAGACTACAACTGGAACAATGAGCCACAAGGGAGTACTTGCCTAGCTGCCCATAGTAGCCTTTCCCCTGTCATCCAACGTTAGTAGTAGTGAGGTAGTTAACCAAATTGTAGCAAGCTAGTTAACCGCACTATTTGAAATATATCCATGGACTAGATGAGCAGTACAGGATCTAAACACAGTAAGAAATAGCACATCTTCACATACACAGCAGTATTAACAATCCAGACACTTTCCAGCTGTTGCCAGATTCTTTTTGCATCCCCTGTCAGAGATACACCTGATTATGTTAAGTATGCAGATTGGCAAACTGCAATTTTATTTGACAAGTGCAAACCTTCAGCAAATTCAGACTTCAGTACAGTGATTCTATCTTTACAGCAGAACAAGTAAGAGATGGACCTGTATTATAAGAGAATAATACTGGGAGAGTAACAATTCAAGGAATTGTTGTATAAATTGATAAAAAGGAAGATATCTCACATTTAATGGAGGGAATTAACTAGTTTACAAGGCTTCATGTTAGGCTGAACAACAGCAGAATTAGGAAGCTGTGAGGTGTTATATACAGTTTACAATGATTATACAACCATTTTAAAAGCAACTTTCAGAATCAAAAGTTCAGTTCATCAAAAGCATCTTCAGAAGGTTTGTTAGTTGAGAAAGTTACATGTCTGTGCAATATAAACAGATTATAACAGACGCCTAGACAGATCTGCTTGTGTTTGCAATAAAGTCTCCATCTAGGGGTTAGCCTACATATAGCATGAAAGAAAAGCTTTAAACAGATTCTACAGTAAAGAAAAACTGAGGGCCTCATCTTTAGTTTAACTCCACTTAATTCAGAGGTATTGTACTGACAGGATTCTGGTGAAAAAAAAAAAAGAAAAAAAAAGTAACCATCTTTCGTATATTCAAATTCAGAAGGTTAAACAGAAAATTACTCCAATGTTTCCTGGAGCGTTTCCTCCTATCCTAACTTCTTAACATACCGGGGGGGGGGGGAAAAAAAAAAAGGAAAGAAAAAGAGAGAGAGAGAGAGAGAATAAATGTATTGTATTCCCTTTTAGAAAGTTGTACTCCTTGATATCTTTCTTACAGGGTGTTCTCAAATTTAAGCTTTTGTTTCTTAGACACAAATTCAATAGTATGCATATGATTTGTCTCACTTTTTCACCATCCTACAAATTACTGCAGCTGTGCTTGTTGTATAACAGAACTAATTTTATTAAGGTAAAATTTCTTTAGAAAATTCTTCCTGGAATCCCTGACATACTTAGCACATTTAGTTGAAAAAGATTATGTGTAGAAACAGCGCTACAGGAATTAGAATAAGAAAAGAGCAATGAAGTAGAATCCATCAGTATGGTGTTGTATAACACTGTGGCAAAGACAGAGGTAATTTAGAAGTGGAATGTCCTAGCATAAGTGGTGGTTTTAATAACCATTCAATAGTGAGGGTTTTAACACAACATGACCATCATGACTTAAAAGTAATATGCTCAAATACTCTGTACCCTGGAAAAAAAAGAAATGGCCCATACTGTTCTCCCTTCAGTAAGACTGGTGAGAAAGATAGATGTTCATACTCTCCCTTTCATTCATATCCAACAGTGCATGGTCAGTTTATCAGCAGCTCCTTAATGAAACAGCCGACGAATGCAGCATGAGCTGAGTAGTCAGAAACCTCAGTGTGCCCATCTTTTTCCACCTCCAGCTGCCCCACTACTCTTTGAAATGTTAAGTGTACATATGTTGGAAGAGCCATCTGGTGCTCAGTGCAGAGCGTTCTAGACTTCTTACTTGAGTCCTACACACTTTATACTGATTGTTTACTTTGGAAACTTTAAATTAACCATGGTAGCAGTGTACAACTTTTTTTTTTCCCTTTTGATGCAATGTAATAGATTTTTAATGAATTGCTAGTGATTTTAACTGGAGGGTTTAGTACCGAGAATATTGATACTATCTTAACTCATGTTTGTGAAGGTGTCTCCTTTTTAAACATGACTGATAATGAAATATACAAGGTAGGAAACAAAATACTTGAATACGCAATGGAAAAAAAAAGGTTTTATTTTTTTCACTGTGTTACTCTTCCTAGAAATAAATATGCTTTTCATCTCTTAAAAACATAGTTATAAAAATGTAAGTATAATTCTACCAAGAACATGGAAAAAAAAGACGGAGAATAATATTTGTTTTTTATAAAACTTACTATTATTCATCATGTAGTACTGAAAAGATTGCCACTGATCAGATAGTCCAGCAGCAGTGACTTACTTGTTGTATGGATACTTCTAATCCTTCAATCTTCTATCTCCTGTCTTTGTATTTAGTCTCTGTGCTAAATCAAAACTCCACTAACACAGATTAACAGAAGTCTAACTTCTCTTTTTCCCGTTGAATAGCAGTGTTACCTTTCAGCTGACTCTCAATTTAAGAAAGTCAGATGGGAATCATTGTTTTACCAAGATGTGCTGAGCCTTGGGAAAAAGAAGTGTGAACCTGGCCCCTTACTCCAATTTCTGTCTTCTACCATTTGGTTTAGTATTGTCACCAAAGTTCTCTTTCTAAACACAGGAAAGTATGGAAAAATCCGTGTTGCAGGTATTTCTAGGCTTTCCTTGAATTCCCATCTTTTGCCTAAGAATCTAATACATTAGCTGTATCTCTTCTGAAGACTCTTTTCACAGTGAGTAGAGGGCGGTTATGTAAAAATGCTTTACTTAACAGTCATTGATGTGACACATACAGCTCCCAGA
Organism: Cygnus olor; assembly: GCF_009769625.2. Taxonomy (NCBI): domain Eukaryota; kingdom Metazoa; phylum Chordata; class Aves; order Anseriformes; family Anatidae; genus Cygnus; species Cygnus olor. The sequence goes on along the minus strand of NC_049180.1, from coordinate 8,109,389 downwards.
CTATAGATCACAAAATGTTTTTACTTCAGGCTGTGCTAGATACATACACAAGCTGTTTTATGACCTTCTTTGTAGGCCTAATTCACTGACTAATTCTGTCATTGTCATGAGGACGGTGGTGGGTGAGCCAGCACTCCTACGCTGAATATGAAGCTATTATTTCTGGAAGGTATCTCGCATTAATTAGGAGATAGGACTGAGTGGCAGGAGCAGGAAATAGAAATTGAAAGTATGAAGAAGACAGAGGTCATGGTCAGCTTATATAAAGAAAAAAGAAGCTGGAACCATATAATTTTGCTATTTATTTTATGCTCGTTATCTTATTTAGACCTTTACTGCAGAACGGGCACAAGTGTTTTTTGATCCACAAAAACCTTCTAGTTGGAAGCACTGACTTTTCAGTCTGTCTGCTGAGAATATGTGCCCTATAATCAAGGCTGTAGACAATGAGAAGCAAGAGAGACTCTTAGCCCTTCCAGACATCCTGATACCCACCCACCAAAGGTAGCTGTCCTGAACAGCATGGGAGAGAGAAAATATAAGGCATTTCTGTACTTCAATGGTTTACTTTGTTAGTTGGAAACTTCAAGCACAATACATTGTCCTGTGTACTGACCGTATTTTTGCTCTGCCTAGGCATACTTCTAGCAACTGTCTTAGCTGCATGGTGGTCAGTGCATGTCCCATTTATTTTTTGAGGCTTACTACTTCAGGAGACACATACCCTGCTGTTCATATGAGGATGGTTTTGGTAGGGAGGATTCTTAGGTTCATGACCTATGAAATATTTGTTATTTTTAGGTCTGACTGCAGTCAGGAGAGATTGAATGATTCTGCAGAAGTTCAGAAGTTGGGTAAAGTAAAAATAATGTTCCAGGTTGTGTGAATGGAATGGATCTTCAAACCATAACTCTGCCTGGAAACAACATATTTAGAGTGATGATTTTAAGTAGTTCAGAAGTCAAGCAATAGTCAAGCAATGTGGAGATTTGTTCCATACCAATCATGGAGTGTATGGATCAGTGATTTCCAGTAATTCTATTAGGTTTATGAAACAATGTCAGAGTAGTAAAAGCACCTTTCATGCCAGACATGCAAGCCCTTCAAACATATGAAATAGGATCTTTAAACACAGGAACATAAAGTTGTGTTTTATTGAACACTTCTAAGGTCAGCTTCTCAGGTATGCTCTTCAAGAGCGTATACTTTCAAGTGTCCACAATTTATAGAAATGAGGTTTTCTAAGAGTATCAACTGCTATATATTTTGTTGTTGCAAATATAAAGATGATTTGTGGACACAATTCCTTGTTTTGCATGGTTATATCTTATATTAATCCAAGTGAGATAATGTATCCATGGTCTGTTAATCTTATTTGATTTTTTTTTTTACTCTTTGCAATAATGCTCAATTATAATATCATTTTGTTCTGCATCTGACTCTTTGCTATCTACTGCAGAATCCAAAAAGCACTATTAATAGTGGGTTCAATCAATTTCTAAGTGCATACATTTCCTCTAGGTACTGATCTAATTGCAATCATAGAAGACATTAAAGACACATACTCTAAAAATGGGAGAATTGTATAAGTTAGAGTGCCAAAGACAATGAATAAACATGTAGCTGATTCTTCTAAGTGCTTCTGGAATGAAAGTCTATTAACTCGTATAAATTCACATAAATACCTCTAATCAAATGCATATTTCAAGCTGTCACCCAAAATGTGATTTACACGCTTGTCCTCAAAGAGAGGAAACACTTTCCTCAACCAAATCTATATTATAGAAAACATAGTTCACTTTTATCGTAGCTCTATCTCTTTAAATGTAGATTTAACTTATAAGGGCCCTGAGTGCATAAATAGAACTTAATTGCCCTGACCCACAGGAGGCTGGGGCCTCTCACCAGCCTCTGCCCATGGGCACTGGGGCTCCCTTTAAGCTTAACCCTTACCTTTCAGTCCTCATTTGAGCTGTATCGTAGTTGTCCCTCTCTCCAGTGCTTTCTCTGGTGATGCCTCCTCAGTGGACCTTGTATATGTATCGTAAGGCAGCTTGACTCCTGAGCTGACTCTTCAGATGTAACTTGTAGCTTGGTCCTGTCTTTGGCCCCGTCTCCTGAATCGACATTGGACCCGTGTCACAATCCTGCTGTCAGTTGTCTTAGTTGTCTTATCCCTTTTCGCTCCTGCCTGGGCTTTCTTTTTGGGTCCTGCACCTGGTTCTTCCCATGCCTTACTTGGGATGGGCCGTAGACCCCTCTTGCCAGCACCGCACTGTGCCTGCTGCCTTCGGCCCCTGCGGATCTGTGCCCTGTTGTTGAGGGCACTGCCGTGCTGGGGTCACCCTCAGCTCCTGGCTCCTCGTCCCTTAGGCCCCTGCTGCTTCCTGACATAAGGAAAGTGCTGTGTCTGTGTGTAGTTTCATACTAGAAAAACTATTTCATCTCTTGAAAAGTACTCTCAGCTGAGCAATAACAGACAAAAAGGCAACTATGAAGCACCTAAATTACAGTTTGTATGAGGCACCATGGCAATGTTAAATCTGTTGAGCTAACACAAAAAGGCTTAACCACTTCTGAACTGAGAACTTCTGCATATTTTTGTGTCAGAAGAGATTTGAATTTCAGTTATACTTCTACTACAAGAGGAAAGTAAATGTTGCAATATATTCTCTACAGAAAAAGAAATATAATGTATTGGGGGGGGAAGGGGGGGGAAATCCCATCAACCTGGATCTCTCAATTCTTATCTACATTCTAACCAAACAACTTGGTACAGAAAAGGTCTAATTTCTTGCAAATATGAATCAATATTTAATCTGTGCACCCCAGGCTAATTAAAATTGGTAACATGATATTACTTCCTCGTAACCTGTCTGCTCTCCAAGTGATACAAGTCTGTGAGAAATATTCCAGTAAAATTTAGAAAAGCAACCTGTGCTAGAGAATAAGCAATATTTAGATGAAGTAATATTCTTCAGATTCAGCAGCATTTTCTGTATCACAGTACCTATATAAATGCTCTTTAGACAATTAAATTGTATAGGATTGCTTTAGGTGTTGGAAAAAAAATACTCCATGTAAAATAAAGAAAGGTGGGGAAAAAATAAAGTGACTCTATACTCATAGATTTTAGTGAAATTAAAATTCTTGGAGATCTCTAGTTAAATATATCATAGTAACAAGAATTGTTTGACACTCTTACAAAACTAGAAAAAAATCAGTTTATGGAGACCTAATTTGTAATGTTAAGAATTTATTTAAATTAATACAAAACATTCATATTTCATTGCAGTTCTGTAAACTTACTAAGGTGCAGTTTTTTAAGTTCTTTCCTGCCGTTCCAGATGAAACATGGAGGAGAGCTAAGTTAGTGGAAGGATAAAATGGGCCACATTTGTATGATATCTTCCAGAAACTCAAAAATATTGTTGAGCTGATGAAACGGATTTCAGGTAGCACGGTAGTATATATCTGGACTCTGAGGAATCATTGTTACTCTCTAATGTGCTCTCCTTGATATCAAGAAGAGTTTCTTTTCTCTGAATCAGCCTGTATTAGCAGTCACCATGGCTGTGTTGCCTTAGTGTGCTCAGAGCACATACAATTCTTCTCCTCCCTTCTCCTCTCTCTTGCATCCAAAATCCGTGTCACAGGGTAAATTTATCAGGTTGCAAAAGAGTCTAATTACATTTCCAGTTAAAAAAAAAAAAAGAAAAAAAAATTATAATGCTTACTTTTAAGCTGGTGGAAAATAGCTTTGGTGTTCTAAGGGGTCTCATGAATGGAACTGAAGTGAAAATAGCAAATTTTCACAGAAGATTTTTCTTCTAGTGAGCTGTTTTCCATGGGTTTAACCTGCAGAGTATTCTGGTGTTCACTTTCAAGGGCTACATAATAGCTATTGAATGTATTATGCTCCCAAATGACATCAGTTTTTTGTGCTGAAGTTACCAAATGTATTATTAGACATTTAGTCATGTATATCATGCTTTGCTCTTTTAAGCTTGCTCAGGGCAAAATATTTTTCCCCCCAAGACAGGAATGAATTGCAGCTTCCAGTTTGTTGCATGATATCTATGTGTTTGCATATAGAGATGTACACGTTCCATAAAACAAATACTGAGGATTTAAAGCTTCAATGCTAGCTAAAATTACAGTCCAGCCAAAAACTGTTCAGAAGGAATAAGGTCCATACTGCAAGATTCAGTTCTGTAGCCAAGCTTTCATCCCTCTTTTGGTTACATAAATGGGTTGCCAGTGCTTGTGTTCTTTGTAGCTATGAGTTGTCATTTCATTTCTTTCAGATACACTGCTCAGGAGTAATTGACAGCAAAGAAATAGATAATTCAGTCCTCGCATGTAATGCATATTTGAGTCTAATCACATAAGTAGGCACATTAAAGGCAAGGGCTCTAGTTTTGTAAATTTATCGGAGTAGGGAGGCCTTGGGTAAAGTTTGACTAAGCAGCTCTTATCAAAATGTGATATGGCTGATTCTGAAATTCCTGTCAGTCTTTATTCACATGGAATGACTGCTTATAGTGGGAACAATATCTGGCCTGATGCAGGCCTGGAAATACTGAATTTGTTTTAAAATACTATTTCTCATTTGACTCACCTTCAGGTTCATTTTGCAACAAAGTTCTGCAAGGCTCTGTTTACATTACATATTTTGGGACTATTCAGTTGTATCAAAATTATGAGGCTTAGACAAACCGGTACTTTATTACAGTTATCAGTATTTTAAACTAACTCTGAGCAGGGTTAAACAAGCCTCTGGTGCTATAAACCAAGTCTCAGGTACTCAGCTGTACTAGTGATCATTGTGTAGCTACTGTTGATGAAAGCAATGTTGGAAGTTACTCAGCAGCGCAATAGTAACCATTGGATATCTTCAAGAGGATACTCCAAAACTAAGCTCTCCACCCATTTTAAAGGGCTTTATATATAATAATACATCATTTAAAGTTTATAAATAGAAGTTCTGAGTAAAAAGTAGTTCTGCATTTGCTTTTATCATAAAAAGACAGTAAAACTATCAGAAATAACAAATTTCTTATTAAACATGTGAATGCATATTTAAGTGAACACCAGCAAAGCATAACTTTACAAAAACCCCACCAAAATATTCTGAAATGACTTTTCTGAATAATTGAAGATGGCTTTGCATTTTTACTGGCATCTCCATAAACTCTGTAGGGCATCAATGACATTTTACCACAATATCAGCCGTAAAGTGTCATTTACAAATATTTTTAGAGAGACTTACTTTAAGTAATGAAATTATTAGAGAGCCAGGATAAATATATCTGGATGCTAAAAGTTGCTTTATGATCTCAGTAATTCTCACAGTAAATCTAATTGTTTTCTAAAGAAGGTATGGCTGATAGCTGGATCTTGTGCAATCTTGAATTGGATGGTTAAAGACTTGATGTTTTGCCATCTCCTTCCCCCTTGTAGTTGTCTTCTGTAGCTCTCATACAGAATAACTGATACAAGTTTCTGGGGCATATCTTAATTGCGGCTGTTCCTTTATTATTTTTTTTTTATAAAGAACCATAAACACCTTGCCGTCGTCCCTCACTGAAACAGCCACTGTAGTCTGGTGTCTTACTGGTTAAAGAAATCTAGTTTTATTTATGCTTTGTAAAGTGTCAGGGAAGAGAAAGTGATTAATAAGTGTGTTGTGCTTCTCATGGAAAATAGCCACAGATATATTCTAGGTGTAAATTGATACTTTGATAGTAGAATTTCACCCTTAATTTCTTCTCATCTGGACTGTAAGTGATACGATATAATTAAAAGAGAAAATAAAGACTCTTCTGGTATATTTCCTTACTTTAAATCAAAACATAAAGAATCTTTCAAGCTGGAACTACTCAAGTATACTTTTATTAGTAGGAAATGTTTTCCTATACACATAATAATGGGTAATACAACCCATATAATTTTTAAGAAAAATTAGTGTGTATCTAGTATTCCTTACAAGGCACTTAGCTGTGGTATGCAAATTTTACTATTAATAGCTGCTGTGAGTTTGAATTCATTGACAATTACAGGTGGTGAATAAGGAAGTACATGCCCAAATCTATGATATACGTCAGGATAAAAAATCAAACCTGTCATTTCCTCAATTCCATCTCTAACTGTCAAAGCTCTGCTAGTTAACAAGGCTAGTAACATTGGTTTGTAAGCAAGTGTGTTAGAGAAATTTTGGAATAGAAACCAGGCCTGGATTGTTTGTATTCAGATTCCTGCTTACAGAAAATGAAAACCAAAGACAAAGTGCAACTCCATGCATACAGATGAAAAAAAGTGTACGTGAATCAGGTAAGAAAGAAAAGCTAGAAAATCTGCAGCTAGAAAATAACAATAAGAAACACCTGATGCAATTCATACATCTGCAAATCCATGAATCAGTCTAAATTCTGCCCTAAGACAGGTCCATCTTTCCAGAGAAAGAAAGCAGTGTAGAAAATAAGTCAGTTATTGCATGTAGGTAGAAATAGCATTGCCAGTCTGCTGTCCCTATCAATACTGAAAAAAATTTCCATTGACAGAATCTGATCTTGTGGAGGAGAAGCAAACTGTCAGAACCGGAAATACATGACTCGGTAGACAACGTCTATTTTTATAAGCAGAATTATTTGAGAGCTGAGACAGCTATAAGGTACAGAAAAAAAGTGTTCCTTTGTGAGTCAACCCATCTGAAGTTTCATTTAATTTCTGTGTCATTCTCACACTCATCCTTAAATTTAGAATTTTTTTTTTTTTTTTTAAGTTTTGCTGTAAACTTATTTGGTTACCAGTCAAGATAAATCTACAGTTTTTGTCCCACTTCTCTCTCTTCAACTGGAAGTAATGTAGTCACTTTTCCTCATGGTGGAGAAACTACGTTCCGGGCATGAAAAAGCATTTGCAGATTTGAAAATTGTTAGTTTACCACAGCTCTTTTTGGGAACAGCGCTGAGCAAACATAGTAAGTGTTAGTGTCAATAGGAGTCAAGCTAAGAAAGGAATGTCAAAATCAATACCCAAAAAAAAAAAAAAAAAAAAAAAAGAGAGAGAGAGAGAAGAATAAAACAACAAATAGTTGCTCTGGATTGGGGCAATTAGCAGCTAACTTATTTGTCCCCCAGCTAGTGCTAAGTACTCTGTTTCTTCATTAATATCACCACTCTCCTTGTGGATTAGATGTTTTCTCTATCTTCACGTATAATCTCATTTTTTTCAACATTCAAATGCCCAAGCTTCTGAACTTTGATATTCATCAGTGTATTACGATCTGCTTGGGAAATCTTATGTAGTATTGAATGTACTGACAAGAGGTCTTTTTATAACATAGTGCCTAAAGAGCTTCAAATTTGCCCTATAAATTAGGGGTAATAATGCAGTTCCATTTAAATGAACTTTTGGGGAGTCCAGGACTGATCTGTAAATGATCACGACATTTCCTTAGCCATATTCAGAGAGATATTGTATCTTCAGGATATTTGTATTGATACTGATTATTATATTTGGCATATATAACTCTGTGATGTGGGAGAGTGTTCTAAAATGAGAAAAAAATGTCAGCAAGTGGCACCTGTTTAGCTCTTGTAAATAGAGAAAAAATAATAATAAATGATTTAGTCTATCAGTAACATAACATAGCATGGTTAAGATCAAATGCCCAGGTAGGATACTCTACCTTTTAACTTTTGTTGAGTGCAGATCAGGTTCCATAACAGGAGATTTCTTCTTAACTAAAAAGTTCAAGTTCTTATGTTTATTCTGAAGGCACTACAGAAGGAAGCAACACATGGAGAGCATTAATGTATCTGTCATTGGCGAGATCTCTTTCACAAATGGAGCTGGAATTATTAGAGGGGAAGAGGTAATTGTGTTCCAAGAGAAATAGACATATGCAAGAAACTGGAAGATAAGTTATTGTGGTACTTGCTGCCAGGGTACTTGTACAGGACTACAATATGGGAAATAGTTATACCAAAGATTAATTTCCAAGTACAAGATTATCCTGCCTCTATAGAGACCATTTGTTTAAAGTCAGGAAATATATTTGCTCTCTTTTTTTTTTTTTTTCCTCATTCTTCTTCTATATCATGTAAGAAACATTATCTCAGTTAACACTCCTACTGCAGAAAATACTTGAAGTACAAAAATAAGTCTTTACCAAGAACTGTTTTGGTTTTATATTAGGAATAGATTGTGTAAAGAAGTATTAGGTGTAGGTTATCACTGACTGTCAGGGATTTCTTAATATGGTCAAAACATAAACACCGTAAGTGGAATTCTAATACTCACAAAATTATATTCAAAATCGCATATTAATTAAATGTTTATGTAGTTGCTGTATATTCTGAGACCTATAGGTTTTTGTTAAAAAAAAAATACAATCCAAGATTTTGTGACACAAAAATGTAGGCAATGACTTCAGAAACCAAACTATGCATTTATTCAGGAAGAATAACCTGTTTACAAAATATGCTACATGTTTCACCTTTCTTTATTTACGTTTAGAATTTGTATCTGTTCAAAGTTCCAGCAGGTAGTAATGATCTCTGAATTCTTAGTGCAAAAAATTTATTATTTTTATATTTATATTTAGTTTTTATTTCTGTAGAAGTAAAAAATCATAATTTATTGTAACGATGCAAAATAAAATATTTCTTGTGTGCTTTTTTTTAACCTTAAATTTATTTTGAAATTTGTGAATGAAAAGTCATTTTTTTTAACCTATCATTATACTGCAAAGTAAATGATACCTTTCCATTTATGCACTTTGAAATTTGCGTATGGAGATGAATCCCTGTGGTTTCTCTCAGTACAACATACTTTTCATCTGGTATTTAATGGCTTTCGATAATCTTTCCTCTAGAATACATAGAAGGTCCTTTGAATTGTGTTTGTCTTTTCCTCTTAGAGAAGTGTGGAACAGAAGTGATCAAGAGAGTCTGTTGATTTCAGAGAGAGCAATCTTGAAAGCAAAGAGGAGCACCACAAAGGCACAGGCATATTTTTGTGCTCATTTCCATGGGCCATTGGACTAGCTTGTGACATTTATATCACATTCCTGAATGATGGATGAAGAGAACATTGTTCTAGGAATAGAAGTAGTGAGATTCAACAGAGTAAAATTTCTTTTGAAGGCATTATGGGGTACAGTCATCTATAACAATAAACAGAGTCAGTATCTATTGCATATCAGCATATGTACATGAAGTCACATCATAAAATCAAGGGTCATGATTGCCTCCTGTTTTATTGTGTCCTACTGTCAAAGTGCAAGGAGGTACCACTGCAAGACTATTTTTTGAGCAATTATGTAGCAGCTGCCTCCTCTCTCAGCCAAGGGTTTAGCAATAGAACTGCAGGGAAAAGAATCTGTAACTTTCCTTGGTGGTGTATAGCCATGTCTCTTAAGTGCGTGCTCATTAGGCGAAAACTGTCTCCATATATAAAAGCTTGGAAACATAAGAGCTTTCTTTGCCTTTTGTTCTTCAAGGCTTGGGAATAAGTATTCTACTGCATTTGGAAAGTGTGGAGAAAAATGAAAGGTACTAAAATAATCTGTGCCTTTTTTTTTTTTTTTTTGTATCATATGTTGGTTGCACTCTGTAACCTTAAGCCTTTCAAGACAACAGAGAAAAGCAATCTAAGGCAATTCCAATCCTTCTAAAGCTACACAAACTCCCCCAAATACTTTTGAAAGAGTTTTTGATAGATCTGCTGCAATGTTTCATACAGTTTTAAAGTACTACGTTATTCTGCATGCTGTGATTATATATTTTCTTTTACAGTCAGTAGCCAGAATGTGTGAGGTCTTGCAGAATTTCCTTGGTGGGATCTTCTATGCGTTATAGATCAAAGGTCAGCAAATATCTTTATAGTAAATACCGAACCCAGGAATTTCATAGAATGAAACTTCAAGTTCAATCAGTATGAAGATTTAATGTACATACATTAATGAAATAAGCAAAAATATGTCTGTCACAACTGCTCAGCATGTCAATTCTATTGCCTATATTGAGTTCCTTATTGCCAAGTTCAAAAGAATATATAGCCTTCTAGTAATTCCATTGTTAAAAAGTAACAGTTCACACAGCTAGAACACTTAGATCAGATTTATATCGTCTTCCTGTCACATTCTTGCATTCAACAGTGAATCAACACTTTTGCTCATAAACTGGGATTTCAGTTAGAAGATTCAATTAAACATCTTTTCTTAAAACTTTGGTGTGGTGAAAGCACACGAATGTGACGTTTTGTGAATGACCATAAACAAAATAAAACAGTTCTAATCTTTCATTTAAGAGTAGGATACCAATTACAAGAAATTAAAAAAAAACAAACAAAAAAACCCCATAGACCTATAAATATTATCTCACTGACAAGTTGTGTTCCATTATCAAAATACTGAGACAAGAAGCAAAACACTAGCTAAACACATTGTGAATATATGCTCTTTTTACCTTTCTAAATAGGAAATTATAACTCTCAGAAGTAGGATTTCTCTGTTCTGATTTAGTAGTATTACTATTTTTTTATATATTTTATTAAGGAAAGCAGACTGTCAGTGGAAGAAGCAGTATATTTTGAGGTTTTGGTTGTGTAGCCAAAATAAGAGCATCAAAGACCTAACTTATTATGATAAAGAAAAGGGAAATTGCCATCCTATGTGGAAAAGACTGGGAAGGTCTGTCAGTTCTGTGCCTCCTGTTCTGAAATATTTGTCACTAACCACAGATTTGCAAGTGCAGAATCAGAGTCAAAGCATGCTTCTCATTGACAGTTGTTTACTTGAGATTTTATTATTTAGCATGCTAGTACTACCAATAAAAATAAGAGCAGACTAGATAATTACTGGGTTGCTAACTGTTCCCATGATCAGGTGGAAGATGGAAAGGTGCCTGGAAAGTATTTCCTGGTTCAATTGCAAATATACTGCAGTTTAACTGGATACATGTCTGTTAATTCAATTTTACTTTACTCAACTGGTTTTCTGCCTGTGCTAGAATATACAGGTAAGATGACTTTGTTTCCAAATGAGTACAACAAAACCTGCAAAACTGCAGGTTCAGTACATCTGTGCCTAGGATGTGTCAGACCCAGGTGTTGTTGAATTCAATTAATATGCTAGTGATTAAACAAGTTCCCATTTTTAATATATGTTTTATACATATATTTTATTATTTCTCAATGCCTTTTATGTGAGAGGATCTCTTATCCTCCTCCTCTGTCAAAATATTGTCGTAAGAATTATATGATCATTGACTATTCTGATCATGAGAACTTCTGTATTTTTCCTGCTTCAGAAATCAGTAATATAATACTACTATGAAAATTGTCAGACAAGACAGCTTTCCTTTCAAAATTATGACGAATTCTATTGTAATCATCAACGTTTCTTTATATTCAATGGCCTCTGCACATCCTTTCTGACTTCTTTTTTTTACTTTGGGCTCTGATGATAAGATGACATGGAAATGAGTCAATGAATGCAGAAGATTGTCAGAGTAGGTGGAGTAACATTGCATTTACTTGTATACTACTCCCCATCCAATGTCTCTTTTCGTGGTTTTAGTGCAGCAAAGGTACTGCATAGTCAAGATCTGATTTTCAGTGTCTCATCGCATTCATTTGATTTTGTATTCTACTTTAGTTTTTAAAAGTTAAATTTAAGACAGTTTTCACTTCATTTAAACTGAAAGAAATAGATTCACATTCATTTGCTTACTTAGAAAATACTAATGAGATAAACACTTTTTTTTTTTTAATGTGTACATGCACCAACAAAGATGAAATTATTCAAAGTTTAGTTCATCTTCTAGAGAAGAGTTTTTCTCTGGGCTTGCTTCCTTGTTACTCGAAATCAAAGACTATAAAGTTAAGTGGACAAGAGCTACATTGGCTTATTAATAAACTGCCTTCAAAGACTACACTTTCTCAGAGAGATTTTAGAACTGTTACTTGCCTTGAATATCTATAAGATGTATTTGATTCATATTCCTTATCAAAGTGATATATGTATCTTATCAAACAATGTGACTAAAGAGCATCTCCTTGATATGTAAAAGATAGGCATAGCTGTGGAAAGAAGATTGACTCATGGATTCTCATTAAGTCATGATCAGCAATAAAAAACTAGATTTAACAACAATCATAGCTTGCATTTTCTTAATCTTCAGCTGATACCATTTAGTAGATAATTTAATCCCTTTTAATTTAGCTCTTCTGTTCATTATTCATTAATCTTCATATTTTAAAAGTAAGTTTAGATGAATGTATGCAGGCAGGATTTTACTGGTGACAGATACCTTCTTTCTTTTTTTTTTTTTTAATATTTACTATGTATAATTTAAGGTGGCAGATACCTTCTCCAATGCCTCTAGGATCATTTACAGCAGCCTCGGGATTTTTCTAATCTGTGCCCATTTTTATTATTCTCTCTTGCAAACAAAGTAAAGGGAAAAACTACAGTATAAGGAGAGTTGCTGCACCTGAAATACTTGGGATTCTTCCTCAGCAGGAACAGGAGGCATTTCCCAGATGATGGTTAGGTTTTGGGTGTTTCTTTTTTTTTTTCTTTTTTTTTTTTTTTGTGTGTGTGTGTATGTGTGTGTGTGTGTTGCTGTTGCTGTTCGTTTGTTGTTGTTGTTTGTTTTTTTTTTTAATAATGTTTGCTGGAGCAATAAGACCCCCATTAATTTTACTTTCAGCACTCTTCTGCTGCTGCTTCAGCCCCTCAACGCAAGCATTGTGATCTTTGTCAAGTTCAAGCTATTAATTGAGTTTATCTAAGAAAGTTATGAACATGTATAGTTCTCATTGGACATATTCAGGTCATTATTTACCATGGTGCATCAGGTATTTAAAGCTGCAGAATGTTAATTTCTAAAAATGGTATAGAATAGTACCAATGATACTCTAATTCTTTCCATGTTAAAATAGTATCATCCTTAATTTTTGTGGCTGTTTGTCTTCACGTTATTTGATCTCTGTAATATTTGTATATTGGATTATTTGTGTGTCTTTTCTTATTTAAGATGTTTCCTTTACAAGAAGATTACCGATGTCAGAAAGATATCTTTCACACCACCTTTCTTTCTTCTTCCCTGACCTCTTATTTCTTATGTATTGTAGTTAAAATTTTCATATTTAATCTTACCCTGGAGTGCAATCTACATTTCATTGCTACCTGTGCTGTGATCATTTTTCGAACTTGTAGATTCATTCTATGTTTTTTCTCTTCCTAAGTGATGTGCTATATCTTACATATGCATCTTTCTCACCTTTGATTACTTTTTTAGTTCATTCTTCTCCATCTACCTTTTCTTTCTTTGTGTATTTATTTCCAGGCAGCATGAAGTCCCTAGATATCACATTGTTTTTATTCCACTTCCTCTGTCCTCCCACTTTAAAGAAAATGTATCACATATCTTTACACTATTACGTGTTTTGTTTTAAATTTAGCAGTAAATCTGTGCTGCTTTGTACGTGATTACTCATTGTGGCTATATCTGATAAGTACATGGTTATGGAAACTTGAAATTTCTCTTTGAGTTAATAACACTTGCAAAATAATTTTATTTGAAAGCAGAATGAAAAGTTTTCAGAATGAATGCTTTCATAATTCTTTCTCTAGTGGATTTTCAGAAAATACAGTTCAGGGATTTTCCCTTTCATCCTTTCAAAAATTAATATTTTTCTGTGTCTTACTTCGTATTGTCCACTTTTGATTGTAAGTAGCTACAGGCAAAGGGTACACCCCCCTATTTCTAACATATTGTGCCCAATCCTGTAACTTAAAATAAATTTTAAATTATAGTATTTAGCAATTATCCTATCATTTTTCTTAGAAATGAAAGCATGTTTCAGGGAAACCTGCCGAAACATTAAAATGCGTTCAAAATAAGATAATACTCTGCTTTAATGTCCATGATATAATAATCAAAAAAAAAATAGCTATCCAAGTGCCTTTTTCAGTAACACTGTAGTGTTTCCAGTTCAGCTGTTTTCTTGGATCCTTCAGAGCTTGCAAAAAGCAGAAGCCACCTTTATTGTACTGCTATACTTGTAGCTCTCGTTTTACCCAGGCTCCAGAGGTGGATAAAAGAAATGTTATCCAAAAAGAAATGTCATGCCAAAATTATGACCAGGTGGAAACAGCAGAACCACTAATGTGCAAGCTGTATATAGGATGCCGTGAAAGTGAACTATTTTTGATTCACTGGTTTTAAGATTTTGTACAAGAAATATATATATATATATACATAATACATAAATAAGCATATATATATATGCATATATATAATTGGTCATTTTCAGGAAAAAAAGTAAATTCAAATTATGGGCAAAATCCTTGTTTTCTTCTCAGTGTTTCCTGAAGAACTTGAAAGGATTCAGCCTTCAGAAACTCAATTCAATACCACAAAAAGTACAGGAAACTCGAAGGTTCAGTAGCCAGCATGGTAAAAGACAATGATTTAGTTTTGATAACTTATAACTGAAGAAATTCAAAATGAACATCGAACTTTTGAAGCAGGAATCCAAGACTGAAAAGATTAAAAAAAAAAAAAAAGGAAAGAATGAATAGCTGTTTTAGATCAATTGTTCCCGTCTTCCTTCCATTCTTTTGATACCATTCATTTCTCATTTTAATACATGTATATTTTTATGGAATTAAAATTCTATGTCAGTGATCAGGGCTAGGTGGAGAAGTGTCTACAATCACCAACATAGATTTTAGAGCTTCACTAAGCTTGAAAAAAAGTGTTAGATTTTTTTTTTTTCAGAATTTCTACATAGGAAGTAGTAATTTAATTTCTATAGCAATAGTTTCTGAGACTGACATGATCCCAGATTAGAAGGAAGCTGAGTTGAATGCAGTGGCAAAATAAAGAAACAGTTTTTCAAGAAAATGAAAAGTGCTGTGGCCTTGATTCATGACTTCTGCAGTCTTTCAGGCACGTCTCTTCCTTTTCCCCCCACCTACTTTTTTAGGCTTTGCTTTGGAGCAGGGTTAAACCGTTGAAATTTCACACTCCTACCCTACACATTACTGAACACTTTATACTTCTTTTATTGTAAAAAGCATCATGAGAAAAATTACTACCTTATAGACAATTGCACAGGTTGGATCAACTTGGCACCACAGGCTTGGAACCGAGGGTATAAAGAAACACTGGGGTGCTGTGGTTACCAAAGTAGGACAGCACATTATATATACAACTGCACTGCAGGCTTAGATTGCTTCTCAAAGCAAAACTTGAGACATATGTTCCTTTTGGGTTTTGAATGACTTGTAGTGACTTTAAAGATGCACTGAATAAGATGACTGCAGGCGAAGAATGATCCAGGCAAGAGACCAAACTGAGTGTAAAGGACAAAGTGGAGGAAAAGAGAAAACAGATCAAAGCTTAACAAGTGAAGGACTTCTTGAAAACAGTCTAATACAGTCTAATACATATATATATATATTAAAAAACAAACAAAAAAAAACTTCTCAAGTGTTTGTAAAACTGCCAAGAAGAAAGTAGCTATTATTGCCACAAACTGACTTTAACACTTTTGTTTATCTTTGCAATATTACACAGGTATGTTTTAAGTTATGGAAATAAGGATTGTTAACATGTCTGACATTTGTATTGAACCAACAATGAATCTCTCTTTGAAAGATGTGAATGAAAGAAATAGATTGGGCAAATGAGACAAGCAAGAGTGATCTGGATCAGATTACTTGCATTGATTTTTACCTACATTTAACTTGTGTTAAGGAGGGAGATTTGGAAATTTCTTCCACATGAATAATGATTTAATTCATATTGAAGTCGGTAAAAGAAATCATTGATTTCCATATGACAAAAATTAAAATAATCTTTACCAATGTATTCAACATGAAAATATTCCAAACAGTAATGCCCAAAGTACTTTGATTTAGCAGACAAAAGATCTGTTTCCTGTAAGAAAAGATGCTGATATTGCTCTCAGTTTTCAGTATGGTAATCATTAACATTCTTGAAAAACACATTGAAAAAAACAGTTTTTAGTATTTAGAGAATGTTCTTCCTTTGTTCTTTTACAAGCATTAACTAATGGATATTTTAAATCAAGAGCAAATACTGCAGTTTTAGATGCAGCTGCAGGGATTCCCTAAAATTGGAGATTCCAAAATACTAGCTGCAATTTGGCGTTTAATGTTGTTGGCTGATAATCACTCAAACTGGAACCTTAGTGAGTAAACCAGATTTCTCCCTCACTTCTGCCTATTTGTTTTAATTAAATTGTCAGCTGAACCCTGTTTTAAATAATGTACAGATTATATAAATGTATATTAAAAAATGAGGTGTTACAAATCAGAGTAATTGGGGTAGGAAATAACAGAGTAAATCCTTCAGTTTGCAAGAAACTCTTTGTGAGGAAGTAAACCTCTGATTTCATTCTGACACTTTGAGGATTCCCCGGCTTCTCTAAGCTTCATGCCTATATCTTTTAAAATACACAGAAGACTGAAAAAAATCCCTCATCCTGGTGAGCAGTGGTGGGATTTTTCAGAGAAGCAAAATCTTCATAGCCTTTTCCCTTTCCCTACTGGCATCCTGTCTGGTCCTAACTGGAAGAGACTGCCTTTCTCTACTGCCCTGTGGCAGAGTAGGCTACATCAGCTGTAAGCCATCCCTGAGAGAAGAATGTCAAATCTTGCCTTGAACACATTTCAACAATTACACATATCACTGTATATTTTTGTAAGAAAATCCCCTATTCCAGAAGTACTGTAAGCACTATGGTTTGCAGAGATAGCCATGCTAAACACATAGTTTTCATAGAACAAATGAATAAACAGCTCCTTCTATCAGGGGATCGGAGTAGTTTTGTTGCCAACCTTCTGCCCAAGGGCTTTTATTTGCAAATACATATATTCATATACAAACACATGTAATATATTTTAAGTAATACATAAAACACATCAAATACATATAAATACATATGTAAACACGTATATGTATATTTTGGTCTTTTATTATCTGGTGTAAACTAACTGTTGAAAATATCAAATATCTATTACTTTAACTGTTTGGAATCGCAGGTTCCATCTCTAAAATACTGAGCTCTGTGTTTATGAACATAAAGGAAGTAGTAGATTCCATGAATCACATGTGTTAAGTTAAAAGTATACCTCATAGTGTCCCCAGGGAGGTTATATTTGAAAATAATGGAGGAATCATACACAAGTGTTTTATGCATTAAATATAACTATGAATACATTTTTTTCAACTTGAGATTATTCATGTTCAGGTGTAGCAGCTACTAGATGATATTATACTGTCCAGCAGAATTCATAATACTTAAGAAAAGCCAATAATTACTTTTTTTTTTTTTTGTGAGAACTACCATGATCATTTTTCATGTTGTTGTCCATAAACCAGAACAAAAAGTTTAAAGCAGCAGTAGCTACTCTTAACTAGCTCTTTAATACAATATAGTTTATCATATTTTCTCCTTAGGAGAGACAATTTCATCATAGGAAACAGAAATAATTTTCACTTACATCCTAATGTGTTTTAAAATACTTCAAAGTGAAAAACACATTCAGTGAAAACACTGAAGTACAATTAAACACAAAGGAGATGAGAGAAAGCAAGGAAAGAGAAATGCTGTTTGGAGCATATCATGCTACAGAAGAAACAAAACAGCCTGAGATTTAGTCTCAAATAATGGTAGTATACAGGTGAGAAATAATGCTTTGAGTTTGTTCATCATATTGAACCAATATTATCCTTGCTACTGTCAGCTGTGCATGACTCTTGGGCCTTAGACAGATTCTTTTTTAGGTTCTGAGAGGTAAAAATACCTGCTGCAAAAGTAGGTTTTCTTCTCTGGCAAATATCTCTGCTTTAGAATACTTCCTGAAATAGTAAGACTATTGAAGATAGTAAGATTATTGAAGAAGTAGAAAATTTCTGGTTTCTTTGTAATCAGTAGTTCTTATCAAGTTGTTAAATACCTGTCATAAACCAAGATATTTATAACAAAGATGTTCACGAGGAACTTTATAAAAATTCTGACAGCTATATCCCAGCTACCTCTAGCAATAACAGATTAGACTGAGAATGGTGGTTTATCTGTTAAATCTTTTTCAGTGGAAGAACTAGACAGTTTTTTCTCTCACTAGAAAATCAGTCCAACTCAACATATTTATACACAGCAATTGAAAAGATTAATTAAATAAATAAATCTGTACAACTAGTGCTAAGTTAACAACAGTTAAAGTGTCTCTGACAAGAGATTTCTGCATTTCACTGATGAGGAAATCTCATCAATCACCGTTTGCTATCCAAATATATCTTTGTTTTGATACCAGACCAGCTCTGTATATGATAATACTGCAAGTAGATCAACACATAAATAAATAAATAAATAAATAAATCTTCCTTTATATTAAACAAAGATAAATTGGAGGGGGTGAGAGAGTGACAAATCGCTTAATCCACAATAAATAGAATTTGTGAGCATCTAAGACTACTCAGATTTGTTATAAAAATAAGTGTCAAACAAGGGGCTTGGTAGTTTTCCTTTTATCTACTATCTTAAGAACGAATGCAAGAAATTCCACTTCTGAACTTAACTTTTTTCTGTGCAGAGTGTCTTCATCATCTGCTTATTATGCCATAACATACCTCTAAGTGCTACACCTGAACATGAATTATGCTGTAACTTACCTACAAGGTCTAGATAGACCTTCTTAGTCTCTTCTGCTGATTTCATTTGTGGAAGTGAGAGAATAACTTCATTGCCTGGTTGTTAGGACAGCTTCTTTAGAACTGGGAACAAAAGTGAAAGAGTTTTGCCTCTAGTCTATTCTTTCTGTGATTCAGGTGGGTGGTATATATTTACGTGTCCTACGGTGGAGTAAATATTCTGTACAGGTAATGGGAGAGAAAAATATCACCATTTTTCCATTTTTTTCTTGTGTGTGAAAGCAAAACAGACCCTTTTGAATCCAATACCTTGTTCATTAGACCTGAAACAAATTTACTGATGGAAAAAGCAAACTTTATTTCAGCTTGGCCCAACTCATTTACTTCTTCTTGCTTTTGTTCAGATATTAAACTAAAGAAGAGTAGTATTGACTCAGCTCTGAAAATTACCTTGTTTTGACAAGGTCCAAAAGGTTTTTGGTGGTGGTGGTATTTTTTTTTTTCTTCAGATTGACTGAAGTTTCTTTTTGTAACAGATGGAAGTAATTATATATGTATATATTATTATTATTTTTTATGTGTCTAAATGGTTATTGTTCAAGAAGTCTCTAAAGGAAGAAAGATTTTAATGGAAAAAAAAAATCAAAAAAAACCACAACAACATATATAGAGAGAATGTAACTTGTTCCCAGTATTTGCATCGTAACACAAGGAAGTAGAAAAGAACGACTATGTCATATCCACAGTACAATACAGCTGAATTTGCCAAAGGTCTGACTATGAGGTTAAGAGAACAGAAATTGAGTACCCAGTACTTTCCTTGGGTGAAAATGTAAGATTAATCTCTTTTTTTTTTTTTTTTTTTTTCCCCACAAACTAAAAATTAGCTAAGACCCGAATAGTATTGCTCCCCTTACTTTGAGATTTGAGAAGGCTTTTCCATACACTTTCTCAAAATTCAAATATATGCTGGGCTGTTAGGCTCCCAGGGCTGCATGTATTCACAGGTGAGATTACTTAGTACATAGGTTTTATGTAGGAATTCTTAAATAAGTTAGAACTACGGTATATTTCTTGATAACTGCACAACCAGGTCATTTGCCTATTGAAGAAGCCATCTCAATTGTTGACACACTTGTCAGAAGGTAAAATGGAGCAGGCACTGTTATTATACAATGAATTACTGTACAGTACTATATTTTTTCATAAGGAGATTTCTTAAACATGTTGATCACTTAATTTCCAAGGAAATATTTCTGTTTCTATTGGGGTCCCAGTCCAAGGATTTCACCAGCTCCAGTAGAAGGCCAGTATATATATATTCAGCACACACACACACGCACACACACACAAAAAAAGTCATTTACCTTTTTAATGAGCTGAATCATGAGGAAAAAGCCAGGTTAATGTTCTAAAGAGCTTAATTAGAATCAGGTGAGAGCTTGAAAAGGCAGCTAAGGTGATTTCAGGCACAGCATATATGAAAAGCCTTAATTAAGAACACTGATGGCCTTTTACTTAAGTTTCTTCAGAGTACCATTTAATTTCTCTAGTTCTGGTAGCAAAAAATACTTAAAATTCCAACATCTGTTAGTGAATAAAACACAACAACATCTTTGTGGCTAAAGCAGACTGTACAGCAGCCTGTTTCTCAAGGATACCAACAGATGCCCAGTGTCACAGGCATGCATTGAATAAAATACAACTAAATAGCAATTCAATAAAAAGTTTACTGATAATTGAAGTATTCATAAAATTATAAATACTCCAGTGTAATTGCTTTGCAAACATTTGAGTAGTAGATTACAAAACTATTTCATAGCTAAAGCCTTTTTTTTTTTTTTTAATTTTGCTTACAATACACGAACTCACATGGAAATTATTTACCCATCTTAAAAATCCACATCATCTTTAAGTTTATAACTTAAGTTAACTTCTTTTGGAAGAGGGGGTATGCAGGAGTGTTTTTTTTTTTTTTTTTTTTTCCCTTTAAGAACAATAAGGTATGTGAGGTATTTTAGCTGCAGGGTGTATATTTGGTGAAAGTGTTTCCTGCAGAGCTCTTCTGCCTTTCTTGTAAATTAACTGCAAAAAACATGGTCATGTTACAGTATGACATTTAGTTTTCTAATCTGTTTAATGTCATGGTTTGCACAAGATGTGTTCTGATGTGCTTTTATGTTTTTGATACTAAAAAAACACATTAGAGTTGCAGTAGGGATTCTTTTCACAGACAATATAAGTTGTAATAAATTGCATATTTCAGGAGAAATACAACAAAAGACCTAACCTTTTATCATGCTCATTATCCTAAAAATGCAGCCCCTCCTATCTTTGTTTGTTAATGTATGAGCACCATCTTGAACACATACACATGCTGCATTCCCTAGCAAGAGCATTCATGCATATTTTAATGACTTAAGACAATTAAAAAAAAAAAAAAAAGATTAGCATTTTAATGGTCTGAAGTAGTCACTTGAGAATTTTTGTAATCAATAATTATTTATGTGTACGTGGGTACCTGTGAGTATATATGCTCTCAAACACTTAAACTCTTATTTTTTCAGGGTTTAAGTATTGTCTTGTGTTTCAGCTTTATCAAAGTATAATTAAATCATCATCTTTTTCAGTTTTGTAGTCATTCATACATAAGACTTCATAAAAGGAAGGTAAATGGCTTATTATACTCTATCTTCTTCAGCTCTTACCATTTCAGACTAGTCTTACACCTACAGAGATGCCAGATTTCTTGAAGGAGCAACAGCAGATTTTATCCAGGATGGTGTATAAAGGGAGGTGGAGGGAGCTGTGTTTTTTTAGCTTAGAGAGGAGAATGCTGAAGGATAGAGTATTTCTTTGCCATATTTCAGATAAACATAGTACATGTTTCTTCAATGAGGATTTTTATTATCATTGTTATATGAAGGGGTTTGGGAATTGTCTGTCACAGAAATACTGAGGTTTGCCATTCCCTTTATGGTAATCAAAACAAAAGCCTTCAATTTTTAAATTCTTTCATCTCCTGCACATTCTTTCCATCCTTGTCAATTGCTCTTCATGTACCTGGAGTATTCATCAACATAAATTTTCTGTTGTTTTTGCAATCTACCCTCTCAAGATAAAAAAATTCATCTTCTTAATGTGTAACTTCCACAATTGTAGTTTGAGTCATTGAGGGACAATTCCCACCTACCAGTTTAAATTAGAACCAGTGACCTAAATTTAGAAGTGTCAGACTGCATAAAATCTATTTTAAGGGGAAGTAAAGCCATAGATGTGTACTTGAGGTGCTAAGACATTCAAAGACAAATGCATGTATTGCCACGTTGCTATTTTTTTTCCATGGCCTCTGGCAACCCAGCCAGGTATCAAGAGCACCTTCACAGTATTTCATATAGAAGTCTTGCTATATTAATTTGTCCTCTGGCTTTTCAGATAAATGCAGGAAGGTAACATTTGGACACCATTGTTTTGGGAAAAGAAAAAATTTGGTTTTTGTTCTGATGGTTTTTCTCTCACTGAGTAAGAAATTGTGGAAGTGAAATAGTCAATATAAATAGGTTAAACAAAATCTGAACTGTTAGGGTAAAACACTAAGTGAGTGAGCTCTGCTAAAACTATTGAGAGGAAAAACATTTAAATACTACTAGTGGTAGGCACAGACCCCTTCTAGTGAGGAGAACTGCAACCTGAAGAGCCCTGACATTAAAAGCAAAAACCATATTGAGGCAGGTGATGTTTAATTTAATTATTATTTATCAAGGTAATTAATTACTGGTTATGCACGATACTGTGGATTAAAGCCAATAATATTTAAAATGGCCATCATGTTACATACCATTTCTTTTCCTATGATTAAAGAATTTCCCATAACTTTTCAATTCCTGAATCACTAATCATAACTGTTTCTCCTACAGTCCCCCCTAATTAAGAGATACATTAGTCAGATCTCACCTAGCTAAAAAAGCTTACTTTGTCTGAGCCTTCTTTCAAGTTTGTCAAGGCTGTGTCTTGCCTTGGCATTGCCCTTTTCAAAAGGGTTAGCCAAAGCAGTGTTTGTGCCAGAGGCACAGCCTTATCTAGACTAATTTTGGATAACTGAAAGGTCATAACCACAAAGGAACAGCAGGTACAATTACTGCCACAGCAGAAGGGTGCAACAAATACATATGAATACCCAACAGGGTTCAGTATTGTCTTTTGAAGTGGTGCACATAAAGTCCTGATCTTAGGAACATAATGGAAAGCAATCATTACGGCCTTTAATTTATCACTGAAATGTTAAAATAAGTCTGACAGAGTAAACATCAGTTCTGACATAAAAAGCAAGAGTCATGTGTTTATAGAAAAAAAAATGAAGCCTTGCGGGGACTTATTCTTCCACTGCTGGGCAGAAGTCACATTGACAACTCCAGCAGATATTATTTCCTCCTTTTTTTTTTTTTTTTTTTTTTCCCCTCAGATTTGTGGGAGAAATAAATACATATTTTAGATGAGTGATTCTGGTAATTAACAGAGGACCTGAGCCTGCTAATAAAGCATTAGCAGCGCACAATATTTTTTTTTTCCCTGCAATTTCTTTATTTATACTCTAAGACATAATTGGCTGTACTTTTAATTTAATTCAGGTAGCTTTTCCTTTCCCTTCTTGTTCTGCTATGTCACATGAGGTTGTAAAATAGCACCCAAAGAAGAAGTAATGCTAGGTACCTGAAGTGGACCTATACCAGTTCTTTTAAAAGTTGCTGTGTATTCACTATGCTGAATATGTCAGCAAAACTTTATAGCTTCATTGTTGTATTTAGTCAATAAAAAGTCCCAGTTGTTAATGTAGATAGAAGTGTTTGCAGACTAGTTAAGCTCAATGTGCAATTGTTGATCTTAATGTGACCTAAGAGAAGATACCTATTGAGACCTGACAAAACTGCAGTGTTAGACAAAGGGAAATGTGGCAATTTAAAGATTTTGCAAACCTATGGTTTCCAAACTTAGTAGAGAGTCTTTCTTAGGCGAGAAATACAGCTACAAATTAAAGCATTTTTTAAAAAAATAGGTCACTAGAAATGAAATGTAAAAAAGCTGGGAGATTTGTGCTTTTTCTGAACTCATGCCCTGTGGGATGAATTTGACTGCCAACAGTATATTTGTTAATTGCTGCTGTTGTGATCCAAAGAGCTTCTCAGAGCTTGACACGTATATTGAACATCTAAATTAAATTCCCACTTGATGATGTATATCCAAAGGTATCTCAGAACAGCTTTTTATATTACCTCATGAAAGTTTTCCACTTGAAAGGTTGGTAGCGAGTTTTCTCCTTCTCACTAATCTTGCTGCAGAGAAATGTACTGTCTATACAGCTAGTGATAACACTTTACTAACTAACAACACTTCCAGGTTAATTTCTGTCACCATTGAAATGTGTTAGTTTATAAATTTCTGTTAGTGTAAGTTAAGTCCATTTTTATGCACTGAAAAACAGCAAGTAGAATGTAAAGATGTATTTTAGATATCAGTAAATTAACTTACATAAAGGTTTCTGTTTCAGTTGAATGGGATAATTTTTTCCTTTAATATTGAGTTGTGTTAGCTATGCAAAAACTCACTGGATCTCTCTGGACATTGCTTAATAAATTATGAAAGTCCAAGAGCAATGAACTACAAACATGACCTAACAGAGGTTGCAAGAGTCACAATGACTGTTTTTTGCCCATTGTGTTAATATGTGTTTAGTACTTATAAACTTGTTAATATGTGCTACTACTTTAAGACCTCAAGGTGAAGGTAAAAAATAACTAGAGAAGGGTCCAAATTGAATTCTTGACAGATGTAGAAGCTTTACAGCAGAACTTTGTATTCCACATACATCTGCACTGCATTTTAGCAGGGTCACCTTCAGCTAACCGCAGTCTCCTCCTGTGTCACTGCCTGGATGGAAAACACCTGTAGTTAGTGCTGTCTGTAGTTTGTAAGGTGATCCTAAACTCACGTTGCAATGTTATGCTTCAAGTACAAATGAGATTTTTTGATAGCCTTTATAAGAAATGTCTCACAGACATTTTGGAGAACTGTTTGTCCCCAAATATCAAACATATGACATTGGCTCGATGACAGATAGGCATGTGGTGGCTCATACTCCCTCTGGGTACATAGTTGACGTCACACCCAAAGGTAGCACAAATCCCACCCAGCTTCATTCTGGCATTCCTGCATTTGCCTCAAATCACTCACCAGCCTGGTTTTATATCCAACATTGACAAGTTTGGATTAGGGGATAGGCTCAGGATTATGCTTTAAAACATTTTTTAAAATAATATGATCATTTGCATTTATGTTCCTATGTGTTTCAATATCTATTTCCAAGAATAGAAACATTTGTTCAGGTTGAGAATACAGGTTGCAGAAACCATGACACTTCCATATAGAAAGAGAGGGGGACATATACATTTCTTTCTATAAAAGAAACCCAGATGTTAGAAATAATGAAAATATAAAGTAACAAAGTGACCTTAATGTGTTTCTGCTTGGCAAAGTAGCCTCCCATCTTTTTCTTTATTCCTGTTTTGTAAGAGACTATTTTCAGATCAGAGACCATTTTCTACAGCTTGTGGCTTACACCATGTAACTACCAGATATTTAAAACATAGAAGAGAGGTGCCATTAGAGTTGATTAATTTGTGTTTAGAACTCCAAATAAATTGCTGCGCGTATTGTGTAAATAAGATCTCTATTTGTATATCAAGTATAAGATTCTGATTTGGGGGAGTGATTGTTTAGTTTCTCAATGTTGGCAATTTCAGTACCATATAGCAGCCTATAGAAAGTCATAAGGACTCTTCCAAACATAACAGAATCATGAACTGATATCAGCAATGTGAGGAAAGTCTGCAGTTTCACTTCAGTTAAGTAATACTTTTATACACAACCAGTGGTGTTGTCTTCTGGTGATTTTTATTTTTTTCCTCAATTTATCATTTCTCTTCTGCAACTCTAAAAGAGCTGACTGATAAAAGTTTAACTCTGGGGGCTTTAGATAGTGCAGTCTTACTCATTGTCACCCTTTTCCCATACTTGCTCTCCCAGCATAAACATGCAAACACAAACGAACACATACACATACTCTCAGAGTTGATTTACTGATCATCTTGGTTTTTTATTGCCTAAATGTTGTTCTTTAAGAACATCAGAGAGCTCCCATGCTCTCCAGAACAGCTAAGTATTTGCTGGCTGTGCTCAGCAGTTTCAGTATTTATACAACATCCAGAGTATTTGCCTAAGACAATCTTTCCTATTAAATGAAGTGAGGGTAGGAACTTGCTTCCCTACTACTTATTCCAGAACAAATTGGTTTCCCAGCTGTAAGAGTAACACCTTCATGAGTTTTTTTTAAGACCAAGGTCTTAAAAAATAAAAATAAATAAAACAACCAAACCCTCAACAATAACAACAAACACCTCCACAACCTTCAAACGGCAATGAATAGAAACTGATTTCTCCAGTTCTTGCAGTTTGGGAAGCTACAGATTAGTGCAATGTTTAGTACTACTCTC
This sequence comes from Cygnus olor, assembly GCF_009769625.2. NCBI lineage: Eukaryota > Metazoa > Chordata > Aves > Anseriformes > Anatidae > Cygnus > Cygnus olor. Next base: position 8,083,141 of record NC_049180.1, on the reverse strand, counting down.
TGTGAGATAGTGTCCCATTTGGGGCAGAATGTGGGTGTACCACAAATAGCCTTTAACTGGCATAATCTCTTCAGTGGATAAGTGCCAGGGAGGCAGCAAAATTGTGGACAGCTCTGCAAGGGAAGGCAAGTCAGTAGCCGCGGGTTACAGCAAAAGTATCGGGGCAGTGATACCAGAGGCCCCAAAAAAGAAAAGCGTGGCAGGTCTGCCGTCAAGGTCAGATGGCAGTCCAGTGATTGCCAGATGTGTCCCATGGTCTGAAGGCAGGTATGAAGTCAAATCAGCAAGTGAGTGTCAGGATCAGCAACATGCACAGCCAGGCACAGACGTACTGACACTGTAGATCAGACAAGGACCAGGGATTAAATGTGGACACCCAGAAAGACTTCCTTCAGCATTTTTTTCATGTAGTTTTGTTTGTTTGTTTGTTTGTTTGTTTGTTTTCACAAAAATCTGATCAAAGAGTATGCAGCAGCACAAGTCAGAGCTGGCCTTGACGATAGGTAGCTACATCCAGGGAGAAGGCATTGCAGAATGCCTGCACCTCATTCAGGCCCTGATAGTAACAACTCGGGACACTAATGGGGATCCAGTTGTTCTTAATATAATCTGATCAGAAGATTTATATGTAATTGACACTATTGGCTTCAGTTCTAGTCCTTTTCAAGCTTTCACAAAAAATACTAGCACCTTGTATATGACAAGGTAGTTTTAGTCTATTATTTTTCAGAGGTAAACAATCTTTTCCTTCAAAGTAGTTATTTTAATCTTCAATTCCAAATTACTGCTTTTGGAGTAATGATTGATAGGAATCCTTTAAAGACTCAAAACTAGTGCTTATTACTCAGTAATAAATGCAATTGGTTTTTCTAAGACTTCAAGATTGCTTTGGAAAATTTTACAATGAAGTCATTATAGTAGTGTGAATTCAGATTTTTCTAGAGAAATGAAATTTACTAAAAATTCACTTATACCAAAGTCTGTCACAAAAAAAAAATAAAAAATCTAGTGGGCTGCTACACCTATCAAGCTGGGGGTGGTTCTCCTACTGGGAGAAACTACTGGGGTTACTGGGGTTCAGGTGGGGCAGTTTGTTTTGAATTCCATTCTCTCATTACATACATGCCTTTTCCCTCTTCTCTTTATTGCAAGCGTTGAATTCAATTCAGATCAGGCTAATAGTAAAGTTTTTAACCGTATCTTACTGGTTATTTTTCTATTCCCTACTTTTATTATGCCTAGTAAATTAAATTTATTTATTGTTTAAATGTATTTACATTTTCAACTGTACTTGAGTCCATTAATGAGTCCATCAAAATGAGAGAACTGATTTGAGCGTCATGATCTTTAAAACTTCCTACTATCTCTGACATAGTTCCATTTCTGAGCCTTCCTGCATTTTACCTGTACTGTTTTGATTCTTTTCCTGCTATAAGCTGGTGAAACCGATCTGCATATCAGATTAGATACAGACTGTAATAATTCTCCCATCCTTACTGCATCATTTCCATACTTCTTGTACAGTCTTAATTTGTATTTTTCTGAGTTAACTTTGAGAAATACTTAAACCTGTATGTCTTGGGCCCTAAAACAACCTTTTTATGGAATAATCCTTTTCTACCTTTCATACTCTCTGCTTCTGACATCACCTAAGAAAATGTAACAGGAAATTAAGTTAATTCAAATAGACTTTCAGACTGACCTGCAGATAATGCTAGGTACATAGTTTCAGAGAGCATGTACCATTGCTTAAAACCAAATATACATGTATAATCTTAACAGTTCTTTCACTGACCTTTCACTGAAGAGATATAGCTATTATATGTAAAAATATATGATAATATAAATCAGAGCATTTGTTCTGAAATTTATGTTGTGAAATAAAGACCCATGCATTAGCATTAAGCAGATCCATATAAAAATTATCTTTTTGTCAGCAGCAGGCTCCCAGCACTGCCTCAGAATATTCACTTTTACCTTCTTTCCCCAAAGCATTATTAATTCACAAAAGGTTTGGTTTTAACCAAAAAAAATGTTTCTGCTTTCTCTCTTTATTTTCCACTGTGATTATTAACTACTAACCATACTAATGAATCACTTTTGTTAGTCTTGAACTCTGGATTGTATTGTGTTGCCTTCATCTTGTTTCATTTCTCTTGTATCTAGCTCAGATGTCCCTACCCTAAGTTTTGAAATGTTTTGTGCCCTCCTTCTTTGTCTTGATTCTTCCTCCACTGTAAAGATTCGTTTTCCTTTCACTTGGTACATTTATAGCCTTAAGTCGTCCTTTTGAAATACATTCTGGTCATTCTCAAAGAGAAGAATTTGGAAATAATGTTAAAGGATCAATGATAATCAAAAATTCTGCCCTTATGCCTCTCCCCATAACTTTCAGATACATTGCTTTTAATAACCCAATACATTGGAAAGCCTGGAGATAACTTGGATTAGAATCCCAGTCCCCCTGCGTTTGAAGATTCAGAACAGTGAAACAAGACTTAGGAATGTGTTTAGATGAGTAAGAGTACTACAAGGCAGGGTAATTATGTTATCCTTCAGAACTATGCTGGGAAGTTTTGTTGCTTTTCATTGTTTTCAGTGTCATTCCAAGTGCCAAATTTTCTGTGAAATTTGGAGATTACATTCTTGAACAAGCCACAGAGAACTCTGAAGCCACAAATCAAATAAGTAGGAAAATCAATTCATTTAACTGAGGAAAACTGTATGAACAAGTAATCCTAATAGCATTTTTTCTTGCAACCTACCATCAGCATATTGTATGCTGACATAAAAAGAGATTACAGTATCTCTAAAATTAAAAATGGATCTGTATACATATATTTCCCAAGATATTCTCATATTGCACAGGATTTGATCAATTCTCACCATCTTTTATAACTATTGATGGAACAACAAATTATCCAGAAATAACTGATCAATGTTAGAATCAGTTCCTAGGTTTCTTGTATTATCTGAAAGTACGTTATTACTTTCAGGTTTTGATTGTATTTTTTTATTTAGTGTTTCAAGACTTAGGCATATTTATATACCAAATCCATCAGGAAATTCTTTAACTGTTGTTTTCTCTAAAACTATACATAACCTCACATAAATGTGTGCACTGTAGCAACACTGATACTGCATCCTTTCTGTTCTCATCCATTTATTCTAGGGGAATTGTAGGGCAATTTCTCACTTTGTGTTTTCACCCACATATTTTAAAAAATAAAATGAAATACTCAAAATTAGCTATGTTAGAAGATGGGAAATAAACAATTAGTCTGCCAGAAAATGTCTTTGCATTCTCTTAATAGGTTGGTATGCAGATGAGCATATATTCTGTTATGTATAAGGTGTCAGTATAAGTCTGTAGAGATAAATATGAGGGTTGTTTATATGCATGACATCAGCATTACCTTTCAATGGTAAAGTGTGCTATGGTATTTATTTACATAGTGTACACAGTAGTCCATCTGTACTCCATTTTTAAAATAGGGCAAGTGTGTTTATGGGATATAAAATCACCAGCTGTTTACTGTGAAACCCTGCAACAAGTGCATTAAACAGATTTTTGGAAATGTACATCAACAACCAAAGCTCTTTCATTATAATGTCTATTTTTAAGTAGACTATGGCTTATGATAGCACTTTCCATATTAAAGTTTTTAGAACAGGGGCATGCCATTATACATATTAATCCATTTGTGCTCAGAGTAGGATTTTCCATGAACAAAATTAATTGTTTGCACAAGACATCTGGGAATTACTATTTTTGTAGTCCAATTCCAGTTTTATGCTTAGTATTTTTTGATACAAAAAAATCTGTATTTGATGAAAAGTAGGTAGAAAGGCTATACTGGCTTAACTTTCCTGCAGCCTTCCAAAAGCTAACTTTACAAGTAATTTTTTGTCCTCCCACCCCTGCCCCCCAACATACAACATGTCCAAAAGGTTGTGCAGTTCACAGCTGCTCAGATCCTCCTAAATTAACAGATAAATGATCCTTCCCTTTCTGTGTAATGCTGTGCTACCTTGAAGTCTGGCCTATGCAAAGTAGAAACAGTGATCTGAGTTTTGCCGGTGTCACCTGAGGAAACATAAAAGATGGAGTGTTTTTAGAGGTACTAGTTCACATCTAGAAAACACAACCCTACCCAATACGTTACAAGAAAGTTAAGGTTTTAAAGACGGTCAAGAGTTCAGAAATACTTGAATTAAAGTTATCTGAAAAACTCTTAATGTAATTCTATTAATGAAAAGCTGAATGTTAGGGTTAAAGTCTTTTCCACTTTCAAAAGGCAGAAATTCTCTCACCTGCAACCTTGCCAACCACTATATGATTCAGCACAGACATTTGCTTCTTGAGCAGTTGGAGTAATAATGAGGAGTCTGCGAACAATGGTAGGTTGTAATCAAATGCAGGCCAACCACTTGACGATGTTGAAGCACATCGCAGAGGCGTATGCTGTCCTCAGTGCTATTTAGAGTTATGAGAAGTCATCAGATGTACGTTTAGTCGTTACAGAGCGTATAAAATTGGCATCTTATGGTGGTTTAACAACCGACAGGTGGCTAAGCACCACCGGGTTGCTCTCTCACTTCCCTTCTCAGAAGGACAGGGGGAGAAAATATGATGGAAAAAAAAATAAAAACATCTTATGAGTTGAGATAAGAAGCAGTTTAATGAAAGGAAAATAAAAATAAAATAAAGTAAAGGCCACATGGAAGCAAAAGGAGAAAAAAATATTCCCTACTTCCCATTAGCAATCAACGTTCAGCCACTTCTTAGGAAGCAGTGCCTCAATAAATTTAGCAGTTGCTCAGGAAGACAAATGCTTTCTTAACAAGAGTCCCCTTCTCCATATTTCTCCCCAGCTTTCATTGCTGAGCAGGATGTCATGCGGTATGTGGTCAGTTTGGGTCAGCTGTCCTGGCTGTGTCCTCTCCCCACCTCATGCCCACCCTTGGCCTGCAGGCCTTTGGGAGCGCAGGGTGGAGTTGGAGAGTCAGCCTTGATGCTGTGCCAGCACTCCTCAGCTATCACCAAAACAGTAGTGGGGTATCAACATTGTTCTAGCTACACATGCAAAGCAGAGCACTCTACGGGCTGCTGTGGGGAAGGTTAACTCTATCCCAGCCAGGCCCAGTACGTCTTAATTCCTGATTCTGAAAATCTACCTTCACAGTCAAAAATCTGCTTACCCATGTAGATCTGCTGGTAAGACATAGCCTTGAGGACTTAAGAAATGAACAGGTCTTTGAGGAACTCAGGAACTACCCAAAATGTGTTTTTTCCTTCATTCAAATAACTAAACGTTGGATTTAAATTGTTTGGAAAATGTCGTTTGTCCTATAGCTTATGTGAAGCATGAGGACTCTGTACTAAAATGTGATATGTGCAATATGTTCAAATGCTGATTTATATTGAGGTAAAATCCTATTGAACTTGAAAAAACTTGTCTGTTTAAGGACAAGAAGCACTTTGCAAGAGGGGCAATAGCTATACTTATAATTACATACTCCTTTAAGACTGACATTCTGATGGAAATACAGCAGTAATATTTTCTAAATATATTTACTAAGAGGTGACCCAGTGTTAGGAGACCATTAAATTTAATAGCTTTACTTGACAAATAGCTTTAAAATTGTTGAATTAATAAGAAAACCAGAAAAGTTTTAAAAAGGGTCTGAAGTGTCCTGCTTCCAGCAAATAGTAATTTACCATTACTAATCCTGGAATTCTGTAAACTGAAGATGTCAGTAAAACACTGTGTAAAGGAGAACCATCTGACTTTTAAAACTGCTTAGAGCCCATTGACAGCATCATTACTAAACAAGCTATAAGTTCTAGGTAAGACAGAATTTTCACCAATCAGTAACAGCTTAAAACACAGAACTGTAGAAATATATGGCCACTTTATTTTTCACAGGAAAAACATTAATACTAAAGTTATGGTTCGGTTTGAACCAATGCTTAATGAATTACATGTGGAGGCAGCTGAACAGGAAACAAATCTATTTACATTCATCTTGTCCAGAAAAGCATATCAGGAGGTCTTAACAATGCTAAATAGGGAAATATGATGACAGATTAACACCAATGCTAACAAATGTGTCATTACAAGTTTAGTGAATGTTTCTTGCCAATATGAAGCTATCATAAAAATGCACAATAGACATTAGAACATTTAGCAAATGGAAAATATGGAAAAAGTGAACCTACCGATCCAATTGCAACATAAGAACTAAATCAATGTTTATCTCATTTCATACTTGTTGCCACAGTAGCAATAAATCCAATTTTAATGTCTGTTTAAGGTTAAGAAGGATCTTTTCGTATTTGAGTCAAGTTAAATATCAGAAATGAAAATTAAAAAAATATATATTTTATCTGATATACACTTTAAATACTCACAGGGAAAAAATGTTTTGTATGTGATCTTATTAGGTCTCTTAAAAGACAACTGTTCTCACAACAGCCAAATAAAGTGCACATTATGTTGTCATGTCACGTGTTTTTTAAGTGAACAGTAGCAATCATCTTCAAGGATGTGCTAGTATAATTGCATTTCTATTTTTAATCCATTTTTAATACCTGATCCAACTTACATTTGTCTATAGATAAGTAAATTTACATTCTATACAAAAATATCACTGGGGCTGACTGTAGTGCTCTAGGAAATGTACTGTACAGCTGCTGTACAAGTTATGTAAGAACCTAAACATTATAGTTGAAATATTCCTTACACAATTTGAGATCCAAACAAACTGAAGAAAATCTTCTCCTGTTTTCATGTGATATTTAAAAACTAAGTGTCTAAAATTGTGACATGAAATTCTTGCAGATTCTGCATCTTCATGTGGTATGGTAAGAAGCTTCAGCAAAGTACAACACATTTTTCCATGTAGTCAGAAGAACAGACGAAATGATACAGTCTACATTGTTTCTATCTAATTCTCACACAAAACTACAGCTTGAACTTGAAAGCATTATTAGATATCAAAAAAATAAATAAAAATGAATGGTACAAAAAATGAATAAAATGAACAAATGTTATCAGTCAGTCAGAGTCAGAATGATGTACTCCCAGGTTTTTTTCTTCAGTTCTGGACTAACTGTGGATTGTGAAATTAGATCATCATTTTAAACAGGCCTGCTTTCTGCTTCCTTTCAAATTACCAATCTCTGATGTAAAAAAGTAACCTCAAATTTTTGACAGTCCTTAGTATAGCCATTGATGATAATTATCTTGTTGCTAATTTTATGCTTGAGTAGGAAAGTAATGAGGAAAGCATCTTTTAGACATACACAGTAAATTAAATATATTTGAAATACAAATGTATTTTCCCTCATGTGTTTTTCCCCAGTTAGCAAAGTAGAGACATTCTACTCTGAGGTAATAGAGAAGGTAAATTGTACCCAGATTTGTTGCAGTTATATATGTGTGTGTGTTCCAAGGCACCTTACAGCTGCCACAATGAATGTACTGGCATAAAGAGACTCCATTCTTGACCATTGCAGATTCTGGCCTTCATTAAGTAAATTGACACATAACAAAGTCATATGTTGTGGACATTAATTGCTTTAGTACTCTCACAAGATGGCACAGGACAAAACAAAATTAGTTTGTTTCCCTCCTTAGCACCTGTAGGAGCTATTTTAGAGTTGATTAACCTCATGTTCAAAACTTTCCAGAAATACCTGAAAGCTCTTCCCGGACAGGCAAATTACCATACTGCAGCCAAAGCCTTGGGAAACAGGAGAAAGATACCCTAAGAGTGTTATTTTCCATGTGGGCCTAACTGCTGTTGTCTTCCAGTGCAGTTATACTCACACTTTTTGCAGGCTAAGCAAACTTCATGACATCTTAGTTAAACTGAAATAGCTAGGTGGACTGAAAGCATGCAGATAAAAAAGAGGTGATTTTTGCCATTAATCTTTGCACTGAGATGGATTTGGATGTTTTTTTCTGTGAAGGCCAGTAGACTAAGGTGAGTTTTTGCACTTGCAAGCTTGAGATTTGCAGGCTACACTACAACAATGCTTCATCTAAATTCCCAGTTAATATATCCAAACTGATATAGTTGCCAAAGTGGTGAAACAACAGAATAAAAGCAATAGGTGATAAGTAGAACTGCAAACCACAGCAGAGAAATAAGCAAAATCCTGTAATGAAGGCTTCATATTTTGTAATAAGACATGTTATTAGTCAGGCATTAGGATAGAATTTGCTTACATATTCAGGGTCTCCTGCATTAAAAATGTGAATTGTAGTAACTATAAATCTGAGCTTTACAGTAAGTTTCATGAAGAGCTGACAAGGAAGTCTCTAAATAGTGATGCATAAAGGGAAAGAGCAAATGAAAAACCATAATACAGATGACACTTTAAAATGAGCAGAAAAATCAAAGTAATCCATGTTATAGAGCATAATAGGCATGCTACGAAGGATTGGAAAACACTGGGGAAATTTAATTCAACTACTTTTTTTTCAGGAGAGAAATAATAGTGATTAATGATATTAATTTCTTTGACATATTAGGATGTTTAAAGCTTAGGAAGCAAGATCAACATCTCTAGATACTACCATGAGTATTGGCTAGCCTGTTCGGGTCTATAACCATTTTTAATGGCTGGATCCAAAGATCACTGGAGTGATAACAGGCATTGATTAGACCTCATATGCTTACAGCACAGTATGCCTAGAATAGGAGCATTTCATCTTAGAGGCTATCAGAATAAAGATAAAACAAATAATTTAAGAAACTATAGTAACAGTGAAATATAACTTTGCACTGGAATTGCAAGTGTCCTAAAATATTGTAGACAGACATATTAAAATCATTAAGGGATAAAGAAGAAAGAGATGTTGAATTACCAAGGCTTACATTTCCAAGGCTTATTAAAAAATACTTAGAAGCAAGTACATTCATACATACATATTTTAAACTGAACAAGATTGTCAGACAGCTTCAAATTACAGAACATTTTCAGTAATAGAATAGTGAGACATTTACACAAACACTTTTGTAGACAACACTCAGCTTTTTTAATTACCTTCAGAGACATTTTCAATTATAATTATTCAAATTTTAATTTATACATTTACTAACTTAGCATATTGTCTTGATTAATGGATTTAATTAATTAAGGTTATGTGATATATATTTACAATCCACAGTATTACAATTATACATACCACTACTTTTTCTCTGTGCTGGTTTGAAAGAGTACTTACAAGAATATGTATTTAAACTTTGGGAACCCTGTGCCAGACTGTCATGCTCAGCCTCATCAAAATAAAGTATTTTCTAGTTAAAAAAAAAACTAAAAGGATATTCAGTGCAAAAACGTCGCTAGTGATCTCTAGTTATTGTTGTGATTTACATTTGAGTAACTTGCTTGTCTTAGCTAGAAACCATCTCTTTGTTCATTTAAATTAATGCTCAACAGTGGTTTATGACCTACTGGTTATAGTTCTGTGCCAGACAGAAAAGTTTCCCCATTTTAGGGTTTTATCTCCATAGAGGTGAAAGCAACCAAGAGTCCAGTTTAAAGATAGATTTTTCACTCTGCTGTACATCAGCAAAGATATATTATTTGAACTGTGCCCAGATAGTTTTCCTAAATCAGCAGTAGAGCTCTGCCTAATTTTGCCTAATTTGTCTCAGGATTTTATGGACCATACCATTGAATGGAGCATCATAAATAACAAAAGATATTATTCACAAACCTTTAGTCATTTCCAAGTGGACTTCCACTTCAAACCAGATTGTTACCTTCATTATTCACATTTGGTTTGGATTCATAACAGAAATATTATGTTAATTTGAATGTTGACCAAAATAGGCATTTTGCTGTAACTAAAACCCACTTAACTGTGGAACAATATTTGCTTTGGACATCACAAAAAAAAAAAAAAAAAAGAACATAGGTTTAAATTTCTTAATTTGTTAAGTAATTTACTAAGTTTAAGTCATCACTCCCTAAACAAAACAATGCAGTGTGACTCAACCAAGTACACATGCAGCTCAATTTGAATTGTTAATTCTATATTCTCAGTGGAAAAAAAAAAATAGTTAACTGGTTTAGAAGTTATGCCTACACAATCACCAAATACTTCAGTAAAAGTCTGGAATGTGTCTCCATGCATAATACTAAAAGGCTACCTTTGCAGAATACATGTTTTTTATTAATATTAAGCCTAAATCTCTTTGTGAGCAGCTTGAACAGAGATATTACAATAAAGTCATCAGCCTATAGAGGCTAGAAATGGTTTAGACCATCCAAATTTGGATGTTCTGATTTGAAATCCATTTGACCCATACTTGTAGATACACCTCATATTTTGGATTACTTTCTGTTGTCTTAGTTACATGCTGAGAGAAAAGAGCAAAAGGATAGATAAACATGCCAGTAAAATGAAGCCAAATATGCTATTATCCATCCCTTCGACTGTTTACATTGAATAAAATAGGAATTAGTATTCCAGGCTTGTGACTCTACCTCTTGGCTCTTAGACTTTTAAATGCAGATGCTAATAATCTCTATGCATTCATGCATGCTGACAGATATGCCACAACACTTTAATCAGCATTGGCTACAAGACTAATAAAGGTTAGTAATAAAATAAAATTCTGTAGGGGCTCCCTCTTTACAGGCAATATCAAGCCCTATGAACTTTTAATGCCTACTCTGTCTACTTAGATAGTCATGGCTCAAAGCCTGTATTAAAAATAGCAAGGAGTGCTTATTCTGAAGTGTTTGAAAATACTGCAAATTACACTGTAGTATTGGCTTACTCCAAACTAATCTTATCCTTTACTGACCTTTGCAGAAACACTTCTCTTTCATTTGGCAGCTTCATTTCCTTTCTTTCCTTCTGTCTTATTCCCCTGTCCTTCTACCTGTAGTTTATTTAGTCGTCAGGAATTGGTGTGACGGGGCTGCTCTTTAACTATGTAGCTGATAGGTTTGTTGTACTCACCCAGAAGCAAATACCTATTTCTCATTCCATTTCCATTGCAGCTTCATTTTCATCTCAATATTGTATTCCTCAGGAGCTGCACAATACATTTCTTTTGAGGAAAGCAATGAATCTATTTACTCTTTGCTTACCTCTTTATAGAGTACTGTGGATTTTCTGCTCCTTTATTTCCCCGTACATTTAATGAAAAAAATAAATTCATCAGGAAGCTAAAAATAAATGCAACAATGTGTCAGGAAATGAATGTGTGCACATGCATTTGCAGTGAAGGTCTTTTATTAACATTATTTATTAGAAATAGATAGAATACCATACAATAACAGGGCAAAAATAGGTAAGCCCAGTGGAAAGCAAAAATCTTCTTACAATGAAAGACGGATACATTTTGTATTCTTTAAAATCACCAAGCTCCTATCAAGTCTAATTCTGCCTGGGTGGGTGATAGAAGTTTCCATACTTCTTAGCGGAAACCGGATCTTTTTAAAATCATGAAGAAAGAAAAAAAAAAAGAACCTGGAATAGTCTTGACAGAATGAGTGTAACTTTGGAACCACTATTTCACTTCAACTTGCTTAAAATACCCAGACATTGATCTGTACCATCCAGGGTTTGTTTTGTTTTGTTTTGTTTTGTTTGTTTGTTTCATCCCACAGGACCAGGAGATACTGCATTCCTCTTTGCAGGCTTCCATCCTAACCCAGAAGTCGATGGGTCTGCCAGATCCTCATAAATCTGTGACAGAAACAGTCTGGTATTGACATGTCCATTGCAGTTATTGTTATTTAGGTAGTTTGTAAGTTTATAGATCACTGCTTCATTCATCTATAACTACATTATAATTGTCTTGTGAATGTAATTCATTCCAGTTGTGTCAGAGCCATTGACAGGACACACAGTTTTACCCAGGGCTCCTCAAAAGGAACCTTATATCAGTCTGTTCTGCTCTAGGCATCTTCAATTCCAATGGGTGAGCTTCCATACTGTCAGCAGTACTAACTATATTGATTTGCAGTGTGTTTTCGAAGGTCCTTTTTACCTCCTTTGCCAGTAGCCTGGATGTTGTTTAAGAAGCAGAGGCCCACAGATGTTCTACTATCAACATCCACAGCTTGACTGCATCAACCTCCATCCTCCATGATAACATTTAAGATGCCTGGAAAGCAGAAAACCTGAAGAACAAATGTTTCTGTAGAACAGATGCCCTCACTTTCAGATACCAAAGTCTGGATAATCTAGAAACATATGAACATATGTTTTCTTTCTGCTAATTGTATGATGAGCTCAGAATTGTCCCAGAAGTGAAGAACCAAGGAAGGGCATTACTTCTTTCTCTTCAAGACCTGTGTTTGACAGGTTCCAGATGACATTTTATAGCTTACTGTAAGATGCCACTCAAACTCAAGTGTAGAGAGGACTCTATACCTACTGGAAATTTTTTTAAAAAGCAGCTGGTCTGCCAGATCCTCTCCTTTCTTCTCTTTCTGATGAGATCCATCTTCTATTACAGCGATGCAAAATATATTAGACCAGAGGGTAGCTTCATTGAAGCCTCATTTAGACTTTTCCACTGGATCCTGAGCTTTTACCCTTGGTATTTCAGCTGAAGTATTCTCAAGATATCCCAGAGATGCTCTGGATAGTCAGACAGCCCAAGAACATCCTTGTATTGACCATATTGCAGGCTCGCTCAGCCTGTCTTCTTAGTCAGAGATACTCTTACATCTGCTGGACAGACAAATATCAAACTGTTCTGGGAATGTCAGCAGTAAGAACTGAAAGACTAGGTGTTATAAAATAACTAAGAAAACTAAATGAAAAATAACAATACACAATACATAGCAAGAGAAGATATTTTTTTTCTTAAATTTGGGATAGACTGCTTCATATTATTGCATCAAGCTTAATTTTCACTGTCTTTCAACCACTGTTCTCTACTATAGACCACAGATAATGGGTAATCACATCTAAGCAATACATATCAAAATTCTAAAACCAAAACAAAACTAGCAAGCCACAAGCTAAATGCTGATGTTGAAATGTGTCATCAAGATGCTTTAAAGAGTAAATCTATGATGTATTCAAGGACTTCTGAGAGAAAAACAAGACCAAATTTGTTGATTACAGTATTTGTTCAGACTTTATTTGTTCGAGTTAAGTACTAATTCTCTTCCTTTCATTTAAGATTAAGAAAAAAAGAATGGATGAAATTAATCACTCTGTGGAGGACTGGCAAAGTGACTACTCTACTTATGTCTTATTTTCAGGGCTAAAGGAGGATTTAAGTGATGCCTAAGATTTTGTGAATGTCCTTAGCAAAGGTACGAGTCATTTTCAGCAAAATAAAGCAAGAAAAAAGAGGACATTTTCATATTCATGAATTAAAAATGTTTAAAGATATTTCTAGGACTACTTGCAGACAAAAGGTTATATCCTTTATTTCCTTTTTTTTTTTTAAATTGCTTGTATTTTTGATAATAGCTTTTCCACTTTGTTCATAAAAGAAAATCATATACCATCAGAGTTATCCTTACAGAGAAAGTCATGTTTTGTAATAATATGCCCAATTTACTATTTAACTATTTTTTAACTATTTTTTAACTATTTTTTTTATATAATACTATTTAACTATTTTTCAGTTCTTCCAGTGTTTAAGACTTCACTATTCATCACAAAGTCAAATCCAATTCTTTCACTGCTTGATTTCTTTGCTAGCACTACAATTATCATGTCCTTAATCCCATTCTTCCATGTCTTTTTTTTTTTTTTATCAACATCTGGCACACCTATAACTTTTTTGGTACTATAGTTCTGCAAACATTCACAATGAAATATTTTAAGCATATCCAGTTTATAACTTCGGATATAGAAATAGAGTCAGCCTTTTCTACTGCAGCATTTCCCTTTTGTTCTTACTTGACCTCAGTGAAGTTCTTCTTTCCACTGAGGAATCCGTACCATTCATTTGGCATCAACATCTCCAATTGGAAGTCCTGTTTTTCCATCTGCTAGTGCAAAACTGATATGCTGTGAAAGAGGTACACTTGGTACTCCTTTAAAGTTACCTGTGAAGTTTACAATGTCAATCTAAAATTGGATTATATCAGTCCTTTAATGTAATGTTTGTTGAATGACACAGATAATGTTTTTCCACAGTTGTCTTATAAAACATTAACATTTTCACCATCTGGTTACCAATGATTTTGTATTCGGGATTCAGTGCCATAATGCTGAACAAACATTAACATTAAAATTTGGTCACAGTTCAACCACAGCTGCACCTTCTCACTGAGAAATTAATGCACTGGTTAAGATCTGTACTGATATACTTTTTTTTTTTTTTTTAGCAATTCTGAAGATATTTTAAATAATAATTAAGGAAAGGTTCAAAAATTATGTAACACTGTGAAAATCACAAGAAACATAGGTAACTGACTTCACAAAGCTAATGAAATAAACTGTGTAATAAGCTGTGTGGATAGAATAAACTTTTGCTTGTTCTACAGGCCTAGGCCCAACTTACGTACTTGTGAAGTCATTAAAAGATTTCTTGTGATTTCAGTTGTCTTCATGTATTCTTTGTGTAAGCTGGTTTTACCTTGAAAAAGATCAAGAAAAATTATGCAAAGAATACAGATCTGCAACATTTTCCATGAAATTGACTTCATTCAAGAACTGCACTGAGGTTGCTAGGCCTATTTGTAATGCGTTTAAGTTTTGTATGCATACACAAAGATATCACATAAACTTTGTATTTGGAAATACAAAGATCTAAAGCCAGTTCTCCAGCCAGGTTGAAGAATCACTGGCTCTGAAGAAGTAAAAGACCCCACAAGCACATTAAAAGAGAAGGGGTAGGTCCCTAGAATGTTTTTCTTTCCACTGTTACATTTGCCACACACCCTGCCACAGAGATGGCTAAAGAAGTGTCTGACAAGTCCATCCGCTCATTGATCATTGCAGCCTGGCAGGGAGGGTAATCAGTCACTAACAGGATGGATTTTGTCAGTCTGATGTTAACAGGGCAGGGTCTCAGAGCCAGTGTATCTTGCCGATAAGCTTTAAAAAGGCAGAAGAAAACACAGCAGTAATCATGTTAGCCTGTCAGATACCCTGCTCTCACACAAAACAACAAGATCCAAGATGGTCAAAGCTGAGTGACCCAAAAAAACTCTTACTCAAATTGTTGTACATAGCCTGACAGTTATGGACAAGCTCTGCTTTAATGGAATAAAGGGGAGACTAACGTGAAGAGAAAATTACTATGTGAAGAATTCATATTTGATTCTAACACTTTCTTTTTTATTTTTTTTCATGTAATTATTAATGTGTTTTTTAAAAGTACATTAAAATTTCATTCAGATTAAGATGAAATATAAGAGGAATAAGAGCAATGGATTGAAAGATCCTGTGTTGACAATCAGTTTTAGGCAGTAACCTTAATCAAGGTTAATGTCATTTCAGGGCCTCATCTCAGGGCCTCATTTTGTGTCTTTGGCAAGCCTTGCATTTTTCCTTTTTTTCTGAGTAATCAGTTTTATTCGTGATATGTGCTGTAGACTAATTATTCAGGGTTATCATATGTTTAAATAGCATCTGTAGTGGAACTTCATAAAATATTTATTAATAAATGTAAAGTACCCAAGATCTAAAAATATTTTTGTATGATTTTATTTAAAAGCAACAGTATTTTATGTGGAACTTCCTACCAAGTTTCCAGTAATTGAAGTACCTGAGGTTTTACTCTTGCTGTAGAAAAATCTATGTTAAGTAATTCTATTTCTAGGAATTGCAACAAATAGTTCATGTTTTTTGTTTGTTTGTTTGTTTATCTCTGCAAGATCCCATTACACTGTGCATGTATACCCTACATTGTGTTAACTCTAGCTCATTAGAAGTGTTTTATTAAAGCGTGGTTTCCCATATAAGCCTCCTGATTCAGCTGCATAATACATCCTACTTAGATAATCTATTTGACTGCCATTGATATGCCCTGTTGACATTATGTAGTCTTAAATCCTTAATACTTTTAGCTGGCCACTGATATTTCCCCTAATGGAGAAGCAAACCAAATATGGAATGTTTGAGCCTTTACATAAGGAGAGGATGTGCATGAACGTTTTCAAATATATGGGTGTTTGAAGATCAGGGACGAAATTTGCACTTTTTCCAGGAAAAATTCAAATCTTCCATTCAAAATGCTGATCTGCCAAACTTTGTTAGATGAGTCATCCTAATTATGCAAATGACCTTACTGACTGTATCACATGGCTATGTGATTTAAGAAAAGATTAAATGATCTGGTCATCCATTAGGAGAGAGTAAAAATTTTGATACATTTAATTGAAAACGGAGCAAACGCTAGGGAAATAGAATGTTCTAGCTTTTGTATCTGTAAAGATCTAGTTTTTGTATTTGTAAGAAAATTGGTTTATTATTCATTGTATTTTATAAAGTAAAAATTTTCAATGTATTTATTCATTTTCACTGTGGAGTATGTGTTTTGGAAACAGCACCTTCAAGTGGGTGAGAAAACAGAGTTAGGTTGGTTTTAGCTCAATTTTCAGAGCAAGATACTTCACTTTTCCATGTCAGAATCCCCCGTTTAAAATAGAGTTTAAGATAATAATTTTTGGAAAAGTACTTAGAAGATTTAAAGGAACGTAGACTTCCACAGATGAGATAGTATTTTTTTTTTAATGTCTATTATATATAATGAATATTCTGACCCAATACAATTATTGATAACAGTGCTGCAGTACTTAGAGCCATGCATATGAAAGTAATGTAGATTTTTAGAAAATCTACAATAACAGCAAATGATAGGAATTTTTCCATGGTGTCAAACACAAAAGATAAATGGAAACAAGCTTACTGGGTCATTGCTTCATTAAATGGAACTTGTGCTAAATAAAACACCTTACTGTTGTTATATCACATTGGGTGAGTACCTGTATGAAGTGCCAGCATAAGACAAAGTGAAATTAACACATTTGTGTTTGCTTTACTGCGGGCAAAATTTTGATTTTCAGCCAGAATGGAGAACTAATACATTTTGTGTACAAATACAATTAGCATTTCATTTACAATTCACTCTGACTGAATTATACTGGCAGTTATCATGTTCTGTGCTAGAGATAAGAAAGTCTGAGTATTGACCAAGAACTATAGCATTTGACCAGGCCACACCAGTGAGTTACGGATTTGCTATCAGATAATTCATATTTAAGAAAGTTTCACTTCATGCAAAAGGTAATTTTGAGAGGTAGAAAAAAAGGCACTTTCAGTCTCCTAGTAGTTCCTTTTCTGACTACGTATCAATATTGATCAACACTTCCTGGAGCTGCATGTTTTGTTGAATGAAAGTTACTCCACAAGGCTGAAATGGGCTATATTCCTGGCAAATATGTTGGGAATGAGATTTTTGGGCCCTTAAGCAAGAGTAAGAGTGACCCATGAGGAAAAAATACAGATGGCCATAATCTCTTATATCCATCTGATTTATTCTTTTTTAATCACAGTACATTCTGATTATAGCTTTGACTTTGCTCTGTCTTTGCTAGTTTTCTACTGCATATCAAAAACTTTTGTCTGTTCTAAAAAATATTAAGCAGTGGTCTAAGCTGCTCATCTGCTAAAAGCTACCCATATTTATCCACCTCTGTTGTTTACTGTCATTAATAGCAAATGCATTTCTCAATCTGACCTTGAAATGACAGTTCATGTGCATAAATTCTCCCTTTCTCTAACACACATATAAACACAGTATTCGTGAACACAAACATGAAGGCAAAAATCTTTAATTTAATACTTGAGAAATTGTGTAAAAAAGTGTACTGAAATGTATTGGAAATACTCATGTAAAAATGTATTTTCATTTTAAATTTTGTAAAATAATATTTGCATCCTTTCACTTTTTCTTTTTCCCTGTAGCATAAAAACAGTAAGTGCAACTGCGCAGTCAGAACAGCCTGTACAATCATGTGATTGTACTGCTGTTCCATGCAAAGAATAATAGAATAAACACTAGGAATTCTGTTTTCTAGTAAAAACAAATATGCAGTTGGCTCACTGTAAAGAATTATTTGATGTACCTATAGAAAGTATCTAGAGACCATTTGATGCAAAACTGTTGTGCCTCCCACTTGGTAGTTAATTTTAGAAGTATATTCTGTGTAAAGCTCTGCATTCAGTTGAGAATCTGTTTTCTGTTTCTCTCCTCTGTGAGCATGAAGAGAGTTACAGTACTGCAGATAGAGAAAGGCTGCTTTGTCCATCCCACAGGCAGCTGTGTTTTTGGGGATAAGTGAATGTTGCCCAGGGATATTATTCATCAAAACACCTAGGAATCCTTCAAGATAAAAGGCACTATAGATTAACTTGTGTTAGAATTCTGTACTACATCTAAGTCTGCATTTTCTAAGGAGTGTTGATAATGTTTCTCATTACAGTAAGTACATTAGATCTTCTAGCATTATATTCAGTCACTGATGTAAAAGAAACATAGCTTATAAGTACTTAGATCCTCTTCTACCGGCTTTCTCTAGGGGGACATGCATTTTCCTTACCATAATGAGGCCCATAAAGAAGAAAAATGATGTGGCCTAGTATAGATAGGGAGTCACATTACAGTAACTTTTCATCAGAATTAGAGTAGTTAGAGACTACTATATTATAGCAGTGGTGGGTAACTCTGCTACTGTTAAGGGCCAGCTGTCAACATTCCTGTTATAAACCCCATTTTTCAGGGGTTTATAACTCCTCTGGAAATTCCACTCGGGGTGAAGCTTAGTTTAGGAAGACTAAGTAAGGGAGTGATCTTTTAAAAAGGAGATAGAGGGGCAAATAAAATAAACCTGAAATCCATGCATTTTCTGGTGGACAGCTGTTTTCCCATTTTCTTTCCTTTACACTAGTATGGTTGTTTCAGTTCTAGTAAAGAGGACTCACTGCAAATAAAGTTTTCAAAACCATTTCAGTGCTGATACAAGTGATTGCTATATAGTTAGAATGCAGCCACAGCTCCTATAAGCAGCTTTACCAAGCACTCTTAACTGGCTATAGAAACTTGTTCCTTCCCTGACAGTGTTACCAAAAGAAAAATAAATAACTAAATAAATAAAAATAAAAGACTTGGTCTTTCTGACCCAGTCACCTTCTCCTGGCCCATCTCAGCTCCAATTTCTTTTTTCATGCAGAGCTCCACTACACACTGAGTTTCTCTAAGGTGTAGAAAGTGGCACAGACCATTTCTAAGATCCATCATTGCCAAACAGAAGTTGAAATCTGTACAGGGAACGGTCATTAAATAGACTGCAGAAAATTGTAATGGTAATTCAGTAAGTGCCATTTTTTCCTCTGAAAGCAGTGCCTTATTCTGGCATTAGAGGGCAGTGAAAGTGCTCCCTTTCCAGCAGGACATTAAATAGCCACTTGTAGGCACTGGAGTTTCCATTGAACTCTTCTTCTAAGAGCCTGACTGTTAACCTCAGTGTTGTAGCCAAGTCAAGTAATTGTTAGCACTAATAAATAATCAGTGAGTGAACAGTGTGATAATAAAGTGGTGAATTTTCATTTGAATTTCTAAGAAAATGTATAATGAGTATTTTTATGACCTTTGTGAATAAATCTCAAGAAGAATCTTTACACCCAAACTTTATTAGAATGCCCATTAAATTTAAATCTTGAAACTTTAATGTTTTGTAAGAGTTAATTTCTATTTGCAGTGTATCTCCTGGTAAAATCTGAAAAGATTGGTGAATTATTGTAAAGCAGAATAGGCTTGAAAATAGGTTAAATTTGCCTATGTAATCATTTCTTACAATTATTCACCAGCTCCAGGAGTTGCCTACTTACCCAGAATCTCCCCAGCAATTATTTTATTCGCTGTTTTCTGTCAGGCAGACAGCTGCTGTGTTCCACTCTGGAGGAGGAAACGTGGCAGTGGTGAACGAAGGTCCTCAGTTCCTCAAGGGCATTGTAACCCGATTTTACATGCGTAACTAATCATCACTGCGATTACATGAAATACTGAAATGCAGAAAAAAAATCTGCATTGTTTATTCACATGCAAAATTAAGAGGATGGGAAAGATATCGCCAAGATGTTCATCTTTCTCATACTGTTGGACATTCCTGATCCCTTTCCTTTTGGCATTTTGGATTTCTGTCTGTCAAGTGTTAACACTCGTTTATTGCCAGCGGTATGGGTGAATGCTGGGTCTGTGTGGCATTCACTGAAGCAAGCTGCAGATGCCATTTCAGAATAGGCTGAAATAACGCATTCCATTTTGTATCTATACATCTGAGTATTGCAAATCAGATCTTCCAGCAGAGGATGATGTAATGCCTGCTCCAGAGTATAGGGAGGTATCATAGAAGATTGATGCCTGGTGTGTTCTTTGATCATCTTACATCTTCTGGAAACATCATGATGATGTTACTGTAGTCTGGTTTCCTTCCCAGTCTCTGATGACAGCACCTTAACCCGAGAGAGCTGATTCTGGCTCCATTGATATATCTCAGTGTGTAAAAGCCATACATAGAACACCTGCCTTTTCCAGACTGCAGTTTCTTTGCTATTTCTTCAAATGAATTTGTATCTTTCCACTGCATCAAGCAGATGTTTTATGCCATTTTATATTTAAATTATGGTTAAATTCAATACAAGGTAAAAGAACATGTAGCAACAAGGCAAACAATAATTTTAGCACTGTTGTTTTATGTGTGTTTTATATTGTTGCTTGCCACTCGTTGATTATGATTGAGTCAAGAAGCAGATGAATCATCACCTTCAGTTTTTCCTCTCTTTACTTTTTATGATTCTCTGTTCTTTCCAGGACAGTAAGTAGGAATAATTAATCACCCAGTTTCTTTTATCTCAGTTGCTTTTATTTATTTATTTATTTATTTATAATGCTCATAGTAGGTAGAAGGACATGAAAGGGCAAAGATTTTTCTTTTTTTCTTTTTCCCACCCATCTTGACTTTGACATAAAGAATTAAAAATGTGAAACGCAAGGGCAGATTATTTTCTGTGTGAATTAGGGAGCTATGCATATTTTCTGACTATCAAAATCATGTTTCGTTGTGTCTTTGCTGTTATGACTACACATGATAATTGTTGTTTCTTATTCAAGGGTCAGAAAACAGGTTTACAATCTCTTCCCTATTTTTTCTTTGTAAACTAAAAACCTTCTTCTTCTCTGAAACAGTTATCTAGGAATCTAGATTATTGCTGATTGCCTCGAACTGAGCCAGAATAAGAAATGGAATAACCAGTAACACAGTAATTTCAGCCTCCATTTTGATTGGGATTTTGTATTGCTCAAATTTAAAAAAAAAAAAAAAAACAACAGTAAAACAAAACAAAACAGCACTATACTGGCAGAAAAAAAAATGATAGAATTCTTCTCACAAAGGGGGGAGGTTTTGAACATGGTTTTAATCAAATCAGAATCAAATTTAATTTTTATGATGACTGTGGTTTGAATGATATATCAAACCATGTAAAGCAATAGTAATCTCAGACATGAGTAATAACAATAACTCTAGGCAGATGAATTTACGTTCTTCTCGGAAATGTGTATAAAACCAAGTAGTATAATCTACAAAAAAATTAACCAAACAGGTTAGATAATCTAAATGAGTCAGATAATCTGTATGAGTGAAATGTCTGCTTTCAAAGATAATTGTATCTATAAAGGAAAAAAAAATATTTTCTTTTATTTATAATAGAAATATATTACACTATGAGCAGATATATGAGGATATACTTAATCAGTCTCCAGTTCTATGTTGAAACCTTATGTTTTTATATTGGGAGACTGAGAAATTGCCAGAACAAAAGGACTAAAATAAGTTTTAGTTTCCTATTTCTGCAATTCCTGAATGGGGTGTTATCAGCAGAGATAATAACACGTTAAATGACTTGGAATTTATTTGGTTCACAAAATTATATGGAAGATTGACAGCACCTTAAACAGCAGCAGTCAGTGAGGATGTGGCTTGAGTATTGACAGAAGTGATTTTTCAAGTAATGAAGAAGGTTATGTGATTAAGTTTCCTGAAGCATACATTGCCTGCCGTGTGCACTTACTGTATATTGTCACCCTTCTGAGTCACAGAAAAGCTTCACTTTTTTCAGAAGTAGGATCAATAGGATTAGGGGATTTGTGCTCAAAGCTTGCCTGTGGCTTCTTGTTAAGCATGTCGTATGCTTTATAGCTGCCTTTTTGCACTGTTCCATGGTATTAATCATCTAAATAATATCCCCACATTCTGATGTCTGGGCCAGTTTTTTTTTACATTACTCAAAAAAAAAAAAAAAAGGTCTTTTAAAAGGACTCAGAAGTCAGACTCAGAAAATCATGTTTAGAATTTTAAATAATAGCTTGCTCGTCAGAAATGCTGAATATTCTTCAAATTTCATAGCAACTGGTGATGTTCACAAATTATTTATTTATTTTATTACAAAGGTTGTTTGACTGTAGCTGTTCTGCAGAAGACCTTTCTGTGTCAGAAAGGTCTGCACAACCAGATGGATAATGTAGTTTGGCAGACACATCAAGTCTGATATGCAGAAGACGGCTTAGCTGGCTCCTTGCAGGTCAGCGAACAGCCCATCAGAACTCATTGGGTAAGCTGATTGTGCAAGCCAGATGTATTTTCCAAGACATGATTTACATGAAATGGTAAAGTCTACTAGTGTGCTACAGTTTAATGGGCTTCCATTGAAGTGCAGAGTTTAGATGTTTTATCTTTATTGTAGCTGGTCTAATGGATTGGTATAAAGTCACAACAAAAAGAAGTGATTACTGAAGAAGCTGAGGAATCAAATCCTTTGCAGAGTTGTACACAAAGCGCATAAAATGCCAGCTTTGAATGATCACTCATAACATTTCATTGCCCCAGTTCAACAGCAAGAGAAGAATGCTGTATATCTTACCTACTTTAATCCAATTTATAACTTCTATTCAGTGGCTAAAATCTGCCTTTTTTTTTTTTTTTTTTTTTTGGTAGACAGAGGCTATTGAGACATACAGCCAGATACTTGAGGAGAGTTGCTAACAGAGGTTTGTGTAGGAGGAGAGAGAATCAACTAACCCTGGAACAATGTACATCAGTAGGACCCCATCCCTATAGATGGTGGAAGAGAAAAGAAAGAGGAATTTTGTTAGTTGTGTGGTGTATTTTAAAAAGGTTTCCTTTTGAAGAGTTTAGAAAAGAGATGCAGCATACCTGTAGCTTTGCAATTGAAGAGTTCATTAGAGAGCTAATTAGATGAAGTGCTTGATCAGTGATGGGTAAAATGTGTCAGAATTTATCTGAGCACTGGTTAAAGAACAGGCTTATTCATTTTCTAGGATGGAACAGAAATAGATTCAAAAAGCAGAAAGCTGTTTCTCAGGAGAATTTGGCTTAAGAAATTCAATATTAAAGAAAGTCAGTTAACTCAAGTTTATTGTTTGGGAGTTGAATTAGTAGACATGATTTATGTGTTGTCGTACTATCCAGGGAAAAGGAGAAAGCATATAGTAGTATGTAGAGGAGTCCAGGACCACAAGGATCCTGCATTGGACAGTTTTGTTGCAACTCAGTATGCGTAGATTTTAATATGTGATACTAGAAAACCGGTAATAGTGACTGAAACTGCAATAGAAATGGACATTGGTGCTAGCTGAGTGAAAACAAACGTACTGAAAAAACTGGGCATGACAAAAATCATGGTTATATACATTCTTAGATACTTTATGAAGGACAAAGTACATAGGAATCATTGAGAAGAGTAGGGTATCTATCTTCCAAAGGATTAAAATTTCTCTGATGTTCATAATCTAGCAAACTGACTTTCACAAGGATACTATTCAACTGAAAAATGGTCAGCTAAATAGAGAGTAAGAAACATTTTTTCCTACAATTTTCATACAGGCTTTTAGTGAGAATCTCTGAGCTGTTGTGCAGTTACTTTTTTAATGGCACAATCAAAGATTTTGGAAAAATGAGACCGTTTTGGAATAAATAAAATAATTGTATGAATGTTTCACAACTGGGTACATTCTATAGATATCCATCCTGGAAATTATGCAGACTAGATAGAACATAGTAATTACTTTTCTGATTCACCCTGTGTTAGTTATCTGTTGCCCAAACTGAATGGATAACTTCAACTGTAGTAATGATACTCCAGCAGCAGTGATGGTCACATTGAAGTTTAGCACCATGAGAGAAATAGTATTGATTAGAAGGTGTAAACAGGCAGTGGAACTGATAATAATCCATTTTTTTTTTTTTTTAAACTCATAGTCATCTTTGATTGGGAAGAAAAATTAAATTGGGTAGAAATACTGGAGAAAAAGCAGAACAAATGAAGTACATTTATGGCTTATGCTAAGTGAAACCTGAAGTTTCCTGGAAGTTACTGTGCCAGGTCTCAGTAGCTTAGTGTGTTGGATATTTCAGTTCCAGTTTCTGTCTTGTCTTTTTTTTTTCATTTTTTCTTTTCTTTTTTTTTCCCTTCTTTTTTTTCCCCATGTCATGTTCTTCTAGAACAAACATAAGTTTGATGTAGAATTTGCTGTTATAAGTGAGATTTGTCTTATTTTCAAGTGTTACTGGCATTACAATTGCACTCAGTTCATTGGGTTTATTTCTGGACAGCTGTAATGTTACTTTAGCTTGGCAAATATTGACTTAATTGTGATGTGTACACATGTATTCCCTCTCATTTCACATCTTTCTCTATGCCCTCACAGTCTGCAGGATAGGATCCATCTATTAACTAGAAGGTTATTAAATATATGCAAGAAAACTTGGATTAATATTCAGTACTTCTAGCTGTGTGGTGTATTGCACAAACACCTGCATGAAATTGGTATGTACATGAGTAAAAGCTTGCCTTTCCACTTCACAATGCAGAAGAGCTCTTGTAAACAGATATTCTCCAAGAAAAAAAAAAATTACAAAATTCATAAGAAAACGGTTTAAACAGAAAGATTGTTTAAAATTCAGCTGCCTAAGAACATCTTCACTTTTGTCTGTGTTAAGCTTTGCCTATTTTTAAATTTTAAACAGACTGGGAAAAAAAAAAAAAAAAAGAGACAAAGTTCTTGTTTCCAGAGTGAAAATTAGAGTTGCTGATGTAGAAATTTTGTGTTGTGATAAAAATGGTTTGAAAGGTCCTAAAGGAAAGCATTTTTTATTTTAAAATATAAAGAACAATGATAAAATAAGAATTTAGGTAATTCTATGGGCTTCTCGCCCTCTTCATTTGGGATGGCTTGTTGTAATTAGTATTAGTAAATTTTAATAATAAGATGAAAAGAAGATGTGGTCAGCAGCATTCCAGTTGTCTGTAAGCTTTTTTTCTCTATCTTCAGGGTGAATTTTGTGAATTTCCAGTAGAACTACAGAATACTTTAGTTTGGAAGCAACATCTGTAGGTTATCTGTTCCAGCTTTGTGTTCAGTGCGAGTGAACTTAGATAAGTAATAAGAGGAAAATGTACATAGTTTTATTCCCTTTTCTTATTTTTTTATTTATTTTTACATTTAAGTTTTTCACATTTGTAGTATCTGCAGAGCACATTTATAGTATCTATAGAGGTAATAAAAACAGGCACAGTCTGGTCACAGTCATTGTTACACTAGATTATCAGGTTTAGAATCCATTTGTCAAAGTCATGCGGCAAATTCAGATGGGCCAGTGAGTCAAGATTGCTTTGACTATCAGATTGGCAGATTAATATGACTGCTGTGTTATCTGTCATAACTTGTTCATCATAAACGCAGAATTGTTATTCATAGTTGATGGCACAAAGTCGGTAATGCCTCGAGCAAAAACACCACTGGAATGCTACTCTGTTCTCGTACTTCAGTAGGTGTCAGAAGTTCTTCCCATACAAAGTCAGGCAATTTGGAAGAGAATGATGAACAAGCAGCAAAGAACTAACAAATGCAAACAGCATTTTAAAGATGCTTCATAGTACTAGGCCACCCTCAAGAAGGCTGGGGAAGACTGAGAGTACCAAGGCTTCAGGTGACTAGGAACAAGAGCAACAAAAGGCCATGTTAGCTTTGCAGGCATTAGTGTGAAGGGAAAGTAAATGTAACTTCTAATAGTCATGTCTCAGAACAAGCTGAAGGCTTTTCATTACCTAAAGAAAGTGTATATCCTATTATAAAATATATATATATATATCATAATTACCTTCTCTGATTAATCTAGATTATCTAGCACAATCATTTTGCCCTTTCAAGAATCAACAGAAGTTTGCATTGCTATGGAAATTGATCATGCAAGATTGTTCCTAGGCCAAGATACAAGCAAAAGGAGCTATATGATTTCACCTTTGAAATGGTGAGGAAAAATAAGGAGAATGTTCCTTTTTTGTATATAGAAGGTCCAAATAGGAAAGTTTGAGAAAGAGTAGAAAGGTTATTTTAGTCAGAAAGCCTATGTAAAGTTATTATTTGATCATGGATCAAAGAGAAACCACTGCAATATATTTTATAAATTCTTCTGAAAAGCACTAGGTGGGAAATCCCTATATGCAATTTACTAGGGCATAAAGAAATTGTTTTATAAATACAGTGAAAATATTCAAAAGAATAATCTATCTAAATCAATCTAAAAATATAAAAGACTAATCAGCAAGATCAGTAAGTTGCAGTGATGAGCTGCTCAAATAGATTCAGAACTTGATTGGATCTCAGTGACAGAGGGCAAATATGAATGACAAGTCTTTCGGAATTGCAGATATAAATGCAGGTGCACTAAGATCAAGTTCATAACCTGTTTTCAAATATATTGGCTGATTTACTTTATAAATAATTTGGAAGAAGAAATGTGTAGGAAGGCAAAGAAATATGCTGGGGGGACAAATCTAAGGCACGATAGTCAATACAAAGGGCAGTGCAGTAACAGCAACATATTGGAGAGGAGTTTTTATCTCAGGCATGCTAGTTATTAATGACTTAATGTTGAAAAATTTGATGTTTTAGTTGAAATAAAAAAGAAACCTGGAAAAGTTCAGGTGGCAGCCCAGAATTTAACCTAGTTATGAAAGCCTACAAAACTTCTCTGGAAATCTTAAACAGACAAACTTGCTTATGAATTTAATAGGTACTTTTTATTTCCTGCAGTAATGGTTAATTTTGCTGATAACCACCACGTAACTTTTAGCTTTGATCTGCCACGTCCGTCTAAGGTGGGGAAAGTTTTGAGAGCCAATGATCCTACATTCTTTATACTTGAAAACCCATTCTCTGAGTTATGTTTGTTGCACTACACTATAACCAGAATTTCAGAAAATAAGAACAGATCTCATTTAAGTATCTATATTTTCCTATATTTCTATAGTTAATTCTACTTATTTTTTTCTTTTTTACAAAAATAAACATACTTCAGTGAGAAATACTATTTATTGTAATGTTATTGTGGAAAGGGAGCTAGAAATCATAAATAGATCAAAAATAGATCCAAGTAAAAAATGAAAAATTCTTTTCAAAATGAAGGCAAAATGTAGTGACATCAATCTGCTTTATTCTGAAATATTTTTACAATTTTGAAATATTAATCATTATGTATACAGAACAAAAGGTTGAAATATGCTTCAAGCATTTAATTAAAACTAATTTACAGAAGTGTTAAGTATAGTTTCCATAGTAGATCCAAACAGAGAATACAATGGGAGGTGAGGTTACTATTGATTTGTCGTTCATTTTCTCAGATTAACTTTTTTGCCTTGGTGACTTGCATATTTCCCTTCCTGACAGCATTTATTTTCCTTTGTATATTACTGGAAGTTTTTATCCCTGTAATGTACTGACAGAAACATAATAGACCAAAAAAAAAAAACAAATCTAATTTGTAAATTTGTGACAGTTCTGTCACCTGTATTGTGAAACAGCAATACAGCACTGAAGTGCTATTTTTCTCACTGTTGGACCATTTCTTAGTGATCCAACTTTCATAGATTGGCAAAGTAATGGAAAACTAAACAAAACAAAACAACTATGGTTGATCTGCTCAGAGTGATAATCTTCCGAGTTTTCCAGATCTTTTCTGCTTAACATTTGATCAGGAGCACCCTTGAAATCCTTTCTCAGTACTTTCTGTTTCTCTCTCTCTCTCTAAAATACATATATTGTAATACTTATTTCCTGTAGCTGTCACCTATTTTCCCACTAATTCTACATAATTTTCTTCATACCTCCAACAGCAAACAGTTAATATATCTGTTGAGTAGGAAGCTTTTGCATACAGCCATTTTGCTGGTTTAAATGTCTGTGTTACTAAAAACACCATACATAAATAAAATGCTCCAGCTAGATGTCAGTATACAAATAAATTGAGAGCTGTTTCATCCACTTCCATATGACTTGTTTTAAAATCTAGGCTTTCTCAGCTTTACTCCCAGTTATTTTACTGAAGCTCCTTATCTAAATCTTATTATTAAATATTTCTGCAGCACTGTTTTCTGTCAGCCTAACTACATTTTCTGTCCATAGTCATCACTTATTTTCACCATTCCTGGGACAGATCTTAAAAAACATCGAGGAGTTAGTACTGTGAAGGTTTTGTTCTCATTTTCAGTGGAAGTCATGTTTATCAAACAGAAAAAAATATATATTGTTAAATACTAGGAAAGAGCTGTATGTACTTTCCCTACAAATTATTTTATACGTTCAAGTACTTACGATTCTAGGGGAGGATGTGAATCTTAGAACTTTTAAAATCATAATTATATTAGCAGTCCTGAAAGTACCTTCTTTTTGATTAAACACTCTTGTATTGGGTTTAACAGGCAGAACTGCTTTTTTATGAAGATGAGAGCTAGTACTTAACACATACAAACAAACAACACATATCCTTTTATTTTATGTTGTAATTAGTTTGAAGCAACAACATATAGAACTTCTTCCTCATACAAAAAAATCATAGCATTAATCACAATATAGAAATTCCTACAAAGTAGCATGACATCTGCTAATAAGACAGGAAATGCAGAATACAGCTCTGCAGAAAGCCATCAAAGCTTGATTTCTAAAGTCCTTTGTTTTAATTCTGACAATTTAAGAAGGTATATGTACATATATAGGCACACACACATGCACACACTGCAAGGATTATTTTCAGAAAGAAGTAATTTCTGTCATCCAATACTTAAAGTACAACCGAGTTTCAGAGTGTCAGTAGAAGAGTACAAATAAATCACCATGCTAATTTTCTGCTAAGATGATTAGCAGGATTCATTAAATAATATGGGATTTTTTTATTTTTTGAGGCAGGGATTTTTTCTACAAAAATATCATCGTAACTGAATGGACAGAGTATACCTATTGCTCATACAGAAGTTCTACAGCTTGCAGTGAGTTTTAATATTTTTAAAATACGCAGGTACTAGGAAAAGTCCATACACACACTTTAAGGCGCATCCTCTGATATCTTTGTGTTTTCCAGCTTTCTCCTTTCACTACAGATTATGAAAAATGTGATTTTCTATTTCATCTCAAATTAGAGATGGCATTTTTCTGCCTTTATTTGTTTCTCACAGGATTTTATGAACACAAAATTCAACGCCCCCACTGGTATTGGCTTTTCAATATTCCAGCTTCAATAGAGAGATAAAATGTGGTCCTGTTCCTATTTCTAGTTTGCCAGGATTGATTTGAATGATTACTAGCATTTTTTTGACATGATAACCCCTTTAATCTAGTTCATATCTGTTGTGAGTATACAAATACCTAATATCCTTCTCAGGAGCACGGTCACAGAGAAGGACACTGCCAACAGTATTACTTCATTTTACATACACATGCATATAGATAGATTTGTATACGTACACACACACACACATAGTAAGAGATAACCATGGAGTAAAAACCAGAGTTCACAGCTTCACTGGCCCACTGACAGAAATCTCATCAATTTTGAAGAGCTGTAGAATTTCACCCAGAAATGTGTCTCAACCTGTATTTTATTTTTATTTGCATGCTTCACCTCATTAATTAATAACAGAACACACTGTAGCATCAAAGATCAAACACCAGAAACCACCTTTTGCTCCCATATCTGAGACCCAGACATTTTATTTAAATGCGTAACAAATTAAATTTGCATTGTTACCTGCTTCCAGTTTTCAAAGACAGTTCTGGAAGAAGCACACAAAATGCCTTGGAGCCTATCCACACTTTCCAGGTTGAGTTGGCCACGGTAAAGTATACAGCATGAAGAATTTTCGTTTGAAACAGAGTTCACTAACATTATCTACTTGTTTGAAATACATGCTGTTAGTTTCATTCAAGTGCTTTAACCATCTATTTTTGTATTTTTACCAGAGAAAATAAGATTATCATAGTAATTATGACATTAAACCTTTAAAATGAATGCCTTATCTCAGCTAGCGTAATAGTCTAAAAGGGTGTTTTCTCCAAGTCCCGCCAACATCAAAACTTACTGTGTAAACTGTAACTGTAGATCTCTGTGTTACGGGGCCCCATAGTTACTTTATTATAAAAAATAACGCTCCTCTTTGGGATATGTCCAACTCAATTCCACCCACACATCCAGCTGAAGCTCAAAACAGCAAACAAATTAGATGTGGGCTTTAAAAAGTAATAAAATAAAAAAATAAAAAAGCCCTACTGGAATCCAGCACAGCTACAGAATAATTTATGGAGAAAGGAAAAGATATGCTCTCCAAATGTATTTGAAGTAGCTAATTATTAGTTATGTGTAAAATTGGAAAATACTTTTCATTTGAAATTATTTAACTTCATAAAGTTATGTATTTGAATAACTTCAAAAATGACACTTGTCCATTATTTTTCTTGTCAGTATTTAATATCCAGATATTTGTGTACCGATCAAAGCTAGAGATAGTGAAACTACACTAATTCCCTACAGAAGATTGCTAACAGCATCAGACATTTATCTATACCATATGTTAGACAAATAGAAAACCACTGCAATATTTCTATTTCTTCCCTAAGGGTAGACATTTTAAAGGTTTATTCTCCACCACACACTCGTTTTCTTGTCTTCATTCTGAAAAACACTTTCTACTACTTCTTCCTACTGTGTTCAGCCTAATCAGCATTGATAGGACTCATATCATAAGCTCTCAAAAACAGTGTAGGATAGATACAATACCTATTATGTCTTAGCTAAGAGAATATCAAGCCTGAAGTACTCAAACGTTAATAGCAAGCCTTAATTATTTAGAGGGAGAAGTTAAGGAAAGTACTTTTTTTCCCCCTTCCATCTAAAATACAGTCCCTGAAAGAAGAGAAAAAAAAAACTGAAAATTTTATCAGGAATAAGAAACAGCTTTTCACAGAAACAGAACACGTAATTTTTGTGGCCTATGTTAATTTCCAATTAGTAATCTCTAATACAAGATCTACTTAACCACATTATTAGGGGACCTTGTCATGGCTGCAGCACGGATACCTGCTCCACTGAGGCCTCTACCCAGGCTGCAGGGAAATACCTGCCCTAGCACTTCCTCCCCGCTTATTCCCTAGCCTTAGCACTCATAGGCTCATTTCTCATTTTTGTTTTCCTTATGTAGATAGCATTTTACTCCTTCTTAAATACATTTTCTCAGCAGTACCACCAGCTTGGCAAGTAGGCCCAGCCGTGCAGCCGCTGGAAGTGGCCATGTCTACCACAGGCAACCCCAGCCTCTCCTCACAGCCCCCAAAGCCTCACTGCAGCCACCCAGCACCTGGGCTTTATAATACAATAAATGTTACACACTTCAGCTAAGGCCAGGCTCCACTGAAATAGGTTAATTGAGCTGTGCTCAAACCTATAAAGCTGTGCTAGGAGGGCTTTACAGAGCTTTTTGCTGTTATGATGGATGAGAGCAAAAGCAGGGAGGTGAGCCTTAGCTCCAGATATTTTGGGGGGAATGCTGGAGAACTTTAAGCTGCCTTCAGAGCACAGGTGTGTTCAAAATAGTCCTTGTTTGTTTTTTTTAACCAATAACATGTTAGAGATAACCTTTCTAGAGATGGTAGAACAGTGTTATTTCTTCTGGAAGCTCTAGGCTTTCTGAAACCTACTGGGAAACTGATAGTTGCTTTCTTTGGTGTGTCAGATCCAAAGGGCTGTAACTTAGAGGTTTTTGAAGATTATCAGTGCAGCTAGGGAGGGATGCTATAGTCTTTCAGTTTTCTGTAACTGTGTTAATTTTGGTCTGTGTTGGTACTGGTCTTCAGTGGTTCAAATCCAATTAATTTGGGGTTACATGCTATGTTTTATAAGTGATGCTTTTTAAATTTGATTTTTATGAGTATACCTATTTTTAAATGAAGTACTTGAAAATGATGTCTTATTGTAGTGTTTTACTAATTGATCTTCCCATAGTATTTTTGTATGAATTCTGACAGTTTTGATATTCAAAGCAAAGAAGAGTTGCTAGGTTTTGATAGTAAATAGGTTAAACGTGGGAGGATTTTGTTGTGTAGTTGCTCAGTAGTGAAGGAGCGGCCTTATCTGCCGTATGACCTTGTGGTTGAAGTGTATGCTTTCCAGCTTTCAAAAAAAAAAAAAAAAAAACCACACACAAAAACTTCCTGTGTTGGTAACTTATTTAGACTAAAATGATATTCATTTGGTTCTTTCATTAGTTTTGTCTTTCATTTTGTATAATAATGCTGTTTTCCACAAAACATGTGCCTTGCTATTCCCCTCCCCCATTACTAAATTCCTCATCAGTGGCCTTAATTGCCTTATGACATCTTTGCGTTGTTGTTTTGGACTTTCTCACACTCCTATAGACAGCGTGGTTCATAAACCTTAATGAGAGTAAGCACATTAAATTAATCCCAGTAATTAACAAACTTGCTACTTACTTCTCAGATGTCTAATTTGTGACACAATTCTGGCAATTGGCTTCCACTGGAAGCAAGCTTTGCATCCAAAAAGCCCATTTAATAGAAAAGGAAATTAATCTTCATTAAAATTACATTATTGAATTTAAAAATCTGTTGCTGATACCTATTAACTTAAAAAACATCTCACCTAGAAAAAGTAACCAATAAGAGGGGAGTTCATTAAAGTAGCTTTTCTTTCTGCACACCTATGTCTCAAGTGTGTTTGGGGTGCAGTAAATTTCCTTCAGCTCCTTCCACAGAATATATCTGTGAGCTCTTCAAGAAGACGAAAAGAAAGTGGCTAAATAGCTACAGTCTTTTTTAGAAAGTGCCTTATGTAAAGAAGAGATGGTGGATCTGTTACACTAGCATGCTAATCTTAATAACAGATTGATTGGGAAGATGCTGAATGTACTTCTATTTTTATTTTTATTCAATTGACTTTAGTGAAGTTACTTGATTTGTCCATGTTCCTATATTGGAAACTAGAGTTGGAACATCTTATTGTTATGTTATTGTTATCATTAGTGTTGTTAAGAAGTTTTATCCCTGATGTGGATTTTATTCTTTGTTAGAATTAAGTGTGTCCCGATATAGGAGAAAATGTATATTTTTTTAATTACCAGCATCTTTCTCTTGCTGAAACTTTTAGAAGATCTTGTGGTACTTAAAGCAACAACTTTTGGTTTCTGAAATGGGTAAGGATTTGCAATGAACAACTGTTTGCATCTTTTACAGTATTCATTTGAAATAGTAAATAAAAGGCAAAAGTGCATATATACTGTGTGAATGGCAAAAGCACCAAAATCTACATGTGACTTTGAGCTGGTTTTAGTATTTGGAGTACCATGGAGGCTGTAGTTCAGACAGTCAGTGGTCAGTGAAAATCCAGGCCTATGTTGATACCTGCCCGAAGTGGGAGTCAGTGTCGAGCTGGAGCCTTGCATCAGGAGGGTAATTCAGAAACCACCCTATGAGCAAGCAAATAGCTCGCTAAAGACAAGAGTGAATTTCAGCTCTGTCTTTTCTGAAGCCTGGATTAGACTGATAGCAGATTTGCAGCTTTCTCCAAAAAGTAAATGCCTGAAAGACATCTGAAAGAACCGAATATCATTTTCTTTCTTAAATTATAGCAATATCATCTTTTATGTAATATCATACTCTATGTAATATCATATTGGTTAGACTGCTTGCTGTGAAAGTAGAATTCCTGCTGCTAAATTTAGTTCCTTACACTGAAGTCATTGAAAGATATGTTTTCTAACCTATAGACCCCATATGCAATTTGCTGAGGTACCCTGAGCAGCTGTTTCTGGATGCGTATGACAATAGCAATTATAAGTTCATGGAATAAGAAAGCAGTAGGGAGTATGAATGTGTTAGCCATGACTGCACTGTTGAAGGAGTTAATGATGCAGAGGCATAGGGAGCCCTTTCCAGGCCATCAGACAGGATGAGCAGTTGTGATGATTGCAGTTCAAAACACTTAGAAAAAATTAAAACTTTGCATTGTTAAATAGAGTTCATCTTTAGTTTAAAATAATATTTCCAAAGGTTTCTAAATGTGAGCTGTTTGACCAATAGCCTGCTTCCAAAATGAGAAATTTAATTGCAGAGTCAAGGGTAAGAAGTTTAATATCTCTTTACAATGGCAGAGAAGTGGTGATATGTATTTCACATGTGAATTTATTTTTAGTTTTGCTTATGGGTGACTGATTAAGTATTTTGACTGTCCTAGTGTTCTTATTTGTTGTTTTTGTAGGCATTTGTCCATTGACTAGATTCATGGTGCCTTTTAGGCAGGTGACTGAAGCAAAAAATCTTCAGAAGTGATTGTATCTCTCTGGATTTTCAACAGCTTTATGGGTTCACAAATCAGTGGTATACACGTGAAGGGAAATAATGATTTTCTTTTTTATCCTGATTTAATTTGACTTTCCCAAGGTGATTCTTCTAATGATAATCTAATTCAGACTAGGATGCTTGGTTCTAAGACAAGCTGTTTTTCTGTTTTAAGACCAACAGGAGGGAATACTCAAAGGCAGAGAGACTGAAAGCAGTGTGTATCAGGCTAAAATAGTTCTGAGAAGAAATATTCTCCTGAGATGACTGTGGGGGGGGGGAGGGGGGGAGGGACACAACGTATTCCACAAAAACACCTGAAACATTTAGCCAAAATGTCTCATTTCTTCCCAAACACAACTCTGAGAGGAAGGTTCCAGCTTTACTTGTTCTTGCTGTCTAAAACTGTAAGAACTCAAGTAATGGTGAAAGCAGTATTGCATTACAAGACCTTCTGATGCTTGTGCATGTGTTTTTGTTTGTTTGTTTCACTAGTTCGGAAGCATCATACCTTTCCAGTTTCCATGATTATCTGCAGTTAGAAGGTTCTGAATGTGTATCTCTTTGTAAACTTACAGTGACTTCAGGCAAAAATTTTTTTATTGCTTGTGTAACTGAGATCAGAAATATTTTTCCATCGTTAACCTTCATCCAGATGCTTTATTTCATTTAAAGTAATAGTTTAAAAAAAAAAGCTTTTCATGTGCTACATTACTGATTTTCTGCTTTTAAACACCTCGGAGCAATGCTGAAATTCAGAATTTGAAATCTGGTTTGAATTTTTTCCAAGATGCGTATGGGTATTTTTGAGTGTTTTAGGCAGAATCAAGGGAAGAGGAAAAACTTGCAAACCTACAATATATATAGGATGAATCAAAAATAAAGTTAACAATTCTATGAATAAACACTAAAAAAGGAGATGAGTAAGTGTATGGATAACTGAGAAAGCAACAGTACTGACAGCATTTCAGTAGTAGAAATCTGCTAGAAGTTGTAAGATTTCTAGGTGACTTCTCAGAGTGAAGAGATGTAGATTTACATGAGCTAAACCTCATTGCAGAGGTGATGTTAAGTAACATAAATATTCCTGAAGCACTTTTCAGTGCAGTTATGGTCTGGCACTTCTTCAATTAAATGATCCACTGGTATTTTTAAGTAATTTCATTGGTGGTCAAACAAAAAGATATAATGAAGGACAGATTTTGATGGGAGTTTGTATTTCCTGGAGGGGTGCGGTGATAAGGAAATTTCCCAACAGGTTCAGGTAAAATATGAAAGGCAAAATATAAGTGAAAAGAAAGTGACAAAAAAATCTTGAGTTTTTGCTGATTTCCATAACTTTTTCTAGTGCTGAATTTCAGGTTGAGGTATATTATACTAGCCTCTCTTCTCTTTTGAGTATTGAGAAAGATCGCCATTTTATATTGTTGCAAGGCCTTTTTTAAAGGTGAATCTTTCAACACATTTGATGGAGAGGAACAGAACAAAGCAATACAAACTATTGTCCAAGTTGTAAATGTATCTGCCTGCCAAAACACATCTGATGACAAAATTGAAGCAATTGAGAAAGCAAGGAATGTAAGAAACTGCGAAACTGTTTCAGAAGTAGGTGGGGTTACTTCTAGTTGGGTGGTGGGGTGGAAATACAGTGAGCCTTTGGTTTCTGATATACTTATTCTGAAAAGTTTCTGTTCAGTGAACCACCTTCCACTTAGTTTTGCACGTATTAAATGGACTGCTCATAGGAAGTGAATGAAATGAGCATGGACTTTTTTCTTTATATTTTCAATATTTTGTTTAGTTATCTACTCACTAGTGATTGAGTTCATAATTTAGATTTCCACCCTCCCCCACTAGAGTAGTTTGTGCAGGCTTTGAATCTCTAAACAACTTTCCGTAGATACTATATGGGATTCAGAGTAATTTACCCAGTAAGTCAGCCTTGAAATAAGAATGCTTATGTGATTTACTGACCTTTACCTTACACCTCAATACAGTAGCATTTTTTCTTCTTATCTTGCTTCCTGTCTCTGTTGGTTATATATTTTTGGCAAGGTGAAGAGTTCTATAGTCCTAAAATAAACTTAGGTTGTTCTTTTTCCCATATTTTTAAATATGTTTGTATCTTTACATGAAATAGGGCATATAGAGAAAACATGACTTTCAGTGCTTTAATGTAAGAAATAAAACAAGTGGAAAAGAAACTGAATTAATTCACGTATTGTTAGTCCCTTCTCTTGTTGGTATTTTGGTGTTTGCTTTGAGGTGTTTCCCTGCAGAGTCCAATGCCTTTCTCCAAGTCTGAACTCTTTGAGGAAAACAAGCTGTGCTTTTTACCTTGGCACACACAAACACATAGGTGATGACAAATTGTTCTCAAATTATCGATGTGTGCTATCCTTTGTGAAGGGCTTTGAGATGATAGGTTCGGCTGAGATGTTAAAACTTGTGTAATATCAAAGGTAACTAAAATGCATTGCTGTAGCTGAGGACAGGTAGACTTAGTGTATGGTGAGCCATGGTAATGTTTCATGTAGATCCTGGCTATTGGAGAGATTCTCTTCAAAATCAGCTTTCACATCCTTATAAGCTTGAGTATTTAGTAGTGATTATTTCAGAATAAACTTCATAAGGTGCTTGTACATGTATCTTCAATGAATTAAATGGCAATATGATAAGTGCATAAAATAACTGCATGCATTGGAACAGAACACAACACTTTTAACAGATTATTAATTAACAATTATCTGTTGAGTTGCATGAATAGTAAAACGACATGCATCTATGGAATTCAGTATAAATTTGTGTATCACCTATTGCTGTGGTATGTACACAAAAGGATTACTGCTTCTGCAGTTTTTGGCCAGCTCGTTTGTTGAAATAACCTGTGGTCAGTATATAACCAATTTCTTTATCTAAACACAGGAAGAAAGTGCTAACAGTAATATTTATGCAATTCTTAGGGATAAACAGAAAAAGCAGTGCCAGTAACAGCTATTCTGTAATCCATGGGCACTGTTTCAGATCCTAAATAAAGAATTTGTGTTCTAGATTGTTCTAGCAAGAGTGAATATTCCAACTCTTCAGAGAATGGGAACTCTGCAGAATATGCGTTCTAGCCTGTTAGCTTCTGTGAGTGGATGTGGTATATGCAACCAGCAGTTGGCTTCAGCTCTACAGAACAACTCTTTTGAAGTAATCCAAGTTATTTACGTGTTATTGCAGTAGCATTGCTTATATTTCTTCCAGATGACTTTTATTTCAATTTATGTCACTGAGGAAAGCAGCTGGTTGTTCTTTCAGTACCCTGACAGTTCAGGTTTTTGTTTCACACTCTGCTCACACTGTTTTCACATTTCTGCCTTCTTTGGCCGGCTGTTGTTATAAATCAATGCTTGGTCAATTTGCCTTCCATTCTGTCTGAAGGCTCCCCTAGCTGCATGTTGACAGTCTGAAGTAGTTTCTTCATACTAACTAGATGGGTACTGCTTGCATGCAGAATGAATCAACTTTTCTCTCCTGTATGAGGGGGGAAAAATGAATGTAGAAACTAAACCTAAACAGAATTCATTAGATACACAGTACAGAAATGTCCTGCTTTCTTACAATGCTTCAGTACCACCTTTCCTCTGTAGAAACTCAGAAAACTCAGTTTGTGGTAGTTCTCAAAACAGAAACTTTCACCACAATAATTCTGCCAAAAACAAAAAGCTTTATATAAGTTATGCATTGGATAACTGCATCAGGTCAGTGAAGAATGAATAATCTGCTGTTCAGAGGTGTAATTTCTTGGAGAATACCTATACATCTCTAACACAATGTGTCAAGTTGATTATCTGGGCATAGAGCAGATTTCTAGTGTTGGTAAACTGGTTTGTAGGTAAATTTCTTCTTCAAGGCGTAAAGTTGCTGGGATACATGAGCCCTATAACACCCTAGAAGTGACTGAAGCAAGTGAATTTCCTGCCTCTCTAGAATGTGAGCTCTAAGCAAAGCATGCTTATTTACTGACAGGTAAAACAGAATCTTTCATCTGGATTCTTGTCTCCTTTGGTCACATCAGCTGTGAAAATTCAGTAAACCATTCTGAAGCCTGCATGGGAAGGAGGTAGTAAGAATTCACCAAACTCTGATTAAACGCAAATTAAAAATTCATGGCAGTGAAACACTGTTCTATCTGATATGGTAGGAAAGTTTGGAAAATGTTTTCCATTTTTGTTTGGGAAATGAAAAACAAGTATTATTAGGTGCAGAAGCCTCTGGTGTATTATTTTATTTCATGTTAAATTTAACTTGTCTATTTTGGATGATTTTTATCACTTGCCTCTTGAATACGGTAATTATCAAAGGAATGATCTTACCTCCCACACTACTGATGTAGGAATATGCTGTATTTGATCAACAATACTGTACTCTGGAAAGTGCTTTAAGCCTGTTGTGTTTAGAGGAAACAGATCTTGTAACAGTTGCAAATCAATACTTTTTTTTTTTGTATTTGAGGAACACAAGCACTTGTTCTAAATAAATACAGCACTACCTAGTTTTTTCATTTGCTTACCTGCAAAACTTCCAGAGATCATGTCTGTGTTTTTGTTTTGGTCATTATGATCTTGGAAGTATATTCAAAACAATATTTACATTAAGAAAAACATTAAGAAAATGTTTTTTCTCTTAACATTTTATGTTGGAAGTAAACACGGTCTGGAGAATAATTCAGAACTGATGCTAACCCTTTGTTAAGGTAGCTAATGCTGTCAGAATTAGCAGGAAAAATTAAATATCCCTCAGAGCGGGAATTTAGCAATTTCAGTGGGATACCTCAGAGCATTGCTTTAAGCAAGAGCAGCAAAGAAGGAATGCTATCTAACTTCAATCTGCAGTGTAGTAACTTAATTAAAATGAGAAAAATACAACATGAAAATGAAATAGCATGATGATCAAGTGTAAATTATATATCCGGTTTCATGCGTTTTGATAATTACAATTTCTTGACTAAGCCTATATTTACAGCAATGCGTGAGGCAATTTACACAAGGGGAGAGAGGTCATTTGAGTTCAGCAGCAGCCCCAGAGCAGTCTCACATCAGTTCAACAACAATAAATCAAGTCCTATAGAAGTCCAGGTGACCACAGTGCACGCTATGGAGTCAGAAACTGAAGACTGCTCTCAAGAACTGCTTAGCTTAGCACAGTTCTGAGAACTAAGCCCCTCTTTGGGTCGTGTGATAAGTAGGTACCCTGAGCAGGGAGCTGGAGGAACGGGCAAGGAAGGGGTGCTGAGCCTAGAGGCATGCAGATCATTCCTCAGATTTGTGTTCAGGGCGCTATTGGCTCTGGGCAGGAGAGGGGGGCCTTTTGGTTTTACAACACATTGGTAGAGGGTTCTTTTTTCTGCTGCATTTCCAGAACAGTGTCAGTATTCTCACAAAATAATCCTAGGATTCAGGACTCTATCTCAAGGTATTACTTGTGCTGTCTAGGCAGCAGGAGCCTTTAGAACTTTAAAATTAAACAGTGGGGAGAGCAGAGCTACTTGCTTTGCAAAAGGCCATGTGAGAAGGGTCTGCGTGTGTTTTAAGACTACACATTTTTCAATTGCTTATGTTCTATGTACCGCTTTAAATATTAATGATCTCCATGCAAATGTTTGATAGCACTAATTCCAAGGATGCAAATGGTATCCTAAAGGAATAGATTTCATAAAGTACTGGGAAACTGCTTTGCATATGTTCAGAGGAGTACTATGTAATGAAAGCAGTACTTCAGAAATCATGCTTCTATGGGAAGACGGAGAAGTGTTTGAAGTGTTAGGACATCTTTGTCTAAAATGTTTGAGAATTCCATATGTACTGTTCTGGATTTTGTCATAAATATTGTCTAATCTGCCATAGAAATGTTAGAACTTAAACTATATTAAATGAGTGGTATTGTCTGAGTGCTGTAAGTGGTTTGGCTTAAAAATGGTTAGATTCTGGCTTTGAAATAGAGAAAAAGGAGGGCTTCTTACTGAGATAGCTGTCTAACCATGTAGTCCTTTTGAGATAAGGCATCAGTAACTTTCTCAAAATCTTAGTTGAGCTTAATGAAACACCTCACTTATCAGCCTTTGCTCTCAGGCAAAACCATCCTTATCTAGCATTCGCAGGATTTTACAGGAAGTTAGTTAACATCAAAAAGCACAGAATCTTAGCATGACAATGTCACCTGTACTCTGTAGAGTATAAGCAATCGCACTGTTCATATCCAAGCGAAGTAGCTAACTCTGAACTCCTGAGAGGTTCCAGTCAGAATTGGTAAGAAGATCATTATTAATAGAATAGCTTTTTGTTCTTTACAAGTTAACATTGTTTTGGAAGTGAATAACAGTGTTACATGTGCATACCACATTGAATGCTTCAGAGAAAAAAAATAAACTAAAGGACTGAAAAAAAAAAGATCTTAATTATGAAAATAATCCTTCAACAATTCAGTATTATTCAATGGGTAATAGTCAATGGCCTGCATTGCCAAGTCAAGCTATATATAGCAAACCAACTGCTATTGTTTGTTTTTATGCGCATTATCTATGATTTTTTACTTGCTGTACTTGCCAGCCCATGGAGCAGAGGAAATCTGCCTTCAATATCTGATTCTACTATTTCAGTTTAGAACAGTGTCTTTCAGTGAATACACAACATAGATCCAGAGGACAGATTTGGGTTTCGTTTGCTAAATGGTGAAAGAGATGCTAGAGGAAAGCTGTAATGCAGAAAGGGAATGGACTTGAAACTGATGTAGAATAATAATGATGATAAAAAAGAAACTGATGTAGAGTAATAATGATGATTAAAAAAAAGTCTAATAAAAATGCTTCCTTTCAAAAGATGAAAAGTATTATGAAGACTTCAGAGACCTAGAGCGCTACTGAACTAGATCTGGTGAAAGGATTGTGAAATATAAAGCATTTGAAATTGTTGTTGATCTTTGTTTTGC
The DNA here is from genome assembly GCF_009769625.2 of Cygnus olor. Taxonomy (NCBI): domain Eukaryota; kingdom Metazoa; phylum Chordata; class Aves; order Anseriformes; family Anatidae; genus Cygnus; species Cygnus olor. The sequence goes on along the minus strand of NC_049180.1, from coordinate 8,041,459 downwards.
AGTTCATGTTAATGAATATTTGACTGTAAGGTTGATTGTTAATGAAGGAGAAATGAAATCTATGCTTAATGTTATGCCATAGCGTATCACCTTGAAACTGTAACTGTAAAAATCCAGTAGTACTGGAATTGATCAGTATTTCAATTGAGAGCCATGAGATGCATGAAGTAGGGCTGGTGACGGGCAATGAGACTGCTTAATGACAATTCATGCAACCTTTAGAGGGCCTGAACTACTGCAGCTTTTCATGATCTTGTATGATTTTAAGGTGAAAAAAAAACTTTCTAAAGTTTCATTACACACTAGTCAATAAAACTCGTGTAACCCTTCTATAAATAGTTTCTTGTTTGCAGTCTTACTGGCTGAATTATTTTTTAAATTATTCTGTAAACTTTAAGTGATTTGTTTCATCCCATGACCTTCAAGCACAAGCTTACTTCAGAATTAAAGGCTTGCTTGTGAAACGTTTTTGCAATGATCCAGAAATACTTAAGAGCAGGCCAGGAATGTTTCATGTCACTTGTTAGTGGTAAAACTCCTTTATGGTTTCTCTGTTTATTTTTTCTGATAGAAAACATTAATTTGTCAAAAGTGACATCTTTCACTAAATACAAAATGTTAGATTATGATGGATTTTTTTTCAGAACTAAGGAGCCTTCCACAATCCCAATGCCCTACCTCAGTAGCTTTTGCCAGTAACCTAGCACTTAGTATTATACCTTTGCTTTCAGAAGTGTTTGTGCAAAATGAGACCCCCAGAGACTATAGAATGTGAGCCTGGCCATGTTTGTGATTACAGGTGATGTAGCCTGATGGAAGCAGAGCTGTAGAACAAAATAGTTGTTTTAGAGGACCTGTCATCCACCATATGTGCTTTTGTTTTTCATTAGCTGTCATCTGGCTCTAAGGAAATAAATCCCACACTGCCACACTGTGGTTATTTAGAACATAGATCATAAGCAAGAAACTCATATGTGGACCCCTAAAACCACAGTACAGAGATTTGGTCCTTGTTACTCTTACTCAGATGACAGGTTTGCATAAGGCTGATACCTCTAAGGAGTGTCAGCATGACTACTTGTCTCTTCTGTTTTTCTTTTGTTTCATTGAATCCAGCACTTTCCTTTGGGAAGTTTTTATATTCTTGTGAATAACTTGCTCTGGGGAACAGAGGGTAACATCACAAGAAACAACCTAAATATTCAGTCATCTTAGTTCTGTTCTTGTTTTTAAATATTTCTGAAGCAAAACAAAGTGGAATAGCCAGTTGTTTTACTGAGGTAACCTGTATATTTAGTCTAATATTCATTACACAGTGCTTTAAGTTAATTTTACAAACAAGTATCAGCCATTAAGGCCTTTAATGGATTCCCCTAGGGGACCCCTGTAGAAGTCTGTTCCTCTTCAGAAGTCCCTTTCCAATCTCATCTCTCCACTCACTGTACTTATGAAATTAAGAACCTGCATGCAATTGGAGAAATAAAACCATGTATGTCTGCAACCAAACAAAAACCCACAGTGTTGAAGCTTTTTCCTCAAGTATCCATGGCCCAAACCAGAGTAGTCAGCCTGTGCCTGTTCAGCAACCTGTGGTTTGTGAACAGCAACGGTGCTGTGCTCCAGAGTGGGTATCAAGATGTCGCTGACACAACTGCAGCCCTGTCCTACTTTGACTTTGTGGGATCAGTTTTGGAGATCATGACTTGTGCCACTTGAGTGCAGGTGTCCCTTGATCCAGGGCTGTGTTGTATGTAGTGTGTGTCTTTGCTATATGAAGACATTTTTTGGTACGTGACAAGTATAGGAGGAGCATGATCACATTTGATCTGAAATAAAGCAAAAGAACCAAATCCTTTAGTCAGGGCTCTGTCATTAGTCTTCTGCCTCTTGAATCTGGGAGCAGTTCTATTGAGCATGTCCAAACTGATTTATCTCAGCAGGAAAAGGGATACTGGAGCAATTATCAATTTAAGCTTCTGTATCTCAAAACTGGTTTCTTAAGCTGTGACTAGGAAGCAGTGGAAAGCAAGTGCAGATCATTTCTTTGTTATATTATTTAGTTCTGTATTACAGGGTCTAGGGATGTTAATCATACAAATTTCCAGTCTTTTTAATGCTGGCAATTTGCAGATGGCTAAAGCATAAAGAATAAAAGAAACATAGGGTTATGCAGCGGCTATATCAGAGCTAGAAAGAGAATTAGGAGTCCTTATTCACTTTTAAGCATTAGAGGATACTCTGTAATGGTATCAGGTCTCCATATTTGTTAAAGCAATTGAGGAGATCAATTTAAATGCTCAAATTGATTGGAAACTTAAATGTTTTTAAATTAAATGGATGTTTCTTTCTGTGACATGGGATACTACTGGAGCCTTTAGGACTAAGACATATGGCCCTGGCACAGATTAAGCAATTTGAGTGTAATTAAGGTTATAGTAGTATTCTGAAGTTATAATTACACTTCACTGTTTTAAATGGTGTTTTTTTCCATTCCTTGCTACCAGCAGCACATGTGTGACTTGGCACTTTAACCATATGCATTGTTCACATATCACATCAATAAGGTCAGTGCACCCGAGGCAGAACAATCTCTTGCACAGCATCCCCCATCTCTGCTCCAGCAGGTGTCATAACAGAGGCTCTGCAGGTCACTGTGTTGGTGTCTCTGGGCTTTCTTCCACCAGATGGTTGGGTTGCGAGTGTGAGGTTTCAGTCTCATTCCTTTTTATTTTTTTTCTTCCTTTGCTATATCTTTAATTCTGGAGAGTTAGTTAAATCTGAGTACAGCATGTATAATTTTCTCATTAAATCAATGGACAAGGTCATTATATGTTAAAGGGAGGAAATAACTAGTTCACACATGTTATCTTCACAAAAATATGAGCTGAGTAATTCTGTACTGACCTTTCAATATCATTCAAAATTAAATTCCATGTGCACTCTGCTACTGTGTTCCATTCTGATGCTGCTATGATATTAGAATGGCTTTTAGAGGAAAAATATAAACTAAGTATTCTGTTGTAGCTGTTCCGTTGCACTTGCTTGTCACTTCTTTGATTCTTTGCCGATATTTCTTTGTAATTTAATGCACATATTACTCTTTTACTGTATTGATCATGGAGCATCAGGTAGTTGCTTATTAGTATAAAAACTGCTGTGAACTTTGCATATATTTCCATTTCCATAAATATAGGCCTTGATATGCTTAGGAGTAACAAATGGGAGGACTCATCTTTGAAACTATAGAAAAGGCATTAATATAGATTTGTAGTCATGAAATGAATTGGTCTGTCTCAGTGGCAGGAAGTGATTTCTGCAGGGTGTAATTCAGAACACAATAGAAGATTGCTACGAAGGTGCTGTCAAGGTACAGAGCGGTAACAGATAAGCCCCTAGAGGACACATATTTATTAGAGGAATAGTAGTGATTTGAGAATGAAGAAATGGAACAGTAACTTTCAGGGTTGCAGTGTGAATATGCTTAATTGCTTTATTGCAATGCTTTAAATGTGGTGCTTGACAAATAGAAATCTAACATGCTTCCTTATTAGGATTTCAGCGGAGGCCTTAAGACAGAAGCATTTCTCTCTGCTAGTGGCAGTCTTCTGTATTAGCTAGATCTGTATGGAAATGCATGGATGCTATGCAAAGGAAATTGGGTACTTTGAGGAAAGTTTTGTCTCGCTCTGTTCAGAACCCAGTACAGCTGGCTTTTAATACTTACTGTGGTCTTGGAAAAAATCAGGACATAGCTGACTGATAAGGTCAAATGTAGAGTGAAGGATTTATTGGAAAGTTAAGTAATTGGTAAGTAATTTATCTTAATGCTAGAGGTTTATTTCTGTAACCAAACATTTTGCAGTAAGTATAGATTTGATCACAGCAAACCTTCTTCTAAACCCGAGAATTAAATAAGAATTCCAACTCTATCCTGATGTGAAATCATGGTTTAAATGTGTGCAGGCTTCTGTAAGCTTTCACTTGTAAGTTATAGCTAAGTATTGGAGATCACTTCTAAAAACTTTCTGCACCTAAAAATGAATACTTGAAGCCAGAGACTGTGCTGAATAAATGGCTGCTATTTTATTGAAGCATCAGATCTGTGGTGACTGACCCCTAATCTGAAGATGATGAAATTAGAGCTGGAGAAGAGGGTAGTTCATCTTAACGCAGCTTCTTTCAAACTTGAAGATTTGCGTAGGAAGAGAATAAAACTTTGCCGAGGTTGAGGACAAAATATCAAACAGCAGTAGGATACTCAGAAGCCAAGGGCTCTTTTGCCAGGATGTATGAATGCCATGTTCAGGCAGTTCTGCTCTAGACTAGATTAATGTCCTGACCTTCCTAGTAATTAGTCTAGGATGTCTCCATGTCTCTCTGGTTTTGACCAGAGATCTTTTCCAGTGTATTGCTGAAGCTGGTCCGTTCTAGGTCTTTCATCTGTTGTGACTGAAATAATTTAGTTGAACTAGTCAAGAATGTGGCTGCTTCAAGTACAGACAGATAGGGTGACCTGCCAAACCAGAAGGAGGAAAATGGAACAGTTTCAGTTTGAAGCTGAGTTCATCCCTTTGCTTTAGAGATAACAAACTTCTGAAATGAGAAGGCAGATACAACTTCCACTTTGAGAAAGGACAGTAAGAAAGGTCAAAACAATTTGGAAGAGATTTGTCTCTTCAAATAAGGCAAGTAGTTACGTTGTTTTAGAAAAGGAAATGAAATCTTCATTGTGGAGAAGTTATTCATGTAAAACAGATTAAAATATGCATTCCTTATATGTAAATATAGAGTCAATTAACATGAAGCTTTTTTACAGGATAAATGATTGTAACCTGTCAGTGTCCTCTGGGACGACTTTGAAACTGAAATGCTTCTACTCTATAGTTCCAGTTAACAAAAATCAATAAACAGTAAACATAGAGCAGTCTGTAGCCAAGTGAGCAGTGTCTGAGTAGGACAGTTTAATTTTCAGCAGATGAGCAGAATTCACCAGGCTTGGGAGTCCACAGAGTGCTTTGTGCATGCCAGGACCAATTCCAGTAGGCAACAGAGTAAAACTTGGAAAGAGGATTACACCTTGTGTGTCTGGACTGACTCCTGTTTTGCCTCTGCTTTAGTCAGTTACGCTTGCAAAAAGTTGGTATGAAGAAGGTATAAAAACACTGAGGCATTTACTCGCATTTTGGCTGACTCTTGTTGATGCTCGAAAGAGCAGGGCAGTCTGAATGTTGGGAGGCCAGTACAGAAAGTCGTGGTGTGCCAAGTTCACGAAGACACATTTCCCCTGCCAGTGATTCTGCCTGGAGTCAGAGGAGAGTTTGGGAGGCAAGAGGCCAGGTTCTTATGCTCCCACAATTGCCACGATTCTCTACAGAAATCATGCTGTGAGGAGTAATCAAGTCATAATAGAGATAACAGGTAACTTATACATAAAACTATGCAAGTGGATGCATAATGCTTTTCCTGTTGAACAGTTGGAAAAACTACTCCTTCATAACTGAATTATACCATGTAACAGTGGCAGTTAAGTGGCCATGCTTTGCTCCTATTTCTAGGAAGCAGCCTTTCTGAAGTATTCATATATGAAAACAAATAAGGCCTTTTTGCATGAGGCTTGCTCACATACATCTTCCTGTTCATATGTAAAATGGAAACAGATTATGATCCTTGAGATAGTCATCACTGCATCTTTAATTGCATTAGTCGGAGTTGCAAATAGCTTGCATGTTTCTGGCAGTACAGAGGTTGGCTCAACTAAGCGCAGAACTAAAATTAAGTAGATTGCTGAGGTGTTTGCACATTTGCTATGTTCAGCATTTGAAAGCAGTTTCTGTTGAAAGTCTGTCTACTTAAAATTCAAGCACTCTGCAACTAAGGAACTCCAAAAAGAGGTAATGAACCATAAATTATTGCCGTTAGATATTTAATACTCAATCAGTATGTGCTCTCTCATGCATATCCCACTGGCACTGCATTTATTCTGACAGTGTGGTACTGGTTCAATTACTTCGCTCATTTACAATAAAAGATTAATGAAAAGAGGTATATTTTAGTTCAGAGATTAATTGCATCCCTTACTTTCCCTACACTAGAAATATTCAACCCATAATCCTGATAGCTTTTTCGTCAACAAGTACATGGAAAATTAATAGACTTTCTTCTGCTGGAATCCTCAGTAGGCTTGCAGATACAAACACCCAGGGAAAAGCTGACTGAAAGTTGGCTTTCTGGTATGGAGGAATTAATTTACCTTCTCTTCCCTGCTCTTTCTCTTTCCTTCTCTTTAATCCACTCTGATGACACTTTGAATTTGCCAGAATAAAAATGCTTGTGGAGTAAGAGTTTGAAACAAGCACTTCTTGTCTTACAGTCTGACTAATACATGTTGTGTATTTCCCTACTAAGGTGCAGCCGAAGGCAGCTAGTCATTGTGAGGGTGGATGGACGTTCCAAGCACTTTCTAGGGTGTTACTGCCCTATAAAATGTAACAGTCCTTACATTTGCAGGGTACTTGCGAAGGTTACTAATAAAATGGATTTTTAATCTTGCTATGAATGTTGTTGATACTTTTTTAAAATTACAAAGGTTCTCACACAAAGACAGAATAAACTCTTGGGTATTTTAGTCTGCAGTGTTTACTTCACTGTATAAAGAGGATAGAAAAAAAACACAAAAGGTATTCATATGATGTTGGTGTGGGGAGAAAAATGTTCTGAGTTTTATCTACCTTAACAGGAAAACTAAGCAGCAATAAAAAGACAATTACAATACCAGGACAAAACTCACCAATGGCAATGGTTTATAAAAATACGAAGTTAGAGGTATGCATACAAGCTACAGAACCTTAAGGCAGATTTTGAGCAGTTCGCACCTCTTTGGCTTAGCCTCTGAAGAAGTAGCCAACTTGTCACCCTCCAGGAAGGCCAGTGTAGCGGGGCAGGCTTCAACAGGTATGGCTTTGAGCTCTGTTTGACTTGTGGATGCTTTTTAACACAGCTTTCTGGGGCTGAGCCTACAAAACTAGAAAGGTAGTCTGAACACAATCATCTTGTCAGTATTTTTGACAGTTCTGGTTTTGTTCCCTACAGGAAACTACTGGAGGGATTTCAATATTTTAGACATTGCATTTTTTTATTTGGGCAGGAAAATAGATGTAAGCTTTCGGTATATGTCTAATAGATGTGTGTATTTTACCTGCCGTGTTTGCCTCTGCATGGTCCTGTAATTAAGGCTCTTAGAAACAGCTTTAAAAAGTGTTTCCTGGATATTCTTCTACATGTCTACTGTAAAATAAGTAACAGCTACCTTAAAGTGTATGCAGCTCAACCTCAAAATGCAGTTTTAAGTATTAGGATCCTTTTTAATCGGTACTGTTTTTCATCTCATTAAGGCTCATCATTAATTCAGGGTAAGCCTTGCTGACTTTGAGAGCAGAATGAAAACTGCAGTGGTTTATGACTAGATAATACAATTTATGGGGCAGTTTAGACTAAGGTAAATGAAGAAGCATGACTTCAGGGAGTCCAAGTCCTCAGCGGTCATTATGCATCCAGATTTATCTCTTGTGGGCTGAATGAAGACTTGGATAAAATATTCAGGCTTGGATTGCTGCTATCTTAATAGAGTAGACTTTACAGGCCTGTTTAATCTGTCTGGGGTAGGGTCTGTCTGTCTTCAGGTTACTTTCTGTCTCAGTATGGTTGCACACTATCAGGGATTCTGAGTTTCCAGCTTAAAAAGAGGACATATAGCAAGTAGATACGCTGCACAAATGTTGAAGAACAGAAGTTAGGTAGTATTGCTTAATGTGCTATGCTCTCATTGTATAGTGCTGTTGTTCATTTTCATCATCTTGCTAGGCATTGGATCTTTTTGGAAATATTTTCCCTAAGAAAAAAAGTTATTTTCTGGCTGATCTTCAGGATAAATTGGGTTTACTTCTTAGTCATTTTAATGAGAACTGAATAGTTTGCTGATAGTTACATCTGAATTAGAAATCTGCAGCAGCATGCTGTTGTTGCATGTAACTTTTCTGTGTGAAAACCATAGTCTGGTATTTTAAATCTGAATAATTTAGTTTGTTTTACTTCTGTCTATGCTGATTATTTCTTTGAATGCTGGATGTTTCTATGTTTCACTTCTGATATTTCTACTAGTGGATTTTTTTTACTTTAATAACACTATAATATACTTTAGAGCTGCCTGTAATTACTTGGAAGATATAACCTCTTATGTAAGTTATATGCCTGTAATTAAAGGATCTTGAATTTATATCTAGAGTTAATAATACTCATGATAATAGAAAACTTAAGTAGATTTTAATAGGAAACAACTTTTTTGCTTTTATAAGATCCTATTTAAATTGGCACAAAATGATTTCCCACCAATAGAATTGTAGAGTATGTCTTAAGGGGCAAATTTGAGAAAAATGTGTTTTTTTAAACTCTGCGTAGTAGACCCTGGCTTGAGTGCCTTTGCAGAATGCCATGTGAAGCTGCACCTTGCCATTGGATTTCTTTGCAGGTATGATGCAGCACCCTGAAGCTGGAGTTGTCTTCAGCCAAGTCAGAATGTGTAATGCTGAAAGCCACCTGTTGCTTAACTCTTCTAGGCACTGACGCTGCATAGGTAGATCAAATTCTGACCCCAAATCTTTTGCAGGGGTGGGTTTTTAAGCATTTGTTCCCAGTGTTTCACTCTCCACAGCCTGGCAGCTCAGCCTGTAGCCTTGAGAGGACTGAAGCAGGTGGGTTTAAAGCCTGCAGCACAACAGACCCTAGGGACGGCTCTAGCTCATGAGTCCTGTGCGAGAGCAGCCACTTACAGAAGAAAAGGAGGTCATTGAAGCTTTTCTGACACCACTTGTTTTCTTGAATTGTTTAGAAACATTTTTCTGCCTTGGAGCATGTAGGAAAGTCTGAGAAGAATATGCTGATAGAAGTCCTGTTTGTGGGCTTCCACAATATGAAGTGGTGATGATATTGCCTACCCCAATATCCTCGGAGTGAAACTACAGTTCATTTAGCTGTCATTGCTCTTTCTGTGCCTCTTTCAGAAAAAGTGGTGTGTGGCTGCAGTGCTTACAGGGCATAATAATCTTGAAGGTAACTCTAACACTTGAACTTTTTGTCTTTTGCTTATCTTCCTTAACCTGATTGCACAGCTTTTTGCTAATATTCTGAGTATTTGTAAACCTATGCATGTGTTTTGTACCATAACCTTGTGTTGCTTCCCCTGCACTCTGTTCTGCATTCTCTGAGACCACATCTGAAATTCTATTATGTTAAATCACAGAGTATCTTAAAAAAAAAAAACAAAAAAAAAAAAACTACTGTAAAACTAATATTCCATGTTCTTTGTGCATTTTTCATCATAACTAACTCTTAATCTGAAATTTTGGATGGATAATTTTCCAGAACACTCATTGAATATATCAGGGCATCTGTTTCTTTGGCAATGGATTTTTTTTTTCTTTTGGGTACACTCAGGGCAGGACCAACCAAGGGAGGAAAGAAGAACATTGATCTTCTTTCTCTGCTTGACTGAATAGATCTGTGGGGGTTTTTGCTTCCAGGACCTGATTCAAAGTTCAAGAAAATCAAGTCTTTCTGTTCACTTCAGAAAGCTTCGAGTAAGGCTCATAGTGGATTATTACACCTTTTTTTTGTGTGTGTATAAATACAAAATGTAATGTGTATAAGATCAGGTTGTTTAATTAAAAAACAGCTTATACTGCTATTGATTCCTTAGCTCAGTAAGAGCACAAGTGAAAATAAGGCAAAGAGCCAAATGATGACAAATCTTGGGGAAAAAAAAATCTAGCAGCATGCTAAATCAGGCAAGTAAAAAGTACTATGAAGTAAAAAACATGGCCTGATGTGTTGAATTCTTTTAATGATCTACAGTGTTGACGCAGTGTACAGGCTAGCGCAATTCTTTTAGGGGAGGAGTGAGAAAGATCACCCCACTTTTCATTGGGTATTTGATTGCATTGTTTAAGTTCTGCTCATCTTTGAAGGAAGATGAGATTCATTTTAGTCATTTTACTTTATAACTAAACCTTATTGAAGCTGAGTGTTTTAAATTGTCTTATTAGTTGCTCTGCCTTAAAATATTGCTTTCTATTAATTGACTGCTTGTTAGGAATAAAAAGCAGAAAACCATCTCAGTGAATGAATGGTTGTATCTTTGGATGCTTTTTACTGTATTCTCAGAACCCTTGTCCTCTAGCAAGAATCACTTTTTCCCTAGAACCAGATGAGGGAGGAAGGAAAAGGGGAGCTTGAATTTATCTACATTGAATATACTCTATTTTCCTGGGTCAGTTACTTATTCTTCTTCCTCCCTGTCCTCATACTGCTCAACTACATTACAATGTAAGAACAAGCTGAATTTATAGAAGGGGTTTATGTGATGGGCTGAAGTGAATTGGGTGCTTAGAAATTCTCTCTACCTGCATATACTGTGAATCAAGACAAAACAGTTTGAATTTTAAAGTTTAAATTTACTTTTGCATTATAAATCATACAGGAGCAAGGGAAAGATGTGGTTACGTATCTTGCTCCAAAACTGCACTGCAATGCTTCTATGATCATCCCTTCTGCAGCTGACATCCTGGAGTTCTCAAAATTGCTTTTAATTCTTTCTGTGGAGGATTTATCTAAAACTTTTTCTTTTCCTGAAGACCTGAAATGGATTTTAGACAATTAGCAAAGAATTTAGCAATTCTTTGTAACACATCTAATGTCATCATAATGTTTAGAAGGTCACCTGGTATTGAGGGTGGAAGAGGCAGGGGGCTTCTTCATCTGTAATGAAGATAGTAGGACAGTATGTTTTAAGGAATAATAATATTGGTGATGACATGGCTGTCTCAAGCAAACAAAGGATTAAAAGTCTTTAGAGTATTGTTGAGATTTAAATGACCCTAAGATGTATGACTAATTTTATAAATAATTGGCATATATTTACTTTTTTTACTTTTCCTGTTGTTAGAAAAGTATGCGAGAATTTGAAAGAAAACACTGCACAAATGTTAGGTGAAGAGCATTTGCCCCTTCTCACAATATGAATCACAATAAGGAAATGAGTCTGCTGGAGTCTTGTTCTTGTACTCTGCAGCATGTGCAGTGGTTTACCATGCTATGCATTCGCATCAAAAACATGATTAAGGTGTGGGATTAAAAAGTAAAAGTCTACATAAAGAATGGAAAAGGGGGGGGGGGGAACCGACCCATCTGAGGTAGCTTCCATTAGCTATTGTAGATGGTAGCTTTTATCACCCAACTGCATTCAGAGCATAAGCAGTCTACATTTTTAAATCACACACCAAGATAAAACCCAACTGGTGTAAATCAATGCAGTTCTTGTTGACATTTGAAACACAACTTGTCTGTTAAAGGTATGGTGCAATATACTTAAATCCTTTAAACTGCAGGATTACAGAAGGTGATTGTTAGACTTCAAAGTGAGGAGTATGTGTGCATGAACATATCTGTAGGCTGGGGAGGAGATGGATGATGATGGCAGTCAGCCTCCATAGATGAAGTGTGGGATAGACCTATCCCAAGCAGAAAAGAGGCTGAGATGATGATTTCTAGGATAAGTAGGCTTCCACTCCCTATGGGGGTTTATAGCAATTTATTTCTTGCAGGAGTAGGAAATGCCAAAATACATCAAGAGCCTATAAAGCAGTTACTTTCTTTTAGCGTGCTTTACTCTGCTGTTGCTCTTGAGCTGTAGAATGTCAGAGCCCAAACACTCAGGCTCAAATGCTAATTCAGGAGCATTTTTCTCGTGGATGTGACTATCAATGTGACCACTAGTTCAGTGGGAGTCAATAGCTTATTATTGGAATAACGAAAAAAGCCAAGGGAAAACCTTTTATAAAAGTCTTACATGTATCCCCATGCAGTTAGGGCCAATGTTGCTGCTACAAAGCTGACTGGGGCAGAACCTGGCTTGAGAGAAATACCAGCATAAATGAAACAGTTTTCTACAAATCCATACGTCCGTGTTAAATTATTATATAACTGGTTCTGGTGGGGTAAGCAGGACAACTAAACAAAACTCTTGCGTCATCTTTTCCTGTGTAGCCTGTCATATTTTTTATTTAATCTCAGCCTTTTAAATCAGCTCTTTGCACATGGTTGACTCCACAGGAGATCTATTGAGTTAGTTTGGTGCTTACTGAATGTCTTGTTGATCTTGTCATCACTTAAGTGTGGAAGAGAAAAATTTAGAAGGCTTATAATTTACTCCTCCTGGGGAGATCTGTGCCATACCTTGTATTCCTTGAGATGACTCTTACAGGGCAGAACAATTTGCTGAAGTAAAACTCATCTTCATTTGCTTTGACTTTGAGGAAGAGTTAACTGCCAAAGAGTAAAGAAAATGGTCCTACTTAAAAGAAGAGAGTAAAAGCACCCCAGGTGGTGTAGTGGTTTTTCCTTAAAAAAAAAAAGGGGGGGGGGGGGGAGAAAGCCAGAGAGTCATCATGGAAGAGAATGGGCTCCTTGCAAAATGGATGGTGTGCTTATGACAAAAGGCCTCAATAGGACACAGCAGCCAGATTCAGACCCAGAGAAGAAAAAATTCTATGAAAACTAATGATGTTATTGACAAACTCTCCAAATGTAGTTTGGAATAAGACTTGGTGTGAATACAACTGAAATGACCAGCTGGTGCATTTGTGATCCCTGAACCTGTCAGTTTTATCCTCTTCCAAACTCTCTAGTGATTTGTGTTCTCTGAGTTATTTCTCTTTGCAATCTCTATCTCACTATAGGGTTCTCTATTCAGAGCAGAAAATGAAAGAGGGGAAAAAAGAGGAAACCAAACCATTCCACAAGAAATTTATTGCAGATAGCAATTTAGAAGACTCATTATCCCAGCATGAGAAAAATACAGTAGAATTCTAAGAAAGCCAACAAAATACAAATGCACTGAATATACTTAGTGATTGAATAGACAATATCATATTTTCAGTTGAGGTTAATAAAGATCCAAATCTATTTTGTTGAAATAGAATGTATCAAGTAAATATTGAGTGCTAATTATACACTGCTGTTGAAGAAGCAGCAAATATAGTGCACAAGAATTTCTACAAGTTTGAACTAAAGTTACTGATTAATTGGAATGGTGTTACTAAGGTATGGGCAGAAGCCTCAGTAGCAAAAAGGTTAAAAATACTTGTAAGAATTTTCTAAGAATTGCCAAGAATTTTCCAAGTATAGTAACAAAACGAAAAATATGTAGTGTTGAGATGGAGAGGGACAATTTTCAAGTTTCAGGTTTTTGACTGGACCAAACTAGAAAGGTAGTTCTACATTGTTAGTGCTTTTAACACTGTTTTCTGGATTGCAGCAGTTTTAATGTATGCTGTTTTCTGATCAATTCCTTCTCGTTTCCCACTAAACGTTTTTTTGAAATGCAAAGGCTCTTGTAAATGGAGTTAGAGCTGGGCAAAAACAGTAAGAACAGTGATTTTTGTTGAACATATTCTGTCTGGCTATAAAAATCAGTAATACTTCAAACACTGCATTTAGATATGTTCATCGCTGTGGTATATCTCAACTTCAGCTTTTGCATCAATAAGAGGTATTTTGTGCTGTGGAGGTGAATATCATGTAATAAACTCCAATGTCTTGAAATGATTTGTATGTCAACTAGCTTTTTACAGTCTAACCTTTACTCTCCCTATCATTGCAGGAACAGTAATTTTAATTTAGAAGGTAGGTAAAGTGATATAAGTAGTGCTTCATTTTTTGTTTAAAATTTCAAACTGCTGTAGTACAGCAATTACGGGAGCTGATATGAGGGAAACTCCACTTGCAGGACTTGTAGAACAAAAAGTAAAGTTTTTTTCCTGCTGAGTTAACGGAACTGAACTTTGCTGACTCATGAGGAATTAACAAAGCAAGTAATAAAAATATTCCTGCTGTTACTGAAGTTCAAAAGATGCCTGTCACATAAAAATTGCATGACAAGTGTTCAGGTGAAGTCATCCTGGTAAGGGTTGACTCCCTAATGAAGCTATTAAAGGAAGATACCTGGGAACTGTGTAGCATCTACCCATCGTGAAAGCCATCATAGGTGACCTTTCTAGCATGTCAAGGTCCACTTTGGTTTGTGTGCTTTTCTGTAATTCACTGCAGTCTAGGAATCTAGTGCAAGTATAATGGCAAGTGTTAAGGGAAGGGAAATACAAAAGTAGTCTCATTTGTCCAACCTGGATATAAATAGGATAAACTTGTAGTATGTGGCAAGATAGGCTGAATGTTACTGTAGTAATAAAGGGTGAAATAGTTCATACAAATAGTTTGTGCTGTTCTTTAAAGTTGCTTATGGAGAACATTAATTCCATATTGATAGAAGGAAATTGATAGAAGGAACTTAGTTACTTGCAGCGGACTTAGTATGATTTGATGCATTAGTACTTGCAATACCAGGCCACCTTAAGGCTGGAGGGGGAAGTTCTTGGGCTCTTGCTCTCAGCAGCAACATCTTTTTGGTAAGACAAAGAACAACTGAGCGTGTATTGCCTCTCTTCACCCCATCCCAGCTCTGGCACCATGTGCCTTCCATGCAACTTTCATGGTCTGTCTGTTGCCTTTAAATTTACCTGCTTTGGGGGTCCTCTGGTTGGCAAAGAAAAATACCTTTGCCTTTAGATTCCACAATTATACATGCACATTATTACTGCTCTAAATGCCTTGTTGTCATATATCCTGACCAATTGCACAAAACCATGGGCATTTACTGCTTTCTGATGGGTAGCACCAGGGGGTATAATTTCAGGGTTCTCGTGAACAGTGTTTGTAAAAACTGTTACTGGTCATTCAGGGACATTACTTCAGTGCTCTAAAACCTACATCCATGCAACTATTTTGTTAAACTATTGGTTTTGATCTTTATCAGTCTTTGAATGGCCTGGAGAGTATAAGAATAAATATGTTAGCAGCATAGAGGAAACTAGAAATGCAGTCTGATGTCATATATGGCTGCTTCGAAAAATTGACAAGGTAGACAAAATATATGTTCTTATTCACATCTTATGAAAAGAGAATAGATGAGCTTAATCATTTCTCTGTCTAGATGAAAAATGTGTTTTTATTAGTTTTGTTAACTACTTGCCAGAGTCTTTGTACTATCCAAAGATCTTGCAAACCTTTAATAAAGTGAGCTATCGTAACACACTCTCAGATGGACTTTCTGGAATGGGTTTGAATCTGTATGGCAATGCATTCAAGAGAAATTGGTCCTTCTGTTCCTCTTTACCCATTCATAAAACTGGTGTCCATAGAAAGTGTTCCAGTGTTAATACTGTATTGTATGTGAATATGTATTTTATAAACTTCTTAAAATGACATTTTATGTGAATCTTAGATATTAAATCTTCTGCTTTAGAGCAAAAATCAAGTCCATATTGCAGTGCCCAAGACTTGCTTGGTTCTTTTCCTTACAGTACAAGACATGTTAAGTCAATGAGGAGCACTTAATTTGTGCTAAGTCAGGTGCTTTGACATGTGAGTTGAGGCTCTGTGACAACTGTTGGAAAACTTGGTGTTGTTGCTGTACTGATGCAGAACCAAGCATCTAATTTTCATTGAGTTTCTGTGTAATGATGACTTCAACAGTAATTTACGAACTTTAATTAAAATACTTTCCAGCTAATCTTTTGACATTATCCCTTTAATTATAAAAGACATCAGTTATATTAATAGTGTGCAAGACTACCTTATTTGCTTTAAAATGTAGGTGCATGTACAATTAAACTTTTGCCAATGTTTCACTGTTCTGGATGGGATCAGTGACCATTATATGTTACAAGGCTTACAGAGCTGTGATAATGAAGCAAATTTGTGCTGAAAAACTGTACTTCAAGGGAATATTAAAGCTCATTAATTTCATTAGCTGAGTGTATCTTTTTCAACATGACTTTAAAGAAATCTTGTATCACCATGTAAGAGTATTGTAGCATTGTGGCATGGACCAATTTGTTTAATAACTGACTTCATAGCAAATAAACATTTTCACATGATTAGTTTAATAGTGTGCTAAGACAGGAGTTTCTTTCAAAGTTGAGCATTTTCTTTTGCATATTTCTTAGCTGCAGTCAGTGGCGACACATTATATTCCACATCATTAGGACCTAGTAGAGTCTCAAGAAATGATATGGCTTGGTACAGAACGAGTGAAGCTGGGAGTTGCACAGAGCAGGCTGAAGGCATAAGCAAAGTACGTTGCAGTCTAGGATGGGAGGACAATTTAAATTGATATTTTAGGAGGCTGGAGTTGGCTTTTTCCAGCTCAGCTCTTAGTATTATTGTTAGAGCTCTTGCTCTTACTACTCCTTCATGCTTCAGCTGTTCCCTTTACCACAGTTATGAATCCAGTCTTTTGGAACTGCTGCTCTGCTCGTACATCTTCTTTTCTGAGCTCTTTTTACTTCCTGAAGTAAGAGAAGGCTGTAGCTCTTGCCCCATCTTTAAGGGACTGAGAAGGGCACACAGTATGGAGGAGAAAGGGAAGAAAAGCTGTTTGTTTTGTAGAGGTTGGAGAAGGCTTGAGGGTGCACATCTGTAGTATAAAAGGCAGTTTGAAAGGATGAGTGAGGAGTTTATGATCCCTAAAGGATAGTGGAGGGGAGTATCATGAAAGAAGTAGGCTGACCCCAAGGACAGAAAAATTCCGCTTCAGTCCCTGATCTCTCAAAAAGATTCTGATTCAGTCCCTGATCTCTCCCATCCCTCTCCCACCTTACCCTCTAAAATGCTGTTAATTTTTTTCCTTCACCCACAAATATCTTTAATTTGGGGGGAATAGGTGTATGGAGTGATTTTTTTTCCTACCTTAAGGACTCTAGGTAGAAGTAAAATTTTGCTTAAATTCCTAGGAAGCCTTGAGCTGGCTTTGTTTCAGTTCTGTGTGAGGTGCCACCAAGAGGACCCAGATTTTTGCTTGGAAGGCAGAAGGATCCCTCCAGGGTAAAGGACTCACTGACATGGCTGAAACTGCAAGAAAGCAGCATCTGGAAAAGGCTCAGTACTCTTTACTGAGATCTGATGAAGTAGATGAGAACTTCTTTGCCCAGTTCATTCAAAATTCCTATTCAAGTTGCTGGAGCTTAAACAGCTGGGGCAGGGGGACTTCCTTGTTCACCTTTGCACTGAAGAATATTGTAGTGCTTCAGTACCTCTGGGATATTAAGACAATTTTCTACTTAAAATACCAGTGCCAGAAGCTATTCATACAAAGCCTGTTTGGGTGGACAGAGGATATGGCATTCACTCCTCTTGGGGTCAGCTCCCTGCTTATTATTTTGGGAGGCCTTTTAGTTGGCAACTAAACAAGAAGCAAACTTCTCTTTTTTAATGGACCTGATTCCATGCTGGCACAATAAAAATGTTACTGGACTGCACTTGTAAGCCCTTCCCTTATGGGGGCTAAAACAAAAAAGCCAACTTGCTGAAGTCACAGCAGATCAGTTGCAAAGTAAGGTGTCATGTAATGAATACTTTCATTGCTTTGCTGTTAGCCAGAACTGTCTGCTTTATCAGTTACTAAAATCATACACTTTACAAGCAAACATATTGAACATTAACCCTTTACTTTTAGAGAAGTCACAAATTCCTCTCTATTTAAGGAAGTAACTTTAAGATTTGATCACTATAATCATAATGCATCATAAAATTGTCCTAGCAAATATTCTAAGTTTTATTCTGTAGCTCTTGTTCATCTGGGGTGAGATTTTGCTTTACAGCCTGAATTTTGAGTTGTCTTTTAATTAATCGTTCTCCCTGCTAGGTCTGCTGTTTACTACAGTGTATTTCCAGAGGTGTCCCTTTGCTTTTCGCATAGTCACTATTCCTTCTTAATAGGCATAAGATATTATAAAGAATTCATTGGTGGCAGGATTTTTGCAACGGCTTCTGAAGAAGGGTAAAAGTTTGGTTTGCAATTAGGAAAAATAAATTTAAAGCATAGTTCCAAACTTAAGCAAAAAGAACCTTGCTTTTAAATAATGGCAATACATGTCCTCATAAAAATGTAAAACTGTTTCTTCTGTCCCAAGAGAGCAACTTAAAAAGTTCGGATGGCGAGACTGTAGCATGTATTTTCCTTAAAGTGCTGATTGCTCCCAAGCTCTGCAATCCTTTTGTATGTTGCTCAGCGTCAGTTACAGAAAGGGCAGATATCTTGACACCCAAGGAAGGATGCAGTAAGAAGAAGCCAAAATTGTCATCAGTGGGGAGAGACTTCATACAAAACTACAATGCTAACTGCTGGTGTTGACTCAGAAGGCTATTCTGAAATTTTGTTTCCTTCCCTAATTGCTACCATGTGACATGAAGTATTTTTTGTAAATCTTGTCTCTGGGTTGACAAGGGTGTGCATTTCAATACCTCTTCATTGAGCTGAATTGTTTACCAGCCTCTGATTTTTCTTTTCCTCCCCAGAAGCCCTAGCTGGTTGATTTGTGTGCTGTAGCTCAAAATGTAGCGTCTTCCCTGATTTACAACCAAGAGACACCCTCAACCAGAAAACAATTGCTGTTAATGAGCATTACAGTGCCTTAAAGATGAGTTGAGTCTTTTAATTTTGCGAAGTTGATCTTATTTTAATGTCCCTGCAGACTGCTTTCTCTGAAGTTTAGTAATGTTAATGATAGTAAAGCCATTTGCAATTACTGTGATACAGCTTTGGTTAAGACAAGCTAACAGGAGAATAGAGTTAGAAACTAGTGATCCTCTACTTATTTAGCAGTAGCTTTTATTAATATAAATTAGTGGGTGGGTACATGAGAGTTGCCTTGGAATAAGTTCAGTTGTTTACCTAAAATAAAACAGAAGTCAGTCATCTGAGTTTTCTGACAGATTATATTTCAGTGTGGTAAAGTCCTGGGCTATGTTCTCTGCATGAGTTAGCTTTATGTCACCTTGCTGGAGTTGGAAAACTTAATATTCGTTATGCAGCTTCCAAAGTGACCTTCAAGTTATCATTATTTTGAAAGGAAATATTCCTCAAAGATCTGGTTTGTTTTGTATAGGAACCCACTTAAGAGAAAAGGGATCGTGTTTTCTTAATTTATTTTTGTAAGAACATAATATTGCTTCCTTTATCATGTTTCCAGTTCCAGAGTTTTTGTTAGAAATAATCTACAATTTGGGGGCATGGGGGTGGCGTTAAAGTACAAGGCAGCATATGGTATATTTGATAGTTTTAAATGCACAAACCTATCTATAAAAGGAAAAGATGTAGATACTTGCAGAAGTAACGTTGCCTATGCTTGTTATGGTAGGAGACCAACAAAACACCTCTAAACTATAGGAATGAGAGGTTCTGATAATAGTAATGCAAGGTGTTGCTAACATCCCCAGTTGTAACTGCACTGTTTCTCCTACAGTGCTGATTACTAAAGCTGTAGTTGTGTAGTATCTTGTTAAGTTGATCTGGTGTCCAATGAAATGTTACTTTCTGGGTCCTGCTTTTGATCTCTTCAATATTATCTACTCGAACAACTCCAAATACAAGTCTTTTCAAGACTGAAGTAGAAGTGGGTAGGATTACTCTATTAAGGCTTAACTATTATAATGTACTTTGCCACGTGTGTTCTTAAACAGCATGCACTACGTGTTTGACTAACTTGTCATTGACTTCCAGTTGTCTCAGTTACTCTCCCTGCCAGGAAGTCCCAGCAATGTGAGAGTGCGTTCTTCTTAGCCTCAGTTTCACTCAAGTTAGATTAAACAGGATGCTTTTGTGCAGAGTGAAAGGATTCATGCAGTCTTAAAGGATTTCAAGTGTTTTGGTTGTTTCTGATCTACGGCTGTTTTGTGATAATCATCTTGCTTTTTCAGCGTGGGGAAAAAAGATTGTTGTCATGGGTATTTCCAGAGGTTTTGGTTTTATAAATATCAGTCATGTACGAAAGCTGTTACATCAAACTTCTTAATCTGAAGAGTCATTAGTTGCATCTAAAAAGGAGGCACTTTTCCTTTTATGAGCCAATTTAAACTGTGAAGGAGTGTAACAGCATGGTGTCAGCTTTGGCTCTGCTCTACTCTTTTTATTGCTGATAGAGCAGCTGACCTCCCTGAGCTGGAGAGAAGGAGATGGAGAAGTCTCCAAAGAAAGGCAGGAAGGAAAGCAAAGGAAAGATCAATGACTCGGTATCATTCACTGAGCTGTTACAGGATGGAGCAATTGCATTTGCATTTCTAAGGACTTAGGAAGCCTTAAGTATTTTGTAGTTCAACAAACTTAATTTTTAGAAATGCTCATTTCTTAAAGTAATGCCAGCTGCTGAGGTAGCACAGTCCTTTTTTTCATGCAATTGGAACAGTCAAAAGGACGGATTTTTTCAAGGGCATTAGCACTGGGTGAATGCTATGTAACTTAGTGTTCACTGCTAAATGTTAGATGTTAAGTCAGCTTTTATTCATTACAATTTAGTTAATTAATCAAGACTTTCACTTTGTAGCAGTTTGACACCCAATACTCAGCAGCAAATATATTGTGGTTTGAAACTGATGTTTTCTGTTAAGGTTCTGTATGGTTGTTTCTTCAAAACTAACAAATACAGAGAAAAGGTAGGTGAATCAGGGCTAATCCTCAGAGTAACAGTAGGTATATGTTAAATAGGTTGTATGAGTCCTCCTTTGCACATAAATTTACTACTGGATTGAACACTGATCCTGAAGCCCAAAAGCTGCGTAGGGCCTGGATGCTGGATCCCATGCTCGTGTTGGTAAAGTCAGGCACTTCCTGTGAATTTAGTGCAACCTGTACTGGAGCATGGAGTTCGAAGGCCAAGATGTCATTGAACAACTATTCTAAGGTGTGTGACTTACACTTTTTTAAAACTGTGTACAGGATTTTTTTTAAGTCTGCCTTGTTTTTGGAGCCTAGGTAAAGGTACTTCCTTGCTTCTTCAAACAAAGATTGGAAGAAAAGCCTGAAAGAGTTGCAACTGACTTCCAATTATATGGTTTTAGACAAAATGCCTTGTCTTTCTCATTAAGTAATATTTCAGTGTATATACTTCAATGAAACAGTATTTTTCAGAAGGCATCCTGCTGTTGCCATTAAAAAATAAAAAGGCAAACCAGTAATGTTGTCATTGAATGCCTTGCTGTTACCAAATAGTATCAGCTGGATGATAAGGCATTACCTTCTGCATTTTGTGGCAGGTATGGGTGTGAGAGAGCCCTAAAGCAGAAAAAGCAGCCAGTGGACACTGGGGGACAGGTCATGTGAAGTGAGTAGAGGGCACTGGAGACTTTAAATTAGACAGGTTTGGGGGGGGGGGGGGGGGGTTGCTAAAGAAGAGTAATGTGAAGAGATTTCAAGGTTGAGACCAAATATCTCTCAAGCATCCTGTAACAGTACTGTATTATGTTTTGAATGAGCTACCTGATCACTTTTTTCTTCCAAAGGTCCAGTAGGGCCTTTAAAATCACTTGCTCTCAACTATTCTGAGTTGGATAAATATTTGATGACATGGAGTCTTGTGGGCACTGCAATAATTATACAAATTGTAATGCTAATCCTTGGTATCAATAATGCCTTTGGAGAAAATAGCATTATATACTTCACTCCCAGAGAATAATAACAATATTAACGCAGCACTGACACTTGGCAGCACTGCTTCCCCAGCCTATGTTCACTTGGCAATTGGAATTGCAAAGAAGCATAGAAAGCACACATTTCTGGCTGCAGTTCTGTTTCTAGAGTAGCAAAAAAGAATTTGGCATTTAATGATATGCAAAGTGTTGTTCCTATTTGATTGTAGTATACTATACATGCCTTGGAGCATGACTTAAAGTAATTTAACAACTGGAATAACAGGCATTTGGGAAGAAACTAATTTCATACGAAAGCAGATCACAGACACTAGGCTTGTTCACAAAAATGTTACCTTGTCATGCTATATGAAGTTGGATGTTGAGCTAGCAGGATGATGATGTGGGGGCAACATCTCTCAGTTCAGACTGGATGACATCCACTTGACAAAATAACATAATTAGCGAGATGTAAATACTGTAGCCAACCTGCTTTACAGCCCCATAACAGAAGGCTGTACTGATTTTCCTTAAAATTTCACTAAGAGAACCAGTTTGGACTCCTGCATACATGAAAAGCCTCAGATGTTTCCGGTGTAGGCAGGTGATTGGCCTCATCATGGTGTCACCATGTACAGTGTGGGCTCTGTGCTGCTCCAGGGCTGCTCATCCCCGCCTGCTCCCTCTGCTCCCTTAACCTGGAGAAGGATGCCTAGCGCTGGAAGTGAGAAGTGATTCTGGTTTTGGAGTCCACTTCTCAGCTATTTTGCTGGTAGACTTGTCAGACGGAATGATTGTCAGTAACTATTGTCCATATGTACTAGAAACATAGTTGAAGCTGCTAGTGTATTCAAGTAGTTCACAGTGAATCTGAAAATACAGGAGGAAAAAAAGGAATAGCAGCCTCTATGACTCTATCTCCATGTGAGAGAGGTGGTTCCCCCATGCCACCACTGGGTCTGAAGCACAAATGGCTTATAATTCAGCTCCCATCTCTTCATAACTGAGTGGAGAATAGGGGCTGGAGGAACTTCGGATATTTCAATGGTTAGATTCTTTCTTCTCTGGTTCTTCCTCCTAGTCTTGCTAATTTAGTCTGACGTATTTTTACTCCAGTAAAAGTGAGGAGGAAAGTGGAGGTGGTATGGTGTTGTGGGAGAGCTTGGACAGAGGTGACTGAGAGCCTTAAAAGCTGTCCTTGCTGTTGTCATCAATGTGGTTAAGGATTCTGTACTTCGGTGATTACCTAAACTAAAATATTCTTGACATCCTCAGCACTATTTAAGGCAGAATCCCAATCGTTCCTAGCATATGTAAATCCAAATTCTTAATCTTTTATATTTCACAAGATTGTCACAAGAGCTTTGAGATTTTTGAAGTACAACTCTGAGGTTAAAATTATTTTTAAAATAGACATTATTTGCACTTCTTTAGCAGCTTTCATCCAAGAATTTAAAGTGCTTTACCAACCATAATAAAGTAAGCCTTATAACATAGTTGTGAAGTAAGAAAGTGATATAATTCTTTTTGATGTGAGAAAAATGATGTAGCAGAAATTGCAAAGTCAAACCTTCTGAGGAAAGACAAACCAATTTTTCCCACTGTGTACATTTTCATTGTGTTCTCCTTGTTCATGTATCTTATGATGCAGTTCTAAATGACTATATAAAATACCTCTGAGATACATATGTATCTTTATTGCATGCATAAGATAGCAGTGTGAAATAAAGTTAAAAATAATAATAATAATACAACCAAGCCATCTATTGCACAGGAAAAAAGGGAATGACTAACACAGTAATGAAGTGTCAGTTCAGTTTTCCCTTTAAACGCGATCTCAGGAAGCTGCATCCCATTTCCATGTCCATGTAACAGCTACTGTTTCTCTCACAATGATGATTTTATGTTGAGGGATCTTGCTTTTAAGAACAAAAACTTAATACTTATTAAGAAATGTGTTTAGGACTGAAAGTGTTTTTTTTGCCATTTCAGTTATGTTTCAGACTCCAGTGTCTGACAATGCAATCTGACAAATGCAGTAAGAGATGGGTGTTATATCCTGTTCTGAATTTTGTTACAGTTGCTGGGTTTTGGTGAATATTAATTAAGTTCTAAGTGACACCTCTCCTGAAACAGTAGAATTCAATGGTATAATGAAATTCATAGTAGAACATGCCAATGCTCATTTGAGACCTGTTTATCATATTCCCTTCAGTTAAATAAGAGATAATTTAGGAAATGTTTTAGGTGAAATTATAGATTAGTGTTCTACTTATTCATGCTTACAATTGAGTTCCATTTCAGCTGTGGAGGCCAACAAATCGGGTATGGGGGGGCTGGGCACTGTTTCCACTTGAGTTCTTTAAGAACTAAACATTGTGTATCAGTAAGTGATACTTTTTGGTGCATTTTTAGCAACTAATCTCTGATCAAAGGAATACAAAAACCTAAACATCAAAGGTGCTTCTTAAGGGTTTACAAATCTCTGCTTTTTTCTGTATCAGAGGATATGGATGCTAGTTTTGAAGATATTGCACTTTATCTGTCTGGGGGGAAAAAAATCTTCAGTACTTAAACAATATCAGTTCTACTGGTAATTTTCGTCTTTGTATATTATATTAGCTTTTCCATTTCTTCAGCAGAGCCATCTGGACGATAGGCTGCAATAAAGGAGTGCATTGAATGTAATTATAGTAATTCAGACAAAAAAAAGTTATTTCACCAAAAATTAACATTGTTAAAAATTCGACTATGACTTTCAATTAATGAAAAAAAAGCAGCAAAATTGACTGGACTAAAAGCATATCAAAACAAGTGCAGCAGAGAAATCCATAAAAAGAAGGAAATGAACAAAGAAGTCTTAGAAATGTCAGTGGATAGTTTCTGGCCACCTCCCCTGCTGCTGGCCATAACTGAACACAGTTGTGTCCACAGTTTTGTAGCAAAATTTTGCAGGATAATTCTTTTTATTGTCGTGTGCATGCCTTTTATATTCATTACTGCTCCTTTGTTCAGGAACTTTATCATTGTGGGTGCTTGGATTTTCCCACAAATACTGATATGTTTATCAAAACTGTAGGCATGAAGGGGCATGGCAACAGCATGACTGTGTGCGTGCTGTTTGACCAGCGAATGAAACCTGTAGTTGGCTTATTCATCAAGAAAAAGTGGTGGGATTCTCAAGACCTTTTCCTATTAAAGGAAAAGCTAAGTGTTTGGCAGAAGAAAAGCAAACATGTCTGGCAAAACATTGTTGTGATGTTGCTAGCATGCTTTGCTGCAGTGCTGCATCTCTGCAAGTACATATGATCAAAAATCTACCATCCATGTAAAAAAATCGATGTAAAAGCATCGAGGAAGAACACTTATTTCATGGGTCAGGTAAGATCTCAGTCCATAAGATTCTGATCTTACTCCCTTCCTTTTTACGAATCTAGAGGGTGATCTCTGGACTGTTTTTTTTTAATTTTCTGCTCTTCTGAACTCTTCTTTGCTCACTTTCTACTGGACACAAACCTCCACATTCTGCTCTGCTCCTGTTATTAGCTATTGCTGGTCCTTCTTAGTATTATTCTTGCTCTGTCACCCAATCCATCAGATGTCTTTCTCCTTCCTTCTTTCCTCCAAGAGTTTCTCCCTAATATTGTGACTATTGGCATTAATTTATTCTGTTTTTTTTTTTCATTTTCATCTCTGGGTTCTTCATTTCTGGGTTCACTGTCTTCCCCTGCTTTCCTGCTGTATGACCATGCAGCAGATCCATTTCCATAGGCCTAAGAAAGAGTGAATTTACCCCTAGAGGTTTCAAGTAGTTTGGTGCCTGTGCATTCGCAGCCTTTAGGTGACAGCACACCTGTATTGCTTCTATGTGCAGTGGTAAACTGTGTGCAGAACACTGGCTTAAACCAGAGCTGTGGCAGGTCATCACTTCATACTCATGGAAAAATAAATAATAAAGGAGGATAAAATAGTAATGATCAATGGCGAGACAGAGGGGTCTGCAGCCAAAAAAAAAAAAAGTGTTTCTGAAAGCAGCTGTGGGTTGACCTAACTGTGCTGGGTCCAGGTTTGCTATCCCTGTTCTCCCCCCATGTAAAGGCAGGTATTTCACATGAAGGGCCTGCATTGGCTCTTCCCTTTTGATTGCTGTTGCCAATGGAAGTGGTGCTAAAACCCCCATTGATCTGTATGGGATCTCAGCTGGACTAGCTCCAAATGCTTTTGAAATTCCTTCTGGTTTTCCCTACAGTATGATGATTTATCCACTCAATTCTAAAGGGCAATTTCAATCTCTAATGGATGCCATCAGTGTTTTCAAATGAGGCACCTTTTAAAATGTGGAAATAGCTCTGAGAATAATTCCTAGTAAAGTAAATGTTGAGTGTTAGCTTTTTGTTGTTGCTGTGCAGAAAAATACAGTTTTGCTTGGGGTCGATAAGAGATTGAAAAGTGTGGTTAATAATAAAAGCTGAAGTGGGAGTTACTTTAATAATGGCATGTCATGTGTAAGCCTATAAAATAAATAGTAATTATCACATTTGAGAAACTACTGTTAGAAATTGTATTGCTCTTGACAGCTTCATCTGTACATCAACCCTTTCTGGATTATGCACTTTCTTGTTCTTAATGAGCAAACAAATGAAGCAGAATTTCTTACCCTGATAGAAGGTGTTGATTTCAACAAAACATAAACAAAAATAGATAAGACAGCCAGTATAGCAGACTGCAGGATTATTTTTTGCTAATGTATTTTCCTCTTACAAAACAAGATGGAAAACACAGCAATTGTGTTATTTACGTTTCCTCTGTTGTCTTATTTTTCATGTTTAAGGGGGCAGATTTTGCATATTCCGTAGTTCAAATCAAAGCGGTATTATGAGCAGTAGTGAATTCAGAATGACAACTCTGTAGTTTTTGCTTAGAAATAACAATGTGTCATTAATGTAGTTTCATGAATCCCCAAAATTGAGAATACCAAATTTAGAGGAGATGGCAGCCATTTGTGATGTTGGTTTTGTTTGTTATTTATTCTCCTGCTCTCTTCCCACACTCCGGTTCAGAATTCCAGCAATATTTGTACTTTGAGAATTTTTTGTGCAACTTAATGTTCTGTTAAAACTATGGAACATTTCAAGTAATCATCTACAGGAAATACATATGAAAAAATGATGTGTAGCTGTTTGCCATTATATTTATTGATAATTTTAATCTAAATATCTGTTTTCATTTCTAATGTTTTACATGTTCTTTGCTTTGTTTGTTGGAAGGAGTTGGACTTCAAATATTCCTCAGGTAAAACATGTTTTATCTTATTAAGAAGAACTTTATCTCATAAGAACATGCTTCAAAGTATATTTACTTTGGTACTAAATAACACGTACTTGGTTCCTTTAAGCAGTAAGATAAAATTAACTCCAACAGCTGTTTGAAGACACCTAACTTATCTTCTACACATCACTTCTGAATTTAGTCTTCTGAGCCATGGAGAGTCAGAGTTGGTATGTGTCAAGAAAGAGGAAAATAAGTCAAATCAATTGAAGTAAGCAGCAGAAATTGTGTTGGAATCACACTGCACAGTCCCTTGACAGAGTTATGTCATGTTGTTTCTTTTGTTCTGCTATATGGGGCAATAAGTTCCTGCAAGCAGAACCAAGTCTGTGAAATTGTGATCTTATGTGTAAAGGGGATGTAGGGCACCCACTGTATGCATGGATTTGCAAATCTGAATCACTGTAAGGTGCGATTGAGGAAGTTTATTTTCAGGGAAAGTTACTTCAGTGTGCTGACTTCATTCACAGTCATGTTAATGGCAAAGCCATTGATTTTTGACAATAGCAAGGTTGCAGATCTTTTTACAGTACTATCTGAATTTAGCCTTGTGTTTGTAGGCAAGCTCTGATGCCAAGGAAGAAAGGGAAACATACCTGTCGAACATGGCAAGTAATGTGCTCATTTTAGAATAAGAAAAAGGCACTTGAGGGAGCAGCAGCACGCAACAGGAGTGCTGCCGAGCAAGCTGTGTGCTTCCCTCTGCTCAGCAGTGAGCCAGGCCTCCAGGGGCATCCTCTGCTGACTGCCACCCGTGAGGGGGCACAGCAGCCTCCATTTACCACTCGGTAGGAGTAGCTCAACTGTGCAGGCAGCACCATTTCATTCCAAAATGTTTGTCGTCCTGCTTCAGTGCAAATTCGAGTTATATTACTCACAGCAACACCCTAGCAATCATGGCTTGGTATTGCTGCAAGTGCTGCTAAAATGCTGCACGTCACCTTCCAGCTGCAACTGTTTGTGAGCCTCTGAGGAGGCCGGGAGTTGCTTTGGCATTGCGTGGGTAGAAGCAGTATTGCAAGAGACTGTTTGCACTTCCCTGGCGATCCCATTACAGCCCGAGCCCCTGCTGCAGCAGAGACCATTTTTGGCTAAGGATAATGTGTGAGCTGAACTCCCTATGCAAACCTGACATGCAAGAGGCATTTTATTCTAACAGCCAGGGCCAAAGCCCCAGGGTGTGAGGGCTGCGGTCCTGTTCGGTGTCATCCAGCTACAGCACCCAGGCTGTTTGCTTGGCTCCCCGTTTCAGAGGGTGAGCTGCGCTCAGGTGCTCGTCCGCTAGGGAACTGGGCTCTGTGTTTCAAGCACACCGAGGAGGGGATCAGGGCCAGGCAGCGTGGGTGGCGTGGGGGTCAGGAGAACCCCAATTACACCACGCTGGTGCAGTCACTGGGCAGTAGGTCTCCATAGAAGTAGTATCTGAAGCATACAGCTAGACAAAAGCCAGGGAACTTGTGTCCTGTTGTGCTTTGCTCTTCAGAGAGCAGTCGGGTCACTATCCAGCTTAGGTATCTGAGCACTAAGGCAGGTAGCTTGTTTGTTCTGGTGGCCCTGCTGCACTTGTCCTGCACTGGAATGAGGTATGCAAATTCTTAATTGCATTTCGTGCAATGAAGAGTTTTAACCTATTTGGTGCATGTGTAAAGCATTTTCTTCTCCACGAAGGTCATTTGTGATGATGCAAAAGAAAAAACAGAGTAAAGGTAGTGCAGGTTATGCACAAGGAATAAAGAGCTGTAGATCGATGCTTCTTCCAGGCTACCGTAACGCAATAATGCAGGACAAAAAAACCCTTCGTGGATAGATGGTAATGGATTTTTGTCATTCTTCCACTCCTATTCCAAGCTTTTTAACATTACAGAGAGCAAAGTACAAAGGCAAAAATGAGAAGAAAATTAAGGGGACAACTTGGCTCTGTTTTTGAAAGAAGATGATGAGGCAACGGTATGAATACTAGGTGACTATTTCTAGTATGGTGTATGCTGTTCTAGCTTGTGCGCAGGTTTGGCTATTGGCTTTAGAAAATCTTCCTAAATGCAGAATTCTCAGTTAACTGAGGGGTGGGAGAAGACTGTAGCGGGTGTCCAGTTTGGGCAGGTATGTTGCTGTGCCAAAGTCTTTGCATCTAATTCATGGAATCAAATCTCTGAATAGTTCTTTGAAAGTAGTAACAATAAATGAGTGGTGGCAGAAGATGGAACAGTACTAAACCCTGATAAGAAATAACTTGGCTAGTCTATACCATCGTGGTATGCAGTCAAACCTGTGTCCTGATTATATTCTTTTTGTATGTAGGCTTCTGTTCTGGCTCCAATCTCTAATGCCAACCGGTCACAAAATGAGGAAACTCGGGTATTAGCAGTAGCAAGTATTGCACTAAAGGTCAGGACATGTCTACACTTGACATATGCGGCTACCGGTAGTGTGAATGCATCTGAATTTGAATATAAAAGATAGCCTTTAGCTATAAAAGGCAACCACACACTTCTCCTTGCTTCGGAGTAGTACAGAAGTAGTACAGATGTGTTCCAACACAGATAAGCTTTCATCCTTAATGTACCGAATGCTCAGTGGGTGATCTTCCTTCAAAACTCAAAAGTAAATGCCTTAATGAACAAGTTTGGATTCTCATGTCTCAGTGCTTTTGGGTGTTGCAGAACAGCTGCTTTCTCTGCAGAGGTCCCCATCCTGGTGGAAGGAGTGCGATAGCCACAGTTACAGTGAGAAGATGCTTGCTTTCCAAATGTCTCTCTTCAGCCGTTCTCAAATCATGAAAATAACTTTCTGTAGCGTTTCCATTTATTTTCAGTTAATCTATTGACTATTCTTTGTTTCTTTTGAAAAAACAGATCATACCTTATGTGGTGGTGCTATAGCTCTGCAGTAAATTTGACCAGAACTCGGAACTGCATAGGAGTTTGCATTTGAAGTGAGAATACTAGGTTTTGTTTTTAAAAATTAACATTCATAGATGTAATTCTTATTTACCAATATCCTGCTGTGATGAGAATAACATTATTTCCTACATAGCTTCTACTAAGCTAGATTTCCATTTTGTAATTGTTTTTCACCTGAATTTTTCTGTCCCTCACTGTGAAAATGCTTTGTATTATACACGGAAGTTTAAAAAGCCCCAAACTGGATTTGTGGTGCATAATTTCTAGTCATTTTTATGTATATTAATGCTAAATCATGTTCTTGATTTCCATAAGTGACCCAAATAATATGCCAAACTTCTTCCATGTTTTAAACAGTCCTAGGTTTTGATGAACAAAATTGATAGGTATGAGATGAACAAAAGAATACAGATGACACATAATATAATGCTTGTTCAAAAGTTGTGAACTTATCAGATGGTCTGCCAAAAATGGATTATTTTCTAAAAGTTTGAAATATGGCTGAAATGCATGATGGCCATTATTTAAAGCCTTTAATTTTTAACATTCATGCTGTTAGGCAAATGATAATCATAGGTTTTAATTTCCTACAGAATTGGACAGAAGTGTAAATTGCTTTATATAATTTAATATGAAAAAAAAACTCAGATCAGAATGGAATTTATATCCTTGTCAGCATACGTTGTCTAATCTGACACTGATATTAATACATTGAATAAAACTGGAATTTTCCTAGACATGTGGTATACTGTAGAATCCTTGATGTTTGCAATTTTTGTAAAGTCTACATTCAATTCTATGACTCTTTTTAAAATAATATAAAAACTGAAGTATTTTTAGTCAAAACATTCTCCTACATTTTCTTTTGACTTCATAATACTCTCATTCTTTATTTGCTGTAGATTTGAGATCACTGGATTTCTAAGTAGATAGGCTTATTGTTTCTTGCCTTTTTCTGCCACTTA
This sequence comes from Cygnus olor, assembly GCF_009769625.2. Lineage (NCBI taxonomy): Eukaryota > Metazoa > Chordata > Aves > Anseriformes > Anatidae > Cygnus > Cygnus olor. Next base: position 8,010,699 of record NC_049180.1, on the reverse strand, counting down.
ATAATAAAAAATAGTACATACTGCAAATGGGACAGTCATTTAATACAGATTACTGTTTAGCTATGTATATTTTTCATAGCTTTTTAGGTTCTGTATTTTATTTCATTTTGCAAGGGATTAAAAAGTACAAGTTGGCTTAAAAACCTTTCTGGAAAAAAAAGTTTTCTTTCATCATGTTCTCTTTCCCAAAAATCTGGTTTTATCAAGAAAAAGCTCTGCAGCAAACAGGCACTCTTGCAAAACCATACTGTGTTCAACAGGAGTCACTGAACCACAGCGAGCATCTGATTTCCTAGCAGTCAGCTTGGTAACTTTCTCTTGGTCTGTTCTGCACGCAGCTAGCGATGAGGCAGCATGGCTCTGAGGTCAGGGATCTTGCTCAGTGTTAGATTATTCTGGAGATGAAATCCCTAATGAAATCACAAAGTCAGTGGCACAGGACTGATTAGACAACGTAAAAAGCCAACTGGAAAGGGCCTTAGGTCCCTGGGGCATGACTGCACACAGCCTTTGGATGGGCTGAATGAAACTCTGGAACTTAAAAAAAGTGTAAACTTTACTCAGTTATACTTAAGGCTCCAAAAACACTAAGTTTTAAAAGAGATTTTGAGTTTTGTAAATAAATAAATAAATAAAATAAAATGCTTTCAGCAAAATATTCTAAGTGTTGGCCAACTTGACTCTGTCTTACCTCAGAGTAGTTTCTCTCTGCAGCTCTACAGAAAACTTTCCATTTCCTTCCTGAGCTTTTTTATTAACTGCTCTTTCAACAACATGGAGAACGTGCTAAGGATGCTTAACAGAAAGTGTCAATCATAGGTCCATGGACTTTGTACTACTTGAGAATCTGACCCAGTATTCTAGCAAGTAAAACTATTTAGTATTTTTGGGGTTGGGCTAACAACATATAAGGATCTGAGTAACATAGAGGCAGAAAAGAACAGGTTATATCTATTTGTGAGTAAAAGCTAATGTTTTGCATTTTAACAGGGAAGGAAATGAACAGTGGCAGTAAAAGCACATCTGCCAGAGCAGAGCCTAGTGGCAAAAGTTACCTCTTGTTAGTGTGATGACAGGATCCAGATGTCACACAGTTAGGGGCATTTGCTAAAATCTTTTCTGAAGTAGGAACACCTGTGACCATCAAATGTGATAAATATTAGGTAATACACTATGCCTACCACAAATGTATTTTATAACCAACAAAGTTGCTGACAGAGCAGCCCAATTCCTCATGCTTCTTGCTCTTTATTCCTGTTTATATGGTACCTCTCCCTGGGCTGAATCTTTGAGGGCATCTTGATTCACATTTTTTTGCAGCTGTTATCTGTATATAATACACACTATTGCATGGTTTCCCAGTGTTTTTCTTACCATTAAACTGAAACTCTGCAGTTCTGAAGCTTAAACATCTAGGATTTGAGATCAGGTTAACCACTGGGAATTCAGATTTGTCTTTCCATTAATTTGCTTGGTGGCTGCTAGGTGTTGCCTGTTGCAAATGAGTAAATCATATGCTACAGACACACTGCTGCAATCTATGAACATAAACGTTTTAAGTATTTGAAGACCACGTTCTGTGGTCTTTGTCATCCTCAGTTTCAGTGACTTTGAAGTAGTTTTATGCTTCTGAGGAAACAGGTTCTACAGCATGCTTGAATTCTTTATTAATTTGAACTCAGAATATTGCCTCACCAAAAGCAAATAAATATTTTAAAATCATCCCAAATTCATTTGTTTTGCAATGCAGCATTAAAAGGTTGACCACTGTTATTCCCTCTTATAGTGAGTTGCTGAGTGCCATTCCTAACTTCAGTATGGCTTGCTTCCTCAGCTCAGCTTTGAAGCTCCTTCTGTTCCCAAAAGCAACAAAGATGGGTAGCAGAATATTATCATATTGCTATGGAATAAGAATGTTGTCTTCTATAACTGCACTGCTTTCAAATATGCCTTCATGCATTTCCAATTCTGAAAGAGTATTAAGATACCCTCTGAGTATCTGTTTTTAAACAGACAGATGCAGTTCTGCATTTCAGGGGGAAAAATGATTACACTTTAGTTTTTGAATAAAAGTGAGATTACATAAATTCTTCTTAGATCAAAATCCACTGTTTTTATTTAATGCATCTGTACTAACCTCTGGGGTCATTTTGTTCTACTTCTCCAGGGATTGTCTCGACTACCTTTTTTGGCTGGACTCCAGGTGTGGATGACAATTTCAAGGTTAGTTTATTTCTTTTTTTTTAAGCAGAGATGGTAGAGATCAATCCTAATCTATAGCGACTGAATCACAAATGCTGTAGTGCCAAAGGCTTGACCCTCAGAAGTGCTGAGTGCTCTGTATTTATAGGCTACCTTGTGGTGTTCCAGGATCAGACTTAATATTGTTATACCCTGCTTTGCCTCTAGAACTCCGTTAGTCTTTCTTTGCTTTCATACTAGAGGATTTTCCTCCAATTTATATTGATACCATTGAACTCTGTCCTTCTAAGTAAAGTAAGTAGTAGTGCTTATTAATTTCTCTTCATTCTTGCAGGTAATATTCAAGACTTATAGGATGTTTTTCTTCTTTTTTTTCCCTCCAGTTTTCCGTAAGTCTCTTTGGGTCTTACAACCTGCTTTTGTTTTTTGATGTTTTTTTTTTTTTTTTTTTCAGAAATATAAGAAATTAGGCCACCTGAGTGACCAGTTCACTCAGCAGCATCCATGTTTAGGAACCAACCTTTGGTCTTTGATAGGCTTGAGACAAAGCTGAGTAATGAGAGGCATGACTTTTTTAGTGTTGTCAAGAACTGCAAGGAGAAGCAAATGTGTTTTTCTTTGTTTGTTTTTCTCTATCACGTCAATTCTGAACACTTTTTCTTCTGGTCTTTTGAATGAAGGTATTGTATCCCCTCGCACCCCCCTCCCAGTGCTCCATGACCTTTAGCAGTACCAAAAGTAAGCTCAGTACTGGTGACAGGGAGATGTCAGCAGATTTCAGAGCCTGAGTAAAAACATCCAAGCACTCTCCTCCTCCCTGATGACTGAAATCCTATTTTTGGAGAAGATAACATCATAACCTTTTAATTTTCCTTTCTATTTTTTCTTGGTGACAGACTGACAAGCACAGGAATGAAGTTGTCTATTCCTAGAACAGGTTCAGTGGGCAGCAGCATTGTTTGTTTCCCATGTTGCCCTGCCAGCATTTCTCAAACCTGACCTCAGGGGGCTGCTCCTGAGAGTGAGGAGTTCAACCACCAGTCCAGAGTCCTCTTCTCTCTACTGAGACTGCTGAGATGGCAGGTGCTTAATGCTAGTGCAAAAGTGGCTATGCAGAGTCAAGAGCACTCTACTAGAAATTGCACTGATCACGAAGTTGCTGAGCTGTTTGTAGCTTTGGTTTCTAACAGCCATCTCTGTTCCTAGCCCCACACGCAGTCAAATTTCATCTCTAATCGGTTGTGCTCATGACCACTGCTCACACTTTAGATAATGTTATTAAAATCTTGCGGCAGAACATGAGACTGTTCTTGTGCATAATTATTTTAAGTATTAGTATGGTAAAAGAAATAGAGAAGGGAATGTGGAATTAGTTTGAAAGTTATCTTGTTTAAACAAACATATGCTTACTATATACACCAGGCTATAATACAGATTTAAAAATGCCGAAGATTAATCTTCTAAGTTTATCCTGTTTTCACTTCCCTATACGATTTCCCTTTCCTAAACACTTTTTCAGTGTTGCTGTTACTATCATCTCCATTTATTGTATGTGGAGGATACCACTTTCTGACAATGGAGGTATTAGTCGTACAATTATCAGAATTGCTGCTTTTGAGGGTTTATAAAAATGGGGCCCTTGCAGCAAGTACATGAGAGATTGTACATAAGGAGGATGATCCTGCTGTCTCGGCTCTTGCTTGTGTGGATTCTCATCCATCGACTCTGAGAATGAATAGCAATAAAGAATGTCCAGAACTATGCTAGGATAATATCTAATAATTTCCTGCATGGACAAAGAATGTTTAGAGTGACTTTAGATGGTATTACTATCAACTTTAATGATATAATATTTGATATTAATTTAGAATCCTCAGCTTCTAAATCTTCTCAGGGCCTCCACTCTAAGCCCACACAAACCTACTAAATCCAAGTACCTTTCTAGGCTAGAAAGAGCCATCAGTCAGCAGCACACAATGGTTATCAAAGACATCACAGTTCCAAAGGTATCATTAATACTAATACAGAATAGAGTGCACTGCAGCTTTTAATACCTCATCTGAAAGAAAACCACACAGTAAATTGCACTTTGCCTAGTTGAGGAGGAGGAAGAGAAGCATGCACTCTAAGATTTCTCAAGGATGAGCGCAATTTATCTCTTCAGACAGTGTTACTTGAGTTTATATTTGCTTATGGATCACTCCAGTTATTCCTGGAGGAAATAAAGCATTACACTGTCTTCAGAAATATGTATTGTTAACATTAGCTGTACTTTGCATTAAACATTTAAATTATATATGAGACAACTTGGGGTAAGGGTGTGCAGTGAACTGTGGCGTGGAGACTAAAAGTCTGTCTGAAGGCACTTTAATAGAAAGCTTTGTGTGAAAACCATACACCCCTCCAAACATGTCTGGGATGAACTATAAAGCAAATGGTGAATCCTATCTTACTCTCAATGACAGCAGTCGCTGACTTTTCAGAAGTGTTCTTACAATGTACTGAGCATTTGTAATCCTCTACGGTATAAGCACTCTATATATGCACTTGTGCACGCTTACCCCTATATGTGTAGTCGTGGATATCAGTTATGAGGTTAGTGCTTGGCAGGAAAAAGCACTTGGGGCATGCTGCTGGGAATCTTCCACTTATGCTGAAGTCAAAGGGAAAGGCAAAATTACCACGGGAAAGCATCTTCAACTCAATGGTTCCAGCATTCCTGTCTGTACTGGCAGCATTGTCACGTTTTCTTTGCCAGCTTTACCAATGTAGAAGCAGTGGACCCCTTTACATGCTTCTATGCATTGCTGCAACACACTCCTAGGTGAAACTTTAGTAGTGACATGATAAGCAGTTGTCAGGGGACTTTCAGTATTCACTTAACTGTGCTGTTTTGTGCATGTGTTTATGAAGACTTTTGTCTTGTATTTCAGTGATGATCCATTTGATCCATAGATACTGTATCCCTTATTTGTTCTACAGATGAGTCTTTTTAATTGTAAGCACAGTGTCACGTCAGATTCTTAACCTTGTCAGTTGGAAACAGATGCCTCATTTGTGAAAACTTTAAAGCAAAGCTCAAAAATAATGTTAGTGGAAGACCATTTATTTCTGCTGCCTCTTGAACCTTAGTTAAACACAGTAGTAGAATATGATACTGCTGGAAAATTACTCATTTTGGTAACTATTCCAAATACCTTATTTTCAGGAGATAGTTTATTAGGAAGATGTTGAAGTGAAAGTACTTGTTTGCTTTTTAAACTTTTTATTTACTTGTGTACTGAAAGGAAAAATATACTGTAACAACCTGACTGGCAGCTATACGTATTGGAGGATGTGTTTATACCTGTCTATATTTGCAGTGTCATGAATGTTAATTAAAAGGCTTTCTATGCCAGTGCACTCTTAGCTACCAAATGGAAATAAATGTTACCCGGTTTGAGATGACATTTGTCCAATGCGTAAACAAAAGAAAACAGACTTAGTTCAATCTTAGTTTTGATAACTCTCAGAATACTCTTTCACTAAGATTTGATTCATATGATTCTTTAATATTCTGCACAGTATTTGCACTGCATAATGGCAGTACTCCTGCCAGCAACCCTATGCATCTGTCTACCAGCAAATAACATTTCTGTAATTACAGTATGGGTGATGACGGATAGATGAGTGGGAAATGGTGAGGGATAGTGGGAAGACAATCGTAGCAACAAAACACAATGTACAGAAGACAAGTCAAAAGAATATTACAAAAATAAACAGGATTTGTATGGATGAAATCAGAAATAATATTACTGTGGTAAACAGAAAGAATGGCTTAACTGAAAAAAAAATGAAAAAAGCACAATGGCTGAGCAGATAGGGCCTCATATTTGTGTGATTGTAAACAAAATTTCTACTAAAGAACCATTAAGTTGTAGCCTTTGTGATAAATCTGAAATGCTGATGAAGTAGATTTGATTTTTTTAGTGTTTGCAGTTGATTTTAATCAGTGTTTCTGCAAGTACATATAATGCATAGACTTTCAGTTGAAAGCTGAGATGTGCAGGCTGCTGTGTGTGGAACAGCCAAGGCAGGTAGAACAATTGGAGTATACTGGAGAGACCAATGGCACATCAAGTGCTATAGCTCTAAGAAGACATCAAAAGCTCTGAAAGGTGCGCTGGAGAAGAAATTTCTTCCCGGTAGAACTGTGGTCTGGCTGGTGTGAGTTGTATTGTTGCCTGATATTTGAATTGAGTCAGAAGACTTCACTGTAACCTTTTTGGCTTTCTCTTTGAAGAACAATAGTGAAGTCTAAGAAAATAAGCGGAGATTAATATAAGGAGAGGAACTTGTGACGTGCACAAGGATGGAGTGGGCTGTATTCCTTGCAAAGCTTGTACCTTTGGAACCAAACTGACCCTTTCTCTTGCTTGCAAGATGCTAACTTCCCTGAAGATTTCATTAGTTTCCACTTGTTGCTCTTACACCTGTTTTCTGTCAGCAATAGCAAGGGAGGACTCATCAGTGCAGGCTAGAAGCTGATGTTTGAGTGCTTTCTGTAGGGTTAGATGTTAAATGGGATGCTAGGAACATGGATGGTGATGAGCTTTATGTGCTAGTTTAACTTAATTCATTACTGTGGATACAGCCAAGTTAGTCTTAGAAAAAGAAAAGAATTAAGGGGAGGTGGGGAGGAGGGATGGGGGAGAGATTAGTAAAGCTGCAGCCCCCCACCAGTCTGTCCAGGTAGGGAGTTGAGGTTGGTAAAAGTATAAAATTGTTCTGTCCTGAAAACTGACCTTGACTTGAAGAGGTAATGTGACTCCCTTCTTGCTTCTTCTGTAACTGTATGGCCATCAAAAATGAAACAGTTCTGCTGGCTTTTTGTTCTTATCTTAAAGGCATTTTACTCAAGTAATAGATAAAGAAATATGTTAAATAAAAACAACATTTATTAGAGGACATAACTTTAAATATTTAATGATATAATTAAGTCTTATTAATGTAATGGTCTTTATTCTTCAGCTTAAAAATTCACAAGGTTAATTTCCCTTTCATCTTTATTATGCAATGTTTGCCACAATTATTTGTTATATATTCTTATAAATATTAGATGAATATTAGAGGTTTTAATTTAAATAAAAATATGGGTCATCTTTTACTGCAGTGTTAAGCTGTACCTCCAGTATTAAGCTGAAACTAGTGAAATTAGCACAATAGTGAATCAGGCCCTACTGTTTCTTCAGTTATGCCACAATTGGCATATTTGACTTGAGTAATTCATGGAGAACATTGCCTTTTACAATCGCCTCTTTTCTTCAAAAGGTTTGCAAAGAAGCTGAGGATCAACAAATAACAGACCCGTTAGCCAGATTATTTTCATGTTGCTTCCTGTGGGGTACATCCTGCACTGAGGTGTTAGAAATGTACTTATTTGCTTGATTTTAATACAATTTAATATTAAATACCACCTACCAAAGTTCTAAAATGATTGTAGAATACTAATTTTGGAAGGTATTTACTTGATTCCCTAAATTACTGGCATTAAGACTAGTTATTTCAGTAAAATGATTCTTCCTCTGTGTGCTCTGCTTCTTTAGCTACTTACAGAAAAAGAAGCGTACTTAAACATTAAGTCCTGGGGATTTAAATGATTTATTTTCTTCTTCATTAGTGATATTTGTTGCATATGCATCAGAATATTTTTAGGGGAAATAGATGTTTTATTTTACCACAGCATTGTCTTTTAATCTGTTTTAGATCAGTCTGCCAAACTACGATGTCAGCAGTCACTGGAAAAAAAAAAAATCACTTTATGGGCAATGTTTACTTATCTTCTGAATTCTGTTAAGAAACAGAACAAATCTTCAGAGAAGTAATCTGGGAAAAAAACCAACATACTCCTAATTTGTCATTGCATTCAGAATGGAAAAAAAAATAAAAATTGGACTAGCAGTCAAATTTCAGCTTGTTGTCATTAGATTTGATTCATGATGTATGCAAAACTACCTTTCTGGGAGTTTCTTCAGGTGGTACATGTTGAAACCTGACTTGTGCTACTCATCTTCCTTCTGCTTCTGTTAGTAAACACAGATACCCTTTATTCTGTGTACCTGCTATCATTTGTTACCTTCATATGGACCCCAGATAGGCCATTTCTTCTGTAGTTGAAGAAGGTACCTTCATGACTAATTGGTATAATCCTGAAGATTTCCTGTTCAGAACACGGGTAACAGTGTTGTCAAATTTTAGAACTTACTCAATTTATGGCAAGGAGATGTCCTTGCCACTGAAAAAACTTTTTCTCCCTTTTCCTCCTGTTATGTTATAGAAATAGTATCTATAGCAGGTACATTCTGCTTCTGCTGTAGCAGTTCCTCAAATCTTCAGTTCATCCATATATTTCTGCATTGTAATGACAAAGGTTAAAATCAGTCTGGATTAAGTTTACTCAAAACTCATAGAAATGAATGCAATTCATTTTCCTAAACCACCCTCGAGACCCATTAGTCCTTGCTAACACATACATTAGGTCTATACTTGCTCTGGAGTCTGAAGGTGTCTTTTCTGCTCTTGTTGCCAGAGTAAGTGTAGTTGTTTGCATTACTACTATCACACCACTATCATTGCCTGGGTGTGGTGTGGCTGACTATAAGGTAAATTGAAACAGGCCATTCAGTGTTTAAAACCTGCATGTTGACATGCTGTGTTTCTTAACTTTCTATTAGTCTCATAGGTATGCCAGAGATGTTAGAAAACTGTTCTTTGGAATGTATGAGGAATGGTTAATTGACAAAGACAACATTCAAAAGAGACAATGTGCTAAATAGGGAAGAATCTGAGCTTGCAAACTGGAAACAATCCTGTTTCGAGGTGCTTTTCTCAGCACCTCACTTGGAAAACAAAGCCATAGCTCTGATACAAGGATGATGGCTCTTTCCACTTATTGGAAGTCCTACTGATTTTACAACTTCTAAAAGATTCATTTCCCTCACCTGATAGCATATCCCTAGTATATGCAAGCAGCTTGTCTCCCCTGGGATCCACCCATTCCTTTTACATCAGCTTTCAGAAGCCCATTAAAAATCTGTTATTTAGAGAGTATGTTCAAGGTTGCTAATATCGTAGAATTTTGTGGTAAATCCTACTTAAAAGTGAATACTTGGTACTGTAGTCAGATCACAGTGAAATGAGAAATGAAAATAGTCTGTCTTTAATGGTTTCCCCAAAATTAACATGTGCATTGGAGAAAGTCAGGTGGGTACCTCAAGTATTAAGTCTGCTTTTTTAAATGCAGGGGAGCTATTTAAAAATATAAAATAAGTGAAACTACCTTATGCAGGTAGATTAAATGTTTATTTTTCCTTTGTTCTTGGAGCTGCACGTGGTAACGTTTCCTCTCCAGACTGTTATCTCCCAACATCTTTTCTCTTTCTGTCCTTTTTGTGTCCTCTTCTTTCTGTTGTCAGGTATCCTTCTTCTGTCCTGCTGATGTGGCAGTAAAACAGCTAAACCTGCTTGGCTGCATGCATCGCCTCCTGCAGCAGGAAAGCAGCGTTGTACAGAACTCCTGCCACTGACAGGCATGCCACAGCCTGTCCAGCCAGGTAACATCGATGTTTTGACCAAGCACATCAGCGTAACAGAAGGTCTGAGCAAAGATACTGTTAAGGAGAGATGAGAATGCACAGAACTCATTACACATCTCAGTAATTTTTTTGTTTGGATTCATGTAGAGTTAATTATGTTCTGAACTGGTGACCTAAAGTTGTTTCATTATGGCCTTATTCAGCTACTTGCTAATGAAGAAAAGGGATATAAAAGTACCTCCATTGCTCAAAAATTACTGTATATTTTTAATGGGGAATTTGTGTTTGTCTAGAATAGCTAAAAATAACTTTCAAAACTAGGATTATCAGTGGTGTCCAGAATTTTTTTTGGGGGGGGATAGAAGTATAATTTGGGGGCTTAATATTAAATCTTGTTCTAGGGTCATATTTTGCTGATGAATATGTTAATTTCCTTTTGTAGACAGACAAAACTGTCTTTGATTCCAATAACACTGAAAACTGTTTGTATATCAACATTTGCGCAATGGCCAGAAGAATTATTAGGCTATATTTAAATAATACCTATGAGAATAAAAATTTGACAGCAAAGGGAGTGATTTGATTTTACATAGAGGAGAGATTATTCATTTATATCTACACAATTAATGCAGTGAACATTGAATTTCTTTCCTCTGAGAAGAAAACGGTGTTGCACATTACTTTGGGATTTAGAAGAGTGGCTGTTAGCAAAAGGGAGGGGTGTGGGGGGGAAGTAGATTTTAACCTTAGTTATTGCACACTAGAGGGCACTTGAGGTAGAGCAAAAAATATTTCCAGAGCTACTGAAACTGATCCAGATACCTGTATTGGCAAGGCATATTGAAAACTACAAGCAAAACTAGGTTTTCAAATTGTATCCAGAATATTAGTATACAAAAAAAAAAAAAAAAAAAAACTGGCTTGATTGCCTTGCTTGATATAATTTTTTTGTCTCTATTGTAGTGTTTGATTATATGAAACAAGTATCTGTTTTTTCTAATAGTCAACCTGATGGCAACTAATCAAAATTGCAAACAGGTATCCAAGGAGTAATACAGCTTGATAATGTGTTATTTTTGTGCACTCCATAATATCATTGGTGTGTATGGTACACAAATTAGTAGTTGGGGATTTTATATGTTAAAATCTCCAGACAGTGAAGGGGTCTCAGAACTAGTTAGGTTTTATTTTACTAAATGGAGTAATTCTGGGATAGGAAAAGTATTGCAGCCTTTGTGCTAATGGCACACAGGTCCCACTGCTGCTGCTGGGTTAAACCTTTGTTTCTGTTCTCCATTCCATGGGCTGGAAATGCAATTTACGTGGTTATAAGAATGCATTTGACTAATCAAGGCAGAAGTAACTTGGTCAAAATCAATACACTTATTTCTTCTCATGTATTGAGTAACAAGTGAATGGACTTTAATTAGATATCTTTCACAAAAGGCCAGACTGGTAAAGAAAATATTTTTAGGTGATTAAGAATCACTTTTGCTACTTACAGTTGATGCTGCTTTATTATCTGTTTGTTCTTCTGTGGGGTTTTTCAAGTTTTCTTATTCTGGTACTAGATGTTAAATTTTAACAATTTTTGATGTCTGTAAAGACATACCTGTAACTTCTTTGCGAATTCCTCCTTTAAGTTTCTGCTTCTAGCTTTTTTTTGTTGAAATGACACATTCATTTCTATCAGTTTAAAAAAACAAACAAACAAAAAACTTCAAACCATATACTTTATCTCCTGAGCCATTTATATTTTTTCCTCTGCTTTAATCTATAGTATCAGTAGTAAGCATTATATAGTGGAGCTTTTTGGAGTTACAGATGTCTTCAGTGACTTTGGAAACACAAGGGATCATTACAGTTATCGCAAGTTGGTTATCATGAAAAATATACATGCAGGTTTTAAAGGTTGCAAGAGGGTGATGAGAGCCAGTGTTCTAAAGGTAATTATGTATCTGTACTGACATAGTGAATTGTTAAGTGTATTTTATTCAGAAATGTGTTGGACTTACCATTTTTCTTAGTTATGGAATATGGAATCTAACTTTCTGAAGCATATCAAATTTAGGAATAATCTCATAGTGTAAGCAAAAATTACAAACTAGTTAGAGCATGTGGATATTGTCTGCATCAAATTGATCTAAAGCTTTAATAAAATAATTGTAGGATGCCTATTATGTAAGCCTGCTTTAGAAGGTTCAAATTAGTTATTAATTTTATATTATTACTTTGAAGTGGTATGCTAGTAGAAGTCCCTGTAAGCAAAAGTTGTGGGTAGTAAGCTCATAATTTATCTTAATCAAGTAATTCTCACTAGACTGATTAACTTCAGATAATTTTGGATCAGGCCCTATAAAGTGTATTAAACTGACATCAGCTACTTTCCTCAAAGTATCAGTAGCTGATTATTAGGTGATCTAATGGAATAAAACCTGAATATGAGGAATTACCACAGTGTTTTCTCTTCCAGGCATGCTTCCTTTCACCTTCCTCCCCACCCCCTTCAAGTTCCTGACTTTCTCATTGTTATTTAAATGAGATGACGTGAAGCATTTACATCAGCAGCAGCCCTTGTAAGGCTCTGTTGTGATTGAGTTGCCCCTTAAAAGCTCATTTCAAGTCATTTCTATTGAATATTTTTAAGCGGTAAGGTCTCAGCGCTCTGTCTTCAGAAAACAGTTGGTTATGCTGCTTTGCGATGCTGAAGAACAAAGACTTACAGATAATCGCAAACATTTTTGCAAAAAAAATGAAAGGGTGGAAAGATGCTTGCCATCCATTATATTACAAACATTTTTAGAATGTAAACAGATATTTCCTGTATGTAACTGAGAAGTCATATTAGGCTTGTAATCCTTCTTACTCATAAGAGCAAAATAATATGGAGGAGAACTACAGGTTCTCTTTAAAGCGGAGATGAATTTTTTTGCCCTTATCAGTCACAATTAGTCCAAAAAATGTTAAGTTTGTGAATTTTCTGTATAAATATGTAATATTAAAAACCGATTTCCAGTTTGAACCAGGTTGCACTCTGTCGTATATATTTTGCAGCTGATTTTTTTATTCACTACAGTGAAATGGGATCAAGATTTTTAGTTTAAATTGAAGTCAGAGCTGCTTTTTGCTTGCAGAATGAAATAACCATTTAGGAGATAAATACATATGAGGAAAATTTCTTTAAGATATTTGAGGAAACATTTTTTCGCTAGTATATTCAGTATTATGTGATACTATGTGTGTGTAAATATATCATTAAATCATCAAGTTTGGGTAGGATGCAGAAAGCTGTAAATATTTTGCTATTCCAAGATTATTATTTTTTTAATTAAAGACGATTTCACACTTTTTCCAGTCAGGACTTACTGCTTCATCTTAAAGGCTCTCCAACAGGGGAATCCATGAATGATATAATCCATTTTAACAAGACTGATACCACTTCCTTGTACAACTGAGGATGAAAGAGCATAGCATTTGCCCCAGTCATTCCCAGCTGCCAGAAAGGCTGAACAGAACAAATGGCAGAAGTCAAAGACTGAAATCAAAACAAAGCCTAAACTTTTAGGTTGCACTTGGAGGCACAACCTCTTCCATTTAGCTTTTATCCTCTAGACAAACACAAAGAAGTATAACTTATTCTCACTAGTAAGAATTATTCTTGGTTGCTTTCATCAGATCTTTTTCAATGGGAATGAAAACATGGTATGCAATTACATTTACTGAAAATTAAAGTTTGAAAACGCATTGATTCACAGGGTAAAACCAGAGACTTAAAACATGATGATCTTTTTTTTTTTTTTTTTTTTTTTGTGATGCCATCTATATTCTCATTGTGCTGTTCCATCTTGGAAGGATGGAAGAGAAAAAATACCCTTTGCCTCAGTGGAAACCCTAGCAAAGGGAAGTAACACTACTGATGTTATCTATTGCACTGCAAATTGTTTTGTATTTCCCCCTCAAAGCTCTGTCTGCCTTGTCAAGTATTGTGTATTTTATCCATACTTCAAGTAATCATCCCAGACTCACAGCTTTGTAAGTGAATTCTTGGGCAGAGAGGAGCAAAGAAATACTTAGGTGTCTCCATTGCCCTTGAAAATCATGTCAAATTCCAGGTATATTTTCCTGTATTCTGAGTTTGGGGCTTTGCAGAATGAACATTAGTGCAAGAGGTGCACCTGTTACCTGAAATAACTTACTAGGGAATATGAAAATTGTTAAAGTGAAGCACATAAGAGCTCCACATGCAGGTGTTTCTGCCGTTCACTGTCTCATATGCATGCACATATAGCATCAGCATGAAAAATAAGACTAACAATCATGAAACTAAATTATACTGTATTACTACATAGAAAAATATTAGGGTCCACTTTCTGTAGCTGTAGATGGATCTTTAGAGACAGTCATCTTATTTCTTTGCTTAAGATTACAAGACTTTCAGATCATATAGATGAGTTGAAAATGACCACCCTTCAAATAAAGTTGAACAAACCTCATTCAATGCTCGTCTACAGCTGTAGAATGTAGAATGATGAGGAAAGTGAGTGCACTTAAACCTTCCACAACACTGTTAGTGAATTGTTGGACCAGTTTAAGAGTCAGTCTGTACCTTCTGATTCTAACAATACTGATCCCTTATCTGTTGGTAAATGTTAAATGTGTGGAGGGTGGGAAGGCGATGTTAACTATGTAGATCAGCTTTCTAACATTAAATATAAAGCATTTCATCTGCTCATAGATGGTATGTGCACCATAAAACAGAAGACAACTAACTCAGTTGCTAAAGAAGGTGGGCAAAGGGCTCGCTGCTCTGTTGCCTCCTGTGCTTCCCTCCCCAGGTGCACTCGGCTCTCAGCCCTACCTGGAGCCCTGCTGAGTCTCAGACGGCCGAGCAACCTTCAGCCCTTTGAAGCCAACAGGCACTAGGGGTACTTGGGCCTCGCTGTCCCTTAGACCCCTTCCAGTACTCGCCAGGATGGGACTGCACAGGATCCCAGTGCTGTCCTTTGCAGAGGGTTTGGAAAGGGGGTGATGGTGAACAACTTACTGTACCACGGTTGCCCTTCAGCCATCTCTTGCCGGGGGGAGAGACGGTCTTGGCTCTGTTCTGCTTTTATGCTGCTTCAGCCTTCTGCTCTGAAATTTGATGGCCACCCTTGGCTTTAAGACAGTACAGGAGAAAATTTAAATGCCTGCGCTTCTCTGGGCTTTGTTTGCAAGAGGTGCTTAAATAACGCCTTCCCAAGCCCCAGAGTGCCTGCCGGTGTCTCCCGCAGGCTCTGCCACAGATGAACAGCTGCCTACTGTCCCACCCCGCCGCTTCTTGCCCTTCCCTGTCCCTCTCTGGGCTCCCTTCTCCTCGCCGATCCCGCCGCCCTCCCCGTGCCGCAGCCCCGGCCTCCCCTTGGCGGCGGGAATCACCTCAGAGGTTGGGGGCTCCTTCCCTCGCCTCCTCCTTCCCTCCCGCCGCTCCGGGCACATCCCAGCCCCGGTGGGCTGCTCCCTAGGGACCCCGCTTTTCTGAGAGCGGCCCCCCATCATCACCACCACCCCCTGGCGCCCTCCTGCCCGGCCTGAGGGAAATGCCCCGGCTCGGAGTTAGCGCCTGCCGCCGCTCCCCGGGAACGAGTGGCTCCGCGGTGTGTGGAAAAGTTGTGTGCTTACCGGGTTAAAGGCTGGCTGGGGGGGTGCGAAGGAGAGGGGCCCAAAAAAAAAAAAAAAAAAAAAAAAAAAAAAAACGCCCAAAACTGCTTACATGAATTTCTAAGCGCTAGACCTGCCTCCGAGATCAGCCCAATAAGAGCTGTCAGGGGAGGCTCCCAGCTCACTTTTCCACATCACTTCACAGTTACATTTGGCAGGCAGGCACGTTGGAGCGCTCAGAGCCGGAATTAGTGGATTTATTTGGAATATCCCTGCTTTCCTGGAGACGTGCTGCTGCCAGTGGCTTGTGCAAAGGGAGAAATTAATAACTGCACTTTAGCATGCAGGCACAGAAACCCGAGAAGCTAAGTAACCAACATCTCCTCCAGCATCAGCAGCCTCAAAAAGCATGAAAAGAAGATCTGGAGAATCCTGCCTATTCACAGGGACTGCCTAATGTTTTTTTACCTCACGCTTTCAATCTGTGTGTGAAGGGGCTGTTAGCAAGCTGCTTCCTTGGTCCTTGAAAGAGTGAGTATTCATTTTATTAGTGTTATTTATGTCTCGCTGGCGGAGGGCTGTCTCTCTGTAGATTTCTTTTTGACTTAGTGCCTGTCTGTGTTCTCGCAAGGTGCACTGTGCAAGTGCCTTCCTCCTTAATAGGTACGGTATTAGGCTGAACTATAGTGGCTCATTAAGTCAGATCTTTGAAAATTCCTGATAATGAAAATGTCATGGGATGGTAGTTAGCATTTATTTTTTCCCCTTGGGAGGAGGAGTGGTGGTGATGGTGGTGTGGCTATTTCTCTTTCCTTTTTTTTTTTTTCATCCCTCCTCTAAAGGATCAGGAGGACTTTGGATCAGAGAGGGTTGTTTCCAAGACTAGAGAACCCATTTCTTCTCCTTGGTTTCTCATTTGGTACAATAAATCTTTGGGCTATTTCACTGTGTTGAATAGATGCGGGGCTGCATTCATGCATTGAAATAGATTGCAGTTTTCGTGCTGAGAATAAAAATCACCCACTAGCCAGATATGTAAATGAGGGAGGAGGAGGCTGGAAGAACCATAAGGGGGGGAAATCCCCCTGATTTATCACCACCTTCCTCCCCCCAAGCTTTCCACCCTTCAAATAGATAAATAAGTAGAAACAATATGATAGCTTCCTTTCCTACTTTCAGAAAGGAAAGTATCTCAGAAACGCTCTTCCTCTTAGAAGCTGAGAGGGGAATGAATATTTAGCTGTAACTAGCCAAGAGTCATCTCTGTCCCACAAGTTGTTTTGCTTCCCTGTCTCTGGTTGACTAAACAGATAATGCAGCCAGCTGAAACTTCGGAGAGGGAAAAAGCCCCTTAGCTCCAGTCACTCATTAGCTGCATCACTGCTAAGGCTCCCAGAGAAGAAATGCAGGAGTCTGTCGACCCCTGAAGCCAGCTCTTCCACTGAACGCTTCCTCTGCTCTTTAAGGAAGGCAGGGGAGTAACACATCCCTAGATTCTGCTTGGCTACAGTATCTGCTGGGTAGCAGCATCCCGGTCGGGAGACTGGAGCTGTCAGCATCCCTGCTAGACAGCATCAGACCTGTGCACAGTGCTTGGCTGGGGAGCCTGGCAGGCGCAGGATCAGGGTATAGAACTGCAAAGCTTCAGCACAGAAAACCGATGGCAGTTTCTCTGTGGATATTATAGAAGAGATTAACTCAAATCCTTATTCAGACAGTGCCTACCGCCATGAAGGTGACACCACTTAACGCAGGCAGGAATTCCTTTGTGGTTTGTTGCTGTTCAGTCATGTCTTGAATCTGTTTCAATTCAAACAGTTTGCATTCAGTACTAGAGTAAATAGAGTGGAATCTATCCAACCTGGCAGGTAACGGTGTTACACAAACCTGTTTGTGTTGCCAACAGGTATCAAACTCTATGCACTCACTTCTGCCTCCTTCTTCCCCTGTTTCAGACAGGCACAAACGCACACGCTCTGTTTCATGTAAATGACTCTGTCTTTCTTTCCTCTGAATGTAGGAATAAATATTAAAATTTTCATAAAGGCTGACGCTTTTAAACAGCCAACTTGATCGCATAAATGGCTAGTCATTTGTCTCTGGGTATTGCTGCCAGATGTTTTTTGGGGGGCTGGTGATTGTGAGAAATCAAATAACGTTAACTGTTTATTGTTTCAAATCTACCACATTAGTGCTTAATAGAAGGGAAGCTAACAGCTGCTTACTTCAGTTTCAATTAAAGAATAGAGCTGATAACTACCGAAGCTATAGATAAAGAATCCTCTTAACTTTGCTTATCCTCTTTTGTAAATTCTTGAAGTTTCTCTGCAATAAGGATGAGGAGAAATATGCAATACTTTTGTATGAATGGTATTCCTTGTCTAGGTTCAACACCAGACTGTTATGAACAAGAGGAGACTTCATGATAAGCTTCTCAGTAAATATAAATAAATAATAAATACATTTGGAAGACTGAAAAATTACCCCAGCGTGCCCTTCACCTACCTTAAAAAAAATGATAAAGCAGCTAGAAGAGGTTAGTATTTTGCATACTTGTGTATTTATCAAATTTCACATCCGTAAAACGTGATAATACCAAAAACCAAAAGTTCTCTGTAGTATCACCTCCCAACCTAATTGTATGAATATCTGAGACAGGAAAACCCTAGGAAGGGAACCGATTATTATGTAATATTCTAGTCTAAGGTTTTCATTTGTTCGGCCTTATTGTTCTACCTCACTGCATATAGAATGAGCGCAGCCTTCTGCTAACTTCCTCTTAGGCTTACTATTTATTAGCTCTCCCTTTTTTGTAAAACTTGCATCCTGGCTGCAGAGAACTTCAGTTTGCATGCCCAGTTGTAAGCTGAGGGCCTTCAATGTCCTCAGAGATTGAAGTATTTATGGAAGTAGGTTCTTAAAATATACAGGTGAGCAATTTGTTAACTGAGCAGGCTGCTAGCCAAGAGAGTAACTTGGGTCGTTTTTTACGAGATTAAAAAAGTAAGAAGTATGTGTGTCTGAACAAACACAGCTGCCTTTAATAAGAAGTATCCATGTATAGGACATCTTTTCCTTTCATACCTTTCATTAAAACAAACAAACAAACAAACAAACAAAAAAACAAAAAACAAAATCTTTGTGAGAGATAGAATCCTCCTTAGACAAAGTCACTCTGATTTTTCAGTATAGTTCATTCATTCCCATCAGCTACTGAGGTCCAAAACAGAGTTGTAAATGGGGAAGTGGTCCCACAATCAGATTTAAATTGATTTTCTTTGTCAATGGTAATCTTTATTTTTTTTTCCAATAATACCACACCTTTAAAATTAATCCATTAATTGATCTTTGGACGTTTTATTTATATCACTATGAAAACATGCTGTAGTCTTCTTTATTAGAAAAAAATATATTTAAATCCTTTCTTCGGTATTTAGAACCATTACAGATAAGAACAAATAATTGCCTGTAGATATAGATTTATGTCTCTTACCGCTTGAAGTACTCCCTGAATTTTCACTCTATTTCTTATCATGTACTTGCAGATTTTATCTTTTAAAGCACTCATTTTGGAAAACCTAAGTGCCCTAGAGACTTTAGCTGGGACTTTTTCAGCCACTTACTGAAAATGGGGACCTGGAATACCCCCATTTGACCCATGTTAGATATAGATAATTTCGTTTCCAAAAGTTGAGAGACTTTTGGGAAAGTAAGACAAGGGGAAAATAAGCTGACCTCTAAATTTCTGAATGAGATGTGAACACATACTGTAATCTCTTTATGCTATAAATCTCCAAGTGATGGTTATGAAAAACAGAAAGGCACAGCTTATGTTATGTAGTATAAATGAGTGTTTTTATAGCATATCCAAGAACCGTAAGAGATACTGTATATCTCAGCAGTATTCATTTTGTGTTCTGTTGTCCTCTACAATGTCATTAGTCTGACCTTTTGGATATACTATTAATAATGACAATTGTGTGTTTACAGTATACACCTGAGTTATATCTGCATTCCTGAAAATCATATAAGAGTCTTTCAACCATGAATTTAAAATAACACCAAATTCTTTCAGTGGGAGGGAAATGCTAAACCATTTCGAGCTTGGAACACTTTAAGCATCATCGCTACCATAAGATCACATAAATAGAATTAAATTAGATGATGGAAACTCAACGTTTTTCTTAGTGTTGTTGCCATAGAAAAGGTGGCTCACTTCATAGCTTTCTGAACATAACTGTTTGAGCAGTAGATAGAAATAGAACAAAATAAAGTCCAAGTCAGTCTGAGATTTCAAATTTATATATACATATTTTTCCTCTCAGATAGATCTCTTATTCCTTTTGTTTTGGAATCTGTTCAGTAGGTTTCTCATTTTGTCAACCAAGTAAATAACACCAACACAGTGGCATTTCAACTGTATTAATACAATTTTGCCTGCAAAAAGCACTGGGGACTAAAGTGCTACATGCAAGCTGAAACGGAAAGATGACTTCTGATCCAGTTCAGTACCAATGGATAGAGTTTAAAGCAGCTAACTCCAGGCAGGAAACTGATTCCTACTTTCTAGGCATGAGACTGTAACTTTTATCCATCAGTTGCAATGATAATACTCATAGAATTGATCCTCCACGGTGTGCAGCATGA
Organism: Cygnus olor; assembly: GCF_009769625.2. Classification (NCBI taxonomy): domain Eukaryota; kingdom Metazoa; phylum Chordata; class Aves; order Anseriformes; family Anatidae; genus Cygnus; species Cygnus olor. Next base: position 7,990,636 of record NC_049180.1, on the reverse strand, counting down.
TATGTCTTGTGAAAATAATTTGAAATTGAGGATGATCAGCACCTTGCTCAGACTTTAAATTACTAATGTGTACCAATCTTAGATCCAAAGAACCAAAACCTTCCACAAGAAGCGTCTACTGAACCCTGTGGTGCCTAAGTTATAGACTGCCTCAAAAAGGTGTTGCTCGGTGTGTCTTGCTCAGATCTTTGCAACCAGCTGTGGGAGTTGAAAAATATTATGAAAACAGCCACTCTTGGCGGTCATTAATTCCTTGCCTCAACTTTCTAATATATTCTATTTTCATTTGAAGTAGCTTACTCTTAGGAAGCAATGAATGCTTAGACTAATTTGAAGAACACAGAATAACATTTAAATCCATTTCCTTTGCAGTCACTGATTATTGTAATTACAGATATGTATATATTTAATATATATGTATAAAATCATTATGTTAGAGCCCCTAAATGCTAATGCAGATGACCTGTATGCATTCACAGGTAGTGCTTTTCATTATTTGTTTTTTGTTATTAAGCAATGCTTTAGGTGTGAACCCCTCTTATGGATTGAATGTAATAGCTGTGATTGTGTTTTCAGAACAAACCATCAGAACTTAATGCTAGTGAAATTTTTGTTGGATTCTGTATTGCAGTCTATGAGCTTTATTTTTGTGCTTTTCCAAAAGTCAGATTAAAAATAAAAAGCAAACGAAATCCATAAAAACCTCAATGTGGCAAAAGAAAAAAGAAAAATATGATCATGTTGCAAGACCCCAATTCTTTACCATCAACTTTAATGAGTTGCTTGGAAAACTGCAATCAACTTCAAAAATGCAAAATTAAAATCCTTCACCTCTTACTTCATCTGTTTCAGCAAAAAGATTTGAATAAGTTTACTGCAGCAGTACTGTATGTAGTTAGAATAGTCCAGTTATGATCACATTTCTCCTTTTTTAGTTTATGTACACATTTGTGTGTGGCTGACAAGTTTATATAGCTTTCACTAAATCATGAGGAGCAGACGTGGTTTTTTAGTTTTAGTTTCATCAGATTACATGTCAGGAAAACTTGTGGGTTTTTCTTTAATTATTGTGTTTTGCTTAATTAAATAGAGAATATCTAACATTCTTTAAAGAAAACCAGTGAAAATGAGAGCTCTGTTCTATTAAAAAAAAAAAAAAAGGACCAGAAAAGAAGCCCAGAAAGCAAGATATTTATGTTCTCCATTAATATTTAAACATTTTTTCAGCAAGTACAGGATAAGCACATCCCAGCTGCTGAAACTCTCATGATAAACGATGCCCTAGGCAGAGCATGGTTAACACCTAATTCTCAGTCACAGGCCAATCTGTTTGCCTTTTTATGAGCTCTCTTCGTGTTGTGCACAACTTGCTTTTTTCCCTTCTCTCCTTTAAAAGTGGTATAGGTCTTCAAAGTATGTAATACGCCCTCGTAAAAACGAACCTTGGTTTGAGATGAGGTTGGCATGAGCTGGAGCTATTAAATCTGTATGTAACGCAATTCTGTTTTAGTCGAAGGAAAATCACTTTAATCTGGGGACTTTAGAGAATAAAAACGACTTTCTTCCTCTTACTACATATAGAATGAAAACAACGCAGATATGACTATTTTTGTCATGTTTAAGTTTCTGGACCACCTTAGCTGTTCAAACAGGTTTTGGCTTTCTTCTTTCTCCATTTTGAGCTAGTATCGTGAGCTTCTCAGCATGATGGCATGCGGTGAACTGATGTTCTGACACAGATCAGTAGGGTGTCTGACTCCCATACACCCGGAAAGAAATCTTTTTCTTTTTTACTTTTCTAAGTATAAGAAGCTGAAAGGGAAGTTCACAAATACTTTTTGTTCTATGGTAGACATAAAATAGCTATATTGTCATTTTAATGTCTATTCTTTTGGTATCAGCTGTCTTTTTTTTTTTTTTTTTTTTTTAAAAAAAAAAAGATATCCACCTAAAGTATTATGGATACTCATTTCTTTGGAGTGGAAATGCAATCAAACAAGTCAATTACTTCAATTGCAAACTCTGTGGAGCACATACTGCCTCTTTGTTCTGTGTCTGCACAATGTCTAGCACAGCTGGACTGATGACTGAAATTTCTGAGTGCTATACAATGCAAGTAATAATAAAATGTACCAGAAAAATAGTTCGGCAGTGCTAGCAATGCAACCTTTTTTATTATTTTATTTATTTAATTTTTTTATGCAGTCTGGTTTTATGAAGTAGTGAACACTTCTCCAGAGACTGACTGGTTTCTATACAAAGTATCAGAGCCTTGGCAGGTTTAACTTTGGCCCATATTGATTTTAGCATCAAAGCTTACCAAAACTATCCGCAATAAGAAATTCTGTTGATTTCAATAGAAGTTAAGCACTAACTCTTACATTTCTTTTTTAAAAATGAAAGTAAATATTTGACAAAAAGGAAAAGGTTTAGCTAATCACTAACATAAATTAGACCTTGTAGATATGATTATTAAAGAATATTCTGTTATCAAAGAACAAGGGCCAATTTGTTAAATTGTTTGATTAAAGATATATTTCAGTGTGATGCACATAGCATTTTCTCTATCTCAAAGCATTAGTCAGGTTGTGTAATGACCTATTTCCCGTAGCAGCTTCTTCTCTAGGACACTGGGACCCTGGTCACAGTGTTTTCTAATTAAGGGAGAAGAGTAAGGAAACTAAGGAGGAGGAATCTGTATCTTTAAAAAGCTTTTCTCATTCTTCCCTCTGCCTCTGAAACATAACCCTAAAACTGAAGTGACCAGCTTTTGCTAATAATAAACATGAAGGTGGATGAAGAACCTCTCCATTCAGTATTATAGGTCCATATAGTGAGGAAACCATTGCATTTCTGTACTTGCATGCATGTACCTGTATGTATAACCTCGGTGCAAGCATATGGATTCCATCTGCTGTATGTCCGATGTAAGGCCTGGTGAGCCCTGTGCTTAAGATGTTCCCTTAGCACTTAAAGCAAGTATAAAAACTTGCCTAATAACCTAAAGAACTGCTTGGATGTCTTTAAAGAGCAGCAATGCATGACTAAGTTTAGAAAACCTGGTGGCATATCTTTGCATAGTGAATTCCTCTGTGTGCGTCTGAGTAGGACAGAACATCTAAGACCAAAGGAAAGAGAGAGGTGGAGTCTGTTACTGTTGATGCTAAAATAAGTAATTCTTTAGATAACTGCCTTTGATTCACTAAGCAACTGTAAGCAAATTGCTACACAAAATATATAATATAAACTTGGACAGTTGATTTGCACCGATTGGCAGGATTCTTTCCTGCACATCTCTGACAGCATGAAATACTCTTCAAGTGTACATTACCCCGCATGCTAGTGCAGAATTAGCATAACATTTTCCTTCCTCTGAAATTTCAGGTGCTTTGCCTAGAGGAAAAGCCATGTGGATAATGCTGCTCTGTGTTGCAGTTAACTCCAGGTGACGTAACAGTCCCTTAAAATCACTGCTAGCCAGTGAAATTCAGAGCAGCTACCAAGTATAATTATGACTTGGGGCCATGCCTAGAACATGCACAGCCCACAACCTGGCTGCTGGCTCACCACCGAGCAGTGGTGTGTGCTGCAGGTGGCCGGGGTGGCTGGGAGCTCCCCTCCTGACAGACAGCCTCAGAACAGCACCTCTGGCTGCTGCTGAGCCCCTGGGAGAGGTTTCCGTCCCTAAAATCTGCCAGCATGGGTGGATGGAGCCGCATCAGACTGCCATGGCTATATACTAGGAGTCTGCCAGAGTTTTATTAAGTAGTTCCTCTGTCCGTAGCTGCTCGTTCCCTCCTCTTTTCCAGAAGTTACCCTCTATTCAGTTTTGTTGATTCAACCTTTTGTGTCTGCTCTCTGAAGTACATAGCCAAGCTTCATATGCTCTTAGGCAGCACAGCTGTTTTCAAAACTTTGTCGTTGTCCTGTAGTTTATAGGCTCTTCAGTTGTGCTGATGCAACTGCTCGTGCAGCCATGCTGTAAACTAGATCTGGGCAATGATCTGGCTTATAAATGTAAAGGAAAAGACTTCTTGAAACGAGGCTTTGGAATTTTTTTAAGCCGTGTCATTTCACTGATCTGGCTTTTGGTGTTGTCTCGCAAATAGCATAACGAAGGGGACTTAAACTGCAGTGAGGAGAGGAACTGAGAATAGAGAAGGATGATGGGACACATGCAGCTGGCATGTTGGGGGCAGGGGACTGCTAGAACCTCGTAAATTAGCATTGCTGTTGGTGGAAGAATAGCGTGAGCAATGGCCTAACCCAGCTCTGTCAAAATAATTTGGTTTAAAAGACACCTTCCTATTAAAAGCGTTTAAGTTAACGAGATCACTTTGACAGAACTGGGTTAGGGAGTGGCTGCCCATGCAATTGGCTGACAGATGAGAGAGGCAGTGAAGCCTGGTCTGGGCATACCAGGGCATGCAAGTGCCCTGGCTAGTGGGCGCTGCAAGCACATCTTTCCTACTGCCTGGTAGGGCACGTGGTTGCACTCTCAGTCCCTCTTCACCTCTCACTAAGGTGAAGAACTGTTTCTTACTTTAATTTTTTTTATGCATGTAAGTAGTCTTTATGCACATGAGTAATCTACTGGAAAGTAATTGTTGTTTATAGCAAAAAGTACTCATTGTTTTGCAGGAGAAACATGAGATGGCTGCAATTTAAAATCAAGTTCAGGTACAGCAGAGTGGATATGTGCTGGAAACAGGATGGGCGTGTAGCAAAGTTAGGGGACAGTGATGGCGTGATTATTTGTTGGTTATGGTGTCTCGATCTATTCTGATGGACTTTGGTTTTGCTCTGCTTTAATGACAAATTAAAATCTTCATTGCAGTTCTCTTACAAGTAGGAATGATTCCTACAAGTAAGACTGAAATGCTAGGGAGTGCGAAGGCCTTGTATTTTTACTGTTGAAAACTTAAGGCTTTCTGGTGCTGCTGAAAGAGGATCAATGGAGGAAAGATAATTGTGCTTCCCATGGTGGGAAGGCTTTGCATCATGTTGCTGCAATTGATGGAAAAGGACCCTGTCTGAAGCCTGGAGAAATGGGACTGGGAAGCCTAAGTGGTGGTGCCTAAGTGGTGGTGCAGCCCGTACCTGCAGTACTGAGGATACCTAAAGAGTGTAAAGAACAGGAAGAGCTGTGTGAAGCCAAAACAAAACCACAAAAGATACTGTAGCTGGTGTGGGGACAGAAAGGCAGGAAACAGAGAAACAGTTGGGGGGGGGGGGGGAGGGGCAGGGCTGGGGGGGGGTGGCTGACGGGGGGAGTAATTTGAACAATAACAAGGAATTCACAGATGTTAACAAAGAAAACGCCAAAAGGTACAAAATACGTATGTCTGTGTGCAGGCCATGAAGGTCCCGAGTTTGCAGCCCTATTGACAGGGGAAATGCAATACCTGATCATGAGCTGTGGGAGACTTGTGATAGTGTAAAGAGAAACTCAATGTTGCTTAATGAATTCCAAATAAAGGAAGTCACAAGATGTACATTTTTGTTAAGGGCACCTGATTAACCTTGCCATTTTATTCTCCTAATCTATATGAAAATCATTACCCACAGCTCAAATCATTTGGCAGAAATAAGGATCCTTATTTTTGGCAGAAATTAAATTCAATTTATTCTTTTGGACACGAAAGCCCCCGTGGGTCAGATGGAATTTCAAGGCTCCAAAGGAGACATGCAAAATGCAAAGGGTGCCTGCCTGCTGCCACGCCCTGCTAGCTGGAACTCTGGGCGATGGGTAAATGAACACCTGTCATCTATTGTTGGAGGCTGCTTGTGTTGTGATGCAGGTTGGCCTGTACTGAATAAGCATCAAGGGTAGGGATTATGGACAGAGAGATCTAAAACATTTCCACTGGAACTCCATTGACTTTATGTATCATTTACCTCATCATATAGTGACAGTTTGATATCAGTCTTCTGAATGCACGTTAAAGGATTCGTTTAGTGTCCGAAATCTAAAACGTTCTGTAAACTCCACAAAAACTTGCTCTAGGTATACATCACCAACTTTTCTCTGGCATCTATAGTGTAATTGATTTAAATAAAACAGCGTTTCAAGTTTTTTTTGTGTTCTTTTTTTTCCTTGTTTTTTTTTTTTTTTTTTTTTTTTCTGTTTTTAACTTAATAACAGCTGTTTAGTAATCGATAAAATATAACCTAATGAAATAGTGAGGTTGAAGGGCTTAGCTCTTGCTTATCACTATGAATAGTAAGGTAAATGCAGAATTAAATAAAAAAAAAAAAAAAAACACCTTTGTTGTAGATCTTACGATGACCCCATATGTCTCTTATGTGAACAAACACTAGAGTGGCTGTAAAATCTCAAACTAAGATCATGGTGTAAGTCAACGCACTAGCATTGTAATGAAGTGGTTTACTTGAGATAGATATTCTGTGGTTTGAAATCTAAAAATAAATTGATTTTTTTAAAGCTTTTTATGATCTTACTCTGCTTCTTTTTCACTAAGCAGTTTATATATAAAGCTACATTTTTTTAACCTTTGTTGTTTTTTTTTTAACAAATCTACTACATTCCAGTGGCTACATTTTAAAGCTACAAGCTGACTCTAAAATAACTGCAATGAAATTATTTCAGATATGCTAGGAACCACAAAGCTTCCCACAACAGGTTACACAAAAAGAGAACCCTCATCAGTTAGAATATCAACTATGACTACTGTCATACCTCATTCTGACTTGTCAAAATGAATTTTCTTGTACTAGTAATAGAATAATATTTTTCTAAAAGTTTATCAGCACATAGAATAAGTGGAAAACAAACTGCTTAGCTTTATCCCTATTTCTCTGTAAATTATGCATGGAGAACCAAATTTACAAATAGTCTTACATGTTTGAAACATAAGACGGTTTTCTGAACCTCTGCTATCTGGCATAGTGTGACACTTCTTTTCATCTATTTGTTATATTCTTTATATTTTAAATAGCACTTTCCCCTGTCAGTGGCACATGACCAACTGAGGCTGTTTTGTAAACAGCTTTTCTGAATTAGAGTTGTATCTGTAGCTGCATATATCATGTGCTATACTGGGAAATCACTTAGAGAACGGTGAGGTTTTGTTAATGAAAACAGCCCAGAGCCATTTTGCTTTTATCAAAAGCAACACAGTTTTATGAAGCTGGAAAGATGGTCTTTTAAGGGCCATGTGCTGGTACTCTCCCAGTCACTTAGCACGAAGTAGTTTTGGCTTCTTGGAGTAACTTCACCATCAGTCCATGCTCATCACTCCTTTAGACCCTGGTGTAACATGAGAAGGGAGAATATTTCTGCCATTTTTTCCTGACTCCAAAAGCTCCCTTTGCATGCGTCTGTTTAGTAGTGTTACAGTAGCCTGTTTAAGGAGCCTTATCGTGTGCTCCTACACATCTAAACCAGAGGATTATACCTGATTGTAACTCAGCGCTTCTTGATTTTCCTATTAGACTATGAAAATTGCAGGGACAAGCATTTAATGATGCATTCAATTGGTTCCCAGCTACATACATGGTGTTCTGCACCCAGGAATGGAGAAGGAAATTTATTTCCAAATTTGGACAAGAGATTTGGGGACAGTCCAATCTCCATGCATTGTACAAAGTAAATGCCACTGTTCACTGACAGAGCAGCCTAATGAGAGTCTGTTTCTCAGAAAGTTCCAACAGTCTAGGTTCAGCTGTAGAGATACTTACCAAGCTCTACTGTTAGAGGAGGATTATGTTTCCATGAAGTACATGGATCCGTGCAAAAGATTATTATTAATATTTTTTTACACTGCACTGCCTAGCACCTGCCTACGGGAAAGTTGGCACATGAGAATCTCTTACAGTTTCACGTTCACTGTGCTTGCATAATGGTACCCTTCCCTGGACTATTTCATTGAGTTAGGTCTGATGACATGGTGTGTGCATTATTAATATTTTTGGTGTGCTTTTGATTCGATTGCATTAAGGTATTGCTGAATAGGGAACTACCATGAGGACAGTCCAGTCACAGCGAGGCTTGATGCATTAGTGCTGGGGAATAGGACCGAAATTTGCTGGGATAAGTGAAGAGTAACAGGCAGGAAGTCTGGGGGTGGAAATGAGGAGTGATGCACTGAAGTGAACTTAATGCTTGCCAAAGATTCAGAGTAGCAGCTTGAAAAACAAATATCCTGTTCTTACTTCAAACAAAAATGTTTCTATGAGCATCATAGTGTTTTATCTCATTTGTTTCATCTCTTTTAGAAAAAGACAGCCTGTGCAGATTAATTAGGAATTGTTTTCAAAAAGCCTTTTGAATATGAAAGAGGTGCTTTACTTTATTATTACTTGGTCTTGTGAGTAGAAAAAAAAAAAGAAACCACTATAGCAATTTGAACTGGAAGAGTAAGAAAATCAGTCATGACCTACTTTGCTTCATTTTAAGGCTTTCAGGGACAAAGGTATAGCATAGTAGTTGGTTTCTGGTGGGCCTCCATTTCTGGGTCAAACATCACTTTGGATATAAACACTGGAGCTCCTCAGCGATGGAAAAAGACTCTTCAATTGTGCTTTCAGTTTATTGTCCCCGTTTTGAGTTTAATCCTGGGTACTGGTTGAAAATGATGGGTATTACTCTGTTTTACAGTGGTCTTATTTCTCCTGTGTTTCAATTCTTGCTCCATTGAAAGAATGAGAAAAACCTGTCTCAATGCACACACGCACAAGTCCACTCATGCCACAAGGATCCCACACAAACAAACTGTGCAATGCTGTCATTTCAAGTTTGGTTGATTCTCTCTTCTCCTACCTTCTACAGCCAAACGTGCTCCAAGAAATCTGGCCTTTTAACACGTGCCAGACAGTGGCAGCAATAGCCTCCCTTTAATTCTTGAGACCAAAAGTACTTTCAGAGGTGATTTGGCAGACAATTCCCATTGAGCAATTTGAGTGTTTGCTCCGTGTCCTTTTCTCTTCTCTGGCGTTTAGAGAAGGTGGAAATATTGAAGACCTCTCTTCCTTCTCTCACATTTTTCCCAAAAATTCATTGCAAAAGCACATTGTATTCTCTGATTTCTTTTCTTTCCATCTCAGTTGGCAATGAGGCCTAAATGATGTTTCTAAGCTACACAGTTACTTCCGTAATGGGTATTCACCTCATTCTTGATGCATTGTCAAAGCACTGCGCTATTAGCTTACCATTCTTCCATGGTACTTGAGATATTGAGTTTTAGTTTGATAACAGCTCTTCTCCCCTTTTAAGAAGACAAGTTTCTCACAGTTTCAGATTTTCATGCAATACATTTCACAGTTGCTTTGGCAATTACTGAAGTTTAAAAAAAATGACTTTTTACATTGTTTGCTTTTAAAATAACAGCTAACATTTATTGGCATAATTCACATCTTCAAATATGTTCCTCCATGAGCGTGTCTGAATCCAAAAAATAAAAAACACAACCCAGCCCCCAGTAAACAGCCCCTGCAAGATTTCTGTAGTTCAACAACACTAGAAACTCATTTTAAAGGGAAAAAAACAACCTCGGGTATGGTGTAAGTTTGCGAGTAGGCAGTTCTGCCTTCCTAGTATACAGTGGTTTCTCTTGAGATTGCTTGGATATGAATCAGTCAATGAAAATGTATCAGGAATCTTTTTACAAAACTCCAGCCTCATTAGAGTAGCTGTAATGTAGCCCTTCTCCCTGAGCTGTGCTGCATTTATCTTGCTAAGTGATCTATGGCTGCGTTTCAGGTTTTGCCAATCACCATGGCATTAGCTAGCCCTGCTATGTTAACTTGCTTGTCCATTTCAGGGAACATTTATGCTGAGGTGAGACCTGATGTGGCCTTCTAATACACAGAAGGGTGGGTGGAGAAAGACAGACAAAATGCTCCCAAGTGTCTACCGAGGAAAATGTCTTTGGAATCAAATCTGACTGCGTGTTTTCTCTGAAAGTGAGAGAGAGACACCGAGAGTCCTATAGGGCAGACGTACATAAATGAGCTTACCTGGGCTTTGGTAGTGTTCCGTTTTGGGAATCATGGATTTCGCAGTGGACTTACCAGCCTTGTTCATCTACTGGGTTGTGAAGGTTTTGCTGAGCTCTGTGCTGTTGCAGCTTGATGATTACTGATATGAGAACGTACTACTGGAGCTTTACACGCTTAGCAGAAGCAAATCTATTTCTCTGGTGGAGGAAAAGAAGATAAGTCTATATGGAAGATCATTATTTTATTTGACTTCTCGTTATTTGAGGTGCTAAGCGTTTATGACCGCATAAAAAGTACAGGCTAGTAATAGGGCCAGAACATCTTTAGGCTCCAAGACAAACTACAAGTAAAATGTGTTCCTGAGTGTGTGTGAATACTCATCTGGGTCTTCCCTCACTATTGCAGGCAATGAAGGAATTTGCAGAACTGCTTAAGTTTATTTGTTTGTTTTAAACTATTTAATATACACTAGTATTGCATACTACAAATTGAAAACCTAACGTGGCTTGTTTATGATGTAAAAGTAAATGAGATCTTTCAGAACACTTTCCTAAGCTCTTTAGTCACTGATATGACCTTTTTTTTTCTCCCCCCACCAGGAATCTTTAATGACTGGAAAACTCAATGGATCATGTTTTTATAATCTAAGCTATTTTTACATTGACTGTGCTGTAAACACATGGAGGAGCTGTAAGTAAATGTTCTGTACTGCATGATGAATTGGATTGCTACAGTCTGGAGGAAAGCAAAATAATAATTTCATTTCTGTGGTGATTTGCGTAGCTTGTGGTACAATGCCAGAAAGACTAACGGAAATGCTTATGGATACATGGACTCCATTAATAATATTATGGATTACTGTACTTCCTTCCATTTTTATGGCTCCAATGAATCAATCTCAAGTACTACCAAGTGGATCCAGTACAGGACTAAAAAGGCTAACTGAAGAACAAAGGGTTTTGAACCGCTCCAAGAGAGGCTGGGTTTGGAATCAAATGTTTGTATTAGAAGAATTTTCTGGACCTGAACCAATACTAGTTGGCCGGGTAAGGCAACATTCATTTTTTTTTTCTCTGAATATGTAAATGTATAGCTTGTGAAGGTCTTCAGTCATTTGAACTCTGCTAAGAAATTCAAATTTGAGGTGCTCTGTCATTCTGAAATTCTTCCCTAATATACATAAATTTGTGCTTTAAATATGTTTTTCTGGTTAGTTAGCCCACTATTTGCTCTAAAATTATACATATTTCATTTTTATGACAAAAATGCATGAGCATGTACACATCCTTTCTTTTATATCATTAGTCATCACTCTGCATCTCTATCAGGTGCAGACTCTTCACTAAAGCAGCTTTTAGTAATACGTTACTTTGATTTCAAAATATGTTCCTATTTGTTCATTCAAAAAGGTTGTTACTCTTATAGGTCATTTTCTGTCTCCAGTCTGATTACACAGAATGTAGTTATGCTTTGAGGATTTTGTAAAAACAATAACAGAAAAAAAAAATCACAAAGCAAAGTGTGGTATATATGGCAAAGTACAAGGTGCTAGTTTATAGGGAAATTCTGATATACATGCATATGAAATAACATTATTGTGACAGTTTTTTTAGTTTAGTTTCAAAGTTAGGGAGACGAAAAGAACAGAAGGAAAATTACCATGTTTTTCCTTGTGTTCTAGTTTGACTGTTGCCTTAAACCTCTGATTCTTGCCATGCATTAGCTTATTCATAGCTCTGTGTGTTACCCCCAACCAGTGAATCAGACTTGCACTTTCTCTAAAAAGAGATCATGTGCCATCTGCATTCACAAGGAATGAATTATCTTAGAATTACTCTTAGGAAAGAATTATCTGATCCTGAATACGTCTGGCCTACAGTGAGAAATTATAAATACTGTGTATGTTTATCTCTAAATTTCAGTTCCTTTTTAAAAAAACAGGCAAATTGATGTATTTCTTGGCCACTAAAATTGTGTACCAAACTGATGGATGCAAACCAAACTGATGGATGTCAATTAACCTTGTGATAATTTTGGAAATTCTCTGGGTAAATGACCAGCATATAGGATCATGTAGAGAGTATCAACCACTATACCTATTATCAAAGAAATTATAGGTCAAGCATATTTCTAAGTTTTCCCTACTGTATTCAATTTGTAGCCTAAACTTAGGGTCAGACAGCATAATAAACTTTAGATCCAGTAGCTATCAAGAGCTATGTTAATTTACATTTAGATAAGGTATTGTTGATCTGTTCTCATTTGTTTTTCTTTGGTCAGAAAAATCTCAATTTCAGAGGGACAGCAATATGCTTATTTCAGATGTTAAAATATTTTCTTAAACTATTTTCTCCAACCTGTTCTTTTCAGAGTGTGTTATTACCTATTTACGTAAGCTTTTAAAATAATTTTCAGTTGATTTTAAGTAGTTGGGGAGATTCCTTAGTTTGTGCTTTGTAATAGTTTGATTTTAAAGGCGCATCTGAGTCTTGAGATTTCTACAATATAAGGTGTTTTTTTTTTTTTTTTATGGATATAATATCCTGAATTGTTCAAGTCATTAGTGAACAGAAGCCGGTGGGTTAAACAAAGCCAAACCGATAAAGACATTATCCCATCTTCTGCTGGCATTTAGAATAGAATTAGCTACTCTAAAATGCTGTGACGGTCTATTTGTTGAGACTGCTGCATAATTAAAACACCACATGATATAGATGGAAAAGAGCAAAAAGTGAAATTTGCTCCCATAGGGAGAAATCCATGGTTTATTCCTGAAAGTGGCTTAAAACATTCTTGTAATTATCACTCTCTTTTTAAAAAAATTAAAAAATAAAAAATCATCCATATTTCTGATTTTTTTCCCTAAGGTTTGAGTACTACAGACACTTTCAAACTCTGCTGTAGTTGGTGGCCACAGAAGTCCTCCACATCTTGCCGAGATGCTCTTAGTCCTTCCTGACTTTAAAGTAGCAACTCCCTCAATCATAGTTCATGGCAATCCTTCTTCCCAAAACTTCAAGGTGTACAGAATGTCACGAGCAAAGTGCTCTCCTTTTCCATGAAGCTGGGCTATGTTTTGTCCTCTGTCACCCTCATGGTTTCTTATCCAGTGCAATTGAAAAACAACCTTCTTTTCAGAACTCAGTAGATTTGCACTTACCTAGTTCCTCCTCATGTCTTTTCTACTTATATTCTTCCTCCAACCTGTCCATTTTGTCCGCTGCCAAAGGATTTTGCACAGCTGGGGTATCTCCTTCATTCTGTGCCTTTCTTTAGCAAGTATTTTTTTTGCCATATGACCTACCATTATTTAATTATTTGTTTATTTATTTCATCAGACTTTGAATACAGCCCACTCCATAAAATATTAAGCCTCTCTACAATAATTCGCTATAGCATATTATGGAGCGAATGCTACCAAACGTGTATGCTACCCGATAAACTGTATTTTCTGGGCATAGATGTGGTTCTGTGCCATTTTAGAGACAGTGCTGCCTGTAAGTTCCTTTTACATGTTTGAAGAACTAGTTTAATCTCCAAACAAATATATTCTTTCACAGTTCAGTGCTTCAAAGGGAACATTCTTGAAGCAAATCTAATTATGTAGATTTTGGTTGCGCATTTTGTCTCCTTATACACTATTACAGAGTGTAGATGGTACTTTTCATAGTCCTATGTAATTTGTATGAACAGGTAATTAGAAAAATACGTTTCTGCACTAACAGAAATAGTATGCACACAAGCAGAATTTAATCGCTGTTTTCAAGTACAACTTTACAGCACACTTCTCATCCCTAAAGAATTGCTAAGCATAATATTGATACTTAAATAATGCTTTTCAAGTCAGTGGGTGGAAAGGCAGTGACTAGAAGCATGCAATTCTAATGGAATGGAAACATACATCAGCAAAATAAAACTGAAAATTGATATTAATTAAATACAAACACAACACAAATCAATTTCTAAATAGAAGCCTGAATATAGAGTCCGTGCATTCATTCTGTTAGTTAAAAAGATCTCATGTTAAAGTTTCTGAAATACTGAGAAAGTTTAGTAAGACTGAATTTACAGAAAGAGGTAATATCTTTTATTAGGCTGCTAGGTTTTTCCAGGAGAAACAGCTTCTAGGCATAAAGACACTTCTTCAGAATTTTAAGTGTTGCAGTACAACTGCACAGTCTTCGAAGGCACATACTCATTGCTGTTCTGCATGAATATATATTAATAAATGTGTTCTCATTGTATTTGCTGTAATAAATGAAGTAATCAGGGATGAGACAAATAGGAGATTTAATGTGAATTCTTTTATAAAGCATGGTAGTTTTCTGCAGTGACAAGTAAAGGACGTGAGAGTATCTTTTGCTTTTATTCTTGAAGTTCTTACAACAGGTTTTAACAAGATGCACTTTTTATGTCACTTTTCACCATTAGATTGAATAGGACCAAGTTCAAACTTAAAATTAGCAGCTCTACTGGAGTTCACACACCTGTTAAAAAAAAAGTATATGAATACTTTTATCCTGAGTGATTTCAGAATATAGGAAGTTTCTTGTTTCCTTTTTTAGTCTGTACTAACATTGCGTTGTAGTTTGGCACATAGTATCCTACATTCCATATTGTTTTTATCTGTACAGGAAGAACTCTGTATGTGCATTTTGAGAAACCTACGAAGTAACCTTTTTCCTGTTGATGTGACCTACTTGGAATGAGTTTGATTTTGTTTGCAGCAATACAATGTAGAAAGGTAGATTTACAAATACCCTTTTGTACTTCTCTTTCTTTGCTTCATCCTCGGAAACGGGTACATGCTTTCCAAAGCTATTCGATCTACTTTAGAAGACTCCATACACTGTATATTGCTGTCAGCAGTTTGCAGACCTCCCAGTGGCTGACAACCTCATTCAACTGTAGAGTGATATGTCTTGTGACACTGTATGCTGTCCTTGTGGACTTGATTAGTTAGATAGAACTTTTACTTGATATACACTGCTGCATTTTCTCAGTCTCCTCTGCATGCATTTACTGCACCATGGCAGATGTGCTATGAAATCTGTGGTGTAGCAAATGCCACTGTTCTTTCGCTGGAGACAGCCACTGAATTCTCAATGAAATAGGTAATATAGTTAAGAAGCATTAAGAAATTAGGTTTTGAGTATGCTATTTTAGCTCCTGTTTTATGGTAAATGTGATTTTTTTGTTTTTGTTTTGATTGCTGCTTTTTTCTTTTTTTTGTGTGTGTGTGTGTGTGTGTTTTAAATGGGATAGGACACAGTTTCATAGACATTTTCAAGCAAAAACCGTGGATAGTTAATGAATTAATGGCTGTCATTTGTAAGTACAGTGCAAAGAGAGAACATAAAAGAAGATGAAGGTGACAAAAGTCCTTGTCTCATATTCCCTGACTTAACACTAAATGAACCAGCAATTGAGTCCAGCCACAGAAGAACACATCAGTCAGATTGGTGCTGTTTCCGTGGTATCACTGCTCCTGGAGTACTCCCCAGTTTCTCCCAGACCTTCCCCAGACGTTTTTAATTTACCTATTTCCAGTCTCCAAGTAATATTTTTGCACGTTTTGCATGCCGTCTGTGATGAGATTCATGAAATGACCAGGGAAGACCTGCAGCTCTGTCATGCACAGCCGCAAAGTCACATCTGTGGCTTGTGGTCGGCAGTAGGGCTGTGCTAGCTCTTGGGAAGTTGCTCTGAAATCCCTGGACCGGGATGGAAACAAACCCCACTGAGTTAGTGAGACTCAGACAGAATGTGTCCAGGTCAGCTCTTTCCTGTGGTGGAGTCTCCTGTAGTTTTTAATCTGTGACCAGGGAGCTTGTCTTCCTTCCTTCTGACTTGCATGACATGTCTCTTTTCACTCCATTAAATGGAGATTTCTGTATGGTTTGTAGAATCAGGGAGCTAGGCAACTCCTGCTATTCAGAGCAATGAAGATTTTTCCCTTGATATATGGCACTTAGGTCCAGGCCTTTAGAGGAGAAATAATTTTCCTGTAGGAGGAGCAGTAGAGAGGCATGATGTTTTTACAGTTACATGCTTCAGGCTGTGCTACTGTAAAAACCAAACCTGGAAATGCAGAGAGCACTTATAAATAGCTTCAAGCTGTATGTTCTACATTATACATGTTTTATACAATCTTTGATTTCATTGCCAACATACATTATATCTCTTAACAGGGAAATGGTAGAATCTTACTTTTAAAAAATTTTAAATAGTTCTGTTGAAGTCCAAGGGATACATATATGCAAAGCAAACAAGGTTTTAATTAAACAAATTCTTTCCATATGTTTTGATTTTTTATTCCTGCAGTGAGCTTGTCTGCCTGAAAATGCTGTAGTGCTCAGTGATACAAAACAGAAATGTATACACCTAAGGATCTCATTACTTTAGGCATGAATTATGTGCTGTTTCCCTGAATGGAAGAAATCATGGTGAAATATAGGTGTAGTAAAGCCCTAGCATAGGTTTCATAGGGTATTATATGGTCCTATGTTAATGCAGTGTTAATGCAAAGTTTTCACACTCAGATCCTCCACTTTTCCTTCTTTTCTAATATACGCTTGTATATTTGCTAGCTATGATTTAAATATATGCCATAAAGTATTCAATATCTGAAATGTTGCAAAGTCAACATTGCTTTCTGAGCCCTAGATTTTTGTTGTTTTGCAACCATAATTACACACTAATTTTCCTACTTACAGTTAATAAAATCCCAGAAGCTGAAATGTATCATTTATTTTTCCACTGTATTCTTTATGGAAAACACTAATTCCCTGTGCCTCTTTTGTGCTTCTGAAGGAGATGGGATGGCTGTATACTTCACAGAACACTCCTGTTTACATGGGCTAAATCAGCTTAGTCAGCAGGAGTATAAGTAGCTCTGAGAAAAGCTCTTCTTAATTAAATATTGCTGTAAAGCCAATAAATATAGTATACAACATTTTATGTAAGCCTGATGAAAGTAGTATTTTCGAAACAAATATTCCTGAGTCTGCACAAATTCCATTAGTTTCTTTTTAACTAGGGACAGGCTCCAAGAAATATCTTCTTAAAATGTAATAAATTTAAAGAAGGATGAACAGTGTGAATCTCAAATCTCATTTCAGTATGTTTCTGGGAGTATCACCTACTAAGGTTGAACACTTTCATGTTCCTCCATCTCCAATCTTAGGGCAATATATAAACACAATTTGAGTTACAACTTAGAACACTTGCTTGTCAGCTAATACAGCTGGATTGGTAATAACTTCAAAGAGATATTTCATCAGATGCCTCCTATATTTCTACTTTATGCTATTAGAGCAGTAATGTAAGAAAGTGGCAAATAACCACTATGAGCCACTAAAATGGAAGACGCTTTAAGGAATGTCTGACAACACCAGATTGCTTATGAATCCTGCAGAATAAAGGGTCAATCTGCAAAACACCAGGCACCTTCTGAGCCATCTGTATTTTCTTTTTTTCTTTACGAAAGTGGGAACGCCTCTGTGATGTGATTTGCATATTGAATTTTAGACTTCATAGACAATAAGTATAGAATAACTTTGATTTTTTTCTTAAAAAAAAAAAGAGAGAGAGAGAGATGATTTATATATAGTGGATGTAATTACAATGTCTGCTTAGGCATTTGGGTCTCCTAATGTTACTTTAACATTATTAACACTTAGGTTTCCTTGTCATATTGTTCTAATGCTGCGAAAATTTCTAATGTTCCGAAAAAAGCAGGTAACACTGAAAATTGTTTTTGCTTGTGAAGAATTAGAACCTTGTGTACTTTTGCTCAATATATTGATCTAAACGTTTTATCTTTCTCTCAATGAATTGAAATGTTTTCCAAGTATACATGCAAAATGCTGATGTGACAGTATAAAAAATTAAGTAGAGCCTTCCACATGATATTCTGCAGATGTCCTATGGTTGTTTGGGCTTTCCAGCATTGTTTTTTAAAATGGTTTTCAATTTCTACCTGTAGGGCCCACCTCTGGTGCTGTCAGGATGCTTCAGTTCCAGTTGTCAATTTAACAACCAATTAGTGCCAATTGTGATGGTGGTTTTTTGCTAAAAGTGCGTCCTTTCTGAACTTGACAAACATATTTCCTGTATGCACTGAAAAGCTATCAGATAATAGTGACTTCCCCAAAGTGACAGGACACGTTGCCTTTTGACCAGTAAAGTGAATAGTTGTATTTATTATTATCAGGTCCTGATATGTTGTTCCTCAATATGTCAATGCTTCTTGTAATGAAAACCTTAAAAATAATTTTGCATTAAAGTGAGAAACACTTTGGGACTAACTCCTTTAGTGTCCATAGGCTTCCAGACAGATCTCTGGAGCTGCAGTGGGTAGCACCTCATGAGCTGAATTACGTGAGAAAGGTTTATCTTTTAGCTGGTGGACATATATACATATTTTGTATGTAATAAATATACATTTGCAGTAATCACAAGAAAAAATAGTTGTATGTGACAATACTAGGAAAGAGTTTGCATAAATTTTGTTTATTGAAAATTCTGTTTTAAAATTTTTGATTGGTGTAGTAAAGGGAGAGAAGAGAAAGAAGGGAATAGCACACATGCAGACAACCAAGGACTTCCCAACTGAGGGGCTTTTGTTTGTCTGTGGTGGATTTTTTGGACAAAGCTGGGGATGCTGATGCTGTGCAGCTTAATCTGGATGTGAAGTACTAAGCTTCATTACAAAAAAAAAAATGTTGCAATACATACTTTAGGCAGTGCTTAAAGGTAACTATTGTTTAAAAGCAATGCATGGCATGTGGCATTGAAAATAAATGTAGACCATTTTCCTAAAGAAATTCAAGCAAATATGTATGTATCTGAATAGCCTCTTGGCGATCCCTGAGGAGCACCTGTAGCGATATAGAGTAGTGTAAAACTTTCCCTTCTCCTGAGGACTCTCTATTAGTGTAAAGATTCCACTTTCATAATTTCTTTCAAAGCCTTTATTTTACAGCAGTCATGCCAGCAGCTAAGGAAAAGTAAGCGTAGCTCTCCCTGGAGACTCTGCCTCTCCTGAATTAACCGGAGGAATCATTAGGAGCAGCATAAGAAATCCCTTTTCTTGTTTCAGGGTCTGAGCTCAATAACTGTTACGCACCCAGCCCCTGGTGAACAGAAGCAAAGCCGAGGGTTTGTGTTTCAACTTGATGTGCTGTGCATTGCCTTGAGATCGCCTCAATGAGAGGGAATGTAGTGAAATAAAAGCCTGACTCAGAGACAATCACTGGAGGCAAGGAGCCTGGTTTTAGGTAGAACCAGCAAAAGAGATGTCTTAGCAGTTCAGAGTGCCCTACTCATCTGCTGGTTTAAATCCAGAAACCACCTTATCTAACTTTCTTCTCCCTTATTGAGAGAATGACTTACATAGAATAGGGGTATTGTTACCAAGTGAGGAAAGGTAAATTTTAGTGTGTGCAGAACTGGTGGTGGCATGAAGACATGAAGAGCACTGCAGATTAGGGAGGCTTTCTGGGGAGGGAGTGAAGGGAATTGAACCAAACCATAGCTCTTTTGTCACATTGTTTTCTAAGGTCATCTAGCTACAAGTATCATTAAGAGCCATGAGATGTTATACCTAGAACCTAAGAAATCAGAAAACTGAATGAAAACTCATTTTTTGAATAATTTGAGATGATCTACAACATGATCATGCAATGTGATCCTGTATGTTAAAGCATGATGCAAAAAGCCTAGAATCTGCTACTACTCAACTCAAATAACTTAATGAAAATCTACCATATTATAACAGCATAAATTTTCTAAATATAATTACCAACATATTTGCTATTCACTGTTTACTTATTTCTTTTAAAGCATCCGTTTTGTAGTCAACCTGTTCTCTAATTATTATGCAGTCTAAAACATTTAAAGTAGACCACTGGCACACAGCAATTCCTATTGTTGTCTTGTCATGCAGACAAGAAAATATGGTGTCCAGAGGCAAAATGTTTGTGCTTCTTCCTTCATGCAAAATCATCTGAAAAAGACTTAATGTCAATACAATATTTCAAATTATTAATTTATTTCTGCTAATTAATAGGACTTGATTATTTTGCTGGGTAATCCCACATACTTGCTAGAATACTTGATATACTGAGAGCAGGTGCTGATCTAAATATACAAGGATTTTTACTTCTTATCGAGTTTTCATACAAATGAACAACAATTTAAAGCAAAAACATATAAAGTATATACCAGGATTTTACCTGTCAGGAAAAAGAAATATAGACAGAATTGAAATTTAAGCCGTGCCTATTTTTTAGAGAATCTCAATGTGGACTTGGTTCTCGAGTGAATTTTTAAAACATTGTACATGCCCTCAAAGAACTCAAAGGGGCATTTTTATAAAGTGAACTACAGCAAATGGGGAGTGGTTCACTGTAACGGGCAATGTGAAAGCTGTTAATGCTGCCACTTGTATTAAGAAGCCTTAGCTAAAATTTTGCACCATTTTCTTGGGCAGGAGCCAATTCCTGCCTCAAAGCTGTCAGTGAATAGGATATGCAGCCTGTGACTGAGGAGGAAAACATACTGGCAGAGAGGTGTGGGCAGAGAGGCGATTTTGAATGTCTACAGTTGTGCCTCAAGTCCAAGGCATTGCTGTGGGGTGAGCTTTCTGGTCCTCTGCAGCTTCCTGAGATGCTGCTGTCTGCTACCAACCAGCACCAGTATTACAGGGCGTACAGAGCAAATATTACTGGGAAGGCTGAGAAACCATGTAATTGCTTGTCAAGTGCATGGCATGGTCTGTAAGAGATGCATAGTATGCAATTTGTTAAAAAATCAAATGTGATATTTAAATTTACGTTTGCTACTATATATTGTACATAAAGTTCACCAACACTGTGGAATTATCTTGTCTTAAAAATAAAGAAAGACTAAAACTCAAAAGTGTTAGGCAGAATTAGGCTGCTTGTTCTATGTAGAAGGCAATAAAACCAATCATCTGATTAAGTAATCATTTTGTAATCGAACTAAATTGTGCCTCTCTGGAAGACCACCAATAAGCACCACTAAATTACCAATAAGCAAGGGAATGCTAGGAATTGACCAATACATATGTATAAATGAATACTGGGAATTTTAAGGAAAAGTTTTGTGAATAAATGTTTCTATCTAAATCAAATGCATGATGTACAAACACTGTAATAGATGATTCTCTGTGGGACAAATTCTGACGGATAGTAAAGGAAAACTTTAGTCGGGCTGGAGACCCACTTTAAGGTTCACTGCAGTGCTTTGAATGTGTTACTGAAATTTATGCATTTCATATTGTAAAGTGGAAAAATAATAATACAGTTGAGTCGGTATTTACTCCAGCATCTCCTATGCACAGGAGATGCAGTACGTTACAGTACATTTGTAAATTCTGCAAATTGCAGAAAGATTAGAAAGCATAAGAGATACTTTATCCACTCTAAAGCAAGCAAATGTGGCTTTATTTTTTTGAAAGACTTTTTCCAAGATAGTGGCTTTGTGAGAGACGTCCCTTTAGCTGAGGCAGGTTGGCAGTGTGGAAGAATACAAATCCTGATTCCTCTGATGCTCCACGTTGTATGTAGGGACTTTGCAAAGCTCCGTAACGCAGGAGGATCTAGGCTGGTGTGGGACCAATAACCAACCTCAGGAGTCTATTTTCTTGATAACCTTCCCACTGTAATAACCTTGATAGAGTCTTCAGAAACTCATGTGTTTCGTTGTCCCCATGTGACCCTATCAAAAGAAATCTCTCAGGATTGTTGGTTTGAAAATTCTTAGGGAAACCAAAATCCAGTAATAGTTAAACCTTAATTTATTCTTTTCTCAGCCACTTACTTTCTAAGTCTCTTGTCCTTTTTATGCTCTTTGATACATTATATTATGGAGCTCGAATTTCTGATTTGTGAAGCTGTATGCTTTACAGTACTGCTTTGAGTTGATAAAAATATCTGGGGGAGGTTCCAGCCTTTCAGATAGTTTGTGTTGTTTCAGATCTAATGGGCCAAATCCATTCCAGATGTGGTTGGGAAAGTCACTAGGCATTAGGTTTGTCTTCACGCACTTTTACTGCAAAGCCACATAGAATGGAAAGCCTTACAGAGTGTCAGGCAGAGGCGAGGAGTTGGAAAAAAAAAGCAAGGATGAAAGGATGATTGCAGTGAGATGAACACTGGTGTACATATGTCGTGCATATGCACAGGTTGATATGTGCCTCTAAGAGAATATTAAGAAGATCCCTGCTAAAAGGCAGGAACCACAATAATCAGTGAATAATTAGTGAAACTTTCTCTTTCCTGAATTAAGTAAGCAAAGGAGCTTAAGAAAGCCATAGCATTCACACAGCTTCCCATCCATGTAGTTCGACCCCTGTAATTTTCATGCTCTTTGGCATGCTTTTAGAAATGCTGTTAACCTTTTCTGTAGTGACTGTACCTTCACACTTGATGCAGCAGTACTGGAAGCTGAAACAGCAAAAGAAATGCACCCAAGATAATTTTACATGGTGTACCACATTCTGCTGTGCATCAGGAAAAGAGCTGCCACTACTTGGAATCTTTTTTTAAAACTTCCCTATTGATCGTAACTGTGATGAAATACTGCATGTGGGAGCTCAAATATTCTTTGCTAGTGCTTCTCATAAATAATTATCATTTATTTCATAACAGAATCAAAAAGCGGAAAGGAGACATATTTTAATTTCTAGAAGTCAGCATGTTTTATCATTATACACCTTACCTACCTAACATTAAAATGGATTCTTTCAGAAGTGCAGTTTGCTCGTTAGGAATGTGTGAAATGGAGTAATTTAAATGAGGAAGCATCCTACATATTTCTAAATCTCTATTATTTTCAGTTGACTCTTAACATGAAACATTTCTTATTAGGCTTGTTTTGAAAGGCATAAAGTTTTTTGGATGTCAAATAAAAGCTGATATGGGTTCATTTGTAGGAATTAGTGATGGGCCATGTAAGCAGGAAAGGCATTCTTGTCACACCAAAATTGTGGAGAGGTTTGTCCTTGGTACTGTTCTGGCCTTTTATTACAAAGAGCAGGAGGAACAGTCAATAACCACTTATTAATGTTTTTCTCTCTCCTTTGTTGTAGCTTTAGGTACATTAGGCTCTCAGTAATTATCTCATTCATAATCCTCTATCACAAGTAATATTTTCTGCATCTTGGGAAGCATAATTGGAAAATATTTTCTTTGAATGTACACTGTTTCTATTCTCTCTTAAATATAACTTTACCCAAGAGTATCTTGCCTAGGAAAAATGAGCAAGCATAATTTTATACAGGTAATCAAATCTCTCAAATGTTGACATATTTTCCTTTATTTCCATGGGACCAAAAGTTAACCTTCAAACAGGCCTAGGCATTAAAAGAATTTCACCACACAATTAGAACTCAAATAAGCTTGTACAAGGCAACTTGAACAGAAGTGCTATTTTGAGTTGTTAGTGCTGTATTTCTCCTACTGGGTATTCTACTCGATTAATACAGAACTGCAGGGGAATATATATATTAGTCTAAGCATTTGCACATGTGTCTCTGTATGTGTGCATATATATAGAACTGTCTAACATAATCAACACTGGCTTATAGCAGGAACTTACTCCCTTTTTTAATAATTCTTTATTTTTTTCCCCACTTAGGACTCAAAACCACATCTTGGTACAGATTTTTATCTTATTAACAAGAGCAAAATAAATGTATAGGGGGAAAAAATGAAAGAAATCAAAGAAATCTAGACGTCTTTAGAATCGTCTTGGTTGCAACACACTGTAGAACAGTTAATTTATTCTAAACCTTCTGACATAAATCATGCTGAAGTGGGAGACAATGAAAGCCATACAGAACAGCAGATACAAAGCTAAGGTCTGTTTTCAGGGAAAGCAGATCCGTTAAAGGGATGCTTTCAAGGCTAGCATACGGTAGACCTACAAGGGAACCTCCCAGACTCTTTTTGTTGTGGAGCTGAATGTTCTCACTTCTATTTTCACTCATTTTGTACCAAGGACTCTCATGAATACATAACCCAGGGAAAGATGATACTGAAAGATGATATGACTCTCCAGCTGTAAACAATTTACCGGGATTCTGGTGGTGTCTAACCCAGCAAAGTAGCTGCCATTTTCACAATGCTTGTTTTAAAGGAGCTGCTAGATCTTTCATGGTGAAGATACATAAATATATACATTTTTTTCTGTTCTAGCTAAGGTTTGGCTTGACATCAGTTACATCAGTTAAATGCAATATTATGCTTGTGTTGGCCATTAAAATATTCAGTAATAAGATATTCATGGTCATGGAATATTCAGCAATTTGCTTTTTAGAGCTGGTGCAAGTATGATTGGAAGAAAAAGAACAAAAAAGACTCAATACAAAAGTTTTTTAACTTAACATTTTTAACTTGATTCAGTAGCAGTGGAGATGAGGTAACTTAACTAATAGTTTTGATAATCTGTTGAATTTATTTGTTGTTAGATCAAATTCAGATCACCTGTCTCTGCCTGGAATTTGAGCTCAGGCAGAAAGTATCTCTAACGCAGAGTCGGTACGGATCCTTTCCTGCATTGGACTCATAGCTTAGGCCAGTACTCCTCCTCCAGGAGAGAGAGGACCTTCATTCAAGGGTTCTAGGGAGGCCGAGGTGGGTCTGTTCTTGAAGTTCTCCCCCTTGCATAAAAAATTAAGCATCAGTGAAAAAATAAAAAACAGGGATCAAGAGAAATAGTATAACCAAGAGGAAGGGAATTAGGAGGGGTAAAAGCTACTGTTTGCTGTTCTGGTCTTGGGGGGAGTAGATTTTCAAATACCTGCCTAATGCTGTGAGTAAAAAGTGGGATGAGGAAATTGTCAGCGTGTTTCCTGTGTTGTCTGAAAGTCAGCTGCAGGATTGTGACAGTTGGGCCCTGTGTGAGGGGGTGGCTATTTTTACATCCAAGTGATGTGGAAGGCTGAAATCCAGGAAAACTGAGGGCTGTCAGCTTTTGTGCAAACCTGGGAAAAGATACGCAGTTGTTTCGAGGCTAGAGATACAGCTTAGATATCATTTCCTAAAGCTGCTGGTAGATTCCTAAGCCTCTTTGTGAATCTAAGAAGCCATCCACTAATGTTCATATTAATGCTGGATAAGAAACCTGAAATGGACCTGGTAGGTAATTGACCTGAGA
This sequence comes from Cygnus olor, assembly GCF_009769625.2. Taxonomy (NCBI): domain Eukaryota; kingdom Metazoa; phylum Chordata; class Aves; order Anseriformes; family Anatidae; genus Cygnus; species Cygnus olor. Next base: position 7,965,490 of record NC_049180.1, on the reverse strand, counting down.
GCTGCTTAAGATATAAAATTTTCTAATCCTCTGCTGGCACTTCTTTGTAGGTGAGATGACCTCTGACATTCCTTACTTTTCTCTCCGTGTTCCTTAAACCACACTTCAGTCTATTTTGTGTACAGTTGCTTTTAATATTATTCAGTTTTTCAATTGCTCTTGCCAAACTTATACTTTGAGCACGCCTGTAAACCAGGCCCTGCGGGTAAAAGAGAGCATATTTGTACATTTTGTCAAGTCTTAGAGCTTGATAATGCATTCGGTTTTAAAAATACATTTTAAAAATAATGAAAAAACAACCTTAGAGTACACCTCTAAATGCCACAGCAGTAATGTCAGAGGTGTGGTGTGCTCTCTTAGATTTGTCAGAACATATGCCATACCATCTTTCTAAAGAGCTTCTCCACTAACTTGTACAGGCATACTGTATCATTTGCTGTTGTAGAAATGGTACTATACATCTCTTCTAGTTCTGTTGTGCTTCCCTCTTGCTAAAATGAACTTTCACAAACTTCGAATCGATATATTTGACATTTCTAATGTGGTAGAACACTACCCCACCCCACCCCCTTCTGCACATTTTATTCATTATTCACTGGGTCATCTTCAAAAGGTTTATGGACTTAATGGCTGTACTTCTAGAAGAGTAGGCAGCCTTTGCTCATGCTTATTTATCTCTCTCTTTATATTCCTTTATGCTGATAAGGAATCTGAACTTTGAGAGAGACAAAAAAAAAATCCTTCTCTTTACTATTTACTTTAGCATTTTCCTAGTTTCTATGCTGACCTCATGTTCAATAGTATTTTCAATAGCACTGGTTAGGCAGTGGGAGGAAAGATTGTGGAAATTAGGGCGACTTCAAAGAATTTAATTTTCATTGTTTACTGAAATTTAGTTTTTAATGGAATTGTCCAGCTACTCAGTGCTACTTAAGATACTAAGCAACCTCACAAGTTGAGACTTTTAATGTTGGAAGTAGGAAATTCTGAAAATTAGTTTCTTTCTAAACTTAAGACAATATTATTTGAGATGAAAAGAAGCTATGTGCTATTTTATTTATTTTGCTTGTAAAGGTACATTGTTCTTGAAATGTTTTTTGAGTTCAGTGAAGCATTTGCATTATAACACATTTTAATACAAAGTACTTTTACATAGCTATGCAGGTTTTTAGCAGGGAACTTGCTGCTTCTCTATTTCTCCTAGTATTTATCTTAATTCATTACATTGAGCTTATGTAGCATAAAAATGTGATGCAGTTCACTGAAAAAGTGGGAATATATACTCAGAAATACACAGTTGTATGTACCCTGAGATGAGAGTGTCACTCTCAGTATCTATATTGGCTTTTCAAGCAGCAATAAAGCAAACTCAGGAGTAATAACTGAACACTTGTGGCTGACAAACACAGCCAGAATATATTCTGGTTCTGAACTGCAGAATGGACGCCATAGGAGGCTGGCCCATTTCTGATGAAAACAGTTTTTTTAACAGTATGACTTTATGAATCTATTCAGTGCAAATGAGAGTTTATTATGCTGAGAGTCTAAAAATGATGCTTCATTTATTAAATTAATATAAAAATTGTATTCAGATGCTGCTAGAGAGTTTTATTAGACCTTCCTGTCAGAGCTGAGGCTGAAAACATTCACTTTGGTTATGGAAGGCAATAATGAACAGAGGACAAACTGCCAAAAAATTCCAATTCTTTGCTTGATTTGAAATGAATGTATATTTGGAACAGCACCTGTCACAGTTTTCCAATCTTTGTACTAGAAAAAATAATACTTGCCCCTTTTGAAAATACTCAGATCATTTAATAAAAGCTTTCCATAATTATTTTGCCTGAGAAAAAGGCTTTTATGCTTTTAATATAATTTCTCCCCAGCATGGGTCAGCTACGTCTAATTGTTGCAACACTGGAAGCAACGGCATCTACTGCAGTAGAATCTGAAGTAACTTCAAATTTACACTAATACAGTAGAAATCATAACACAGAATTCAGGGAAATTTGATACATAGTCGCACATAATTCTAAGGTTTATTGCCAGATTTTGACATACAGTTTGCCAGCTGTCCTATGCACTGCCCAGGTCATTCAAACTGTATGCCTTGAGCAAGCAAAGTGTGTTAAAAGCTGTGGAAAGTGTCATATTAGCAGCAAGTCAACCAGCTGCATGCACTGGACTATAAATCTGGATAAAAACTAACAAAAAAAATAATGATTTGATTTCTTTTGTTCTAGAAATATGGCTTAGATCTAATCTACGCATCTGCAAGTTAGGGCTAAAGCAACAATTTCATACTATCTGCAAAATATAATTGAAATTCTGTTTAGGCTTTAAAAGTTCCCCTAGAGACAGAAAAGTCTATTACAAGTTTCTCTGTAGCTCAAAAAGGAGCCGTCATTCATCGAGCACCCTAAAGCCTTTGTAGCACATATTCTTTCTACTCTTAAAAGAGCCTTGGTCAGAGTAGGTTGCTCATTCTTGTGTCGTAGACAAAAATGGAAAGCATATGCATTGCTTTCCAAGTCAAGATTTCACTGGTGGCGCTAAACATACAAGCTTGAAGCTTTATATGTGTATGAGTTCTTACTTCCCTGTGTGTCTCTACAGTTCTATACATTATTTCATGTGTCATGATTAAAATATATTCTCTGGCATTTGCATTCATGTAGCTATGACTCATTATTATCTGCATATTAAAATAAAGGGTGAATATGAAAATAAGGATATAGTACTGCTATTGTGAGTGGTAGAAAATCATAGCTTCTCAGCTGTGATCTTATTCTAGAATCCAGAGTATTATTATTCCAGGTTCAATTTTTGGAAGTTCTGAGAAGAAAGAACAATGCATATTAATACAAATGTTAGCAGCATCTCTGTGCTTGAATGAAATACTTTGCTGCAAGCAGTGTTATCTAAATAAATAATAATAAGAAAGTAGTATATTATGAATGAAATACTTTCATTGCTTCTTCCAACCTATGTAGTGTTCTGCTTTCATCCTCCAAAATACATCATAAAGATACTGATGTTGCAACTAATAACCCAGAATAGCAGCATACCCTACTGGCGTTAGCCGCCTGTTCTTCATATTGCATATGGACAAGGTGAGGCATAATCAGGCAGGTAAATTTGATCTACTTTCTAGCAGTCAAACTAAATTACACCATTATTTATATCACTCTACAATGTTAGGAGAAAATCTTTCAATTTTAGGGTCTGGCAGACTTTTATTGTTGTCTTATTTATCTGTTGACTCGTGCACAAGAGTTCTTACTACAAATACAAATTACAGGACAGTTCCACTGAGCAGTGCTTAGAGCATATGCAACAGATGTAACATACTGCTGTTCATCCTTGTTGCTGTTTATCTCATCACATCACAGACCTGTAAAGACTTTATTATAAAGTTTATTGGCTCAGCTTCCAGTTTCCTTTGACCTTTTAATCCAATAAATTGCAGATGGAATTTATCTTGGATTAGTGCAAGATGCTTTACTATTCTACATAGCTAAAAAGTACTAAAATCCCTTCTCATCCTTGCAGCAGTTTCGGGTAGTTGCTCTCCTTCAAATTCTGGTCCTCATTACTAACAACTTCAAGCATGCAGTTGGAGACAATGGCATACCCTTAGAGCTTACACTTTCCACTTGCTTGTGACTGAAAGTCAAAAGGCGTTTTGCCAGGTCTTGACTGTGTGTATGAGGTCTTAGGACTTAGGTCTGCAGAGCCATACTAACTGATATAAATACTTTTTCGTAATGTTCACTTCCAAATTGGGGATGTGTCTCCCTGTGAAGTATTCCTCCAGTGTTAAACAGATACTATGCTGGATGAGAGCCAACAGGCTCTTAACTTGCTTTTGAAAAACTGAGTCTGGAAAGCTTTTCAGAAAATACATCTGTATTTTTAATTTGCACCTTGAAGGATGAAATTGACTAGAGAGATGGTGAGAATAAATTGATTCACAGTGGGTTGACAACTCCCCGTGTCTCACTTTCTCTGAAACATCTGTGGGTGATGCCACCACAAAATTTGACTGCTGGCTTGCAAGCTGGTCTACTAGCAATACATGATTAAAACCTGTTACTCAGATATGTGCAACTGAATTCATGCCACTGTTTTCCCGATTACTTTATGTGACTTTGAATGGGTGATAAGGGGACTGGAGCAGAGCAAAGAAAGACCCGTTTCTTCAAGAAATGTCATCTCTGCTCTGCTGACTTTCACAGGTGCACAAGTGGAAAGATGCACCAGAAAATCAAGTCCAGAACTGAAAGTAATGATTCATGAAATTTTTTTTTTGAAGTAATTTTCATGTGATTTTTTTCTTAACAGTTTTAAGGGGAAAATAATGACAGACTAGGTTTTAGCAAATATTACAGGATATAATTTCTATCAGCCAAAGCATTAGATGCATTCATTTGTAAATATAAGTGATGGAGATGACGAGTTATATAGACTTCAATTCTTCTTGTCTTGTCGTGTCATGTAGTAATTTATTATTTGAGTTATCACACAACTCTGCACAGAATTTAGGTTCCTCAAGAAAAAATATCCATAATTTTTGTGAAAATGCTAGCATTTTATTAGTCGTAAGAATTATAAACTCAGAAGAAATCATTGATTTGTGATATATAATGCATGTGCACTGAAAAAAAGCTGTGAATAAAATGGAGGGGTAGATCTTTGCAACAAATGCTCTTGCACATCATATATTAACTAAAGATTTTCCTAATTTGTTCCTATTATAGACAAAGTATATTCACCTTCATGCCACTTTATTCTATGATGAAGATGCAGAATGCGCTCTCAGAAAGCATCCTTATGCTGAGTACACTTAATAAGTAGAACTGTACTATTTGGCTTTCTTTCATCCTGTGAATTGTCCAATTTCATGCAAAGATGAAGTGACACAAGAGACTCAGAAGTACTGGTAGTCTGCACTTGGTGCTACAGAATGAATTAATTAAATATATGAAATTCTTAACCACTATTTATTTATTTTTTTTACAAAGGAAAACATAAAATTATGTGATTATACAATATTGGCATTTAAATTTATTCAACCCATGTAGAATCTGCCTGTGGCTTTTTTTTTTTTTTCCCCAAATGGACATTATTGTAGCTTTATTAGAAAGAACAATTTGCTGTATCACAGCTGGCCATCAGTGAGCCATTGTAGACTTAATTCCATGAATGGCCTTCAGTTAGGCATTGTCTGATTCATTCTGAGCTAAACAGTGCCAGGACACATACTTGCTTACTAAAACAATGAGAAGCATTTTATATGTATTTGTGGTTGTGTGTGAGCTCATGCTGTAAGTTTATTTTTTTTCAGGCTGAGGGGAAGGACTATTAACCACAAACTCTAGAGCCTCTGATTTTATAATTAGAAATCAATTGGGCAAAGCCTAGTTTTGCATATGTGACCTCTTCCCATAACTGTATCCCAGAAAGGGTTTCTGCTGAAATGATTTGCTTAACAATTCTACATTAACAACTAATCTATTTGCAAAATCAGTTTGGAATACCTAATTACCTGTGTGCTTTTGGTGGCCACATAGAAAAAGTTTAACCAACATGGAATTACCTGATTTATTTCTTTTTTTTTGTAATTTACATTTTAATCTCATTTTTATTTGTTTTAATTAAATACTGTCACAAAACTTGTTGGCACTGTGGAGTTGCATTGACTTTGGTAAGGGCACAGCAGGACCAATTGTATCTGGAGTTTATATTGTTCATTTGTGCCCACAAGGAGGGTAAAATGAAACTGAAGTGTGTTATGCCAGACAGATTGCTAAAAGATATTTACTCGACAGATTTGGCCACTGTGTGCCAATATGGTGGCGTAGACTCATTTCTGTCCTGATTGCCCCAGTATTTGAGAATCCTCAGGTGGCATAGATTGAGCTTTTCCTCTTCCACTTATTTTCTGGTATTGTGCACAGCGCGTGTTTTAGCTATTAAAAAGAAGATATCTGACCAGTGTGTTTCATTCCAGTGACCTTCACATTCGGGGGGATGGGGGATGACAACAAACAATCTGTTTTTTCCTGAAAAGTAAACCTAATTATGCTATAATTTAGAGTAGCCCACATTCTGTATTTCATCTGAGTTTGTAGTTTAGGGAGGTCTTAATGCAGGGTAGTGCCACTGTTGCTCTTCTGTGTGTACTGTGAGAGTCAGCCAAATTCTTCATCTTAGCCAAATGTAAATATGACAATGGGGTTATGCATAAAATATGTTGTTCTTCTGTTTGGGTTAATTTTGTGTTGGGAATGGAAAACTCTTTCCATGTTAGATGGCAAATTTCTAAAGAATAACTCAGCAAAATTTTTTGGGATTTTTAATTCCCAATAGTTTATTGTGGTAGTAACAGCATACATTCAAAGGAAGGAGGGAATCAAGAAATACTATTGTTTTTTCTTTTTTCTTTTGTCTGAGATCTCATTATCTATGCAAGTTTATTTACTACCCCGCAGTAATAAAATGTGCAAGAGTGTCTGAGACTTGTCATGCCATAGGGCTGAATGGAACCTACGTAAATGACAGATGTGGCTGGTTTTGTCTTTATCAGCTTATCTAAGCTTTTCTACTTGAAAGCTTCAACCAAGCACAGACACTGCTTGGTTGAACAGTGTTAAACTACGGTTGCACTTCTTGGCCTTTCAATAGTAAAGCTAGCTTAATTCAAGCTTGCATACTATAGAACTTGAAGGAGTTTAGGTATGCATCAAGTAAATATACTTTTCCATTTCTACAATGCAGTGAAGCACCAAAAATACCCACCATATCAAAGCCCTCGAAGTTTAATTTTTGTTTTCTCAAAAATGCTTTTTCCTTCCATGTGAATGAATATATTTTTGAGTTTTTCCCCTAGTCCTTTCTTAAACTAAAGAAACTACCAAAATATAAATCAAAATTCAACATCAGAGAGAAACTTTGTCAACACAGGCATTCATGAAGATTCATAGAATGCTGGAATAATTATAACATTGGATTTCTGTTCAGCATAGGCATAGATGAAAATTTGCTACTACATAGCACAATTGAGGTATCTAACTATATTTTCTGTGTGTGAAATTTTGAGAGAGCCTACTAGTACAGCTTTTTTTTCTTCTTCTGGTCTTTTTGTTTATTTTGTTTTATCTCCATTTTTGTTGATGTGAAATTCAGCTAGACATCATGGCATATTCTGAGTTGAGTTGATATCCTTTTTGTATTGCAGTTTTGAAAGGGAAAAAATATGGACTACTACTATGTGTTGTTTCAAAAACAGCCACAAAACTTAGTACTGGAGATGTCCAATAGGCAGAGCAACCTCAGCCTAATCCATTTTCTTGCAAGATATTTTCAAAGTCCTAACAGGCTGGACTGTGCATGGGATTGGGTTTGTGCATCTGAACTTGTATTCCCAAGTTCTTTGGCCAGGTTAGGATCTGTGAAAGATGAGCAGGAAGAAAAGGGGAGAGACTTTTGAAGAACTGAGAAGAGATCAGGTTTGATCATGTCTTTTTGTTTCCCAAAACTCAGTCCATCAGCCTTCAGGCATGCACTGACCCTTTCCCTTAGGTTTATTTACCAGGCTCTTTTATATTACTCACTAATTACAAAAACTTGGTCTTCCTCATAACAGTATCCTGTATAAGGGGAGAGTATGTTTTGAAAACATTATTTCCTGGTCCCTGGAAAAAAATAAGCAGCTGGATCTGCTGTTGTACATTTGGATTTTCAGCCTGTGCTGATCAGAGCAGAGGGGAAAAAAAAAGTCTGGGGAAGTGCTGGTAGTGCTGTACAGATCAGTCATATGGCACCCGTGGTGACCCTGTCTGAGGGACTGTTCATCTGGTCTGCCTCCTGTTATCTCTTCCTTTGGTGCAGATAGTTTGCACAACCTAGTCAGCAAGAACTTGATGAAAATTTTAGTTGGGTGTTAGACAAAACGGCAGGATATTCTTTTATGTGCAGTACCCTGAATAATGTAAAGAACATTAGGGGAAAAAAAAAAAAGGAAGAAAAGGGGAGAAAAAGAACAATGATAGTTTGGTTTGACTGAACATCAGAGGCTTTGACATTGTGGGATGACTGTCACTTTGCTGGCTCTGAAGAGGCAGTCATGCTAGTGGCAGGAGCTCCCTCTGTCCGTCTGTCTCAGAGGCAGATTTTGGCGGTGCGTTGTGTCTGCATGCTCTGGTGAAATGGGGCTACATGGGTCTGTGGTTAATGGGGGAAAATGGTTGTTTTTACGTGTGAGACTTCTCTGTTGATTGTGGATTTCTAAGTGACTGAGAGGGAATTCTGACACTGGGAATCAGAGGAAACTAATTTAGGAGAATGTGGCCTGTGGATGTTTATCATCTTCTGATATAGTTTGGTCGCTTTCATTGCAAACTACAAAAAGAAATGGAAATAATTTAAAGGTCTTTCTAAATCCAACACAAGTTAAGGAATACTCTGAGCAGGTATTATAAATGTGGATTTTACTCTGGTCTTAATTCATCCTGCTGCAATTGTTTCATCAAATTTTACAGGCAGCCAAGTTATAGATGTGACGTCCTGTATCACAGAAGCACAATACTTAATTTTTGTGGTTAAGATATACTACTAATCAGAGATATCTTGATCTCTATAATTCTAAAGCACAGTCTCAGATCTGCTTTTAGAGATATTAGTATGTACAAGATGAATAATTACAAAAGTCACTTAGCTTCTGTTAATTTGAAGTCTTTAAAGCATTCAATAAAATGGGTGTTTGCTGTCCACCTCTGAGTGGAATGTCAATTCTTGTTTATAACATTATAAAGTTGAAAAGAAAGTCCAATAATTGTCTCCAGCAGGCTCATTTGCATTATTTCTTCATAGTAATTATGTTAACAATAGGGATTCTATACCTAAGAGCAAAATATATGGTGATCTGTATGCTGAAATATAATCACAGTAAATATGTTTTAATTGTGTTTGTGATGCTATTGAAGTAAAGGCATGACAGAGAGCCATCCTAATGTCTACAGAATGAGTCATAGCAGAAGGCACTAAACAGTCAAATAAAGCCGATACGAATAAGGAAAATGATTAAATTATGGTAAACAAAAGGAATTAAATTGCTTTATTTTTGTTGGAAGTAAAGATTTAATTGGAAGATTTGTGTAGACAGCAGGAATGGTTTTGCTTTTAAAGCAAATAAGAATTTAATTCTCCTAGAATTTCAGTGCTTCTTCTGAGTTGGGAAACAGATTTTCATTTCATGCTTGATTTTTTAAAGTTGAGGAGAAATGTTAATTTTATGTTGATACGAATTTTTGAAATATCAAAAAATGTTTTGGATTAAACATAGAATGTTTGCTATATCCAAATGAAACCCTTAATATGGTATTTCACGGAATGAATTCTAAGGCTAACATTTACTTTACATTTTGAGCATATTAAAATATTAAGTAATTTTAAAAAAAGGAGATTAATGCATATGCAGCTATAAAAACTGTTGAATACAGAATAACATTGAAGCATTTTGTCAGGAAATGTTCAGGAAAAAAATAAGTATTGAACTGTTCTTTTCCTAACCCTGTATTTATTTCTAAATGAACTTTTCAGTAATCCGCAAGTACAGTGGCTGAGTGTCACTGAGTCTTTAATCTTGTCCAAAAGGCAATTAGGCAATTATAAGGGTAGCATTGGAATTTGGGTTCTGGCTTCTTAGTGATCTTGAGCAGCTGTCCTTATGACCTTCAGATACTCAGTTTGTTCTGAATATTGGACCTTTTTATTTCTGTGACTGTGTTTCTCCACTGGCAAAATGGAAAAAAAAAAAAAAGCAAAAAGAAAAAAAGCTTTTTGCTTTGCAAGGGCGTGGTGCTGCTAATTTAATTACTGTGGTAATAAACTCAGATTGTGGAGTAATGTACATGTTCGCCATGTATTAATACTTAGATGACAATAACATTACCTCGATTGTGGAAAGACAAATAAAGGATTAACTTTGTTTTGTGGAAAGCTCCAAGTGAATTGCTGGTGTTCAGGATGTGTGATCACTCCCAGCATTGCTCCCTGGGGCTGACTGACGTGGCCAGTTTGATGACGACTCTTTGCTTCAGCTATCAATATAAAGTGTCACTTCTATAAGACAATCAGAGCAGAAGAGAGCTTTAGCTGCAGGGAGTGAGAAGAAATGAGCTTGGCAGTAAGATTCCTGGAAGAATAAATAAGGTTTGTAAGTATTCTTAGCGAAGACATACACTTGCTCTTGGAAGCAATGAGATCCAAATCAGGTGTTACTTACGGAAAACAAAACAAACACATAAAAAACCTTCAGAGACTTTTTATTGACCTCATATTCTGGATCCATTCATTAGCTCTCATCTGCAGCCAAAGAAACTATTGATATCTATGTTATCTTTGTAAATAGCTTGTAGTCCACCTTTCAGGAATGTATTCTCGTTTTCTCATTCAGATTTCTTGGAAGAGCTTCTTTCTCCATCAAGCAACTCTCCCATCCATTTGATGGTGAGGGACTGCTTCTCCACACGGGCTTAAAAATTCACTTATTGTCAAATCTCATCTATTCTGCTTTTTTTCTTCAACCCCTCTTTTATTTGTAGGCAAGAACAGGAAAAGGAAAGAAGAAGTATCTAGCAAATGTGAAACTCCCCAGGCAACCCTTAAAATGAATATTATTATAAGCATAAATAGATAGCTGGGGAGTTTATCCTCATTGCTGTGGGTATTTTGTAGGTATTGCTGTGGTTTGCTTGTCCTCTATAACTAAAAAAACAAACAACAACAACAACAAAAAAAAACACCCACCCATCTTGTAATCAACAAATTGGCATCTGGAAGTTCAGCTTCATTTTCTGAGGTAAAATTCAAATTGCTGAACAGTCACGTCACTTTCTTCTACATGTTTTCAGGAGCCTTATGATAGGTATTTACATCCTTTTGTTTCTTTTCTGCTTTTGCATTCGTCCACTTCAGTTATTTCTCTCTCTTTTTTTTTTTTTTTCCTCTCCATCCTCCAAACTGGTTTGGTTGTTACATTTCACTACCTCCCACCCCTTTGGAAAAGTATCTCAGCTGATAGCAGAAAGCTGAAATATGAGGATTTTTTTTTTTTTTCTTGTGACAATATAGCATGTTTTAGATGGAGGCTTCTTAAAGCCTTTTCACATTGTCTCTGTTATCTACCACCCAATCTGCATAACTTCATTCCTTTTTATTGGTAAAGGGCAGCCATCAGACTTTTAACTATTTAGCTCTTATATTGAAGTTCAACTTCTCCACTATTTTCCATTGTCTTATAAATATACATTCTCTGCAGGTGTAAATAAGTTTGAATTAATGTCTTATTCTATAATGTTAGAATTGGACTGACCATGCTAGCAAACAGCATACAAGGATTTAGAGTAACAGGTTAAGTGTAAGAAATCCATGGTATTCACAGATACAAAACTGGAACTAAATCTGTAAATGCTGATATCTAGTAATAGTTATGAATATTCCAGTCTCCATGAATGTGACTCATCTCTAAAGAACTGTTCATGATCTACTTGAAACAATTGACAAACATAAGAGTTTTTCAGCCATTCTGGATTCTTTCACAGATTTGGAACTGTTTGTTAAACCTGCATATCAATAATACATGAAATAAAGCAGGGTTCATAGCTCTGCTACTCTTATGAATTTCTATTCTATTATAAGAAGTGTGAGTGTTGCATTTCAGTGAAACTGCTGTGCTTGCTCCTTGTCAGGCTGAGATTGCTTGTGCAGGTGAGGACAGGGTTATATTCACGCTAATTATTTTTCCTTGAAAATAATGTTTGAACCTGTTCTACCACTATGTCATACTTTCCCATAGCAAATAATGGAAAAGAAAAGGAAACTGGAGAACCCATGGGTTTTCCCTGTTTAGCCTTCTTGCTAACATGATACTGTATAATCAGAGGCAGTTATATACCACATTGGAGAAGATTATGGCTTCCAGCATTCTCCTGTTGTGGGCTTCTGTCTTTTTCAGAGAAAAGCTGCCTATTAGTGAAGCTGGCACAGCTGAGACAGGGAGCTATGGTACAGCTGCTAAGTGTATACAAACTCAGAAACCAGTTGTGGTCAGTAATGAGACATTTAATATGGCTTCACAGTTTCGGGGGTGGGGGTGGGGGGGGAAGTTTGATTTAATCATGCTGTGATTGCAATTTTGATTATCCATGATCCTGGTTTGTGTCAAAAAGAGCAACATTTTATAAGCTAAGACACATTTTTATTACTTGTATAAGTTTCAGTGTCAAAATACCCATAACAGAACTAAGCAACAGTGCATTTATACTGCTAATATTTTGCTGAAGAACATCATACAGGAGATTATCTTTTCACTTAAGTTTGCCGTCAATGTCCATTTACATACCCAATGATCCCATCTCCATAGGCAAACAAAATATTCTATTTCCTATATCCTAAGTAAATGTGAAAAGGCAGCTTTACTGACTTGATAAATAATCTCAAATATTTTACTTTACTTCAGGGTCTTGCTATTTTGAACACTTTATTATCTCACAGTCAGATAATTGTTAATCTCATTATTTATCTAGTTTATATTAAAGTCAGTTACACCTGATGTATTAGTTATCAGAAATGTGTTCAAAAATAGACTTGTTGGCTAGTGGTAAACTCTGATTTTAATTGGACTATAAATTATGGAGTCATAATATGAATGAAAAACTAGATAACAGAAATAGCAAGCCATAAGAATCTCACCAGCTGAAAATACAGCGCATGTTATTTACAGTCGGTCAGACAAATTTTTGATGAGTTTTGAACTGGAATTTGTTAACTGGGAAACTGGGAATACCGGGCAGTGATTCGCTGAAATTCTCGTAGAACATCACCACCAAGCAGGAAACAAGGCTTTGTGTCTGCGGTGCTCGAATAGCAAGCTGAGAAATGCACCTCAAGCAGAGCTTCCCAGGTGTGTAACTTTTGGGCCAGTCACCAAAAAGACCAGCCCTAAACTGGTTTCTGTTCCCTTCCCTAGAAAGTTTCAAAATTTATACTTCCCACTGTTATTTTTGGGATGGGCAGTGCAAATGTTTAGATAATGGAGAAGCATGGGGAAGCCATGTAGAGGAGAGTGGAACTGATTCAGATCTTGGGAAGCTAATCAAATGCCAGAGGATGAGTGTGGCAGTTACTGGAAGCTGGAGGAAGGTGAGGTCGAACTCTGATTACATTCCTGTATTTCCGCAGCTGGATTCTCTTCCAGCACAATTGCTGTTGATCAACAATAGCTTCATAAGTTTAAAATCCAGTTGTACAAATCTGAAATTATTCAGATAAGATTATTAAATCAATTTGTTAATAGTAAATCACCTTCTAAGTTCTTTGTCACTGAGTTCCCAGTATATAGAACAAGGATGATCATATTTATCTCTGTCACATAATAAATGTGATTTTTTTAATCAATGTCTGTAGTGTGTTCTGACACCAGTGATGAGCACCACAGAAAAAGCACAGGGACATTAACAATTCTGTTTTGGAACAAGGCTTAAATATTAGATAGTAAACTCATAGGGCCATGCTTTGAACAATGAAGGGGAAAAAGTATTGAATAGCTGCTCAGAAAATGAGCACTCTGTTCTGCATGCAGAGAGAGTTAGGGGTCCTGTGGGGAGCAATCATATGCAATCATATAGTTTGAGGTTGTATCTCATAATGCCTGCATACAAGGTGAGCAAATCAGGATCTTAAAGACACTTAAAGACAGCCTTAGTTTTGGCATCTCCCAACATTTGTTGCAAAACTATATATATATATATATATATATATATATATATTTTTTTTTTTTTTTTTGGAGGGGGTTCTTTCATGCAGTATCTTTAATTATAACTCCATATATGTTTCAAATGTAGAGTTTTGACTGAATAAAAAGGCTCCTACTGAGTTCTTGAGTCTTAGATCAGCTCCTGAAAACCATTTAGATGCGTAATAATAATAATAATAATAAATCAATTTAGGACTAGAAATTTGTTCAGAATTCAGCCTCATTTTTCCATGAGTTTGAGCCATACTGAATCTGTAGGTAGCAATTGCAGAAATTAGCCCATGTCTCAGAAGCTTATTTCTAAAACAGTGTGTTCTGGGTCCATTCTTTCTTGTCTCTTTTTCAGAAAAAGGAAAGCTATTGGTATTTCAGCATCAGCATAGGATGGTGAAATAGTCTCAGTGAAGGTTGCAGCATACAATGTAACAGAGCAATGGTGTCAACAAGGACATCTATGTGCTATTGTAATACATGTAATTAATAATCATTATTTATAGATGAGTACTGACTCTGCAGTTGTCAGCTGCCCAGCTAACCAGCTGTCATTTGGTTATTCTCTCAGATAAGTTCCTTCAGATAGTGAGAGATGTACATAAGACAGTAGGATTTTGTGCAGTTCTTGTATGTGAATTATCATTTGGATAATTTGTAAACTTCAGTTCTCAATGTAGTACCTCTTTCTCAGCTTTTTGGAGTTTTCTGTTTGTTTGTTTTTGTGCTTCTTTACAATAGGTACCTGAACTCTTTTTCTTAAAGAAACCTCAGCAAATACCTTGGAGATCTTCATGGATTTCCCTTAGGCAGCTGGTTCTCTCCTTTGCTGTTCCTTTTACAGCCACTACATTCTCTAGGTGGCCACCAGTAACAACCAGCTCTCTGAAGGTGGGAGAATCCATGTATCATTTGAAAAGAGGTTCTGAGAAATCTGTGATGTGTTCCTTTGCCTCTTAACTTCAGTCGATTGGGTATTGTGCATCTTCTCCACCTTTTACCCCAAAAGACATTAGCACAGGAATAAGCTGATCACTTGTCCTTTCCAACAGGAATGCCCTGTTAGAGGACTGCAAAGGACAGCTGAATGGGGAGATAACCATATGAGTTTGGGGCTACTCTGTGCTCATGGAGCAATATGAGCACTACCAGGCTTGTGTGGGTAGAGAAATCCAACAGCGATTCAACTATCATTAAATTGGTACAGATGTCTCCTGCAGTCTCCCAACAGTAGTCTTCACTGGGAGCTCAAACGATTTGGATAAAGGTCTAGACTAATTCACTGCTAAGTCTGTATGGATTCTGGTGGTTTTGAGATTGACATATGTTACACACTTACAGCTTTGTGATATTGGTTTGTGTACGTTTCATCTCTATTCATGCTGAGTAGGCATTCCTTTTTTTGATGATACATGGACATTGGCCCCAAATTTTGGATGTTTTGAATTACAGGCAGGTTAGATGTTTACAGCAAATGACATAAATAATCTAAATGCTGCCCACACTTATAAACCTACCTCTGCTATTTTTGACTCATTGGAAACAGGTCAGGTCATCTGTTGTGCCAAAAAAAAAGTGGTAATTGTCACTAAGACTTAAGTCTCCATATGTACTGAGAAGGGGACTGCAGGACTCGATACAAGTTGCTAGAAGATGAGAGGTAATACAATACCAAATAGTAAAGCCTTCCAGAATGGGCACAGTTGTTTAGTTCTGCATATTTAATATTGTATATTTGGAAAGGTTTGCATTCTCCTCTCCTCCTTCAATTCTTCCAGAAAAGCATTAACAAAGGCAGAAGCAATGATCTATCTCTATTGGTTTACAAAATATTTCAATTTTAATGGTGCTGCAAATTGATTTCATAATGAGACACGTAACCTTTGCAAGTCACTCTGTAAGGTATTCACATGAATTCATGACTTGTTGGAAACGCAAGAGGAATTACATTAGGAAACTTTGGAAACTACACAAGTGATATGACAAATAATTTCTTGTGAAACTGCATGAAATCGTAGTAACTATTTGCAAACAGATTCTTCTGAATAGCATACAATTCTGCATGAGTTGAACATCTAGTGAACATCTAACTGCGAGAGAAAGTGAAAAAATAAATTATCCTCGTGTTATATCTATTAATTGTTATAAATGATGTTCTGATATGGGTATGTAACTAGAATCTCTGAAGAGCTGTCATCTTGTTTGGCAACTCCTAAGGAATTTGCTTTGTTGCATTCCATACCTGTGTTTATTTTCACATTCCAAATAACCTGAAATTTTTTCAGTGAGAAAAAGATTAGACTGTACCCATGTGCGCAGTCCACGGATTAGTGTAAGTGCACTGATAAATAAGTTACATTGTCATGTGTAAGCAGGTAATTTATAAGAATCAATATGTAAGTACTCATAATTTAATTTTTCAGTTCTCCTCATTTCGCTCAGTTACCTTCTCAACAGTTTTCAATTTTAGCTCCAAGCTGGCTGCATAGCTGATGTTTATATTTCTGCACTGTAGATGTTTGACAGCCAATTGCTAGAAAAGAGCTTTCTATTTGCACTGCCAGCTTTACACATCATGTGGTTTTAGACCGAGTACTTACTCCCTTATGTTCAGACACTGGAGTATGCTAAGCACTCATCCTAAGTTTGAAAAATAACCTTCAAAATGGTATTATAATGCTTTCCAGTTTGTTTTATAATGTTATTAAATAACAGAATGTATTCTGCATGGATTTGAAATTCTTGCATTAAAAAGGAAAACAGGTTAAACATACTATCATTGGGATCCTGCTAATCATTGAGTGCAAAGCATGTTCAGAAGCCAGTGTGGTCAAAGCAGCTGAAAGCAGAGCCTTGAAGGATTGTAAAATCATGACAACTTAAATATGCTCAAATAAATAGAAATTTCTATTCACCTTTGACCAACTGTCCTATTGTAGTTTTTCTGCCTTTGCTGATCTAGGATATAGCTTGTCGTAGTTTGACAGATTTTGTAAGCAGGCTTCAAATTACTGCTGAGGGTATGTAGTGATTAACTTTTTTATTCCTCTTCTGCAATCCTAAGAGTATGTATTATAAGATATTGCTCTGACATTCACTTGAGAAAATCATTTGAAAAACACAAAGAGGTCTTAGTGCTCAAGTGCAATGTACTCTGCCTGAGAATGAAGCCTAGCAAGTTATAATAAGCTTTTAAAGAGGAAAGGAAAAATACAGCTCAAACAACATGGAAGAAAAGATTAGAACAGTCTGAATAAGATGATGATGATTAAAGGAACAAAAGAGAAAGATTTGATGTATAGGAACTGCCCAGCTTCTGCTGTCTCCTTGAATGGGAAACTCCCACAGCTTGTTTTTTTCTGTTTGTTTGGTTGGTTGGTTGGTTGGTTGTTTTTTTTTACAGCCTTCCCCATCTTTTTTCTATATTGAGGAAGGAGGACCAAGACAGGCTCTGCTGGCAATAGGAATTAACAACCAAAATGGAAACAGTCTTCTGAAGTAATGTTTGGAAACCTGACACAGTCTTACAGGTAGCAGAAATGCCAGCAGGACTAGTAAAAACTGCAGTCCAGGACTGCCAAGAGGGGGGAGGGAGTAGATGGCTTTACTGCTATTTCATTGAGGTGGGGAAAGAGTGACAAGCGTAGGAGGCACTGTTAATTATAATGCCTGAAGCACTGGAATTGTTAATAAAAAATGCTTGACCCCAAACAGTAGGAGATGACAGAGAGAGACTATTTTTCCCCATAAAGATACAGAAGAGAGAATATGTTTTTCATGACTAAAGCTGCGTGCAATTTTTGAGGCTTGCTATACCCAGCTTTCAGATCTCCTGCGGTGAGCCACAGTGCTCTATAGATGAAATAACAGAGAAGCAAATGAGATAGGAAAGGATTCCTATTCGGCAGTGTGACACAATATCATTGTATGTTTCCAAGTATCAGAAACAGTTGGGTTAAAAAATCAAGACCTTTTTTACAGGAGGGGTGTCTGCTGGAACTCAAGAAAGGAACAGCAGCCTGGGTTCAGAAATAGTTGCGGGAACTCCAGGCTAGGCAGAAAGCCAACTACAAAAAGGTGTCAACCATCTGAGGCCACTTGACACAGGACACTTGGGCGTTAAATTGCTGCAGAAAGAAGCGACAAAAGTCCAAGCTGTAGAGGGACATGGGTCATATGTGGTGGCTATGTTCTCAGGACAGAAGGGGAGACAGATGGTATCCCCAAATGGAAAGGGCCAAGGCCAGAACTAGGAAAACAGAAAGCCGTAGTTATCATCTGGCTTAACATAAGGATTCAGAAGAAACAAGGTATATAATAGATACACAAAAATCAATCTGAGCCCAGGCTTTGGAATGAAGATAGCAAAGGGTGGAAACAAATTACCTTTGTTGCCAACCACTGAAGACAAACATGCGATTGTGGATTTGGGGAAGGCTGTATCTGAGGGCACAGCAACTCTTAGGGAGTTTTCCTGGCAGGATTCTTCTAAGAAACAGCACTGGCGCTACATGGCTATTTTAATTAAAAAGGAATACTGTGGTTAACTGGAGATATATCTGTAGAGGTGTTTAGGGATGGCTTGGGCAATCCTCTGGTCTTGATATATTTTCCTGATATGGATCTTTGTGAGGCTGAAGGTGAATTTATCTCTTCCTCTGATCCTCCCATCTGTAAACACAAGAGTAACTATCTTTTTCTTCCCAAGGTGTTGAGTGAAAATATATGTTTAAAATGATGAATTCAGCCCAGTGAGGAAGGTGATATGTGATGGATGTACAGAAAGGATCAGTGGTGCTCTAACCAGTGAGGACTTGGCTCAAGATACAGTCAGATTCCTCAGCTCTTTTCTTGGATCTGTTGGTCATAGTGAATTAGAACAAACACATTCTTAGATCCCAGTCTTGTCTCCATTTTTTAAACAACAATTCAACAATAGTGTATTATAAGATGATACTGAAAGGTAAGCAATGAAAAGCAGTTTGTGCACACAGTCTGAATATAAACAGAGACAAAATTAGCAAATCAAATAGAATAAAAAAGCAGTAGCAAAGAATAAACCGAAACATAAAAGAAGCCATCTGGAATCAAAGATACTCAAATGACATGGTAGGAAACTGAGGCAGACAAAAGCAGAGATTACACTCTTAAATGAAAGTGTTAGGGATATTATTGCTTTAATTCTCTTTGAATATGGTTATGAAACTGCAGCTGAGAAGTGTGAGCAGTAATGTCTTTTGACAGTTACTCCAGAGACTTCAAGTTACATGATTCTCATATCTTAAATGAAACCTTTATCATCCATGGACATGTCTGTCTCCTTTCTGAGAGTGTTCCAAGTACTGACATTATGTCAGGTACGTCAAGTCTGTGCCTCAGTTTGTCATTACCCTGAATAATAATGCAGAATATTTGGTTTTCCCCTTCCCCATTGTGCAGCTATAATTCCCATTACTGAAGATGGCATCAACCTATCCATGGAGAAAATGAAAGATTCTATTAAATTGACATTACATTCAATTTATTAATTCTGCATTGTGTGCAAATGAATTGAAGCTATCTGTACTAGTTTAATTATGAATGATTTTTTAAAACTCTGGGTCATCAATGAATGTGCTCATTGTCTGGTATGTGTCAGAGCTTGTCAACAACACATGAAAACTTTCTGTAACACCTAATGATGTTCACGTTTTTAGAAAAATGGCT
Organism: Cygnus olor; assembly: GCF_009769625.2. Lineage (NCBI taxonomy): Eukaryota > Metazoa > Chordata > Aves > Anseriformes > Anatidae > Cygnus > Cygnus olor. The sequence continues at coordinate 7,945,974 of NC_049180.1, read as the reverse complement.
GAACAGTGACAAAGAAAGAAACACAGTGAGTAAGGTGCATTATAGTTTTTGAAAGCATTGTTGTATATAAATTAATGTAAAAGCCACTAAAATCTTTCCATACTCTTATAGAATGAGCTAGAGCTTCTTAGAACCCAGTAGATTTGGAAAAGAGTCATAAAAGTTACAAAAAAAAAAAAAAAAAAAAAAGTGTCTCTAAATTAGTTAAACAGGATCTGCCTCATAAACGAGTAATTTTGTAGCAAGACCTAGGTAAAATAATAATAAAATAGAAGCACATGAGGGATTAGGATAGTGTTTGTGTGTTGCATGCATATCTGTGTAACATCAGGTGAAAATCAGCAATTCACTCATTAATCTCTTTAAAAAGTTTGCAGAGTTAGGAACAAGTAAAATGATGCAAATTCTAAAATGAAGTTTAAAAGGCAGATTATGCTTTTTCACTTGAAACAAGAAAGGGGTAATTTCCTTGTAATTATATGAAGATACATTAATTACTTTCTAACAAACTCAAATAAGAACTTGACTACATAACAGTGCCGTCTCTTTTCCTCATTAAAAATGTCCAGGAGCATTTTTGTAAAATGTAGATTTCCCCATTCTTGTGAATTATTGATATGTTCATGCTTTGTCACTAATACAGGGAAATTGGGGTTACAAATCTTCCCTTTGATAGTGCATTTCGTTACGGGCTAGTCTGTATCAAGTCATACATCACAACACACCTGGAGAGGACTCTAAATGCCTGATCCTACTACAAAGGCCAGTCACCCACTTTCTGCTAACTCTGGATGTGGACCAGACCCAAGTGCATTATGTACTTTCTTGATGGTGAACACATGGCTTGAACTCAAAAGTCATTGCGCTGAGTGAACTGTTGTTTTGGCCACCGTTGGTTTGCCAAATAGCTGACTGAGAGCAGGTGAGACAGCTTCCATCTGTGGAAGAGACTCATAAATCTCTCTGTGTGCCCTGAACTGCAAGAGAACTTCATGAACCCAGCTTGCAGCTTCTGTGTTTTTGGTCCATGCTTGGTCTGTGCTTGACTTGAGTATTTGCTAGAAAATGTGGTTGAAAATACAGCGAACAAGTATCTATAGAAGAAAATTTAATATGAATAACATGCTCAGGGTGTTTTTGTTTTGCTGCAGAGTAGTCTAGAGAATATAGAGGCTCTTTAACTAAGTTTCATCTCTGCAGTTCTTTTGCATTGATTGTAATTATGCAAGTTTGTAATGTATGTACATTCGAGACTATAAATATATATTATAGATTTGAGTAGTGTGTTGGCAATACTTTTAGATATGCATTCATTATTGGTGAAAATAGTGTTAGTTTTGTGTTAGCATGCTGAGCGTGCTGTTACCATTAATACTGGCTTCACTGATTATTATCTATATTATAACACAGAATAGCAAAGGAATTAATGATGATTAGAAATGGTGGTGTCCGTAGGGTTCATTCTGAGTGAAGTTCATTTTTTAGGAGGGGGCCTGTGCTGAGGCTACATTAGTTGGGTATTAATACAGAGCATCTGCGTAACCATTAAAACTAGGAGAGGATCCAAAACATCTCCTGTTGCCATAAATCCATGCATGACTTGGGTGATGGGGTCGCATCTGCTACTTTAAGGGAGAGATACGTTTGATTTTATAGTCCACGGGCAGGGTAGACATGGAGGAAGAAGCTTCCACTTCCTTTGAAGTCTAATGAACTGAATCTCACATAAAGGAAGTGGATTTGACTCACCGTGAACATGATGAAGTTGTCCAGTAACATGGTTTTCTGTTTATTTTGGGATGCTATCAGGTAGTGGGATATAGGGGCTGGCTATAGCTGTCTCATTTCTTAAATAGAAATTCTTGTTAATTTCTCAATTTAGCTCTGAACAACAGGAAGTCAATTTTCAAGCACAGGCACAACAAATAAAGCTAGAGGTGTGGAAAAGCAGTTTCACATTTACCACATTTATGAGTCTTTTTCAACAGAAACTGATATTCATTTATCATATTCATTATGTCTCTCTATCATTCACCTTAACCCCATATAATTATGTGTTTAATGATCTTTAACCTTCACATGAATGCAGCTTGCTGAAGCTTGACGATGGCTGTAAATTATCATTCGTATCTGGTAGAAGATTGGAAATGTTACTTGGAAAAATATACTTTGCTTTCATTTTTAGCTTAGAATTTCACTTCAGTTTTGTGATTTGACTTCAGGTGAAGATCATAGTGTTTTAATCCTAAATCCAAATAATGAAATGATTTTGAAAATGTGGTTGTTTCATAGGTAATTTATTACAATATTTTGATATTAAGGTATAAGAACTTCAAAACCTAGAAAAGATACTTTAATCTATCAGCCTGGTTACTCACCATAATAAGTACATATTATTTCAGTAAATGCTACATGTATGGCTTGCTTGTTTTTGTTTTAAAGAACTAAAAATGTTATCATTTTCACCACCATTAATCTTTGGGTGAAAAACTGTTTTCCCACTGATTTTTCCACAGGCTTTGGACATCCTGGTTTAGTGGGAAGTGTCCCTGCCCATGGCAGGGAATTGGAATTAGACGATGTTTAAAATCACTTCCAATCTATACCATTTTATGATTCTATGGTCAGAGTCAGTTTCAACTTTAACATTATAAAAAACTTCTAGCGCTTCCACTTTTTGTTTAATGTTTAGCTCTTCATTTTGTAGCGTTTCAAATAGTGATATCTCTTTCTTTTGATACAAAGGACTTTAACTTACTCGAAGAAGCAATTAGTACTAATTATATACATTTTCTCATTTTAACTGTCAGTATCTTACTAGCACTGCAAAGGCTTTATAACTTTACATTAATTTATCCCAGAACTGGTTTATGAACCGTAACCTCTGTTGGATAATATGGGTAAAACTTGCACGAGAGACTATACTGACAGCATCTCTGATTTACTAGCAAATAGTAAATTGGAGAACTTCAAAGATTGATGTGGAATATCTATTCTATCCAGCCAGTGCCACCGTAGAAATTCAGAGTACAGTTTTTCACTGTAACACTTTGTGAACTTGGGTGAACTGGAGATGTTTCTAAGTGTCAGGACACACGGAACTCAGTAAAGCAACGTAGAGATATGATACCACTGTAATTCAGCTAAGAATATTCTGCCAAAACCCTCATATGTGATGTTAATAACATACGGATTTTATCCAGGGATCAAACAGATGTTTAAAACATAATCTGTTTAAAACACAAACACGTTCTGGATTGATCTTGACAAGTTCTGGAAACCTGGAGATAAGTGTTTGTCTTGCTGACACCTAGATCAAGTATAATCCCGTTCACAAGGGCAATAATGATTGTTCTCACATAAAAAGTGATAGCAACTACAATAAGAAAAAGAAAAAAGTTTTTGCAAAGAGTACTCAGCTATCACTTAACATCTGTGTTTATGTGGTAGGAAGAGTAAACTTCATTGAGTCATTCATATTCACAGACAATTAAACTGCTTTTAAAAAGTTGTTGAAATGATGGTGTGGTAATAGATGGTGTGGTAATAATGTATTGTCCGGCAAAACACAAACGAAGTTACACCTTCAGGATGGGAATTCTGCTATTGTTGCAGAGCAGGCAAAACACTGACGGCCCAGGATTTTGTATGTATATATGAGATCAACTGGAAAATCAGACCTGGCTGCCATTGTCTGCTGTGCTCATTGCAACAATTAAAGATTCCCTTTGGTAAGGTGCTATCAAAGAGCTTTCTAAGCTCTTGTTCCTGAACAGCTAATTTGCAGATGTGACTGTAAGTGACCAATTATCTGCTGAAGAACCAGCAGAGCCTACTTATGGTATGACATAAAATCTACTTGTGGCTTGGCTGTAGCCAAGTGTACAAGCCCTTTTTCCACACCTATTTTAATATCTCCGTGCAAGCTCTTATATCAAATGACAGTGCTGCTAGGCCATGGTAACCAGTGCTATCAATCGAAGAGTAAAATGCATAACCAGCAACAATTTCTGTTGAGCTGTCTGCACAAAAATAAGCAAACAGGAACAAGTTGAGTAGTAGTTGTAAGTCATATTGCAACCATCCTAAGCAGGTTGTACGTATTTGCTTTAGACTACCTTTTGTGAGGTAGAGGGAAATAATAATAAATGCAAGGTACATTGTTAATGATGCATTCACTTGTTCTTATTGTTCATATTCAGTGTGTTAGATTTAACAGTAAATAGCATGTAAAGCATTATTATTGTATACTTAAATTATTATCCTGTTTTCTTTTTCTGTTGACATGAATACATTTGGTCCAACAGTTGGCACACTTGCAAATTAAAAATTATTGGAGATAATCTGATATTTAGGACTTGGCTTTGAGCCTACAAAAAATCAATGGAAGTCTTTTATTTGTCTCTAGTGTTCTTCACTTCAGGCTTTTAATTAACAACAAAAAAAAATCAAAGTAAAGAATACCTGGTTTTCCTATACTGTTTCCGGTTATTATAATTCTGTCTTGCTTTTTGAAAAGCCAAGTACAAAGTATTTTTTTTTTCTGATGGAGGCATTGAGGAAAATAGGAAGATATGCATAAGAGTTTTTCTTATATTTCTGCTTAAAAGCAGAAATTGCTTTATTGCTTCAAAAATATTTCAGGGGAAATCTTAGAAACATTTAAGTTCAGCTAACAGTTGAGTTATGACATAGTTCTAAAATTCTGGGGCTGCTGTCCATTAAAACATTTACGTAGATGCTGTTGTTCAGCCATTTTCAGTCACCTGAAAATATGCTGAAAGCAATATCTAAAAATAAACATCTAGATTAAAATGTGTTATTGTTAATCCTTCATTCACCCTTTAATCTAATAAGTTAAGGACATTTTGTGCTTGTTCATTTTGGCTGATAATGGTTCTGAAGACATTTTAGAACAGGGATTTAAAAAATATATATATAACAGCTGCTTTTTAAATAGAAAGTCTAATTATGCCTATGATTACATTCACTTTTGATTAGTATGCATACAAATCCCTACTCTTCTTGTATGTTCAAGCTGAGATATAAATCACTGGGGCTAAGATTAAAGTACAAAAAAATAGCTTTAGAAAATGTATAGTTAGACCAATGTGTGCTTGGGGGGGGGGGGGGGGGGGGGGGGGGGAGTATGTAATTTCTATCTCTAAAATACTTATTTTTCCTTTTAGCTACATACCGACTTGGATCCTGGCAGCAGTAAAATCAAGTATATCCTGTCAGGAGATGGAGCTGGAACAATCTTTGTGATCAATGACAAGACTGGAGACATTCATGCAATGAAAAGGCTTGACCGTGAGGAAAAAGCTGAGTACACTCTAACAGCTCAAGCAGTCGACAGGGACACAAACAAACCTCTGGAGCCTCCTTCAGAATTCATTATAAAGGTTCAGGACATCAATGACAATGCCCCAGAGTTTGTTGATGGTCCATATCATGCCACAGTTCCAGAGATGTCTGTCGTAGGTATGTATGTCTAAACATCAACAAATTTTGATTACTTACAATGTAAAGTATGCCACTATGCTGTTGAGCTGTTGATGAACAATAAGATATTTATTATGTTGTTAGCATTAATTTGCATATTTTCAAACCTCTTCTTGGCCAATGCTTTCATCTGTAGCCCAATAGTAGAATCCCTTAGTAGTAAGAAAATGACTAACAGATGTATTAATGTGTCTTTCTTTGTCCAACAGCACTTTAATGGGCTAAATTTATATTCCCCTTATGACGCTGTAGTTAGAATATTGTTATTGAGGAGGATTTATCAAGATTTGTTCCAACATGACACTTTAATCCTATTGATATTTTGTTGATGTTTAATTATCTGTTTGTGTATTTTCATACACAGATGTAGCACTTGCAGTATGTTGATACATACTTATTTGTTTTCCTCTAAGTGCAGCTGTAATCAGCCAAAAACATTGAAATGAAAGATGCTGTGTCTGGGAATTGATGGTTAGACTCTAGAGTGGACTTAACCAATTAACCATATGATTTGTGGGGAATGTGGAAGGGGAAAATAGAGGCAGCTATGGAAAAAGATGATGAAAAGCAAAATTAAGTCTGTGAAGGGGGGAGTAGGAAATAATCTTCTTAATACATTTTACTTATATTTATTCGTGTTGTCGGATTAGTGTGAATCTATTTCCTGATGGACTAATATATTAGTTTCTTTTTTTCTTTTTTTTTTTTTTTGCATAGTTAGTTCCTTGTTCTGTATTTGCAAAATGGATAAATATGTACTTACAGAAGTACATTTTTATTTACTCAGGTTCTCAATCCCTGCTGATACACACATATCCAGTGCAGATTATCTTTAGCTGTCACAAAAGTAAAAGAGAAGTAAACCCATCAGCCAAAAGAGCCAATTTGGGGGGAATATAAAAATTTACTATGAGTAAAGACATCAAAATCTGGCCTTGAAATGCAGAGTAATTTATAATGGTTTTTAGTATTAGGTTGAGGATAATGTGGTTTTCAGCAATTTGGCTATGTCTTTGAAAGCAAGTTAGTTGAAGGACTGCCAAGATACTTTGGAAAATAAAACAGCACCCTAGCAATTTTTTTCAATACACCATTCTGCCTTACTGTAGTTAAAAAGAGGAGCCAGAATCACCCTCTTCCTCATGTTCAGTACAGTGACTTGTACCAGGTCATTTTCAAATGTAAGCATGGTATGCTGACTCAACTGTGATAGTGGAGGTTTCATTTTTTAATCTAGACTTCTCCAAATTTTCATATCTTGGTTGCATTGAATTGCTTGTGCTGAAACTGATATGTGAATATTCAAACTTGCATGTGAGTTCAGTTACCAAAACACAGTATTCATTTCTGAAGTTACTTTTAATTATACAGCCACACAAACATGATGTGGACCTGCTTTCAGAAGATATTTTTGCCAAGCTCTAGGCAAGCAAATGGCTTAATTAAATAAATAAAAAAAATAAAAATTAAAAAAAGAGAAAAAAAGAAAAAGAGAAGAAAAAAAGGAGGGCGTAGGAGAAGGAGTGAGGGAAATTGAAAGGAACTTGTTTGGTATTCTAGGAAAAAGAACAACAAAACACTTGCAAAGAAAGATGATTTCTGATCATAAATTATATCTGTATATATGAGTAATATTTTATAATTCTTAGCAAAGGCATGACCCTTATCTGAGGAACTTTCATTGTGAAGAGGGTGAGAAAAAAAAACACATTGACAGGAAACTGGTCAGAAGATCAGATGAATAAAAATGTAGTGAATTGGTTGACATGAGATTTAAAAGACGATGCAGTGAAAGTAAGAGATTAAAAGGTAAATCATTAACACAAGAGAGGAAAAGGGAAACAATACAGAAAAGTTTTAGGGTGAAAGGAAAGAGAAAGACCTCTGAGATCATCTCTGACATATTTCTACCTCTGTTTCTGTTTTTAAAATAAATGGATTTTGAACTAAGTTTTCCTGGCAACGTAGGAATAAGTACAAGTGTGGAAGTATAGTTTCAGAGGTAGTTCGGTAAAGAACCGTGTTTTTCTTCATTCCACCATTATGGGGGAAACAGCTGAGATAAATCCTGTCTTTAAATCCTCCAGAAATCATTTCCCTTCACTATTCCCTAAGCTGCCATCTATGCCCAGGAATTGGTCATTTCTTCTACCATCTTCTACAACCAAGTTTTCTTGGTTCTAATCTTTCCCATCTCTTACGGCCTTCCCTTATCACTGAAACTATGCACATTTTGCACATTTATGCTTGACCATCCCTGACCCTTGCACGTTCTTTATATGTTATTCCTTGGGGAGTATGTTTTTAAGCTACTTCACTGAATAAAAACAAATAAAAAAATAAATACTCCTGCTCTTTCCTAGAAAAACAAACCAAATTTGGAACTGTCACATCAAAATTCAGAGAATGTGTGCCATTGCATTGCTGGGATCATGAATAACTGTAAAATCTGTGCAGTCAAGCCCTACTCTTAATTGCTGATGGAAGCAAATTCAACACTGGAGCAGCTGACAATGAGAAGGTTACCCCTTTACCAATTTTGCTGTTACTCTTTTCTTTTGCCTTCTTCCTTTAACCCACAGGTAGAAACATCAAGAGCTGTACTAAATGATGCTCTGAAAATTATTTAAATGTTAAGTTTTGCTAGTCCTCTTAAAAATACTTCAGTATTACTTAAAAAACAAACAAACAAACAAACAAACAAAACTCATCTCCTTTTGGAGTTCAAGGAATTTTATTTCTTTTTCCACAATAAAAGTATTTCACTTCCATTATCCACTTACTTAATTCCCCTTAAAGAGATCTCCACCCACGGCTAATTTCAGCCTTGACATTTCTACAACACAGTCATTACTAGGCAGTGTTCTTATTCAGGATAAAACAAAGTTTTACTAAACCTCTTCTTTCCTCAGAATGCCACACCAGTTCTGACTGCTCTGAAACTGAAGAGGAACTCACATGCTATATATATAGTACTTATGTAATGAGGATGCAGTATGAGGCATTTTATTTTTGGACCTTTGTAGCAAGAAATGCATAAAATACAGATGAACAAATTAATGTTTCATTGTTCTGTAATGTAATATTGAAGTTCTAACACAATACACTTTTTCTAATGGGTGCATTCTTCATGATATAGCAGTTATTGGTCTTATTTTCTTGCTAGAAGAGATGAATGTGTCAGTGGTATTTTTGTGTGAATATCTAGAACATGAACAACGTGAACTATGGGGATGTAAAAACTGTATACAAACGTATACAAATCTTCTGCATGTGATATGTGTTTATGCCTACATATAAGATTATCACACTCATATGGCCATAATCCAGCCTGATTCATTTCGATGTTATCTATCAGTGATATCTAGAAAATCTTGCTTCCCTACTAAGACAAAAATGGATTAGCATGGCTTTACTCCCACTACTTGGTGCAAAGACGATTAGCATTACACTGTGATATCTCCGGTAGGAATGATGCTCACTTTTCAGCTGTCTTCACAGAACACACACCCACACATGTACTGTGTGGTGTGTGTATCGTCACTGTATTCAGAGTTATTTTGAAATCATTTATTTCTCTCTTTGAGGAGCTAGAGGAACACATTCCAGAAAATGTTTTGAGAACTAAATTGAATTTTCCATTATTTCATCCTTGTGTTCCCTTCTTCTTTTTATTTATTTTTTTTTAAGTAATTCCTGTTTAATCTAGCATTGTAAACCTGTCTCCCAACTTCAAAATGATGAATTTGCTTGTGAAAAGCTAATGGTGTATTTGGGAAATATGTTCGTTGCTGAAACTGAACACTAATCTTTTAATTCTGATGTTCATTTTCTTAAGGAATTAAAGATCAAAAAACAAAATTTATGGAATCACTTCATTGCAACAGTACTTCATTTCAAAAACAGGAAATAATTCAATTTGTCCATAAATCTTGTATAATCACTTACAGATGTAAAGGGACACACTGGGAATGAAACCCAGTTAAAAACCTTTTAGCAACAGATTCAGCTAAGCCTCTAGGAGGAAGAGCCCCATAATATTTGCATATTATGCAAATAAATGAGCAATCTTAAAAGATAAGATTCATGAGGGTAGGTGGAACTGGTCCTGTAGCCTATTTAAAGAAAAAATAAAAATAAACAAAACCACACACACAACAACAACAACAACAAACCACCACATTATGTTTTGTTTCTGTGATGGTTTCTTAGCTATACACAGATTGATGAATTCCCTGAAAACATGCTGCAGAGGTGATAGTGGGAGGGAGAGTGGATATTGTCTTCTGAACAGTATAGTTTCAGGATTTTTTTTTTTTCCTCAGGAATTAAGAGTGAAATGAGGAAAATAGAAAAGAGGAATGAGGAGTGAAATTTCTTGATTTTCTTCTTAGTGAAGACAAGTGTGTTTAGACAGCTGGCATCATGTTGAAGGATGGGAAGACAGAAGTAGAGTGACAAATGTGTTAGTGAAATAAGAAAGGGCACAGATGGAAAAAGAACAAAAGCCATAAGCAAAGAGAATTATCTCATAGTTTGCCTGAATTAAGGTAAACAGGCAAACTTTAATAATCTCCAAATACTAAGAATTTCCCTGTCAGTCAGAAAAAAAGAAGTCATAACATGAGTGCCATTATGTGCCATTGCTCTAGAAATGCTTTTACCTTTAACACCTGAAAATTTTAACAAAGTGAAAAAGCTAAGAACAATATTTCTGTCCTTAAATGCTTTCATGAAAAGTATTTACTTAGCAAGAATGTCTTTATTAAAGAGTTTAGGTTTTCAGTTGAATCAGAATATCAATTTCCAATTTTGAAACAAGCACTTCTACTTAGCAATGTTTTTCTTTGAACCAAAGCCTACCCTTGATTACACCACTGTAAATAAGAAATCATTCAATCATTTGTTGTTGTTTTTTTCAACAGCAGAACAGTTATTTCATCTAGTTGTACAGTACAAGCACACTGTACACAGCATAGTTTTTCTTTCCCATTCTCCCAAAGATATTATTTCTTTTACAAAATGCTTGCAAAGAGCACAAAATCTGCTGAATATGAAATCAACATGCAATGTCTGATATGAATAGTGATAAAACAACTTGATAAATCGGGAAGTTGTGATAAAAACCTGACCTGAAACGTTATCAAGATCCACCACACTCTTACTGTTTTTTTTTCTTTATGTATTCATTGATTTTTAAGGCACTGAGCATGACTGTTAAATCAATGATAGTTTGTCACAAAATTGTAGAGTAAAAGGACTGTATTACTGGGGTCAACTACAAATTAGCCCAAAGGGTAAATGCAAAGGGAGTGCAAAAGCTAAGGAAAAAAGCAGCAGATGTTGTAAAATATGTACAACAATGTAACAGCTGTTGGAAAATGTATATCCTGGTGTGGTCTTGTTCCTCTCCTTGTTCATCTTGTGCATAATCAACTTCATGGACTGTGTTCCTGAAGAGCATTTTACACTAGGATCTCTTTAGGGAGTGTTGCATGTGTTTAAAACCTGTACATTCTGCGTGACTGAGATGATTGCAAAAGCGAGGTTGTAAGTAACCTTAGGTAATTGGTTAGGATACATTCAATATCAAGACAGTCTTCTCCCTAATATGACTTGTTATTGGGACTTGTAAAAACATATTTCCAAGTATTTGCTTTTTTTTTTTTTTTTTTTTTTTTTTTTTTTTTTTTTGTACTCTCCATTTCTCATGAGGTCTGATCAAAAATGTCATAACCTTTTTATTGTTTTTAAATGACCTTTATGAGCTTGAGGACCGTGGATGGAGTTATGATGTTTGTCTTTAGGGATTTGTAATATTACCCTTTAGTTTTACCAACCTATATATTGTCCTGAATATACCAAGCTATTTCACTGACTTCATACAAAATTGCTAAAATTAACGCGATTGTTCAAAATACCTAGTACTGATGGCAGCAAGTACTTGAATGTTCAAGTTCGGAAGACAGTCAAGTTCTTAGAAATAAATCCTAAATTACCAGCGCAAAGTATGGAGCTATAAATGTGTAATGGCTTTTGACAGAACTTGCCTTTTTCTTTCCATTAACTCATCAGGAAAAGCCATTTGAATCCGAATCAAAGTCACAGCTCCTTTTGGAGTTCCCTGTAGAGGAACACATCTTCTGATGGTGCTCTGGTTTCACAGAATGAGGAAAGACAGACAGACATAGCTGTATGTTTATCGTGTGATGCCAGAGCAGAGAGAATTTTGGTATTCTTTGGTACATGCTTCTCTAGTCCTCTGTAATCTACAAGAATCTGTCCTACAATCATTTTTTCAGATGATTCTTGTCTTCATGTAGTCAGTTTATTCCTGGTATTCTGCATCTGAAATTCTATCTTGTGGTTGCTTTCATTTGTACATACTGAGTGGATGGTCATACTTCTGTGATTTTTGTGAAAATAAATCTTTGACTTAGGTTTCTGATACTTTCTCTTTTGGTTAAAACTTGAAATCCACTCTTCACAAGGATTTTTCCCAAATTTTCCAAATTCTGAATCTTGAAGAAAAATGTTTAAAACAATGATAGGGTTTTTATATTGTTGTTTTTGAACGCATGCCATTTCATTTTTCCAGAGAGCTGTGCTTGTGATATGAGCCCATTTGCTGGCCAGTGGATAATGCCTAAGCAGAAAAGAGATAGATGAGAGGTAGTAGACCAGTAAAGATTTCTGCCAGACTGGGGCTCTGTGAAATGCCACAGAACTATGGACTGTTCTCTGTTTTTTTGCTTGTGGGAAATGTAGGAAGTTCTAACCATAAGGTAGAAAGTTCTAGGTTTGAAAATTATATTCTGTGTAGCAGTATTCTCGAAGAAATTTTTATTAGTATAAATTATATCATTCTGATAACACAAAAGATTTAGCTTTACAACGCTGGATACCAGTACTCCTCAAGCGCTATAAATTCAGGTGGTCTGAGTTAAACTTTTCTTTGATGGACACTCTAGACATTTGGGAAAATGGGATTCAGATCCAATTCAGAGTCCATTTTTTTCTGTCACCCCTCCCCTGAATTGGTACCTCTGTCTTTGTTTAGTTGCTGAATCTGCAGCACATAATGTTTCTTCATGAATACAGATAAGCAATTGCCTGTGGAGCTGATGTCAATACGGCTTTCTCATGAATCAGCCACTACAGTACTGCTGGGCAGCTGATTCAACTGTACCCTTTCCCTGGGGCCCAAATGGTCTCTGCTGCCATATGCTTGCTCCACAGCAGCCTCAGGGGCCAATATTTCAGAGTCTGCTTTTGCAACCTGGATTATCGTTGCTGGCATTATAGGCTTCACTCTACCAAACAAAGCAAGCAGATATCAAAGCTGCAAGATTATACCAGCCATTTGCTCTTTTCACAACAGAAAGTTAGAAATGAAAGAATATCTGCTGTAAACAGCCAGGGTCACTTAATTATTCATTTATTTATATTTTTATATATTACACCTGAGCATAACCTGAAACTTCCATTGAAATCAACAAGCCTTTAAGTACTTTTTTCAGCTTGAAAATATAGTGTACAATGATCATCCAATCTTACTGTCTTTGCCTAGGGACCTCACAGAATGAATGCTGAGGAAATAGTCAATTGATTAGAGACGAGCAGTCTTTCCAAAAGTCCTGAACAAAAGAACAGCTGTTTCCCAAATCTCTCACAAATATCAATTAATATTCCATAGTGAAGGTGGTATCTAAAGGGAGAATAAAAAGTAATGTGAAAAGAAACCATAACTCTTTAAGTTGAATATAAAATGTATTTTACCCTTCTACTGTTGTCTGTGATGTTAGAGACTATATTGTAATCCTAACAAACAGCCACCCAGGGGAATTTATAAAGGAATACCTGCAGGCTCTTTAATGGCACCATTTTATAAGTTGTAGCAAGAACAAACTGCCAGCCTTAAAACTGAAAAAACAGTGCCCTTTCTTATTAGATTCATGTGAGCTAAATCCAAGCAGTAAGTAATATCAGCAAGGATAATTGCTAAAAGATTATCTATATCACTAGATCTAAATATGTATTTCCTATGTAAAACATTTTTTCCTAAAGATCATGTGGAAAAGACAGCGTCATAGTTCCTAACACAATTAGTGTATGCACAAAAAATTGTAAAATATGCAGCTTATTAGATTTCACAGTCATGCTTCCCACAGTCCTCATTATACAGCTGTAAAATGCTGAAGGTTGCCAGCTTGCTCCATTGTCTGTAGGCTGTACAAAAAGCATTTTTCTCCTATGCATAGCAATCACCTTTCATACTTCTACACTTATACATTTGCATACAATATATTTTTCCCATTTGCCTTGTGTGATAAAAGTCCTTAAAATGGCACATGAGCAATCCAAAGACAGAGTTGTCTTACGTGTTGTATGGTATTCAGTTGTTCAGAGGTTTTGACTTATACACATGCTGCACATTAATATTTTAAAAACATTTAATTAACTTTTCTAAACCATCTACTCTAAAAATTGTATTAAGATAGATGTAACATTTAGAAGAAACAAACAACTCAGATTCCTCTCCTGATTATGGAGCCAATCCTGACTTTGTTTTCCCCATATGCATGAAAAGATAAAAGTTTTCCTGGTGGAAACAGTTTCTTGCATTTCCCTGCGTGGTATTTCTTACTTTGTTGTAGCGGTTATTTCCTGCTGTTGACCAAGCTGCTCCTGTTTGATTCTTTCAGTTCCCTTCTTTAAGCCAGATTGGTGAGGTGTTACAAATTATGTTTTAGTCTCTCTCTTCTTTTGGGCAGTGTCTGCCATTTTCTGTAGGTCTGTAATGTACTGAGTTCTCAAATCTCTCTTTTTCTGTGAGTTACATACTACTGCTTATATATTACTAAAAAAAAAAAAAGTAAAACAAATAATACTTTGTTACTTGAATATTTTAGATTAGTTTTTAATTTATCGTGAAATATATCAAATGCAGTTTATTTCAGAAAGTGCATACGTCTATATAAGTATATAAGTGCACATAGGTTTGCATATAGGGAAAACAATGTAAATGAAAAGTCCTGCAAGATTTGCACTTGCATGTTGGTGTGAGAGCTTACGTGATTGAAGTTCCTGGAAGGCTGGTATGACCTATTTTGAGTACGTATGTGTAAGAGAGTAGTCATACAACTCAAATGTAGGCATTTACTTTAGCTGGCTAATGTAATTTGGATTTCTTTCTGGTCAACCAAGAAAGAAAGAGCAGTTCTTTCTTCCTCTGTTGGACAGATACCTCATTGCTCTAGGTTTCTGCTCTAATTTAGCCAGTTGAGCCTAAACTGAATAGTATGAATAAAGCTCTTTTCCTCCTCCTTTACCTTAATCATCATAAACAAGATCATGACAGCATCACAGTATTTCACTACTTAGAGTCAAATAAATTACAGCCGGGAAAGACAAATTACCCTATTAGTTAATCTTCCTGTCTTTCTAGGGTTTTCCCTTAGAATACATTATCTAGCATCCTGTGCAATAAAGTGAACTCTTCAGTGAGGAGGATTCTGTTATTTCCCTTGGGGAGCTATTCCTCCTTGTACAATTTCTCATTGTAAGGAAGCTTTTGTTGTTGTTTTCCTCTTTGCAGAAGATTAAGTGAATTCTTGTATCTATCTATGTATTTATATGGTTCTCATCACACACATATCAGTATTACACCTGTAAACTACACAAATTTTCCTTCTTGTTTCTCCCTCTAGGAGTGGATGTGTACAGGATTCTACTGTAGATAGAACAGAACAGATCCTTGCTTCCTTTCTCTCAAGCATGTCAAGCTTACGTTGCCCGTTTTTTGTTAGTGGACCATTCTGGCCCATAACTCTACTCGTTACCAATGCTCAGGGTGCCTCTTCCTCCTCCATTAAGTTTCCATCACTGCAAGGTGTCCACTGGACACTTGAAGAGCAAACACCTTTCTATTTTTCACATACTTTCTTTTAAGTGTGGGAAGATCTCCTGAAAAACCCACATAAGACCTCTGTCATTTGTTCTCAGAGCAATCCTTAAAACTCTTCCGTGATGCCCGTGTCCTGTAGGCACCATGGGTAAGCTGAGAGCAGGCAGGTCAGGCAGCAGCACCACTGCGTGCTGATGACATTGCTTCCCGGCATGATTTCCAGCCTCTTGCTATCTCCTCGTCTCTCTTCAGTTGTCCGTGTTTGTCTTTCCTGGTACTTGGCTCACAGAATCTTTGGGGAGAGTACTTACATTGTGAGATCTGATCCATGTATTGGGCCTTTAGAGCTTTGAAATTAAATAGCTGCTAATAATAATATAAGCACATTGAAGGACTGATACAGGAGGAAGGAGTGAAATAACATATGATCTTCAAAAGAGCCCTAAAACACTCATATGACATACCCACATATACGTATGTTCACGTAGTTTGTGCTTCAAATATATAACTGCATACACATCAAGCTATGGAATTTAAAATACCTGTCATAATATTATGTGTGTGTGTATTTTGCATATGTTAACAAGTTCTGAAGTGCATTACACAGGTTTCTATTCCATATACGTTTTACTTATTTGGCTACTGAAATTTCTAATTCATAGATTTTGTGTTTAAGAAATGTCCTCATGCAGAATATAGGATGATGAAGCTTAAAACTATGTTTTAGTATTTAAAAAAATCAGCCACAGTGAAAAACAAATAAGAATAACTTTCTCCAGCTTTGAGGCAGTAATAATGAGGCAGTAATAATTTACATGTCAAGAAGTTATACAGGTTTTTATGAGATTATTGCAGTTTTATTCAATAAAAAATAGTTACCATGACAACAACTGTCATGCTACCTGTGAGATTATAGCAAAGAAGGACAGTGAAGAAAAGGCTTCATTTTGGAAAGAATGCTTATCTGACCTGCTGAATACAAACAATGCTTTGCTTTGACCACTTCTGACTGCATGGTTGCTATCAGCCAAACTCAAAATCTAGCTAGAGATTTTGAAGCACAGTGATCCTCTTAGAAAAACAAAACAGTTGGTAAATAATGGTAGGTCTTTTTCATGCAAATGTACTCTTAATGCCCTGTCAGATTTGTAATCAGATCTCCTAAATGAAACGGAGATTTCAGCCTGTCAAAATTTGGGAAGGAAAGAAAGAGTGAAGGAGACTAAAATGGACCACAGAAAAGCAAAGAAAACAGAAGTCCTAGGGAAAATGAGAAAACATAGTCCCACAAACTTGCATCATGGTCACATTTTTTATTTTTACCAGCTATTGCAATCTTCCAACAAAATGGTTGCTTCATTGAATATGGATTCATGTAAATTTTTGTCACTATGTGTTACATCCTCTAAACATACAAGTTTGATTTCTTTTCGGTACACACATTTCACTGCCATACCAAAAAATCTTTGCTTTCCTACTCCCTGTGGCAGCATATGCATTTTTCTTTCTGACTAATGTGCAGAATCTGTACCCTGACTTGCACATAAAAACACAGCCAAAACAATGGAAGAGCACTAGCTGAGCACACACATCTTATTTTTATGGAGGCTTTTAATCTTAGTTTGCCAGCAAACACAGGCTTTCTTACCTAACCATATTAAAATACCTTTTTGTTAATTGTGGCCCCGATTGCTAGCCTGTTGCAAAGAGAAACTATGAAATCTGACACTAACAGAGTAAAACAATCAGCAATGGTTAATGGCTAAATCGCATTAGAAATATTCATTAATTAAAATCTGTTGAATCTCTTTGCAGTCCATATTTAATCACAGGGTCATTAGCATTGCAAAAGTGTACCTCAGAAGAAAATGCAGAAAGTTTTTAACTGAACATCTTAAAATTTGCCTCATCTGTCTAAAAAATGGGTTTATTTTACATAAGGCAATATTAAGTGCAAAAAGAAAAAAAAAAAAAAGAAACAGTGATTATGTTGTTGGACCAGATTATATAAGACTGGCATATTATTGTAATTAGGGCAACAGTGACTTGGACTATAATAGTGGCTTTCTTGTAAAAATGGCACCATTTCAAATTTATAGTCTCTAGCTAAATGAGTTTGTTGTAGCATTGATGAAGAAACAAACACAAGCCAAATGCAGTCAAAATTAAACAGAAACAGAAACCTTAGCTGTTTATTTGTGGGGTTGAACCCAGAACATTATCTTTCAAAGAGCATTTACTACATAAATACTCTTTCCTGGATTGTTACTGCTTTTTGAATGCTAAATTTTTATCTTTAAAACTTTAAGCATATTATGCATGTAATAAAAATACATGTGGTTTATAACTACAGTGTCTGTAGTGCAGTAAAATCCTACTTAAATATTGATAATCCAAAGCTCTAGTCCAAAGCTTGGAGAGTTCTGCCGCATTATGGAGGTTGCCTAAGTAATAGCTGTGGTGGCTGTGAGTTTCTTTTTTCTGCATTACTTTGCACCCTCAGGATTTTATCAGTTCTCCAGATCTTTTGTTCATGCTTAGCTGAAATGAGTCCTGTCCCTCAGGGGAGTGGCACAGGTTACTATTTCTTCTGGACCCTCAGCATCTTGCGGTGGAACCAGAGCAGCACTGAGGCAGCAACATCCTCTGCAGCTGCAGATGGGACTAAGTTTGCTCCTTTATATACTTATTATTGCCATTGTGAACATATTGATGTGGCATGTTTCACACCTGCAGAAGACTTGAGTTATAGCATAAAACAAAAAAATTAAATTAAAGGTGATAAAATTTAAGCTATGTAAAAGCTTAACTATCTAATTTCAGTAGTGGAAGTAATTTCTTTAATTTCTGCTTCATGATTGCTTACATCTTTTATAAACAATTTTCATCAATAAGATTGTTGGGAGCAAATTAGTGAATTTCAGAGACCTCAGAACTGTCTATGATGGTTGGAAATGAAGTGCAGAGGGTGAGAGACTAGCAGTATAAGAAATTGATTCTAGGAGATGGGAGAGCTCCTATTTTATTTTTCCCTTCCCTTATTAGTTTTATTAGACAAGATTATAGTCACACTTCAGGTGACCTGGAAAACAGAAAGAAGGTCGTGCTATTTTTTGCCTCCTTTTGTGTATATAAACAGTGAATGGCAATACTGACTGTTATGTATGTGTTTTTGTGTATGTATACATTTCAGATAAGCTTGGTGCCACAGTAAGTGATTAAATTATTTTCTATCACAAGAAAAAAGTCTTGAGAGCAGAGCATCAGGATTGGAAGCAATGCTAGACACTGATTGCCTGTTTTATTAAGGCGTATTCAACTTTAATGTCTAATGAACACTTGGGATAAAAGATGTGTTTATCAAAGAATCAGCATACCCATTTAAATTTTGAAATCTTGAAATAAATATCTCTAAAAGTCTTCAGGAATTCTCTAGTGAAATGAAAAAATAATAGATGTTATACATCAAATCTTTCTAAACAAGCAATGTAATTATTTCTGAAGTCCTTTGAAATGAGAGCCAGCTAGGCAAATCAAACACAATCTCAAAGAAGTCAACAGTTTCGCTTCTTTATTTTCCTTTGTGTATAGAGAAGATCATGGAAACAAAACAGAGAAGCCACTAGATAAAACACACTAACAAAAATGTTCACTGTTCTGTGAATGAGCCTTATCTTATTCCAGCCTTGTCCCATTGTATGATGTTCTGCATGAACATCTGCCTTGGTAGGTTACAAAACAAAAATTTCATAATAGCTGCCACTCCCACAGAAACCTAGTACATCACCTGCTGTTTCAGCTTGGATCCAATTGAAGAGATCACTGACTTCTACATTCATATTCAGTATCACATATGGGATGGCATCTAATTTATTGTTCCTTTCTTCAAGTGAGGTGTAACTTGGATTCAGCAGCACAAAGTGTGAGAAGGAAGAGGAGGCTACTTTTATTGGCACATCTAGAAAGGGGGAGCATTTTGGTGGGTGCTATAATTCTTTTCCTTTTGAACATGAGAAACATAATTCAGCCCTTAACCTCTCTCCTACTCTCACCCTCTTTAGGTATTTTCTTTATTGCTAGCCTAATTAATGTCATTGTTATATTTTTTAAGTCATCCAAAAAAAAAAAAAAAAAAAGGTCTCTGCAGAAAGTTTAACAGAACCTACTGAATTTCATTTGATTTTTCTAATTGCATAATGCTATGTTGCCTAACAACGAAGAAGGCAATTTCTTTAAAATTTTCTACCATTTTTTTTGGACAGAGTATAGATTATAACTCTGACTAGGCAATGGACCCCTCATTGGCAGGTACTGATTTCAGAGACAATAGAAGCTGTCCTGACACTGTCACTGTGGCCACATCAAACCATTGTTACGGCTGCAAGCCAAGAGAAGAAAAAAGAATCCTTTTTTGTTATTGCTTTTCCATGCAGTCACTTGTAACTTGGCAAGGTTCTTTCAAATGTGATTCTGCAAATCTTAAATGCAACATATAATATAGTATCATTAACCTTGTATTTCATATCCCTTTGATATGATTCCTTTGCAAATGCTCCAAGTCTACAGTAAATGATACAGGTTCTAAAAAGGTTTTTCCTTTACCCAGAAATTCTGTCTGCTGGCATATAACATCATGAAGGAAAATGTTTTGTTTGTGTTCCACAAATACTGTTGTAGGTTACTATTGTGTATTTTATTTGTTATTGTTATTTTCTTTATTTGTTATTATACCTCACAAATTTCTTCAGAGTTTCAAGTAAATGATTTTTGTTCCTAATTATTTTTGAGTAAGTTATGCAAATTTATAGGAAGAGTGTTAATGTTAATGTTATATATTCTTTCTATTTAGGCACCTTTGTTACTAAAGTAACAGCTACAGATGCAGATGATCCAGTTTATGGAAATAGTGCCAAGCTGGTTTATAGCATTCTGGAAGGACAGCCTTACTTTTCTATTGAACCACATACAGGTAGGTAACTGAATATGAATCCCTGGGTTATATTTACGCTGTGCCTCTTAAATGTTTCATATAATAAACAGGGAACATAAGGAGGTGTCTGTCAGCATTACTGAGTTGTAACACATCTCACATGTATCCCATCAGAGTCTGAACATGTGAAAAGACAAAGAAAAATCTGTATTAAAGGTAATGCAAGTAATGGTAACACTAATATTACAGAAGTTACTGAAGCGAAACTGAAAGCAGTGAAAGTGTTGTGTGACTTATAACTGGTTAGGGACTGGAAGACTTAGCCTGAGGAATTTAATGAACATAATGTAATTTTTGATATGAGACTATAGTATTTCCAGTTAAAGAAGGTACAGTTTAGCTTGGGAATTTCAGTGAGTATATTGTGTGTTTTCATTTTAAAAAAATGATTTTTTTTTTTCCTGACTGGATGAATCAAGGAAAGAAAGAACATGATACTGAGTTTTGGTATGAACTTTTATTAGTGTGCATTTAGGATGACTTTATTTCTCTGTGATTTTAAGATCTTGAGCGAGTCATGTGAAAGAAGTGCCAATAAATGCATTTCCTCCTGTTTGCTATACATATGTCACACTTAGAGAAAATGCATTTATTTGTCTCTGAGAAGTGTTTTTTTAAAGTGATTTGGGATTATTTCTTATGTTCTTTCACCTGTTACTTGATGTAGATTTTAATCACTGTAAGTCAAGCAGCTGTGATCTTGTAAGGAGAAGAAAACTATAACTAATTTTATAACATACAAAAAAATCACCTGAATTTATGCGGCCATAAAGGAGTAAATTCCTGTACTCGTGCTGATTAACAAGATTATGAAGTAAGTGCTAGGAGAATTATTAAAGGATGTTTTTGATAGATCAAATGTGCAAAGCTTTCTGAACAACAGAAAACTGTTAGACTCTTTAAAGTCTGGAAGCTTGTTAATTCTTTTTAGTGAGATTGCATGGGAAAAGTAATTTTCTTTTCCCAGAAATGCCCTGGCTTGCAGGGACTTGACATAAATAGTGTAGATCAATAAATGGGATTCATCTATTACATTATTTTCTTCTGGTTGAAGGAAAACTGTCCTGAGAATGAAAACAATCTCTGGAATGTAGTTCAGTATTTGATTTTATGGTGAATGTAAAATACAGTCCTACAAAGAATAACTTTTTCGGTACAGTGAAAAAAACCCGCTTATTTCAAAAATAAGTATGCCAAGGGGGTGTTATCAGTGAAGCCCCTTAGTTTATGCTGACTGATTTGTCAAAAGTCACATGGAAATAAAACTCTGAACAGAACCCTGACCATTAGATATAAAAATACATGATTTTGTTTTCTGTTGTATTACAAATTATTTTGTGCAGGAATGATTTGTTGTAGCTGTCTCCGTTAGAGGTGGATTAGCTATAGGCTCTTTCTCTGTTTCTGCAAGGGAAAGTTAATGAAGTAGTGATAGTACTCACCTGTTCCCATCAGCTGAGATGGAGTATATTCTCCAGCTACACAGAAGATTTTCCAGTTCTTTCACATGAAATAGCCTGAAAGAAGTTATTCCAGACCTAAAAAATTGTTTAATTTGACTCAGGTTTATTGTTTGTATTGCATTAAAACGTTATTCTTAATCCAATGAAATAACCATTCATCACCTAGGAAAGTGATTTCCATTACCATGAAAGCCAGAGAAAACTCCAAAGCTTTTTGGTGAACCTGAAAATCATGATTTTTCTCCTGTTTCACTTGCATTAAATTCCCCCTCCTACCTTCATTTCCAGTTATAAATATTACTTTCAGTAGCAGTTCAGTTGCCATGAAAATGACGTTAGTTTCTAAAGAGAATTTAATCATAAAGAATTCAACTGTGGCTTTGCCACAGTCCCTGGGTAAGTGGCTTCATATTATGGTTCTGCTTCTGAATGAATAAATGGTTTCTGATTCCCTATTTTTCTAGATCTATGTAGGGCATCGATTACGTTCTTCTCTAAATCATTACAACTGAACGAGTTTATGTACTGAGGCCATCCTTTCTGTCTTTGCCATCTATATGTAACGGTCTTCATCTGCAGTATAACTACAGTGCTACTCCTACAGCTAGCCAAAGGATAGTTAGTTAAATCCGGAGAGTATGTGGCTGTCTCTATGGTATTCAAAGGGTTTATACATTGTAGTGCTTAATGTTTTAAAATGTGCAAAATTTGTGATGTCTTCATTCACTTAGAGAAAAAGGAATCTACTAGCAATATTAAATGTCAAAATATAGAGAGCCCTCCAGCTGTCTATGTATGTTATCTAGAATATATAAGCAACAAACATACATAAAAATCTAGTCATTAAGCAAACCAGATGCAGGTATTCCTGTAGAAACTGCAGCCATATACTGTGCATGGTGAAAAAGACATCTCTAAAAGGCAGCAGCCTTTTGTGGTTCCTCTTCTGAGGAGAAGTATTGATTTCAGAAAAACATAAGTAAGTACGCAGCACATTTCTTGGTAATACAAAAATTTCAGAGCAAGGGTATGATAATGTTTATTACATAGCAGAGAGTTTTATGGTTTGTTACATGCAGTCTCAAAATGACGATAGTATTATGCTAAGATAGCTACAATTTTGCAGTAGCTTGTGGCACTGAATATTTCACCTTTTAGAGGTAGTGGTGCATAAAAAATGCACGCTAGTTTAGCCTCTCTGTAATTTGGACAGTATTGCTGTTACCATGGGCATATAGAGTAGAAGGTGCATTTTAACAAAAAAGAAAATTTCCAAAGCAAACGGAAAGTATTTAAATGTTTGATTGTTTCTTTACATTTATCCAATGTATTTTTTCTTGTAGAAGCTTATCCAGGAATACCCATTACACATCTGTTTGTAGTACACAGGAACCCAGTTAAAATTTCCATGAGGGAGGATTTTTGGTACTATGGTGAAAGTGTAGAAATTGGAGTAGAAGAGTTAGGTAGATTAGTATCTTGTCCAAAACAAAACAAACCTGAAGGTGACCCTCCAAGCATGTTAGCTGTTTTTTTTTGTTTGTTTGTTTTGTTTTTGTTTGTTTGTTTGTTTTTGTTTTTGTATGCTTGTCTCTAGTTACATTTTCACTGGGCTTACTTTTTATTAGCAGCTTTGGTAAGTGGAAAATATTTCCAATATATTTGAAACAGAATTGATTCTGATCACAGATACTGTGTCTAGAATTGTGTCTTCCCCAGAATGGAATTATTATGTTAAGAAACAGACTATGTTAACGTGATCTACTGAAGAATGTAAATATTTTCCTTCATTCAGGGGAGTGTTTCAAGTGTTGAAGCATAGCTACTTAGAGCTTATCAACTATTTTTCTAGGTGACTGGCCTTTTATTAGATTTGTGTAGTAGAAATCAAGACTATATTTAGATCTTGTGCAGCTACCAAATTTGCTACCAAAGCAGCCAGAGATGCTGCCTATAATTTTGTTCATTTGCTGACTCAGAGTAAAGATTGTCTTATGTCACTGCTTTGTTTCAATGGTACAGTGAGAACTCACTGTCAGGAATAATCCGAATCGTGCCTTCCGTAGTACTCTGAGCATCATCAAAACAAGGGAACAGAGGTGTAAGAAGCCTGTGGTGTCCTTCATGCCTGTGGTAGAAAGGGCTGTTACACTTGAGGCCAAATCCAAGGAAGCAGTTTCTTACTCTTCTGCTTTTTATTTCTTACTAACTTGATGTTAACTAGGTGTAATCATTACTGGAATTACACTCTTGGTTGAAACTGACATTACTCTCGACCTCCTTATTGAAACAATTCTATAATACTGGGTGCACAGGAAAAAGTTCTGCTACGTGACCCATAAAACAATAGTTTTCCATTACCTTAGATGAAAAATACATACACTACTGCAGTTCTAGTTTGCAAATTCTTCTATATGAGTTATAGACACATGAAAGAAGGTAATTCAGAAGTTATTTTTCATTCAGTCCTCTGAATATGGCTTAGGGTAAATGCTTTTTTGATGGCATGATCCGTTCTGAATATTTTTTCCCTTTTCATAGGTAAATTTTAATATGACCATAGGTTCATTGGATAGACAGCAACATAAATAATACATTACAAAGATAACAGAATCAGATTTTCTATGAAAGGCTAAACTTACCATGTGATGGCATCAGATTAGTAACAGAACTCACAATGTTCAGTATAGTCCATAACTCATTATATTTGAGTAACTGATGTCAGATTTGCTAAAACTGACATCATAATTTGTGTCATTTATAGCATTATACAAGTTGTATATATTGTCCCGTAATCCAAATACTGATAGTCAAAATGCTGGGGAAGGGCTTCCTTAAGACTGCTAGAAGCAGCTAAAGTATACTTCTCACTTCTAAGCTTTTTTGAAGATATTAAATCATGACTGTCAGCTTTAAAATAAGATTATCATAATGGAATATAATACGAAGTGACACGGTGTTCTACAATATAGGAATGGCAAAGAAAATACATTTTCAGATGCGTCTCATTTATTTACATTTCACATGAACTTACTTAAGTACTGTCACTCCTACACACACCTGAAATACATGAACAAGGCGAATTATACCAAATGCCCTACTGCACTGGAAAATGCATTGCATTACTCAAGCATAAGCCCTTGCAATATATGAAAAAGAACAGCTTTTAAATGCTGCCATCTTGGTTATGGTCACTTGGTACAATGGCCAAATTTCAAGTCAGTAAAGCTGGGATGAAAACAGAAGAATAAGGAGGCCTAGAAAACTAAAGTCTCTCCTAACTGCCTGTGGATATTTCTTCGGAGAGTGAATATTTGATTCATTTTCAATGCCTACCTTTAACTTCCGGGTGAAAGTCCACATGCTGTAACCAACAGAGCTTTTAATGATTCAGTATGCGGCACTCTGTGGAACACAGTGTTGAACCTGAGACACTGTGTGACTCTGAAATTCAGAACATGAAAGAGTAGGCCTGAGAGGAGTGAGAATGGCATTCAGCTGAAGTCAGTTCTGAATCTTCTATTTTTATTTACAGTCTTTATTGCCTTCCTCCCTCTAGACCTTAAAATACAGTCCAGCAAAATAAAAATCAGTAAGGTAATGAGGGTAAGTGACAGCAACTATTGAGTTACAAACATTTTTGTGAAGATATACACTCACTCTTCTACCAAGTTGTTAAAGTCCAGTTTATTAGTAATGCTGGGCAACAGTAATAGCACAAACTGCCCCCAGAATACTGTATGTAGTACTGGTGAGACACATCGTCATAAAAAAAAGACTACTGAGGCACTGAAGAAAGTTCAAAGCAGTGTAACTAAGGTGAGAGAGACTGAAGAATATGACTTAGAATGAAAGATTGATTGAACTTAATTTGTATAAACTGGATAAGAGGTGATTAAAGGAGGATATGAAATCACTGTACAAATATTTGAAAGGTGTTAATAAAAGAGAGGCACAGGGACTGTTTCTGTAATTACTCATGATAAAATGACAAGGTAGCATTTTCAAATGAGAGAGAGATGGGAAAACAGTTTTGATACAGGAAATAACATTCAACTGCAAGGGAAAGTAATGAGCTTCTAAGAACAGAACTAACTCATGTTCAACAGACCCTTTCTAAATAGTTCAGTTTCTGAATAGTTTAGATTTAAACCCTGGTGGGATTGGTGTAGAGAATGAACCTGTTCAACATTAGTCACAGCCTGGATTGAACTACAGCTTTCTAACTCATTTTATTAACCAGTGCTGCTGTGATATTCCTGCTAATTACTACAGATTCAGTTACAGTTAACTTATCTTTGAAACTGAAATAATTGTAAGAGGCATGAACCGGGATGGATAGATGTTGTTCCGTTGTTCTGTCTTAGCAAATAAGGTGTATGAACTCATTTCCCAGGCAAGAAGGCAGGTGAGTGCAGTAGCAGACAGAAGATAGGTTTGTAGCCCTGATAGCAGTATCATTCCCAGTGTAGCAGAATCAGCTCCAGCACATACTGAATTTCTGGAGTCTGTGCTCAGTCACTAGCACTTGGGTACAGCACCTTCAGCTCGGTCTGTACAGTCCCTGATGTGCTTAGGTGCAATGCTGAAAATAGAGTATATTTTCAAACTAGTATGAACCTTTTTTTTGCCATTGTGTACTAAGTATACTGTACAACCTTAGGAGTTGTGGTGAGGTGTTTGTACAGAGAATCATTGGTGATTCTGAGTTGTCTTGGTGACAGCCCATTAGGAGAGAGTGTTGTACTGACAAACCGCTAGTGCAGCAGACCCGAGGGTCAGTTCTTGCTTTTTGCTTAGAAGTATAAAGTGCAACCATTATGGATAAAGTATGTAGGATTGGGTCCTGCAGCAGTGGCAAAAGCTGCATTTTCTGATTAATAAAGAAAGTATAAAATCATTGCGGAGAGGTTTGAAAGCAGTTATGACAATCTGTAGTTGGTAAAGATGATTCATTTAAGATCAAGACAGACTGGCATTTGAAAAAAAAGTAATTTCTGTTTCTAGAGTTTATCTAGTAATAGTAGTATTAAGAAAAAAGCTGATACCACATTTATTTCTTGCATTTCAGAGCAATACCTCCATCATTTTAGAAAGCTAGTGAGATAGAGCAAAAACTTTTCTCATGCTGAGTAGAAGAACTGGGGATGCATATCTAAATAATGTTGTGCTTCCGGAGACTGAATTAGAAAAGAGGACTTTGAGCTACACAGCTAGATTTGGAAATATCTGAAAAAGAGTCCAAAGCTACTTTTTCTGAAGTGTTTAGTAGAATTATAAGTATTGTAGGATCATGACAAATAAAATCATAAGGAAACAGGTTCATAAATGCAGTGCAAAATGTTTGTTTACTGCATTCATTCTCAGCTGGTGAGAGGGTGACCCTTTCACATTCCAGTGAAAACTTGTTCCCAGAGAAAAAGGAATGGCTGGTAAGTCTCTAGTATAAGATGAAAGCATTTTTTTCCTTACTGTAAAACCCAGATACAAGTTCATCTGAATTGAAATGGTAGTATTATAATAGGTGTTATCTGATCATGATATTCTTCAAGAAAAATATATCTAGTGAAAGACAGGTAATGTTCATTTATGCACAAAGGCAAGCTTGCAAGGTCTACTTCAAAATGAAAGCAAGAACTGAAAAACCATGTAAATGGAAGTAATATGGGCTGAAAAAGTAGATATAATAGATTGTAGGTTACACAAGAAACTATAGAGATTTAACAGAACAACATTTGACCTTCATCTTTTTGTTTAACAGAGAGGCAGGTAGTGCCGTCTTCCCCATACAATTTAAAAAAATAAACATGGTAATAAAATATGCACACTGTTAGCTTCTCTCTTAAAAATAAAAAATGGCATAGAATCACTCCACATGTAATTATATAACGCAGCATTCATTTCCTTACCCAGAGATTATTTTTACTGTGGCTAATGGCTTTGATTTGAAATACGTCTACATCTGAATGTAGTTCAGATACTCTTGTAATTGTTAATTTTTCTATAAAGTTAGCCAACTTAGATAGAGACTACAGCTCTACAGCTATTTTTCTTGTCTTGCTAGAATAAAAGTCCTAGAGGCATTAAAACTTAGTAAGGAATGGGAATAATTTTTATTAAAAAGATTATGATTTATATGAAGGGTAAATTGAATTTAAAAATAGTGGAACAGTATGCCTGTATGACATTCTCAAAGGACTAGAATTTCTTTAATTTTCAAGAAAGTTAGTAGTGATCTATTCATTTTTAAGGAATTATGGTGCGGGTTTTCCAGAGGTCTCCAAGTGAACATTTTTTATGGGCTGCTAAAACATCAATGAAGTCACTGTGCTTCATGGGAGTACAAAGAATACATCTCACAACTCTCTGAAGAAATTACAAGATTGATTTTGCAGTAGTTTGGGTCCTAAATGGCTGTTATATTTAATAAAAATCTCCACCAAGATTTTAGTGTGGAAGGAAGATCAAAGCAATTACTTAGCTCTTCCAAAATGAAGAAGGGAAAGTTCCAAAGCATGCTAGTTGAAATAGCAGGAAGTCTTCATCAAAACATGTGAGATGAATGAGATTCTTAAGAAAAGCTTTTCAGGTTCAGATTCCAATTTTGCATAGTGCTTGCTTGGGTTTGGTCCATGTTCTCAATTATTACGTGTACTGTTACAGTGTTACCATAAAGAGATCCTTAAAAAAAGGGAAGTGAAAAATGGAAAACAGATCCTTATTTTTTATTGCTTCTCTTCTTCCTCTTCATCAGCTATAGCCTTTGTAACATTGCTTCTTTTCCCCTGATCTTTTTCAGTTTGAGATAGTGTATATTCTTCCAAATAGGTTTTTGAAAGTAGTCCACGGGGGTGCATTTTAACCGATTCAAGTTGTGAGGCAGATTGTGTGAATTGCTCACTGTGTGCATTTAGGACCACTGTAAAAGTAAATCCCATTCTGCAGCTGTTTTATTTGCTATTGAGCAGTGTGACACCAATAGCTGTTTAGGAAAAGCAACTCAGCCAAAAAAGAATAAATAAATAAATAAAAGGAACTTCCTTGGGGATGTTCTCATACTTTGAAGAAATAGGTTACTTCCTGATTTCTTTACATTGCAGCCCACTTCCTTAGGTTTCCAGCTTTAGTCAGAGGATTTGTAGCCAAATTATGATGCAGGTTTCTTTCCAGTGCTTGAACTACATGTCCATCAGAAGTTTTCACAGGCCTAAGGTTTGGAAAGTATTTTAGAATACACAGAGAAGTTTTAGGCAATATGGAGAGGGACCTCAAGCAGTATGCAGTAAGCAACCCTACCTTCAAAAAGGATGAGATCTACCCCTTCCCATTCTCAACAGATATTTGAATAATAGGTTCCCACAGACTTTTAGTGATGGAAATATTATAAATTCTAGAAGCAGCCTTCTCTAACTGTACTTAACCTTCTCTGGTAGAAAGCATTCACCTAATGTTTAACTGAAATCTCTTGTGCTGCAACTTTAACCCATTTTGTCATTTACATCGTAGGTCCATCATTTCTTCTCTTACTCTCGTTGGGAAAGGAGAGTAGCTCCCAGTACGTTTTGGATATTTGGCTGCAGACTCTTTGCTCATAGTTCCCTAACCTACTCGAACCAGATTTTTTCTCAGACTTTCTGCTATTTTACTCATTGCTTTGGACATTCCTCATCAGTTTGAATACAGAAAAGGAATACCCCAAATCAAACACACTGTTCCAGCAGTGTGTGGGGACTGAAGGGATAACCACCATTCTTGCATACAATATACTAGCTAAAATACCATCAGAAAATGCTTGAACATTTTTAACAGCAAAATGCTGTTGACTCATATTCAACTCTTTTGACTCCACATTTTTTTATCTCATGAGTCACCTGCTCTATTGTAATTGTGAAGTTAACTGTTTCACCCACACAAAATACTTTTTATTTGCCAAACGGAGTTGCATCCTGCTTTTTTAGGCTATCCAATCTGTCAAAATTGTTTTGAACTGTAATCCTGTTCTTCTAGTATTTGCAGTTACTCCCAACTTTGTGTCACCTGAAAGGCTTGATAAGTTTTTCCTGTCTTCCATCATTCCGAAAATACTGAATGATGCTAGACGTAGAACAAACCCTATGAACAACTTCATCCATCCATTCACTTTGACAGTAAGCCACTGATAACTTTTCTGAATACAATTTTCCAACAAGCGTCTACCCGCCTTACATTAGTCTTTGGTAATTCTCATCTCTTGCTTTTAAACTACACTCTTGTTTGGCGCATATCATTTTCATCCATCATAACATGCTGAAACTGAGTTTGTTTTTATTCTCAATTTGTTTCTGGCTTGAATTGAAGTAGAACGGATTGAATTAATGTGCTGTATGCCTATTGCTATTTGGTGAGCTTATTATTTTTTTTTTTTTTAGAATTTGGTGATCTGAAATTTTCTAAAAATAGATTGAAAATTTCAGTATTTCTTGTGAGCACAACTGGAGAACTGGTGAATAAAGAAATAAATAAAACAATTGGTTATCTTTGAAATCCTCTGTGCATAACTCTCTTTGTTTGTCTTTTGTCTTGATCACATTAATTTTTTAGGAAAGGATGGAGCCTTTTTGTGTTTGTTAGTTTCTCATAAGAGTTTCTCATAAGAGATACCGAAGCTATTTTTTTTTAGCTGATTTCAGTCCTCTAGATAGTGAACACAGAAATACAGGTGGTAACAACCCATATAATTCTGAAATATTCAATATTTAAAAACATTCAGCTCCAGTTATAGTAATTAAAAGAGTACATTTCATTTTTACATTTTCATTTTGTTTGAAATTGAAACTTGAATTTATCTTTGCCTCTTAGCCTCTAGTAAATGGTTTATGGTTGAGACAGTAGATAGAATATTGAAATAACAGATTGTGTTAGTGTCATCACCCAGAGATACCCCAAAATTTTATACCTTAAAGGTCAGAAACCGTAATTCTTTTGTAGACACTTATTAAGATATTTTAGTTTTTCTCTTATCTTTCAAACTGTAGCCAAGGGATAGAGTGTTTCATGCATTAATAGCCAAATTAAAATACACGCCTCAGAAAAATAGCACTTTATTGAATTAGTTAACTTTTCTTAGAGTAAAATGCAGAATACTAAATGTGGCTTTTTTTTTTTTTTTTTTACAAGTCTAGGCCTGATTTAACTGTGTAAATTACTTTTTTTTTTTAATTAATTAAAAATAAAATAACAGTGGAAACTGTTTGCCTAAAAATAATAATGGAGAAAAAGTTATGGTAGGCTTAATACAAAAGCTGTTGAAATAATATTTCAGTGACACCTTGATCAGGTCTATGAATGAAAAAATTTAATACTCTACATTAACACCCTTTTTATAAGTCACCTTATTTATAACAATGGAGTTATTTGCAGAATGCATCATTACAATTCCTAATTTTTTATTTCTATGGGAAAACATTTGATTTCTGTGGGAGGTAAGAAAGAAACCAAATTCTTTATCAAGAAAAAAGAAATAAGTATCACAGGTAGGAATCATTCTTATTTTTGACTGTGATTTGCTTGCACTT
Source organism: Cygnus olor (assembly GCF_009769625.2). NCBI lineage: Eukaryota > Metazoa > Chordata > Aves > Anseriformes > Anatidae > Cygnus > Cygnus olor. The sequence continues at coordinate 7,914,555 of NC_049180.1, read as the reverse complement.
TTGTTTAAATCAAGGTAGGTGACCAATAATATACTGTTTTGAAAATCTTAGTCTATTCTTTTCCTTGGTACTAAGAGGCTGGATCTTTAGCGTTCAGTTTTTATAACAATATTAACCTATATTCATAAAAATACCTGCAAAAATGAATTTGGGTCTGTATCTGACAATCTTCTCCCCCTGCCCTTATTCTAGCTATAATTAAAACAGCTCTTCCCAACATGGACAGAGAAGCCAAAGAAGAATACTTTGTTGTCATCCAAGCAAAGGACATGGGAGGACATATGGGTGGACTCTCTGGAACTACAACAGTGACAATTACACTCACTGATGTTAATGACAATCCTCCCAAGTTTGCACAGAGTAAGTGTCATGTGTTTTCATTCTCCTGTATAAGAAAGTAATATACCTCTTTTTTTTTCTTTTTTTTTTTTTTTAATCCAGATTTTTTTTATCATCATATTGCCTGGGTTTGTAATGCAATTTAAAAATCTGTAGCTGCTACTGGAGAAAGATTAATAGTCCTCTGCCTGATTAAGAGCTTTAAGGAAGGAGGGAATTATGCCCATAGCAGTGTACAAAGCCCTCTGTCTTCCTTGTTATCTCTTGTACATCCACACAAAAGGGCTTGGGGATTTTTTTTCATTTTTTTATTTGGCTGTTTTTTGCTTTCAGTGCAGTTGTTTCTAAGTGCTAGTTTCAGTTGCTTTTGTATGTGTTCCATCTCTTGCAGACAGAGGACACCACCGCTAAAAGACATATGCAATTGATAAAAGAAATAAAGGTTTGACTAATTAGGTAAAAGTGAAGAAAACAAAGAAAAATAAGTTTATATCTAGATAATTGTTGATCTTTAATTCCAAATCCATATTTACTACTCTAGTTCCAATGGATATCTTGCTGGGCTAGGTTAAAATGATTTGGCATCCTGCTGAGATTCTCTACAAGCTTTGTAGTCTATTTCAAAGATGAAGACAAAAAGAAAAAAGAAATGGGACGAGCATAATGACTGGATCGATTTTGTTTGGAACAGGTGCAATCTAATACCCTATTAGAAACTTACTTTTTTATCCAGCTTGTTCTGAAAACACTTGTTGTATGGTATTAAGAGCCTATATTAGGTTTGGAGAGAGTTTGCATCTTGACTGTGTCATTTTTACTTTTTTAGTAGCATGTGTTTCTAACAAGGTACCTATGCACCGAATGTAAAATTATTTCTTTTACACATGTGCATCACTTAAAATCCACTTTTGCCCTGTTCTGAAGACACAAAGAGAGAAATAGGTGTCTTAGTACTCAGCATGTGATAAATACTTCCCCATAGTCTAGAAAAAGCACATACAAACACATACAGATATATATATATATACAAAGAATTATAAAATAAATAAGCAGAGGTAAAAGCTTATTCAGAAAAAAAAAATATTTTATTACCTCAGCATAGTGTTTTTAACAGATAACCACTCTATGCACAATAAAAGATTTTCTTATTATAAAATATGAAATGCATGCATTTTTGACTTTGAGAACACGTGGCTTGCGCTTGTACAGTAGTATTTTCCAACACAGGATGACAAGTCCCTTAATAATGTAAATATCTATGGATGAGACTCTGAACCATATCACCAGAACACAGAGGGACATTTCTTGCCTGCAGTGTACAGTAGCTCTAACTTTGTGACTACGCACCTACTTCTGCCAGCTTACCTGGCTTTTGTATTTGTATCAGTATTTTCTATGTCATAAAGTCTTTGCCAGCCAGTATGAAAAAAGCTGATCAGAAAATCAGCAACACAACTGGTACTAATTGGTACATTTGCTGGAGGTCTCAGCAGGAAGCACAGGAGTGAATGCATATGGAGATGAAACTGTGCTTTCCCCGTGCAGCTTACTCATATCTGTTCTCCTGTAGTTTGGTTATAGTGACATGTTGACTGGGTAGGCTGAGGAAGACTGCATCACAAATCCCTGAAATATATTTTTAATGTGGAAAATGCAGATTAGTTTTCCTTCAACAAAGAGTGGGTTGCTGTCTTTGAAGCTGTTACAGCTAGTGGATTCCAGCACAGAATTCAAACTACCATCTAGGAATAACCACCCTGTTAGAACTCTGACAATTATGCAATTTCGTTAGGAAAAAAATGCATGTGCTATAGCTTTATGTTATGTATATATTGCATTTAATGAGGATGTGCCATAGTAAATATTTAAACTGGATTCTATTACAAATTCTGCCTTTTAAAACTGAGTATTCCAAGCATGCTGCCTAACATTGCAGATTAGTCATGACTCTAACCTTATACAAGAGCTGATCAAATCTGTAGCATTTTTTACACTGTTAAAGCACAGTTGGCATTTGCCTGGAAAGGAAAATAAGAAAGGATCAAACTTACAATAGAGCCTAACTGGAATGAAATAGAAATTCATAAGGTGTAATACATGCTGCTTTCACAATAAATTGTAATGAACTCAGAAAGCAGTGTGTTTTATTGGTTTATTGTTTCCAGGCAGGACAGAAATGTATATTTATGGTTAGATTTCAAAAAGTGTTAGCCTCCTGGGTTTTGGAAATGAAAAAGATGAACTTTCACTACTTCTGTGATCTCTTTAAAATCATTTTAGAGTCATTTTATAAGTCATTGAAGTTTTTAACCTGGCAGTTTACCATAGATTATACTGAGAAGAACCGTGCATTGCTGTAAAAACCAAAGGGTTTCAAAGAAGCATAATGTGGATTTTTGGTCAGTTCTGAACTATAACATCTTGACAGGACAATTCATAATACTTGAGAGCAATTTATGTAAAAGAGTCACTTGCATCATAATATTAACATTTTTACAATATTTTCTAAACTACATTAATAAATCTGAGAAAAAATATCAACCAGAAAATGCAATCAACTGTGTCTGGAGAGTCAAGCCACAAAGTGTGGACAGCAGTATAAATTACGAATATGTAATTTAGTCTGTGCAGGCACTTTCCGTAGGATTGCTTTACCCGCTTGTTGTTTGTGAGATATTGGGAATATTCCTGAGGAATGTTGATGGCCCCAAATTGTCTCTAATAATTTAGCCTAGAAGCTTAAAGAGAAAAAAAATCACTATAGGGATTTGTGAATTCCTCTTGTTTTCCTTCATACTTTCAACTGTAGCTGTTGTAATTGGCCTACAGATAGTTTCAGCAAAAACACCAGAATATTTTGGCTTTAGAAAACTGCTAGCTGCACATTACACTAAAAACTACAAGTTGTCTTAAAACAACTGTGAAGAAAGAAAAGAACAAGTCCAGCACCCTTTGTCATATAATATTTATATTGTTTTTACCAGTTTCATCACCTAACCTTGAGTTCCTTTTTGACTGTTTTAACTACTAAGTATCATCACAGTTGCTTAGGTCACATACTAACCATAGCATCAAACAGGGTAAATTACCAAGAGCTAAAAAAGATAGGCATTCCATAAAGAATTGTTGATGTAAAACATGCACGTGTCTTCTGTTTTCAAAGTGATGCTAAGAACTGTGAGGTGTAATAATAAAATGGGTATTTTGTTCTTTTTTTTAGTAAACTGCTTACCTAAAATATTAGAATTCCAAAATAGATTTTTGAAACATTTTAGGTCACATGGTTTGAAGCAAGTATTACAAAAATTAAAAATGCTGAGGATTTGAATAGTACTTTGTAGCAGGATTTAATCTAAACCTATAAACAAATAGGAAACACAGTAATAAATACAGTGAAAAATTATCGCTTCCTTTACAACTTAAAGTTGGTGAGTTTCCTTGAATGTTTATTGAGGAGTTTCTTATTACAAAAGGGAGGTGGAAAGGGGTTAAAAAAACAAAAACAGGTCAAATAAAAAGATAAGAGACAAAAATGTAGTAAAGATCTAAAGTTGTAAATGGCACCTTTTCCATAGTAGGTGAGTTTTCTAGAGAGCAAAAGCTAAGGTTTGGAGGTTGAATTCCATCAAAAATATAGCTACAAGTCTGTAAATAAAAAGCTAAGTTCAGCAGTATCTGCAGTAGGCAACATATGACATATTTGCAGTGTTGAAAGTAGCTTAATATTTACGTTCAGCAACAGTGGGAACCTATGCAAGCAGGAGGCAGGATACTACTACAGTGAAAGGAACATTCATGTACAGTAAACTGAACATTAATATGTAAAGAACATGTTTTGCTGCTTTCAGTAAATAACCCATGTAAATGTGATTTGTATCAGTTGCACATCTCAAGTTTGCTTTTAGGTACTATAAACAAATGAAGAGCACACAACAGATACCGGAATCAAGTGTAATGTTTGGTCTTTTCCTCTTATTCTTAAGGTCTTTATCACTTCTCAGTAATGGAGGATGTTGCTCTTGGTGAACCTATAGGAAGAGTGAAAGCAAATGACCTGGATATTGGAGAAAATGCTGAGTCATCCTATGATATTATTGAAGGAGATGGAATGGATATTTTTGAAATCACTACAGATGCCCAAACTCAGGATGGCATTATTAGAGTGAGAAAGGTAAACTATATCTCTTAAAAAAATGTTTATTGCACATACAAATACCCAACCAGATTGTACTTTGTGAGAACATGCTGGATTTTCAAGGATTCTTTTATCTGCAGATGAGGTGTTAAGCCAGTGAATTGATAAGTGTAGGGGTGTATAAGCCATGTCCCTCAGAAGCGCCATTTAGGTGACAACTGTGGAGACTTCCACGGCAGTATTTTCTGTTCTGGGCATGCATTAATCTTGTCTGGGCTTCCTGAGTCCAGCCACTGCTTCACGTGCTCAAATGATACAGATTTTGCTTCCTTGGCTCCAAAAGGGAAGAGTAGATCAGAATTTCCTTTGTTGGTGATGTAAACTTTCAAAAAATCTCATCTGAGTACTCATCAAATACTTTTCTCTGTTATTTCATTTGCTGTATAGCTGGGCAAATACTATTCAGAGAAAAGGTATCAGCTTATTATTTAAATTACCTGATGTGTAAGAGGCTAAATCTTCCAACTTTTCTCTTGTTGAACTCTCTTTGCTCAATGAATAATGATTTCAGTGAAATTTATCAAGGACATCAGTACTGTTTAACATGAGAAATGCCAAATTTGGGCTGTAGAGAAGGCTACAACTGTTACCTTTTCTATGCTTACACAATCTTGATGTATGCAAGATGAGGTATTTATGTATACACAACAGAAGGAACACCCAATTATATACAGAAATGTGGAGAAAGCATATCTAGAACACGGTTTAGCTATTCAAGTCAATGAAACAGTAATTGCAGGCTTCATTTTCGTTATTTTGGGGGAAGGAAAACAGAACAGATTCCCCTGCTGTGTTCCAAAGAAGGATATGAATATAACTCATAACACTGGCATGGAGGGTTTTAAATATGTAGCACAGAGCACTCTAAATGATTCTGTGTTTAAAAAAAAAAAAAAAAAGCATGACTTGCACTGAAAAAAAGTACCTGAGTACAGGTAATTAATATTCAACTTGTATCTGTAATTAAAGAGGCCAGACAGAATGGCTGTTGGAAGTTTTTATTTTCTGTTTCTCAGTGAGGAGGACAGCACTCTAGAAGTACTATAAAATTGTGTATATTTATCTAAAATTAGATCTGTTATCCTAAAGAGAAAATTATGATATACATCTCTGATCTTCCTTATTGTTATTTATTGTATGCTGTGGCCTCCTTTGTACACTAAGGCAATTAGCCTTTTGCCCCAGTTCCCTTGGCTTTATTTCATAACTAAGACTCTAACATAATGTTTTTTCATGTATTCATTTTGACAGCAATAATCATTTTGTTTCTACTACAGTAGATGATGTATGTAGGGTACTGTTCACCAGTAGATTTTCTCCAGCATAAATGCATGAGTTTTAGACAATGCAGAGTAAATTTTCAATATGATAGTCTGATTAAGAATGACTATATGTATTGGGGTGCTGTCATTTCTATAAAGCATATGAAAAGCAGTTGAAAAAATGATGTAGTAGCTATGATTAGCAAATTGTGAATATGCTGATTTATAAATCACCATTCGTAATTACAAAAGCTTGCAAATTTAAGAGCTGCTAAAGAAGCAAGGTTTTCTCATGTTTACTGGAATTTGTGAGAAAGAGCAAATTCCACTAGAGCTTGATTCATACCTGAAGAAAAAATCAACAAAATTCAAAAGTATACATACTGAAGGTTTTGACAGGCTTTCTGAAAGAGTTTCATAATTCTTATTTGTGTTCTTGCTAGTATTTGCATTACAGATTCAGACAGATTCTGTGTCCTTTGCTTTCTATCCCTGGGACATTGTAATGCAAATCTTAATATCTTTCCAGTGCTTGGCAATTTGCATCTTTGAAGCTTGAATCATTGTGAGACACAAGAGAATTATATAGTGAATATACTGATGTGCTTTATGACACAAAGTTGAATCTCCTATAATGAAAAATTCTGATATTCAGAAGTGTCGCAGATTTGGTTTTTATTTGGTATTTCATTTCTTTAAATCCACTGTGTTTTCATCTTCTATGTTTTAATATGAAGCTGTAAAATAGTAAAAACAATGGTGACATGGAAGGTATATTGGTAGAATAAAGTAATCGGTTTCGTGTTTCTCTCTCTGAAGAAAGAATAAGGTACAGATATAGGAATTGCTACAATTGTCAGAAATTCCTGAGAGATGTCTACCTCATTTAGCCCTATAAACAGAAATGCAGAGTTATCTGAAGTGCAATAATATTGAAGTACTTTCTTATATGATTAGCTCTAATTTTTTCCACCTAATGCCTCTCCTGTCCAACAAATAATAATTGCTAGTTCTTTGAATTTCTCACATAGTTCTGGAAATAATAAAATATTTATTCCTTGTGGAGATAATAATTTTTTATATTTTTTTTTCTTATCTACAGCTAAAAAAGCACTGATTAAATATATTATTAGTATGCAAGTCATGTCATCACAGACAAATTTGCAGTATTTATCTGATATGTAATTGTAGTGGTATAAATCATGAGAGAATATTGTGGTAAATTTTTTCTGAAAAACAAGAAAACAAAGAGTATTGTTTTCTCTTGGTTAATAAGCAGATATCAATATATGCCAAGAAAATTTGGAGGTTGAATTTTTGGGAGTGGGAAGTGGATGCATTAAAACTCACTGAATGTGATTAAATACACATGACTTTCATCCATCAGCATTATATTAATTTGCTCTTTCTCTGTGGCCATTGGTAAGAGACATTTATCTTTGTCTTTCTGAACAGCCACTGGACTTTGAGACCAAAAAATCCTATACTCTGAAGGTAGAAGCAGCCAACATTCATATTGATCCTCGCTTCATCAGTGGAGGACCGTTCAAGGACACAGCAACAGTAAAAATTGTAGTAGAGGATGCTGATGAGCCACCAGTCTTTTCATCACCTACTTACCTACTGGAAGTGCATGAAAATGCTGCTATTAACTCTGTGATTGGTCAGGTGACTGCCCATGACCCCGATGTGTCTTCCAGTCCTATAAGGTAGTGCTGCTCTCAAGTTCTCATAGGAAAACATTGCTGGTAGTATACTAAGTATGTTTTCCCATACATTGTATGTATGACACTGTTCTCTCTCTGTTTTATTTCTATAAAATACTGGTATAGGATTTCTGTGTTTTATGAAGTGTTATACTAATCAGTTCAGATAATTTCCAAAATCACAAAAATATTCCTTGCTACATGAATGATCTTATCAAGCAGTAAATGTGCAATGAAAATAAGAAATAAGGGGGTATGAGGTCCAGTGGGGTTGGCTCATCAGTGTATATGTCTGTATTTACTTTAAATAATCCACTAGTTTCTACACTAACAATATACTGAATTTGTTCCATGTTGTTGTAAGATTGTAAAACCATATTTAGTATTCCTTTGGCTAAACCTATTCCTGGTTTAATCATAGGAAGTCAGAAATGATTATGCCCATATGACTTTTGCATTTTCAATTTGCAATATTTTCCCTTTTTGATCTAACTTGAACAAAATCTGTTATTTCAGTTTCATCAGATCAGTATATTTTCTATCTCATTTCATGAGCACATGTTTTTCCCTCCCCTTTAGTTAAACAGTGATGTGACTGTTTCCAAACCAAATTTTACTATGTATAGTATTGCTTGCTAAAAACATTCTGAAATGAAACAACGAAATGTCAAATTAATAGTAAAAGTATATTTGGAGAGTTTATTTAATAGTCATCACTGTACATTGCTGCCGTACAGAGTATAAACTACATAAGCAGTTGTCAGTGTTGTGAAGATGATGCTAATTGTCATCTATCCCTTTTGTACATTTTCTAATCATCATTATCCTTGTTGCAGAGTCAAACTTTAAACCTTTATTTAGGGGGCCTACGTGCTGTATATCATATTTAAGTATTTTCAGAATTAGACATTCAGAATATATTAGAACTTGTGCATGCAGATGGAGTATCTCGCCTGGAAGTCATCCTTTCAAACCTAGCAAAATCTAGCATCAGCTATCAAATATTGCTACATAACATTAAGTAATTGAATGATATACTTGCTACTGCAGCACACAGCCCAGTAACACATGCCTACTCTGTTTTCATACCAGAGAAGCTCTCAGGATGATCAAAGATGGTCATCTGGTCAGAGAAATGGAAAATTAATAAGAGTAGTTACCCAGGTTAAAATAGTGTTGAGTAAATAGGAAAAAGTATAACACAAAATGTACACAGTTTGATCTATCACAATTTAAGCAGCGGCTCCATCCCCAATTTTATTACTGCTGTCACTGACGTGTGAAGAAGGGCTTGCAATGCCACTACGAAACTGGGTCTTTTGAAAGGTGTGTGAAACCAGACGTGGTGGCAGCAAGTTGGCTTTCTTCCATTTACTTCAGCTCGATACTCATCATTTTTTCAATCAAGCCTTAGTTCCTTGCCTCTTCCGCGTTCTGTTCTGCATTTGGCTTTGTCCTGTGCCCCTCTGCTCCTTGAACGTGTCCTCTTTGTTCCTTATCTCCATCTGGCTTCAACTCTGCTTCAGTTTTACCTTGGCTGTTTTGCCCCTCTTGCTCTGTTTCCTTGGTCTTCTCTAATCCTGCCTCAAACTCCGAGTAGTTTAGCCCAGCTACAGGCATTTTTATACCCTAAAATTGAGCCCTTTCATTCTCTTCAAGACCAAAAAATTGAGATGTGTAAAATCTTTACCACATCTCCATTTTTTCATCATTTTAAGGATCAAGGTATTTTCAAACTTTTGAAAGCAAAAATATTTCATGTGTGTAAACAGAATTAGAACATTATTATTTCATCAAGTCATATAGAAACAATTGATATGCATGAAAGAGAATGGGCCAAAATTAATTAAATTTAAACAAAAATGTCTTATTAATTAGTATGATTTATATCTTATTTTAAAATATATATAGTCATTTAAAATTTTATCTTGTAATTTTTCCATGGCATTGGCATGATAGATAATTAAGGAATACACAATTATTTATGCAGCTTCCTTTTTTCTTCTTCTTCTTTGTTCATCTGATTAATCTGGATATATTTGGGATTGCTCTGGAAAGACCAAATCCATTTTTTGCATGAAAATTATTTCAAGGAAAAAAGAGAATTTTCAAGTTATTAATTTTACTATTACAGAAGCAAAAATATTCATCAGAGGTAAGCAGGGAGCAGAAATGTAGCTACTTTCTGGTTCTGAAAAAAAAAAAAGGAACATAGATTATGGAAAAAAAATGGAAACATTTGTTGGATTAGAATGTTTCATTTGATTGTGAGTTTCAATTGTTTATTCTGTTAGTATATCAGGAATATGATGTAATTTATCTGTATCCATCTATTTTCTATAATACACTTTCTAAAATATTAAAAACAAGTTAAAAGTTTTGAAAAACAGAATTAAAATGTTCTGTTCTAAAAACAAAGGAGTGTTTGAATACTGCCTTGCCATTTTTAATGTATTTTCTTTAAAATAGATTTTTTGGAACCAAAAAACAATTGTATTTCAAGGAAAGTATATTTTTCAGTATGTATCTGTTCTGTTAATATTTTGGGTGGACAGAGCTTTTGTGTATGTTGGTTATAAAAACCCTAGCAACACAAATCACCTTAGAGAATCACCTTATGTGCTACCTATATTGCATCTGCTTCACATTAGTTTTATACACACAGCCTCAGTAAACTCAGAGTATTGAAGTATAATAAATGAAGTAAAACATGGTTGTCTCTGAATATGGAATTAGTCTGATAATTGAGTCACGGGAAAAAAAACAGTAAAGAGTTTAGAAAAATTATAGGAAACAGACTGGAAAGAAACTCTTCTCCAATGTTTCTTTTTTACAAAAATGTTTAACCTCATTTCTATCCAGTACAACTGTAGTTTTTTTTGTTACGCTTGCTTAAAAGGGATGAAACACATCCTCTGATCTCTTTCTCACTTTACCTGAAGGGCATAAAGCCTATTGTAGGTGAGTGAGCAGGTTTATAGGTGGGTTTCCAGTCTGGTTCTCAATAAGCCCATCTTAAGGAAATACCCCAGTAAGGTTATTAAGAAATATCGTGTCAAATGAAGGGTTGTGATTCTGGTTAGTGGTCTGAAATCTCCTATCAGTCAAAGATCTTTAAAATTTAGGCATTTTTAGATGGATGGGACTAAAGGATGCATATGTTGCATGGTACCTTTTCATATTGATGCCATAATTGTGGAAGAGCATCTTTGAATGACTAAGTGATAATGTGGTGTTCAGTTGAGTTATGATTTCATTATCCTTTTTTTCCAGTGAATGTGAACCATCTTTTCATTTCAGTTCTTAGGTTAGTCCAAATATATCATGTCTTTCATAACCCGGTGCTATTTTCATAAGCAGCAGTATTTCTCTTTTCTCTTTCTTTGCTATTCTCCTGTTTGTATTCCTTAATATACAAACTTTTAAACCTGATTGTGAAAAAGATTTACAGATTTGGTTAATAATTGTAGACATGGTCAGCTCACATTTTACCACATCTAGACCACATACATCTCTCTTGGCAATGGAATTAACCAGTGGATTCAGCTGAGCTATTTGTTAAGCTTTACTGTAGTTTAGTAAGGGTGGTACATCCTGGCTTATTGTATAATAAGGCTTGAAAGATCATTATCTATTAGCATACAAATCTAGTGATTCCAGTAGTATTTATTTCATGTTTCTCTTGTTATTTTATAACCATGGTCTTTTTATCTGCAGTAAATTATCTTGGATAAAGCTTGATCCAAGTGCATAGCAAAAAGCATGAGTAATAATCTTTCTTCCTATACTGTCTCTGCCCTCCTATAAATCATTGCCTTTCAGTGTCTTTCTCTGTGGAGAGATAAGCTTCACTGTGGCAGGTTTTCCCCATTCATATTGGAAGAGATTTCATCTTTGGCAGTAGTGGATCATTTTCTTAATTCATAGCAGGCCTTAAAAATCTAGATACGATATTTTCTGCCTCCCTAATGGTGCAGCTGTTTATCAGTCACTAAGTAGCTTGTCCTGTCTGCCTGGCATTAATAAACAATGGTGATTTACCACTGATGGGGTATCAGTCTTGTGATTCAAATCTCAGCAGGTGCAGCAAAAAATGGTTTCAGCTCTTATTTAGATTGGTTCAAATAAAGAACAGACCTAATTAAGTCATAACAGCCGTATCAGTAGTGTGGGAGAAGGACTACGAATCAATTTAAATCTTCTGTTAAACCTCTATGAGATTGTTCCTATAATTGCCATAGCAGAACTATAAACTAACCAAAACCTCCCAATAACCTGCACTGGTTTTATGGCAATTTCAACATATATTTTTTCCCAAGATATTATTTTCTCATTTTTAGAGAAATGTACGTTTTATGTTTAGCTTATGGATCTGACAATGCATTCCCATTAAAAAGAGTTATAATACCATTATCATGAAAAGGAAACTGCAACCGTACTATTAGTATTCCCTGGTTTATGACTTGGCAAATTTAGTTTTTTATTTTGTACCAAATATTTATCGAATTAAAATCAGGAGAGGGTTTTACCTCTTTGTAGTCTTGTAAACCTGTGAAATTTACATTAAAAATGTTTCATTTTGAATGCTGTTTTTGCATTGTGAATAAATACTGTTGGGATGAAATGAAATGCAATATAATAAACTCACAGATATTTAAAAAAACATTTAACCTCAGAGGAAAAAATGCACCTTACCCCCAATGAAGTTTATGTCAAGCCCAGGTCAACTAAATAGCGTATAAGCATTTCATATTTTATTTTCTTTGTGGACTGTCAGAATTCGTAATTGGTACCAGAGCTCTGATACTAACTTCTGCATAAACTTCAAGAATTAAAAGATTAGTTTTACGTAATGAGATCTTTAAAAAGAGTTACTTTGATTGCTTTCTGTTTTTTTTTTTTTTTTTTTTCTTGACTGAAATTTTAAACCTGTAAGTTTAAACCTGTAAGTCTGTAAGATATTTTTTATCAACTTCACTAGTACCAGAAGTTTACTTCTGATACTTAAATGGGAACTAGGGAGACATTAAAGTAAGGTTAAGATACATTTTCAAGTATGATTGCCAAAAGTTAGGCACCTACAGCTTTATTCCTCCATATAAGTGACCTGATTTCAGAAATGCTGAGGGTAGTACAGTTCGCATTAAACCATTGAGAAGTGATATGTGGAGTTCACTAGAAAATCAGTTTACTTGAATGTCCAAATATAGATGTGCATGCCTAGCTTTAGGCACTTGAAAATACTTGAAATTTGATTTCATATTTTTATATTGTACCTTTTAATGAAACTACTAATTTTTAAGTGAGTAAAACTAGTTCTTCTGAGAGTTTAAAAACAGAAAAATGTCTAGCAAATCACATTTCCTTGTTTAACGGGGATTCATTCATAAGTCCATTATTTGTTAAGTTCCTTACCAGTGTGACTACGCTAGTCTTGATCTTTGGTAATAAACACAGTCTTTAAACATTTGCACTAACTTTGTTGTAACTTTGAACTAATTTTTGAAAATCAATTGTAACTTACTGAATGCATTGCACAAGTGCCCTGATTGCAACATTATCTTTTATTCTAAATGTGAACTCATTCTGACATTGAAATAAAAAAGGTGAAAGCTATAATCCTAAATTTTGACATCAGATCCTAATGCTACACATGCATTGAAAACAAAGGTGTTTTGTCAGAATGAGTTTGAATTATTAGGAAGTTTTTATTGTGGCATATAGAGGAACTTCAGAATCAGATTTTTATTTATTTATTTATTTATTTGCTTATGGTAAAGCATAAAACAGTGGCATAAATGATTTTCAGATAACTGTGCCATTGACATTGTAGCAAAATATGTTCTCACTTTTATCGCTGAGTTTAGCGGTGTGTTTGAAAAAAGTAGAAGTGTAATGAGAAACTGGCAGTCTGCGTCACTATTCTGGCCACTACATAATGTAATCCAGTCTGACGCTGTATTCTAACTCACCCTATTATGCCTAGATATAATGCAGAACAGATGCAAAATTGTCAGTGCATGCTGTTAGGTTCTGTAATACATAGACACAAAGGCTTAAAAGGCTTTTATATAAACCCACAGTTAGGATTCACTAAAAACCCTTGAAGTCAATTTTTATTGAACTATATCAATAGTTCAGTGATAAACTCTCTCATTTTGTACCTTTTTCTATCACAAAATTGGAAAGCTTAATTTTGTAATTTAGTTTCTTTTTACAAATAATACATTAATAAAATAACTCTGAAAATGGGCAAACATAAAAGCTTTCCTGGAGATCCCGTCCTGAGCTTTAAATCATCATCCTGCTTAATGCACTGTTGGAGCAATCTATGGCAGCTCTTTCCTCTCAAGATGGCTCTGTTTCGGCTGCATAATTTACCTGGAAATTCACATTTGCAAACTCTGACTACTTGTCAGATAGAACTTGTTTTGTTAAAAATCAGTGATGTCAGTCTATAAAACAATTGCTCCTTCAGTGTTTGAAGTGTTCTACAGGTAAACGGTGATTCACTGCCTTCTGCCCATGGAGGTGCTTGAACCGTAACCAAATAATATGCATGGTGAATAGTCCATGCTTCATTAATATGAAATTTGTTAGCAAAATAATATCATTCAGCCTTTTTAAAAATAACCGTGAAGCCCACCGTTTTTGTGTGCTTAATACATTACGCTTGAAATTATCAGCAGTTACTGTGAAATACCATAGAAACTGTCTAATAAATGTGATGGATTGTATAATTAACTGTTGATCAGCACCGTTTTTCAAAGATGTTACCTAGTGAACCCGAGGGCATTTTATGACCTTCATACTGGGTATACAGCTAATTACTCCTTGGGCAATTATTATTATTATTATTTTTTTAGTCTCAGTTTGTCATTTTGTCTTATATTATACAATTGAGCTTCTCAATCCATTTGGCTATAAAACTGCAGCTCTCAGAGGGCTCCATAAATTGTCTTGTGATTGTATGGATTACACCAACTTCATTAAGCAGATTACAGGGATGTCTATTTTGTAGGTTTTCCATTGATCGCCATACTGACCTTGAGAGACAGTTCAACATTAATGCAGAAGATGGGAAAATAACTTTGGCAACTCCACTGGACAGAGAAACAAATATGTGGCACAACATAACTATTGTAGCTACTGAAACTAGTAAGTATCTGTGACTTTATTTTCTGTTGGCTTTATAATTAATTTTATCAGTGTGTGCCGTGGAAACTGTGTATAAGAAAAAGATAAAACACTGATTTTTAAAGTACAATTTTTTTTGAAAGAAAACAATTTCTGATAAAGTTCCATTTCTTGTGGTTTTCAAAAATGTACTTGTTTCAGTGAATAAAGTAATATAGAGTTTGAAGAGATATACAAGGACATTTATAGAGGGTGTATAGGGTAAATATAAAAAACCAGACATGTAGTGAGTTATAATAAGGCAGAAGAAATAAAACTTTGCTACAGTTGAAGTAAGTTGTAGACTCAACACAAAAGTTCTTAATGCTGAGAAATATTTTGTTTCAATACCATAAATGATTAAGCACATGGTTATGTTACATTAAAGTAGCCCTATTTGATATTTGATTTTGGAAGAATATTTTTTTTTAGTTGGGTGTTAATGTGTGGGAATGGGAAAATTTGGGAAAAATATCCAAAGGGTGGTGAGGCACTGCAACATGTTGCCCAGAGAAGCTGTGGATGCCCCATCCCTGGAGATGTTCAGGGCCAGGCTGGATGGGGCTTTGGGCAACCTGGGCTGGTTGGAGGTGTCCCTGCCTTTGGCAGGGGGTTGGAACAAGATGGTCTTTAAAGTCCCTTCCAACTCAGAGCATTCTGTGATACATGTGAATAAATTTACTCATATACAGCTATAACCAAAACCACATATTACTCTGATCTACAAAATTATTGTGACTGATCTGTACACCTAAGTCACTGGGAGCCAGGAGCTTCACCCTGTTTGGGAAATATGGGTTCTAGATTTTAGTCAAGAAGAATTCTGTATTAATTTGGAATTGTGATTAAGTGCTGGTGGCAGGATCTGATAAGACATTATTTATTATTAATATTAGCAGTATATTTTAAACCATAAATTTGACATAAACATGTTGAAGCAAAAAAAAACCAACAACAACAACAAAAAAACACCACAAAGATACAGGAAGTAGGTCAGTCATCGCTTGTCTTCATAACTGAAAGATAAACTAGTTTAGTTTCTGCTAAAGTTTCTATTCTGTGATCAATATATATGCATAATTCCCGTTAAGTGCATGCACACTTGACACATTCTCATAGGAAAGTTTGTCTTCAGAGCTTGATGAACTATGCTGCTAATTCTTGCATGTAGAAAACACAATGATGTTAATTCTTGCTTCTCCCCCAGAGTATCTTTTTTTTAAAGGATATAGTGTTATGATAACTTTTAGTGGTCAGTTTCATAATGTTGTACCTATGAATAAATGAATGAATGGGAGAATAAAAGATGCTTACTTGGAACATTTCTGTTGTCCAATATTTTTCTTTGGTACTTCCTTTTAAAAACAAACATGTTAGGAATATGAGAGGGATAACTGACATGCATGCATAAATGACAAAGGTATGTCTGAGTAAACTAAAGCTCTCGACTTATAACTCCTGTAAAATCTATTCATATGATCTGCCTTAATAATTTGTGTATTTCATTGCCAACAGTGCAATTATGCCAACAGTGTTCTCTTAATTGCTATTAAATCTTGTGGGCAAACACTACTTTGATAAATTAGAAAGAATACTTTCTGCTGGCAGGAAAGCCAAGCCAACACAGTGAATCACATTGCATAAAGAAAGAAAGAAAGCTCCAGTTTCATAGAACATCTTTTTTGCCAGGTTAATATCAAGCCACTTAATAATTCTGCTGTTTTTAAAGGAGAAAGATATAAAAATCTCCATACCAATTTTCTCAAGACATGAGAAATCTCAATTCATGAGATCTACAAATAGCTTCAAAAGAAGAATTATTCAAATTCTTCAAAAATTCTTCAAATTTTTTCAATTCTTGAAAATTCAATTCTTGAAGAATTCAAATTCTTCAAAAGAAGAATTATTAGTTTGTGATTCAAAGCTTTTCAGACACTGGAATAAAAAGGTGTAAAGTGAAGTAATTTTACATTTTATTTCCTCCAAAAAGTCTAAAATGAGAAAAAGAAAAAGAATAATTTTTCAAGAAACTTCTCCAATTCACTTTTTTGATGTGTATCGTGTGATTGTATGTGTGTATTGGAGCAAAGTTAACAGAATTACACATTTCTAAGTCACATCAGAATTGCCTCTTCCTTCTTCAGATTTCAAAAATGTAATTATTACTTAAGAATTTTATAAGTAATCACCTTGCCATAAAACTTCGTGGGAGCCTCAGCACCTATCACTGTTGTAAAATTGCCTCTGTTCAGACTGGCTACGAAAATAATAATGCCAATCTTGTTCTAAGCATTTGAGTTCCTGCTGATGGCTGGGTTGGTATTTTTTGTTTGTTTGTTTGTTTTCGCATTCCTAATATGATTATTTGACAAGAGCTGAATTTCATAGACTACTGTATCTGCTTATTTAAAGATAAATTATTTTTAAACTATGCTTTTACTGAGAGTAATATTAATATAGTGCATAAAAATAAGGATGTCAGCATCATTCAAGCAGGAGCATTTTCTCTTCCTAACCTAGCTGCTTTCCATTTCAGTTCTGGGCTCACCTCTATTTATATAGGCAATGATCAGTCCATTTCATTGCTGAAGCAGTTGCTTTCCAATCATAAGCCATGATATTTTTTTTCTTCATGATTCCCAGCCTGGTGGATCTTAAATATATCCTAATTTATCAACACTTTCATAAACACCAAGTTTTTCCAAAACGTAAATCACTTTTTCAGAACTTTGTGCTGGTACATTACCTGCACTTAAATTTGTGCTTTAAGCACAAGTAATTTTTGGAAGTTTTCTGCTGTCACCATGATGAACATACTCATTTGTATCATCCCTCGGTTGTCTCGGGTGGGGAACTTCCAGGACAGGATTGGTCTGGGTGAATTGAGCATAACTTCTTCTGTGTTTTCATCTGGCTTGAGGATGAAGTGATATAGATTCAGACTGGCTGATCTTTATGAAAGCAATCTGCTTTGGAGTGCAGGTGGATAATTTTAAACATGTTACTTATTTTTAATCTTTCTGAGTGACCTAAAATGTAATCTAACCCTTCCATGTCAAGCAAAACTAGGAGTAGAAGCATGAAAGTATGAGCCATGGGGACTTTTTTCTTTAAGTACTTAACAGGCAAAAGAGCAGTTTGGCTTATTTTCTTCTGGAGGAAGGACATTTCCTTTCCCTACTCATAGGCAAGTGTCTTTTCTAGTTCTAACTATTGGTGCCACAATCATACTCTGAGACCTGTGCAAAGTGATACATTTTGGAGGGTGGCATTTTCCTGCTTTCACTTTCCCATCACTGGCTGACTCCTAATCTCTGTGAAGCAGTTTCTAGTTGTTGCTTTCATTGTATACACCATTACATACCTGCACCCTTTCTTCTGCTCTTGTATTCATATATACATTCTTCATTTTATATTTAAATTAATACTTACTTCTTTTTAGTCCAACTTTTCCCCTCTCTGCTCATGTAATGACTTCACTATATTGATGAATTCTATCACAAGGATTTGTAAGAAAAGAATATTATAAAGAACTTCGACGTTGTTGAAAGATTGCTCTGAAATACAGGCTTAGAATTCACAGAAAAAAAAATAAATCGTGTATTAATGCTTATTGCAAGCATACTGAAAAATTATTAAAACTTTGAATTGATTCTTAAATTTTCTTTCTACATTGCCATGAATCCAAGTTTACTCTGCTCATTCAAGACTGGAGCCTGAATTTCTAGGTGATTACAATGTAAAGTTTCATGGGCAAAGTGACCTTTCTCTCCGGGTGTACCTTTTGGTCTGTGGATACGAAAGGTGAACTTTGTTTTCTGTCACTCACAGGACTTTAAATACGGGATTAATGAGATTTCTCTTTTTTTGTTGTTGTATGTTTAAGACTTATATGCCTGAAGGCTAAGGAGCTTAAAGTTGTATGCCAAGGTTGGGAGGGCTTTTTTCAGCTAGATGCATGAGAGAATGGGGAGTGGATATAGCCTTGCTTTGTAAGTCAGGGCTCATTATGCTGCTCATATGTTTGGGCTCTCCGGAGCTAAGCCCTGAACAGGAAAGGAATCTGGGGGCATATGCAAGTATTCTCTGAGAGCCTGAATTGCAGTGCAGTAAGAATGAATGATTAACTTACAGGCGTTTCTTTTGATGCCTTTTTTTCTTTTTTTTTTTCCCCCAGTATGTACAAAGGCTCATCACATTTTTGTTTCTTTGGTACTTTTTGAAATGGAATTTTCTGACATTCAGTAAAATCCAGTAAAGTCAGGATCCTTAAAGTCATATGTAAACCCATTCATCTGAACACACAAATACATTTTTTAGTTTGTATAAGGTACAATTATAGCTATAACTACTGTTCACATTGACATGCTCATGTTGCTTGCATTAACTGGTTAGCAATTTTGCTGGGCAGTGAAGCAGAGCAGAGTTCAGGCTGAGCTAACCTCCTCAGTATTCTCTCAGTTTCTTGTACAGGTTTTGTAGTACTTATCAAGTTATGTGTTGTCAATGCTATTCAGCTACTAAAAGAAAATCAAATAGCCATGATTTATTTATTAGAACATTTTTGCTACATTTTTCACAGATTCTGAATAGAGTTCATTCTGATCATTCAAGCTATCGATTGTCATACTTGGACAAGGTGTATAGTAATTATGCTCTGTCTTCTTTATACCTCCAGATCCATGGATTCCCATTTCCATATTCTAATATCTGTGAAAGCCACATTGCGAGTATTTCCTCAGCACCCTTACTGCATGTGTGATTAATACTAAGGAAGTGCCCTATACTTCAGTCATTGCTTTTTAATTGATATAACAAGAGTGGCAATAAATGGAGAAAAAATGTCATTTGAAATCAAAGCAAAGACTTATCCCTGAGAAGCTAACTTAGGCAAGAAAGAAGTGTGTTAGTAACATAATATAACTGCATAATATTCCTCCAATTTAAATATGAATATCCTAATATTTTCATTCTCATACCCCATAAACCATATCTGAGATCTGTTTGAGACACAGAATTCCAGTTCCTTAAAAAAGAAAGAAAGAAAGAAAGAAAAGAAAAGTATACATCCATTATTAACAATGCTTATTTGGAATTCTCTTTAAAAAGTGAAGTAATCCTTTTCTCAGGAATATGTGTATTACATAGTAGAAATTCATTGAATAATATCACATATCTCAACGAGAAAAAATAGATATATTCCAATTTGCAATTGAGATTTGCAAAAGAGATTTGTGAAGAACACACCAACAAATAACAGAAACCATGGCTCACAAACTTTAAAGACAAATAAATGATGATCCCTTTAAAGTTCTCAAGTTCTCCTGAAATAACAGTGAGTGGGCTACTCAAGATTTGTGTTTTCTTCCTAGCCTTTTTATGACCATGTGCAGCACTGGATTTCTGCAATCTCATTCAGGTCAAATCTCAGTTAAAGTCTGTGAAGAACACTGCCATGAGCGTATTCAAGCATAGACAGGTTACTTTATAATTAGTATGGACTCCAGCCTTTTCAGATATACTAGGAGATAGAGAGATGAAGCATGCATCCATTTGCTCTGTTTCATTATGTTACTCGAAGGCTCTTCCAAAACTTCTCCCTTTTCTCACACTCTGCATCACATGCACAGACATGCAACAAGTCAGCTGGGGAATTCCAAATATATGCAGGATGGCATGGGAGAGGATGTTTGTTAGCCCAAAGCAATGCTTTTAGCCAAGTTTTATATTTCTGAGTGAGCGTTTTTTAATGGAATTTCTGTTTTCCTTATTCTCCAGTCAGTGTAGTCATGGAGCTATTATTTTGACTTTGATTGACTGCTTTTATCAAGTGACCCCTGATATTCAGCCAAACAAAAAGCATACCAGTGGGGTAGTTAGCCCCCACCTCCCTCCACCAAAGTGTTTGGCAAAGTACCAGAACTGCCACAACTAGTGGAAATTCTCGTGAACTATTAGTCAAAGCAGAAGATGAAAAGATAGACAAGATCTTGAAATGGAAATGGTAATTTGACCACAATAAATATTTTCCAGGCATAGAGCATAATAATCTCAAGGACAAACCTGTGGGCTCTATCTGACAAAGATAATTACCCATACCAACTTCATTCTTTAGAAATGAAGAAGTATGAGGCAATTTTATCACCTAATGGGAAAGGGCATAAAGCCAGGAAGACTTTTTATGGTTTACCAAGAATATAAATACAATAATTGAATCATCACCCAACACATGCTTTACTAAAATTTATCTATATTGTATATTACTTAAAAAAAATACAAGGACATTAATTAAAAAGGAAAGAGACATAATTACTCTTCAGAACAAGCCTTCAGCTGCAATGTACATTTTAATGCCATGAATACCTTCACTCATGCTTTCATTTATTTAATGTTATTTAGCCTTTTGTTGTAAAAATGACTATAGGCATTATTAGCAATAATTCTAACATTTTAGGGAGTTACTTGGGTGCATCATATAATTACCTGTAATTTAGGGCTGAGTAAATTTCAGTAAGTTTTAGAAGGAGAAGGAAATAAGCCTTTATGGAGGTTTAAACAGGAGAAGCTCAGGAATATTAACCTTTTTTGCTTGACCCTTTTCTCTCTGGCTTAGTGGAACTCAAACTAGATGATCCGTCATTTTTGCACTAACAGAATTCAGTAAGGAATTTTTTTTTCATTTGCACGTACATACAGGGCTACACAGAACTCCATAGATTCTGATGGGTCACGGAGAATTTGCCACTGGTTAGTGGAAGGCTGGCATATTGCATAAAGGTGGTTTGCAGCTCTCAGCTGTTAAAGTGCATTCAGACATATCATAAGACTTCCCCTTAGTGTTTTTCTCAGCTCATGAATGGCAAGAGATGTGATCCACATGGATAACAGTGTGGGAGAGGCCATATTATGAGGGAATATGAATGGGAAGGGAGTGCACTTATGAAACAATCTTTGTATAAATTGGGCTCGCTTGTTTAGGAGCTAGAATTAAAATTCAGGTGTGGGGAACCGCATACAAGTTAGTAACCTCTGATTTCAGAGGAAAGCATGTAAGGCAGCTGTGAATAAATCATCTGAGTAATTAACTGGGAAAGAAGTCTGAGGAGGTAATAAGCGTACTTACAGCAAGGAAAAGGACAGAGATCTGTATCAATAGTCTAGATTCTTTCATTTCTGGTTTCAGGGCATTATAAAGCCAGGTTAGACTTCTCAGTTCTAGATTTGCAAACGTTGATTTCACAAAAACAGTGGAATTTGAGAACAATGTTTAAAACATAAAATGCAAAAGATTAGGAAACTAAGTGGTGTTTTAGGTGAGACAATATCAGTTCACCACTTAAATATATAACACAATTTTAGATAATGGTGCTTTAGGCTTTGTGGGGCACAAGACAGATAAGGATTCAAGTAAGGAGCAGAAGGGTCATTAGTGAAAATGTACTTGACTAACTTATGTGAAGCATGTTTGTTAATTTCTTACAGAAAACTGGAGGAATGCTTAAAGTGACAATATACCTACAATATTAGCAAAATGTGCACATTGTTAAACTGAACAACCAACAGTTGGCCATCTGCACTTTGAACACTTTGATAACAAAAATTTCTGAGAAAGTATGATTCATCTTAAAAATACTGTCTAGTATTCATCTAGTTTGATAAGAATTGATTTACTCTTTCTAAGAAGAATGTGACTTTATCTAAAATCTCCACTTTTTTTTTTTTTTTTTTTTTCTGTAAGACTGAAGCGTAAGAGTAGGTCAGAGTAGAGGTTTGTAACTGGATTTTATTTTTTTTAGTCAATCTTCTTTAAGCAGTTTTTTTTTTTTTTTCCTAGAATAAAGACTCTACTCAGAGTAGCATGCTTTGAGCTTCTAGTAAAGTTTCTGATTGACAAAGAATGATGGTATTTTCTGTCTGAAAAACAGAACATTTTAAAAGGTATATGCAGGTCTGCTGGGGTCATCTTTTTGCTGGTGGTGTGCAAGTAAGAATTTTTGGATGCTAAACTTCTAGAACCTGATTCAAGTCAAGCCCATCCAGCAATATTTTATCCATGAAGGGAAACATAAGATCAATAAATTACACTATTAAGAAAGTTAGTCCCGGGAAGGAATATGAGCTCTAAAAATGATTACATTTAAATACTTCTGTGATACGGTCTTGTTTAATAAAAAGTTTTATTAAAGCATTTTGATGTTTTGACTAACAGTAAGGAAGAGAGAGGTTTCATTTGGGCTATTAATTATTTGACTTCACTCATGAAATCATTTACAGTAAAAGTAACCCCAAAATATTCCAGACGTCTTATCCTCAATCAGTCTGCTTATTGTTATTATTGCTGTTAGTCATTATAAAGTTTCAAAGCTAATTATAATTGACAACAAGACCTTGCATATCTCAGTCAATATTTTATAACATTTTAATATGCATGATGTATTAGCATATTAACAATGTAATTGCTCTAAAGTGGGGGCCAGATTCCTGACTCATTCATGCTAGCACAGTTCTCTTGATTAACCTGGAATCAAGCAACACAGCAGCAAATCATGCCCCTGTACATTTGTGGTGTCTTAAACTTTTCTTCAAATAATTTTCTCCCTGCCTGTTCACTGGTTTATTTTTTTGAGGCAGATCCTATTCTGCCACTTAATGGCACCATATTATTTTCTGGACATTTTTCTCAATGTGATATTTAGAAATGAAAACCTACTCCTTCCTCACAACAATTAAGGCATTACACTGCCTCCAAAAATCTGGAATCCTAATTAGGTATGTGGTGCTGTGATCTGCAAGATGTAACGATCTAGTAGCATTTCCATCACATTGTTGTTATTGCTAGTCTCTATTATGGGTTCCTTCCAACTCAGGATATTCTATGTGGCTCCCAATAGTTTTCTGTGGTTCCCTGTTTTCCTGACTCTTCTGTCTTTCTTGTTGGTAGGTGCCACAAGGAAGTGAAAAAAGCTTTTCAAAAGCTTGGAGCTGCCTTTTGCTAAAATTGAAGGTCTATAGAATAGTGTTTCCTAGTTGCAGATGTTTCTGGAGATTTCAGTTGTGGTTAGTTTTGCTATTGCTTATTCTTGAAGTGATGTATATCTCTTTATCATGTTAATTGATCTGGATTTTTCTTTTATTTGCATTGATTTTGAAAAAAAAAAAAAAAAAGTAACTGTGTAACTTCAAGCATTTCTAACCCACCTTTCTTTTTGGTTTTTAAGTCCGCTGTTAATAGTTGTCAAAACTTAAACCGTATTGTTAATTTCTGTACTCATAACAGTTCACCTCTTACATATGTAACACAGTTAATTTACTGAAAGTGACATAACTGCAAACTACAGCCTGACTTGCATCTTCGTTAGAGAAAAACAGGGCTGAATAACACAATACTGTATCAGAAATATAGGTTGTTTTCTGCCAACATTTGTTTCAGTTTGGTCTCTGGATAGATGTGTGGGTGGAAGGATGTTGGCAGTGTACAATTTTTTTCCTTGAGGATTTATTTAGGATCCGTGAATAAAACAGCATTGTTTTCATTGTCGTGAACCTGACATGACTATAGCAGCTTCCAATACAACCCACTCAAGCAGCTATACTAATAATTTATTTTGAATTATGTATTTGTTTACTCATATTGATGTGTCACATATAACTTGATTATGTGTCACTATGAATATAAAGCTCACTGTGGTCAAAATTAGATATGCAGAAGAACAGTCTCTAAGGACATGCTGTTTGCAACCAGAGCTTCTGACAAGAGACAAGTACCCGTAATTGCTACTCAAATATTGAAAAGGTGCTACAGTTTCTGATTAGGATGCCCCTTCTAAATCTCTTTTCAAGGCTCATCCCATCCCTTTGTTCCTCTGACTTTAATATTCATCCATCTCTCTCCTTGTGCATATCCCATGCAGTCTAATCACTCTCTTATGCAGTATGTAGGTTAAATGTAATGAGCACTCACGTTACCTAGTACATCTAATATCTAGTATGTCTTCTAGCATTTTCTTTTCCAAGTCCATGAGAATGAATAGGAAGAGGTGACGCTGAAGTGAATTTTTCAAAACACAAATACTGTGAGTTAAGGGAGACCACCATTGAAAGTGATTTATGATAACCTGAAACTCGAGTTTCTGGGTTGTTGGGTTTGTGGGAAGGGGCACAAGGGGAGGGTTGGTACTAGGCTTGGCATTCCCCTCCAGCTCTAAGATCGATATGATTTAGTTTCATATCATTGGTTTATCCTCTGCTCACTTAATGACAAAATTACAGCGCACATACCATGAACCCTGTTTCTCAGTCACACTGCAGCAGCAGGTAACTTTTCCTCTTTTAACTTGCATGGCAAAATTTAAACAGAATGGTATCTTTTGATTTTCTCATATAGATAGGGTTTTAGTAGGAGACACTCTTCACATCTGTAAACTACATTTGAGGGGGTGTTTTAC
Organism: Cygnus olor; assembly: GCF_009769625.2. Taxonomy (NCBI): domain Eukaryota; kingdom Metazoa; phylum Chordata; class Aves; order Anseriformes; family Anatidae; genus Cygnus; species Cygnus olor. The sequence continues at coordinate 7,889,432 of NC_049180.1, read as the reverse complement.
TGCTTGAATCTAATTTTGCCTTTCCGAGCCCTCTTGATCTCTCTTTATGCATTCAAACAAGACAAAGTCATGCATATACACCAAGCAAAATATGACACTTCTACAAAGAATTACAAACATTTCCCAGTTTTGCAAATGGATCTTTCAATTCACCAAGGATCAGAGGTAATTATAGAGCAACTATTTGTTAGGCTGATGAATAACCGCACAGCGTAATGGTATGAAAAATAACAAAGAGGTTGCATTTGAGTATCAAATGATAGCCTGCCCTTAGATATGCAAAATGGGAGCTGATTCCTTTAATATATACTGTCTATATGAAAATAATGTACTTTTTAATATATATATATATTGTTTTATTATCAAGTTTATATACCCATGTTGATCCTTTGAAGTTAACAAAGTACCCATTTGAAATCATGACTTTAATTTAAATTATATTTAAATTTTAAATCTTATATTATTTTAAATGTAGGAAATAGATCATGTAATATTAAGGACAAGAACTTGATTAAACTTTCAGAGTAAAAGAGATTTGATTAACTTCAGTAGAAGTGGAATCAGGCCTTGAAGTGAAAGGGAAAAGTAAATACAAAAGCAGTCATTTTGAATTACTTTGCTACTACAGTGGCAAGCAAAGGAGTCTGTGCTGAGTTAGGTGAATGTCACTGATAAGAAAATGATGTTTGGTCTTTTGCAGACATGTTTCATTTTTCTGCAAATTTCAGGTAACCGATTCAAATTTTCTATTCATTATGGGCTATATTAAATATTTTTGTATGTCTTTTGTGCCCTAAAGCAAAACCAACCAAACAAAAACACAGAAAAAGAAAATGAGCATCTGAACGAGGCTCGACGAATATGGCTTTATATAAGAAACGTTTTCTGTCATGGCTTGTGCATCTATCACAGAAATTTTACTCTTTCTTTTCTCTTTTTGTATTAGCAGCAAACTGAAAGTATAATCTGTCCTTTTATTGTAAGCCATACATCTTATGTATTTATTAAAGGTAGGTAGATCTTAGTCACTCTTTATAGGTGAAATTACCTTTTAAATACAAATTTATCTTTGAAGTCACTTACTTGAAAATGTAGCCTGTCCTCGGATTCCAACCCCCTCCCCCCCCCCCCCCCCCCCCCCCGCCCAACTTGTCCTCCTTTCCACGATATGCAGTCAAAACACACACTCTACCTGGTTAGCCGCTATGTATGGTTCCCTTTGATTTGTCCATACCTGTGGAAGCATGCATTTTGCAGGACATTTTTTCATAGCAATGAGAGGTGGAAAAATGAACAAAACTGAAGGAGGTAGAGGATTTTGAGCAAGTCCTTGGTTAAACTTGACAGTCTATTCATGAGGAAATAAAAACAGACTGTAGCATAGCTTTGTTCTTGACTTGTTCCTCTTTCATCTGTAGACCATAATAAAATAAACTGAGGGATCTACTGAAAGGTGACATAACTTTTCAATACCATTGTTATTTTTCTCCCATAGAATGACTTAAGGAATAAACCCAAGAAATATATTTTATATCTTTCTATTTCTCCCTCCTTCCTACACATATGAACATGCAGAGGCTCACCAAAATCTGTACTCCTCTAATACGTTACAGTGTGCTGAAATAAATATAAATTTTGAATAAGGGCTTGTTTCTTGTCTTAGCATTTTATTCGGAAGACATTCTACTGTGCATTGATATGTTTATGTTATTTTACAGATACTCCACAACTTTCAGTATTTTCTGTATTTTCTCATCCTTTAAAAATTTAAGAACAGGGGTGTTGTTAAATCTTTATGGTGACCAGTCCTGTTTATTTGTTTCTTTCTGGTTTGGTTGTTTGAATTTTATCTAAATTCAGAAATAGCTTATGGTATGTTATTTTTAAAAGAATTTCAGAGTCTCTATCAGGCAGTCAATCTCTTTTGAATCAGATAATTACACAACACTTCAGACAAATGAACACTATTTATTGCTATGTATGATTTTTACGGTTAAACTTCAACATAAATAAAGTTTCAGTTTCACAATAACATCTCTGTTTCACAGGATTCTTGAAGCAGAGTTGTTAGTTTTATATGGCAAAAGAATTGTTAGAAGCTGCAGTGTTTTAGAGGTAAATGATTGCACAAAGAAAATGACAACATAAAGCCAAAAAGGAAAAATAAACTTGTCCTGCATGTAGATTATCTTACTAAAGTCATCGGATAAAACTTCGATAAAGGCATGGGGAACAGATCTGTTAAAATACAACTTAATAAGTTTGAAGTATGAGAGATGTAAAACAAGTGCTGTTGTTTTTATTAAGTCAGTGATTCAGATTTTGTTTTGATTTCTCTGTTAGAACTAGGACTTCTAATTTAAAATATTATTAGAGTAGAAATTTCACTGAATCAAAGAAGCATGAAATAGCTATTTCCAAAGCCATATGATGATGATAATAATAAAAAAAGATGTGTTATTTTCGAGGAGTCTACCTTTTATTCAGGTACTTCATTTTAGTTAAAATGCAAGACAGTTTATGACTTTTTAAAGAGAACCTTGATGTGATTTGGATGCTTTAATTAAATAAGGGAGAAGTGGATGAAACTGGATTTCTTTGTGTTAAATAAATGATGAAATTACTTTTTTTTTTTTTTTTCCAGCCAGTAATTCTCTCTTGTAAAGACCACTGCTTTTTAAGACCACTGGTACATATATCTACCAAGGAAAGACAGTGGAGAAGTGCTTTAAGCATGTTTATGAAGTGTTTAAGAAATGCTTATGGAAACTGAATACTGGCATTATATTCTGCCAGCTACGGAATAAGACCCCAAATTTGATTTAGAAGGTCTAACTACTCCTAGTATTACTTGCTGCATCTAGGAACAATGTTAACATTTCTATGCTTTGCATTAGAAACTTCCAGTGATACACATATTTTTCTCAGATATGTAGTTTTTTTTCAGGAAGGATGAAAGAAGTTGATCACAGTAAGAACTAGCATAGATCTGCGGCCTACAAAATTTAAGTTTGGAGACACTAAATGGCTTGAACATAGGATTTTTTTATTTGATTTTGATTATCTCATTTGAATTATCCTTTTTGTATCAAACTGCAGCACTTTTTTATCCTGAGTGTTTCAATGGTATGTTACTCAAAGATGATTACCAGCAAGGTGTATAATTCAAGCATTTGAAGTTCAAATACAATTTGAGAACTAGGGAGAAAAACAGAAGAGCTTCTTAAAAGAAGAGCAGAAGGCATCTTAAAAGCTTTTAAACCTTTCAATATGCATTTTTAAGCTCACATGGACTTTCCATTATATTTAGAAATTTATTTATTATCACCAATAATTCCACTACTTATTTTGTCATTGAATCACCCTTTCCTTATACCTTTCTTACCTGTCTAGATTTTTTTTCTTTTTTTTTTTTTTTCTGGGTGTGTATCTGGGTGTGTGTGCATTGTGCTCGTCTACAGCAGACTGCTGGATCTTAGAACTGTGAACAGTAATTGATACTTCAGTGCAGCGCGTAAAAGAGTTCTACTTCTAGGAAATTATCTACACTATTTGCATATGTGTTTCTTATAGCTACGTGCTGTGCTGTGGCAGTGCTGTCCACAGATGACTAGTTGAATATATTTGAAATTAAAAACTAAATCCTTCTGTGCAGCTTTACCCTGAAAAGGATTTTGGTAAACTAGACTAGTGGAAATTTTGCTCAGTATTTTTAAATAGAATGCCTCAATGTCCTAAATTTTCCAGCTAAGACATTGCTTCTCAAGTGACAGCCCTAATGATACATTTGTATTGCAAGACTCAAGGGTAGATCTCTTTAAGCTGTGCATCACCATAAATACAGCTGATGAAGCCTTTACAAATTCAGCTAGCTCCTTAGAATGTCTCTAACTCTATACCCTCTTATGATTTTGCATAAAATATTTCATAGGAATTCAATCAACCGGTGTTACTATTTACCTCAAATATAAAATATTTAGTCTCCCCTAATTCTACTGACTATGTGGTTCAGTGCGAAAAAAAAGATATATATACACAAAGTAATTCAAAATTCAATTTTGTCACTAGTTTGGAAAGAACTGACTCCATTCACAAACAAGGAAAAATTCTGACCATTGAATACTAATCAATGTGAAGGTCAGCTGTGTACGATGGCGAAGAGCTAGCCTTCTCTTTCCTCATTGACCCCTGGGGATTCCTGGGTGCATGCTTGAGAGGAAAGAACCATCTGTGGAGGTGAACAAGGAGAGCACATCTCCTAGGAAGGGGACATTGGCAGAAGTCAAGGATTAACAGGCAGTTCAGAAACTGCCAATGCTTTCAACAGCTGGTTTATGTGAATGAAACTAAAATTTCCAGGACAGCTACCCATGCAAACGTAACATTTTTTGCTCTAATACATCAGCGTGGATCAACTTCAAATGTTTCCTGCTTTTTGTGAGGAAACAAAGACAATGGGCACTGCTAACAGCAATGGATTTAAACTTTAGAAGGTCATCCTCCGCATACGTGTTCTACCACCAAGAAGTTTGCAGACATTTAAAGTATGAAAATGGGCAGATAGAGTTGTTTTATCTTGTCAGTGTTCTCATCCTCAAGTGAAAACAGGATTTACTTAGTGAGAATTCATAAATTTGTTTTAATAGGTGCACTTAGAGTGATTTTTATTTATGGCGATTATTTATTTCATTTATTTTCACTTAGTATGAAGTGAAAATTCATTGAAAAATTTGCAATGACAAAATAATACAATGTGTTCATGGGGTTGACAGTACAAGCAGTTGATAAAATTCCCTCACCATCTCTCTTCTCAGCAATAAATTTCATCATAATCACAAGAACCCTAATAGGTAGCGGGTATCCCCTTGTTTGGAGATTTCCAAACAACTAGTTGGGCCTCTCTTGTGTTTAGTAGATTATTTTTTTAAATGAATTCTCATCAAATTTCTAATTATAATATCTTTAAATTTAATGTTTGTATTTCTGATGAAAGACAAACATTTGGGGGGCAGTCACGAGCGACATGAATAATTTCTTTAGAAGCTTATCTAATTAATTACATTTCTCTGTAATGTCTTTAAAATTTGAACTGCTATCATTTCATTAATTTAGATAAAAGTAAATCTTTAGCATTTAAATATGGCACTAGTGCTGAGAATTCTGATAAGCTAGAAATTCATTGTCTGTATTTTTATCAAGTTAAGATAAAATGTGTTTTAAATGTTTGGGATTCATTATTTGCATATTAACATTTATTTGACTTCAAATACATTATTATTTCATGGCATAAATGTTCACCTCACCTATTAATAAGTAAGATCATATGATGTGAAACTGACATAAATATTATTCTTATAATATTTCGGAGGTGGGGGAAGGTTCTTTTTCTTCTGTAACACGTCTTTTTCGAAACTAAAACTTGTGACTTCTTCAAATGGGAAGTATTTAAAGTCTGATGTCTTGTAATCTTCCATATTCAATACAGGTGGAATTTGAGTATTTCCTGCCATCCAGCAAGTGTAAAGCCTTTGTAGGTGAAGCCTCAAAAATTATGGCTGTTTTTAGCATACAAGGAAAAAAAATTATGCAAGAGGAAGGGTTTGATGAAGTCACAACACAACTAACTTTGATGGAAAACACAAACATAGACTATATTTTGTGGTTTTTCCTGTAATCATCTTTACCACTTGTAGGGCTGCTACCAGCCACATCACTGGCCTCCAGCCCACTGGCAAAGCCTAACCTACTTTAATTTTTTAAATTTATTATTACAGGTACACAGACTACAAGTCAATAGCAACTTCTTTCCTGCTCCCAAGAATTAATTCTGTTTTCTCCTAAGTCAGTTCTGTATTGTTAGAAAATGGAACCCATGTAGACTGCTAAGTTGTCACATACATACATTGATACCCTGACTCTTAACGCAGGAGCTTTCTCACCTGTAGTAAGAATTTAGGTGAAAGCACATAGCTAAATTGCAAGTCTGACCTGCAGTTTAATTCATGTAGTGTGCAATTATTCAAATTGTTAATGGTATAAGCACAATAAAATACTGTGCTGTAAGCTTATATTCACTAAAAGATGGATTTTGAAACTAGGATTGGGTTACTTGCACAGGCATGCATGTCCTCTAGAACATTTTTTAAAACTTCAAATCAGCTGATCATCTCAGTTTAAGTAAAGTTCATGTATTTGCTTTTTGGGGAAAAATCATAAAACCTAAAATATTTATTAATAGTCTCTTAAAATAAATTAACTATGCTGAATTGAAGGAAAGACTAGAAACTGACTGAAATTTATTCAAAGTAGAATGCAAACTGTTGCTTTAGCTTTTCTTTAGTTACAGCTTAATAAGATTATTCTACTCTACAATGATAAACTCCTTTATGCAAAATAGCTTTATGTTATAAATGATGAGACGTTATTTCAGTGAAGAACTATGTTCACAGGTCATATTTTTGGTTAGCTGCACATGAATCAAAGCAATTTACTAGTCCAAAGTGCAATCTAGTTTTACCTATGTCAATCTTACAACGTTCTTTTTTCACAATGTGGGTCTCCACATTAATAGTATTTATAATGAAGAAATAATAGATGTGCAGTCAGAAATGCTAATAGAGTAAAATGCTCTGCGCTCTGCCAAAGATAAACAAAGAAATAAATCTCTGTTGTTTACAGACTTCCCTTTTCCATGTATAATGGACTTTATCAATAAAACAATACAAACTTCATCAAAGAAAAATCTTACCAATTTAGTGCAAGAAAGGTCTTCATTGAGCTAATCTCCAACAAACGCTGTTTATAATAGGGGTGTATTTATTCTTTTCAACCATAAAATACTGGCTATCCATCTTTATCTCATGCTCCAACTCTATGATCCATTACAGATAAGACAACCCAATCAAGCATGGACAGTATGGTTTCTATTGAAGAATTTATGTCAAACCCAGATTCATTCTGTTTACCTTTTATGCTATGATTTCTTTTCTTAGGGAACCACAGTCAAGTGTCCCGGGTGCCTGTTGCTATCAAAGTTCTTGATGTAAATGACAACGCTCCTGAGTTTGCGTCAGAACACGAAGCATTTTTATGTGAGAATGGGAAGCCTGGACAAGTAAGTATCTCCATGGTTTTTGAAGTAATTTATTTTTGAGTAATTTTTGAATAATTTGGTGTGAGAGAACGGGGTGCAGTTTCTTCCTGTCATTTTATCTTATCTTTATTCCCAAAATATGTGTCTATGTTCTTGCTAACTATAAATATTCATTTAAGATATATCTGTGATCGTGTTCTCTGGTAGATCTTTCTATATATGGACATATATGTTTTTAAAATTTTTAGAGTTTTAAAGTAAAGGTAGGTATCCTCTGTCAATATCCAGAAGAAATATTGAAAGTCTTTAAGCTTCCACTGTTTCCAGTCTTTTTGATGGAGCTCATCACTTCATAAATTCACATACTTTAATAGTTAAAAATATAATCCAGCCTGAATCTCAGTTCAGACATTGAACTATATTGCAGCTTGTCATAGGTATAGTTTAGGAGAAAAACTTAAAACAATAAAACCATTCTCCTCTGCCTATATCTCAGTTATTATCTCAATCTAATTCTTACTCAGTTTTCTATGATAATTGGAAAAACGAAAAACAAAACAAGAAAGCAAACCAGAACTTGGTGGAAAGTCAAGTACTTTGTAAACGAGTTTAAAGTATTTAAAGAGAGACAGGGTGTTGGAGAACTTGAGTTCCACACTTTTCTTATGTCTCAGGGAAAAAAAAAAAAAAAAAAAGTGATTTTGCACATAATTTCCTTCTTAATTTGATGAAATTAGACTGTTGGCTAAGAAATTTACAAAACACTACAAGGTAAAATAAATGTAGCTAGACTTCAAAAGCAAGGTTTAACATCTGTAGCCTTCTTCAAGGGAAATTAAACACATTTCTTAAAAAGCATCCATTTTTATGACAAATGTACAGAATCAGGGAAGAATATTTCATGTCATATAAATTGCAAGGTAAAGATTGAAGAAAATTTAGACTTTCACAAAACGAGGCAGTAACTGAGATTTAACTTTTGTCCAACTTGAGAAATACACTATGTTATAGCAATTCACTGTTTTTAAACTTTATTTCTAGCTTGTGACATTTTATTTAAATAAACAGCAGCTGACAGCATGACACTAGACTGGTTAATCCAACTATTCCTGTGTCTCGTGGGTGTTAGGCATTGAATTCACTATTTTCCAAAGTAGGTTACCTGACAATAAAGTTATAAATTATATTCTTTTAGTTCTACTAAATGACAACCTATATAGTAGTATATGATGACCTACCTCTATCAAGACTGGATTGTTACTGATGATTTGACTCTCTAGCAGCACCCCTTTTTGTTAATTAAAAAGGTGTCAAAAAGGTGTCACGTAAGAAAGAAAAATTCTGTCTAACCACTGAAAAGATTGTTGAAATGTGCCCTGAAGTGCAGACATTTCTCAGCAGACAGTTATGTTACTGTTGGTACTGAAGTTCCTCTAGTTCAGAGTGGATTTCTGTTCACTCAGGGTGGATTTCAGATGCTGAGTAGTTATGTTTTGTATGATATATTAAATCGTAATGAGAATAGCTTTATCCAGGGCTCAGTAAGCTTCCCTGAAGTCAGAAAGATATGTTGCATGGTGTTTTCTGGATATATTTATCTGCCACATTTCAGCTTTAAGAGATTTGAAAAATCTTTCCACCATTTTCACTTTGGAATGAAACAATAAATGAGGTAATTGGGAGTCAGCTGCTAAAAGAGGTTTTTGTTTAAGCACTTATGGACAACTTTTGTTAAACCATATGTTATTCTTCAACCTCATCACCACTTACACTCTTGATCTGATGGCAGATGTCTCTTGAGCATGAATTCTCATGTGAACTTTATAAATGGTTATTCAGTATGCTGCCAGCATGGATGAGGCGGCACTGATCCTGCAATTTATTCTGTTTTAATCAAATAACATTAAGGGGACAGTAAGTATGCAGCAGTCCAGAATAATCAAGGTTAGGTTCTGAATTAAAGTTGTCATTTAAAATATATTTGTTCCAATAAATATTTTCATATCTATACTACTGGGTTATTTTTTCTTGTGCTCGTTATTCTATATTCAAATTTTGGAATAAATCATATTAATCAGTCAAGATGTAGAATTCCAAAAATGAAATATGTCACCGCTACAAAATAGCTAATGTGAGAAAGACCACCATTTTACATACTAACAAAAGCCTAATTTGGATGTTTCTGCAAAGTTTAAACTGAAATGTTAGATACACAGAAAAGGCACAGTTGTGTTGTGGTATTTCAGTGTATTTACATTTACAGTTCAGCTTAAGTGTAAGTTTAAATCAAACTTGAATCACCATAAAGGAGATTACATCTGAACCTTCTCTGAGACATTATTTGCAGCCCCTAAATATATTGACTGAACCTTCTATTCCCGTTCAGTTTCTAAGTGTTCTATTTTGGGTTCTGATATAATTGCGAGTGGCAAGTGCAGCTGCTGGTGATATGACAGAATGTATTAAAAACTGTTGATGTATAACGTTGCCAGATGCACTTGCTTTGTTTTAACCTACCTCTAACAGTAGTACAGCTAGTAGGAGAGGAAAGGGAGGAAAAGAGGAAATGTTTGTCCATGCACATATTCATGTGCACATTTTTACACACAAAGGAAAGTTGCTATAAGTGTTTGTCAGTTTCAGGAGAAAAACAGATTTGAACATACTGTTGCAGTACTTCTAATCTAACAGTGAACCACCTCATCATTTACATAAAGCTAAAGCCAGAACATTGTTTTCCCCTACTCCTAGAATAGAACATCTGTATTGCTGCGTAAAGAAAAGTTCCTCCCACATTGTTCCCAGGTCCAGACCCAGTTTTCTCCAGTAAAGTGCTGTTTGCTCAAAACAAAGCTACAGAATTTTCAAACACTTAAATAGCATAGACAGTGATGTGCCAGTGCTTACCCCTGTGTGTAAACTAAAACAATATAAAACCGAATGCAATATTCCCTGAGTCTCTCACCATTTGTTTCTATTCTGTTTAGTTACCCTAATAGCATGGATTGGCTTTTTCTGATGTTAGAAATCTTCAGATAGATCTTTGTCTCCCTGAAGAGGCAAAATTCATGCAAAGGGCAACATGAAGGTTCTAGCAGTAAATGGCTGGCTCTAGGTGAAAAGGCAAAGTAAAAATTGTACCATAATGAGTCTACCGCTCATAGTGTTACGAATATACAAAGTAATTAAGAGATAACCATGAGCACCAATGTAACTACAGAAGTTTTTTCTGAGTAGGCAGAACAGTTTTGAGAAGAGTAGGGAAGAGTTTAGTAATTATAAGGAACCATTCTACTTCAGGCCAACAAGTTGCATCACAGGGAAAGACTTCTACACAGTACCATATATTAAAGTCACATGTACACAATGTGTAGTCACATTGATAATAACTTTGTTTTTCTATTTATCCTTCTACATCATTCATTATGATTATACTGGTAATCTTTATACATAGTATTTCAGGCATATGTGGCTTTGTAGAAATGTAATACAAATTTGCAGACTATAATGCTGAGTTGTCCTAGGGGATCATTTAAGTATTAATTTCAATCCAGAGTTGCTTGTTAAGCAAAATATGCTCATTTACTATGTTCCCAGTAAGTATATGTACAGAATCAAATATATACATGAATTTTTAATACAACATCAAAGTTGAAAATTTATTTGGAATAATTTCAAAAATTTCAAGATTTAACAGCTGAAGGGATATTAACTTTCACTCTAGTGCTTACAGATAAGCAGTTCAAAAATCAGTTTTCATTTTAGTTATTATTATTATAGACCAGTTTCATTATATGGAACACCTTTCTTCTGCATTTTTTACTAGGACAGAAAAAAAAAAAAAGAAATTTGTAGTGATAGGGATGGCAGGACAGCCCTAGAAGTTCCTCTACCACATTATGTACAACAAATCAAGATAAATAATCTTCCATTACACTATCACACAACACTAACCAATAAATCATGTTCCTCAGCATACTAAAATGTGGTAATGAGAATTAGTGGACCCTCACCCCTGTAGAGTAAAAGATACAGCAGCTTTCTATCACTGTATATATGTTATGCTTTTTTTTCTTTCTTTCTTTTTTTTTTTTTTAAGAGCTTATTTTAATGCAAACACAAAGAAATAAGGTTGCTATAGAAACACTAACTCTTAATTGTTTGATGTGTGCATATAACACAACAACTGTAGTATTTCACTAAGCCTGTCTTTTGCATATAATTTTATGTGCATTTTCAGAGAAAGAATGATTTGGTAAACAATGAGGGAAATGGATGGAAAGAAATGAAATATTAAAAAGAATTCTATAGGACATTAAGGGATATCTGTTGTTACTGAACAAAAAAAAAAAAAAAAAGAACAGCAAAAAAGAAAAAATAGCAAAGAATATGGTCAGTTTCTGTTTCTTGAAAATTTTCAATCTAGATTATATTCTAAGTGTATTTCAAAAAATTTTTGTGTGCTGAAAACCCGTATCACTAATGCTGTTGGCTTCCAACTTACAGGTATGTTAACTGAAATCCTGGGGAAAGTGAAGTGAATTTTTACAGTCAACTGTCCTACATAAGGCTGAAAAGAATTAACAATTGCATAGCCAGTAGAGATTAAATTGCATAATCATTGGAAAAACAGCACCTATTAAGTGCAGTTGATCCTCCAGTCTTTGCTGTGTTATTTTCCTTTTTCCCTATTGTTACTACATTGTACCAGGGTTTGAAAAACAAAACAAACATAAAACCTATATGCCAAATATACTTGTCTGGAATTCCATTCTAAATTGCTCTTACCTAAGATGCAGAATTTGTAGTACCTAGTCCAGCCCTGGACCAGATGCAGATGGGTAGTTTCCCTTTAGTTTAGTTTTGTTATGCCTCTGCAAAGAGCAAGCTGAAAATATTCCACATCTGTAAGTGGGTTCATCTCTGCAGTGGGACAGATGATGTCTGCTTACAGTTTTTCACCTGTTCACATCTTTTTCATGCTGTGTAGCTCTCCGTTATGCAGCTACATTGGAGACGTATTAAATTGTAGACCTACTTCTTTAAGAAAAATCTATGTTAGGCCTTCTTTTTCTCCCATTTCTTCTAATACATGCATTTGAATCATGGTAATCAAGGTTTCCATCTTGGTAGATACAGTTATCAAAAATAATAATCTATTTATATCTTATTTGAACCATCAAAAACTTTTTCAATAGGTTCTTGGTGATAAATCTTCCCTGCCCAGAATATATGATTGGGCAAGGAATTAATTGTCTCAAATTTCTTCCTAGGATTTCCTACAAATTATATATGCCTATATCAAAACCCACTCAAACATTTTTATATACATAATTTGAAATATTTAAGTTTTGATGCTAGTACTTGTCATTATCTAGCAAGATTTTATTCTTTGAGTCTTGAAGAACACAGAATGTGATACTGAGTGCTATTGTATATGTAATATACATATTGATAGTCCTTTCCCTTGCCATAAAACCAAGATAAAATATTAGTTATTAACATTTTGTTAGTGAAATTTTAAAGTTCAAAAGTGTATGAATTTGGACAGAATCAGATCTTTTTTTCTATTTTTATTATAATATTTAAAAATGAAATTTATACTGTTTCCTAATTTGAAATTAATTTAGCCTTAATTTAACCCAATCTTGTATCCTAACTTTAGTGCCCTGCATTATTTTGTGATTCACTTTTTAATAACTATTTTTCAAAACAAACCTGTGTTCCTAATTCAGGAATAACTGAGGTTTTATTAAAACTAAGGAAAAAAAAAGCTTTTTTTTTTTTTCACAACTCCACATACAGAATTATATATGTATATTTGAATTAAATTATTCATTTTATATATTTTCACATCTGAGGAAAAGAGAAAGGATTAAAGATATATTATACATATTGGTCCAGTAAGTAGCATTGCTGTATAATGAAAGACTACTGTAAGCATCTTGAGTGTTTCTGAATCACATTCTTCCTCTTCTTTATTGCTGAATAATGATTTATTACTTTCCTAAATTGCAGCAGTTTTTACTGGCCTGTCTTATATACCCATCTTTCCTTACACTCTGCCTCCTCTTTCTGGAAACAGTTTAGATGGGCTAGATCCATAGTCACCATTTCCCAGATTTTCAATCTAACATCTTTAATAGCCTTGCAAGCTTCTAAATTTGCACTTTTAGTCTGGCACATAGAGAAGTGAGAATGTGTTCTATAGAATGGAATGTTCTTTCCAATATGTATGTTTAACAGGAGCGTGAATATATAATGAGACCCTTTTCTGTTACAGGTAATTCAGATTGTCAGTGCTGTTGACAAAGATGATCCTAAAAATGGGCATTACTTCCTATATAGTCTTCTTCCTGAAATGGTCAACAATCCAAATTTCACCATCAAGAAAAATGAAGGTAAATATGAAATATATGTACTGTGTACCTGAATTAATTTGGTTGGAATTGCCTTGTTGACTTCCAGTTACTTTAACAGCTTGTCCCTTGGGCAATTAAAATATAGATAATCTGTTTAATGGTACCTTAATTAAATCTCTTATGCTATTGCCAGTATCTTTACAGTAGGTAAGAAAGTGAAATGAATGCTGGATTTAGATGCAGAAGACAGCTCACTGCCTTAAATAAAATTTTAAAGGATGGATTTGCTGCATGTTATATTGCTGTTAAGTTGAAATTCCAGTGATACACTGTAAAATGAAAATCTGAAACTATGTTGATAAATAATGTTGGTCTTACATTGACTGGATATAGATGGGAGCGTAAAATTAAGTATCTGTTAAATCCCCCAAAGGAAACACCTTTTAAGCGCATTCGTTGTCTGTATAAAGGTTCCAGAGTATTTCAGGCAACCACTTTTACTAGAAAGAGGAATCTGCTAGGTCAGCAAAGCCCAGAAGGACATGTTGTATCACTATACTTCACAGCACTTCTGGAAGGGCATAATACCATTTCATAGTACTACAGAAGTTGAATTTCATGCATGATGGAAAAAAATGCCCATTTAATATTGTTGAGCAATAGATTTAGACTGATACTTTTTTTGGCACACATATGCTTGAAGGTCATGTGAGAAAGAGCTGGGAAAAATTGCAAATGGTGCTATATGTATCTGTACTTATTTGAATATTTGGCAAAGTTTTTTCATCTCATTTTTTTTGTTGTTGTTTTTTAAATTAAACATCACCTTGTCAAGAATTTTAGTTAAGTTCAGTCTCTTATTTCTCTTATTTGAGATGATAATGAAAGAAATCTGTATTATTAATAGGAAGATGTGCATGTGAGCAGTGTATGTGCATGAATGTAAAAGTAATCTAGGAAATGTCAAACAAAAAGAAAATGTTTTCATTTTTTATTATTCTAGCTGTTCCAACCAAGAAGAATGATGGCACCATTTTGTTATATGATACTATAAAAGCCTAAGTTCTTAAATCTGTTTAAATATATACTGTTTTTTTCTTTTCATTAGATGTTTTCTCTTCCAGCATTCACCAAGTTTGTCTCTACTTATATTTGTACTTTCATGTACGAAATAAGTCCATCTATGTTTTCTGCACTTACTGGAGAGGATTTAAAAAAAGCTCTTCAAAATCCATTTCATAATCATCAGTAGTGTAAATTGAATTAAGCATCCTGAATGTTAGGTGGTTTGATCTGCACAGCATGACAAAATAAACAAAGGTCTTAGCATTTCTCTTCATGTTTAAATACTTAGCTCACATCACTAATTAGCCTTGTCCTTCCAATCTGTTACCCATGTAAGACCCAGTCTTCTAGTCACAGCCAATGGCAAAGTGTCTCGTGACCTGAGTGGGTATGAGGAGCCTTTCTGTGTAAAATTTTAGTCCAGTTTTATTACAACATTGCCATACTTAGTTTTACGCGGGTAAATTTTTGTGCATTTTAATTGGTTAAATGTGTGTAAATCCTTTTAAAACAACCAACTGAAATTTCCTGGAAGCAAAAGTGCACTTGAAAAGACTTTTCTGATTTAATCCTTCAGCATGCAAGGATAAAATTTCCACTATACGTATCATTATTTTCTATCAACATCGCTCAGCAAGGGATGCAGTCCATGGCTGATGCTAGAACATGAACTCCCACAAGAAGCAAATATTCCTGTCAAAGCCAAATCAGGGTATAATTTGGTTGGGGTGAAGTTTTATGTCATTTAAACATCATAAATCTTTACTAAATCTTTATTTAGTTCTGCCACTTAAACACTGAACTTGACCATGACTTTGGCTTGTGTATATCTGCCAGATAAGCATGAATGATTATTTGTGTTGAACTAACTACCTCCATTGTTCCTAAAAAAAAAACAACAGAACTGATCAATCAAAATTCTCCTTAGTTGTACTAACGCATGTTTGGACTGTCCAAAAGCCAGTTTGTTATGGTTTGTTAATGTAAGAAAATGCCTATAACAAAACCTGCTCTCATTTCTGGAGAAATGTGTTTCTGAGGATTAGATCAGTGCACAAACCACTTAGGCTTGGAACTGAAAAACATTTTCTCACCCTGGTGGTCAAAATCCGTGATGTCTTCCTGACTGTGACATCACAGCCTTGACTTCCTTTCATGTTCCTGGCCCTGTGGAATAATTCAAGACAGCAAAGATTGCCATGATGGCTGCAGAAGAAATGCTATCCTCTTACGGATCTTACAAATAGATTCCATTATCTCAGGAAACATAACACAGAAACCCAATCTTTTATTTGCCAGCATTAGTGATTTTTAAAAGTTATTTAAATTATTTTTCATATCTTGCCTTTCTCAAAATTCTCTCAAGAGCAGAGGTAACAAAAAGCACCCCTCAAGAGATTTTCTGAATTAATATTATCCTTTTGGATTCTTAGTTTGTGCTTTAGATAGGATTGTGGCATTTGGCAATTACTTCTGTACTTCACAAAATAATGACATTATTTGATCTGTTGGCACTAGTATGCAAACAATGCAGTTTGGCATCTGCTGGGGGAAGAAGGCTGCAATGCTCTGTTTCCTTCCCTCATACTAAGATGCACGTATTTTGGAATTTTATCTTGCTATATGGGACATAAGCTTAATCATTAACTCATGTACTCTGTTGCCTATGAGCTAATTCTATCGTTAATACTTTCCAGATTGCCCTAAGGCAAGTTCACAAGATACTTCAGTAATGAACTGTGCTCCCAATTATACTACAAATATTCTGATAGACTACTTTGTTATTGCCAAATCTGTTTAACTGGGTGACACAATGGTGTGTCTTCATCAGAAACCAGAAAACAAAAACAAAAGCCACTTCCCAAAGATTAAATTATGTTCTGTAGAAATTATCCTGTGATCACAGCAGAATCTGTTCCTTTAATGAATATACCAGTATCCTTTCTTTCTTTCTTTCTTTGTGCTGTTAAACTTGCATATTTACAATCTCTTCTGTGTAGACAGGATGTCCTAAAATAACTGTAGAGGCTGTAGTGTCTTTCTGATGTAAGTAATGTAAAAATGTAAGTTTAACTGTCATCATACATCTCATCAAATGTCTGCAGATCATCTCTCAGCAATCTTTATTTCTCATATCTGCTGATCAGTTCCTCCTGTTCTTTTTCCAGCTCAAATGTCTGCTACAGAGTAGTTTTTCTTAGGTTTTGTGCCTTGGCTAAAGGGGCAACTACTGGTAATCTGAAGCAAAACAATCCTACTGTCTCAAATTGTTATGCAAGGAACGCATTTGGCCTACCAGATGCATAAACTTTTATCCCTTCACAAGAGAAATAATTAAATTGTGGTAAAAATGTAAGAAGTTAATGCAACAGGAGAAATCACGTAATGTTTTCTCTGTTGATCCAGGTGACTAAATCTGTGAGTCCCTGACATATCAAAGCCTTGACTGCACAAACTCAGACAGACTGCCTGATCGCTTACTTTTCACGTCTCTGTGCTGGGTTTCTGGAGAGAAGCAGAAATGGGAAAAATGATAATAAATGTTTTGTGTAGTGCTCCTGACAAACTTCAAACCAGCAAGAACCTAAAACTTAGGATGAAAATATCTGATGTTTAGACAGATGTTGATACATTCTAGCAATGTGTTGTTGAATCCTTAGCTGAATGTAATTAACTCACGCAAAAAGCTGTAGGAGCACAACGAATAACAAAACACTGACAGGAGCTTAGATGACTGTTAAGTATTTTGTACTGTCATGGCATCAGTAAATTGAAATGAGACCTCTGGAAATGGAATTAGCATTTATTGACTGTTTTTTCAGGTGAGTGGTCTTTGCAAAGCATTACCTAAAATCTAATGCCAGTACATTGATCGTCTCCTGCATGCCAAACAATACGCTCACAGCAATACCTGTTGTCAGCATCCAATTCCTACTGTTCGTATGGTTTCCTTAGTTTATTCAAGTGAGAACAGAATTTTTTGCTAAAAGCATTTTCACAGATGTAAACATTTTGATATGCTGCCAATGCAATTTTTACTTTCAAAAACTAGCAAATACATCTTTGCCATAAAGTGACTTCAAGTTTTTCCCGAAAGATGTTTCCATTGCATTTCCATTTTTCTCATGCCAAATTCTGTTTCCTAATGGAATAAACCCTGAATAAAATGTTCTACAGTGCCTTTGATGCAACAGCTATTCTGGCAGAAGTAATGGTGCATCACTACTCTGTAAATGTGGTATTACATACCTCTAACCAGGGCTCATTTAGGAGCAGCAATCACAGGGTTGCTTGGAACATGGGTAGACCTTGTCCTTAGGGTTAGGGGAACCAACCTAATGACACACATTTGTATTCCTGCAGATGTCCAATAGCCTTATAAGTAATCAGCCTGCCCTCTCCCCAAAATATTCAATGTCTTTCTGGAGATTTGAGCTCTGATTTTGGGGCAACCTGATTATCGTGAGTGCAACAGAAAGGGGGAAAGAGTTTCTTTTGTTGTTGTTGTTTGGTTTTTTTTTTTTTCAATTGAAACATTATATGTACTATGTACTTCAGCGATGAACAGTTCTGTTGGTTCTCTGTATCAAACTTAATATTTATGCTTAGCCATGAATACTCTATTATACTTATGATACCTGTAACAGCTCCAAGAATATTCATGTTTAAATGCCCATTTCTTTTGTTCTTTCAATCTAGCAAGTTTAATCTGTCACTTGATCTGTGCTGCCTTGAAAGTAGTAGGCAATGTGTCATTCACTTAAAAGGAAATAGCCTGGTATTATAATCACTTCAATCACTAACTGGCTTGCATGCCTTTGGATACTATTCACATCTTATTCAAAATTTGCTAGTTCTCATCACTGCCTCACCATTAATAAAGACGTATTTCTAAACTATTTAGAAATTGCCAGAGAAGAAAATACGTGCAACCTCTCTTTTTGATGTCCTAGATAAGAAAATAAAAGCAACTGATCAGAACTACTTTATTTTTGAAAGTATTTCCGTTTCATTGTGCTTTTAATATAATAAAACCTATTTTTTTCCACATCTTTTTCCTGAAAATATTTTTAGCAGCATCTGTCAAATGCATACCTGAAGGGCGAGTCTTTTGTTCCCACAAGAGACTCATGCTAAAATGAGTTTCTTTCCCTGAATCAGTTTCCTTTTGCATTTCTTGATAAGTCTCTCTGCCATTGTCTCAGCTGCCAGCTAAAGCGCCTTCTGTGGTTTTGATTGACTTTTCTTTCCAAATATATACCTCAGAGAGCTAAGAGGTGGCACCGCTATTTCATTGCCCTCCTTCCACGTTGCCCAATTTCAAAGTTAACCCACTGACCTCAAGTACAAATTGCCTTAGCAAGGACATCATTAAAACCATCATTTCTTGATGGATGTACAATGAACATCTAGAATAACAGCACCCATATGGTCCCTTGGATAGGAGCTGTAAATCCTCTTCTTTGCAGTTTACTGCAATTTTTCAAGAGCCTTGGGAAACTTTGTGGCCCAGCTGCCATCCATGCCAGAGGGTGTTTCATGATAGCAATTCTCCAGGGAAAGCACATGCTTATACATTTCTAATGTCTGTAATTATCATCACCATATTTTTATACATCAATAATTGGACTTTCAAAGCACAATTCTAATATGTCCCAAGTCACAGAGAATGCTTGCATAGCAATATGCATTCATTGTGAAAGCAGTGGAGTTAAAAATAAATTATACCTATGTATTAAAAAACAACAAACACAAACTGCCCTATAAGCTGGGATTTCTGTGCCAATCTGCCATCCACAGACACAGGTCATGTTTTTCCAGGAGTGCTCATAATGCAAAAAAAAAAAAAAAAAAAAAAAAAAGGTATTATAAATAACACGCTATCAATCTTTTCTTTTCTTTTCTTTTCTTTTTTTTTTTTTTTCAGCATGGCATTAAAACTGGAGCTGTTTAAATAGCAAAGTTCAACATTTATAGAAACTGAGGATAACAGAACAATCTCAAGTTATTACTATTTTAAGAACGGTATAGTTAATAATGAACTGTTTAGTCCCACGGAACATTTTAGTTCTCTTGCTTCAGAGTACTTTGGTGTGAAATTGTATTTCAGAAAACTCCTATATTTTGGATACATAATTACCTTTCTCAGTTAAAAGTCAAAATGCTTTTTATAGCCCTGAACTACTACATTCTATGTATTATCTACAAGTTAGATTACACTGCTGGGTCCAAGCCCAATTCTAAGAATAATGTCTCAAGTGTTTCTTGGTCTATGTGCTGGAATGGAAAGCAAGTAAGAATTACAGTCCAGCTGTGTGATGGTAAGAGAAACACTCTGCTGCTTAGCTTCTCCACTATTGGAGCAGGCAGGCAGAAAGATCCTGGCCTGAAAAAGGGAAGGACAGATTCTAGCTTACAATCCATCAATATTCAAAAAGTGGTATTCAGCTAGTACAAATGCTTTTCCTAGGGAGTGTGTTTGCCTGAGGTCATAAATTTTGAGTCCCTGAAATAATTTGTTTTTCTAACAGAGGAAATGCAGTTCTATATTTACTAAACTTAGCTTTCTTCATCCTTATTCCATAGACAATTTACCAGATTGAAAGTGCTTTGGATCAGAAATATTTTAGATCATTCTTTATAGGAAAAGTAACCAATGTTCTTATTTACATATCTGACAGAATTCTGAGATGTAATGTCATCCTGTGAAGTAATAGATGGTTTCTGAAGACTCACAAAGATGAGCCCTTTCTGCTAGTCATAAAGTGATAAGCAGGTGGATATCAGTGCTATAAATCTTTAGACTGTTCTCAAATTCTAGAAGACTGGCAGAATTTCAAGTTAATTATAATATCACCAGGGGACCCCAATACATTCCAGTAGTGCTCAGAAGTTCTGACTTGCCAGGCACTGAATGTATTTTCATTTCCATTGTAAGATTTCACATTGCTGTTGAAGTAATATATTCAGCTCCTTTCTACTATACCGTTTTGCAGTCCTAGTAAGGTTACGCTTCCCATGGTACAGTAGTGTTAGTCCCATCTAGTCTGAGAACGTCATTGAAAATATTCTCAGCATATATCTTTCATACCTAATAGCTTTCTGCTTCCTTTCACCCTTCTTTCTTTACTATCATCGCTATTGACTATGTTCCGTTGTTCCCTGTTCTGTTTTTCCTTGATGTTGAATATCAATTGAGTGCTATTTGAAACAACTTCTCTGGCATAGAAGGATGTGATGTTATTTTCTGAAGTGAAGATTCCATTTGTGTGGATGGGAAACCAGCATTTCTCCACTCCAATCCTTTTTGTGCCACTTTCTTCACTGACACCTGCTTCTGCTGTCTTTCCCATCTTTCTTCTTGCATGCAGATCACTGCTCTTTCTGGACTCCCTTCTAATTAGAACCACAGAACAGGTGAAGACTAAGTGCAGTTCCTCTGCAAACATACTTTTTAGTCTTATCTGGATGATTTACATCTTCTTACAATGGTTATGTGCTTTTCACCACTTTGATAAGCTAAAAAACAAGATGAATTCCTCTTGGTGCCTTTAGCTGCTCTAGCTGAAAGTGAATGTCAGAAAAATAGAATCAGCTCTTCAAAGGCTAACCTCAGCTACCAAGCTCCTCCACACTTTGACCATTCTGTCTATTCTGTCCATCTGAAACCTTATTCACTCCTCTCCTGTATTCAGGATGCAGGGCTCCAGACAGACAGATTCCCTCTCTCCTCCGCCCTAAGCCAGAAGTGATCCATCAAGTCTTCATTCGACTGGACAGGCCAACCTGATGAATGAAGCAGCAAGGAGGGGGCCATCTGGTAAGCCAATTGTCCAATTTTAGGCATCTCTAGGCTCTTCTTCACAGCTCTTCTGTGTTCCCCAGCACGTCTGTACTGTTTACAGTTTTGCTGCTGGTAAAGTGTTTCTCTGGGAGCAGTTCTGTTCCTAATGCTGTTTAACTTTTCAGCGCTGTTTTAGTTTAGTTCTGTGATGACAACTTCTTTCCAGCCCTCACAAATGTAAACCTTTATACAACTACAGAAGAGTTGTATATACAGAGTGGAAAATAAGAGTAATTTCCACAGCATCATACCTTTGCAGAAAAAGCATTTTATATCATGTGAATCAATCAGAATTACATAGATATTTCAGGACATTTATGTAAACATGACCCAGTCCAAAACAACACAAAATGTGAGTGAGGAAAACCAGGAAAATACTGTATATATACAGCATACTATCATGCATACATGACCGAAGAGACTTTTACTTCACTTATTCTTAATTTATTACTTGTGCTGCTAGCATAAATAATGTTGCCAAGGCATCAATTATGTGTCATTTTATAAATCAAACTAATTAAGAACCAGATGCAATCTGAGTGAAAAAGATCTGAGGTCAGTGTTGTGTACCATATGTATAATAGTGCTTACTCATGATGAGGAGATGGATTGGACAGCTGTGAATCTTCCTGCTGTAGGAGTTTTATCATGCCCAGACAGTGTAACATACCTATCTTTTTCCAGTTTATTTATTTAATTTCATAATAAAAGTAAAGGAAGGTGAGCAACACTGACATTACTTTAAAAGAGTAAGTACAGGATAAAAGATTATGAAAACAAAAGAGAAGAGGAAAAGATTTTGGTCAGCAAATTAGCATGAAAATAAATTTCTTTCAGTAATGATGATGTGGAACGTGGATGAAAGAAACAATAGAGATAAAAACAAATTGAATCCTCAGTATGAGTTAATTTCAGCAGCATAGTGAAGAAAATAATAATTCGGTGTCTCAAAACAGCACTGCTTAGCAAAAAGAAAGGTGTGGTTCCTACTGAGTACAAAACTTCTATGCTAGTTGTTAACAGGACAACAGCAAGATCCACAGTTACCATCCTTCTGGAATTGGTCTTCCCTGTTAAACATTGCTTAAATAGCCCTTTACTTATCAAGGGCTCCCTAAAAACATAACTCCTTGAAATGTAACAGCAACCATGATAGTTACAGTATAGGACTTCAAATGTATTTCATAGTAGTATTTGCCTCCTCTCTTATCTGTGTCTAGTTTTAAAATCAGTGATTTGTAGTCAAATATGGCAGCAAAAACACATCTGTTTTGTGAAACATTTTTGCATAGGAAAATGGAAATTCAGTTACTTTCTCCTTTCTCTTCCCTTATGCTTCCCTATTCATTGTTTTATTGCAAGTGTTATATTTATTTATTTTTCTTAAACAAACAAAATAGAAACAAAATTTATACATATGGAAGTTGGAAAAGAAGTTCCAGACTTTTTACTGTTGTAATATCTGTTTGGACAGACTATTTCCGATGTCTTCTCCACTTCTGATCTGTAAGGTAGCATGTGGACAGCAGACACGTGCTCCTTACATCTCACAAGTTGTTTGTGTTTTAAAATGCTATGATTATATATGCAGATTAGTAAGCTGAGTACTATATAATCCCATTAAAATAAAGTTCTAACATACATTTTGCTTTAATGTTAGGTGAATTAACCAAGTTGTTGTCCTAGATTGGCGGATCAGCTTTCATGAAAGCGTAGGTCTTTAACAAGTGGGAGTGAGAGGAGAACTCTGCATAACGGTTCATCACTATCGTTTGTCATGTTTGCTACGCTTACTAGGTTCTCTGAATGATGTAGTATTTCTTCAGCTGACAGTTTGCATTGGGAATGTAAGGTGCTTATAAAACAGAAATATTTTTCTCACAAAAAAGATCACAGGATCTGTTGAAGAAGATATTTAAAATCTCTGAAGTGTATTGCATCGCTTACAACTCAGACTATGCAGGAGTAATCCCCTCCACTGCTCCATGCCATATGTTTCTTTGTATGTTTTTTTTCAGTTTCTCTGTCTTTTTGTTTGTTTTATAACTAACTGCATATAGGATATTTGGAGATAAGTTTCCACGTTTTTAATCGTCTATCTTCTGAAAACATATTAAGAGATTTCTGTCAAAGTAGAACTTCTCGTTTCTTAGTGGATCCTTCACGTTTTCTGCATAGAACAACTCCTAAGGTGGAAGTGTTCATGGGCAATGCACTGCCTATGTTTTATTGCTTGAGAGCAGGTTTAATTCACTGAGTAGGAGGAATGATGTCCCAGAGCTGAAGTTTCTGCTGGGGCCTCTGTCCTGTCACCATCTTGATATATTACTATATTACCTTAACAATATTACCTTAGTATCTTAACAAGTTGCTTTCAGCTCACTGTTAGGTTTTGTTTTATTTTGAATATATGCATTTTCTCTCTAAGTAGCTAATTGGTAATTATGGCACAAAACCATATTCTTCCTTGTTTTGTGCCTTGTAAATTTATTGGTTGCTCTTGTTATGGAATGCTTTGCTTTATCATGCTCTAATACATGCTGTTGAGGGGAAATTACAATTTATTTATTATTGGTTTTAGTTGTACTTTTCTTTTGTCATTTAATGAGAAACTAGCTAGTAGTCCCATTTTAAAGTTTCAGTTGCAGTAGAGATTAAAAAACCACCCACTCTTCCACTAGAGTGAGAATCTAAATAGGCTAAAAATGGAAAAAGAAAGAAAAAGAAAGAGAAAGAAAGGAAAAAAAAAGCAGAAATCATCACATATTAGCTGTTAAAATTTTCTTCTAATTAGTAAAATTTTCATTTTATTAATCTGGGTTATAATAAATCCACCATACAGCAAATATAAACTATACAGACTATTTGGACATGGTTCCTCCATTAAGATGGAAGGTATTCATTTTTCACACTTAGCCAAAAAGCTTGTCTAAACAGACTACTGAAAAGCATTGTAATGTGAATGAAAAGGACAAGGACCATGTTCCAGTTTGCATCCTGTTTTGAACCAATTACACAAGTGGTGTACAGGAAGAAAGTAATTATTATTGGAATCAGTCATTCTTCATAGGAGGAGACCATTACATTGCTTATTACATGGACTGTATGTCTACGCATTCTCCTGGAGCTGTCTGATGTGATCACATTTATTCCATACCCCTTCGTTTCCTCCTCACTCCTTTCAAGAAAGGGCTGTTTTTCTTTGGTAAGAGCAAGTATAGCAGTGACATAGCCATTTTTAAATAATTTTGACCAGTGCTTCACGTACCAAGCTTTAACGAATAAGGGAGACAAAACCCCCTTTATTCTGGTGTGGTTTTGTGCATGTGTTTTCTCTTTTGATACCACTTATGATATTTTCCCATCAACTTGTGATTTTGTAATTTGCATGGGTGGCCTTGTTGTAAAATGAGTCACATTGTTGGTCTTCATTTAATTCTGTCTAATTAGGATGTATTCGATTTGGCAAGCATCCAGTAATTAGTCACATATTTATGTAATTATTAGTATTTAATGTTTATATAATAAATATGCCTAGAAGGCAATCCATTTAGGCTAGAAAAGAGGTAAAGTACATGATATTCCTGAATGCAGAGATCTTACATTCTGAGCCAAATACAGGAAATAAATGAAACAAGAAGTTGACCCCTCTGGTTTAGGGAGAGAGGGTAGCTAAAATGATAGGATATGCATATTTGGTAATCAGTGCTGATTATAGAAGGAGTGAAGATGGGCCCCTGTTTGAAGTGAAATAATAAGGCAGCTTACTGGGGAGAGATAAATAGAAGAACATCAAGAAAAGGACCAGATGTCTGCTTGATGGTGCTGGAGAGGAAGAGCTAGTGGGGTCCTTGGAAGGTAACATGGCTGGGTGTGTAGTCTACTGTGAAGCAGCTGAGCAGTGATAGCTGCCCGCCCATATTAAGATAGAAAAATCAGGTCACTTCAGATTGACCTAAGCTCTAATTGTGCCCTCAAGTAAGTAAACTTAACTTCTGCTAGGCTAATGGCTATGCGCATTCCAGGGGAGTAATTGTTACAATAAAGTATTTTTTTCATACATCTGATTCTATAAAAAGATCACTCAGAAATAAAGCATTACGTGTGGAATTTTGAATGGAGTTAGGTATTGTGATCATAAAGCTTAAAAGTAGTATTGGCAATAATCACTGAATGTTGACAACAGTACTCTGCTTGTATTCTATATATTGTAGGCCTGTCTTGAACCTGAACACTAATTTTTTTTTCCCTTTTTTTTTTTTGTTTTTATTTTTGTTTTTTGAATGTAATGAATGACAATTTTCATCTTGCTCTCATAAAAACACACAGAACTCTGATTTTGTTCGTATTTTGTTAGGAAACTTTCATTCAGTCTAATCTAAATAAAAGCTAAAATCTAGATTATAGGAAATCATAAGAAATTTTTAAAAATATTTAATGTAGCCTTTTTGAGCTTGTCACTCCCGAACCTTGCTGAACTCTGCCAAGTCACCTTCTATAGCACTTTAATCCATTATATATTACTGTTCTATAAATTATATAGTGTTCACCCAATACAGATTGAGCCCCTTTGATCTAAGAGCAATCTACAGGGGTGATGTTTTTTGGTTAAGAAATTGTTCTGGAGGTCAGAATAGTTCTGTATAGTTTGGTAACAGGTTTCCTGTATGATTTTGGACAAGTCTTTTGATCACTGTGTCTGTCATTTATGCCATGCATTCATTTGCAAACATTCTTTTAAAATGTTCATCTGATACTAACATATGACGTTAATGGTACCTGTTAGCAGCTCCCTACAGATCAGTAAGGAATGAGATTTTCAAGAGTGCATTACACTGCCTCTTTTGATTTTTCTGAAACTCCCAGTTGCAAAACTTGTAGAAGTGATTCTATAGCTCAAGAAATGAAACGGAGACCTGCCTAAGGACCTGGAATACTAAATACGGAGGAAGGTAGTTGATTCTACACCAGATGTCTCTTTTTATACCATCTTTATCTATCCCACAGCTTCTGTCTCTGTGCTACCATTTTCTATTTTTGAATGAGAAAAATAATCTCCTATAACATATTTCTCTTGTTTTGTGCTTGTCTTCTGCTAACACACTGGAACATGGATGTATTTGCTAAAAACTTTGTAGAGTTCTAGGACAGTCTGTCTAGCAGCTCCACTTGCTTCAAAGCTTTGTATAAAGAACCTAGCTTCTTCTATACTGAATTTGTTTTTGCTTGATTTTTTTTACTTTTCAAACATGCATCTTTTGTTCTGTTTTTCAAACAAAGTATGTTTTTTTTTTTTTTTTTCTGGTCTTCTTTTGCACTGTTTAAGTTTTCCTTCAAGCTCATAGGTTTGTGTTTGTTTGTTTGTTTTTTGTATATTAAGATGTATTCTCCTTTGCCTAGTTTCTGGTAATGCTGTTACTTGACACTGCTTCATATTTTTTATTGCGGCTCTTGCCTACACACTTCATTTGTACTTTGACAGGCTCTTATCATGAATTAGAAGACAACAGGAAACAATTTCACTGTGATATGCAAGTTGTTCTCTTTGCATAGAGGTTCACTACCTATTTGTTCCTTATAATTCCTCAGCGTCATGTGAAGAGAACTAATGTGTAAGATGTTTTCTGTTTTGTTGCTCACGGATTTGAATTGTGACTGACAAATGCTTTACTATGTGCAGAATCTCCATCCTTGGAGATATTCAAAAGCTGTCTGGATGTGGTCTAGGTGGCCCTGCTTGAATATTCTGTGGTTCTGTGAAAATTCTAGAACATCTTATGAACTGATGCTATAAATTAGCTTGTAAATCTATGGTATTTATTAATATAAGCATTGACTTTGAAGTAATTCTACAGCTGTGAGACAGAACTCAAATGTTGACATCTTTTAATGGCTCCTTCTTCTTTCCTAGTTATGCTTCGTGTCATGATGTATATAGCATGTATGCAAAGTTAGGGGCTCGCAGTATGCACGGGTCTTAAAATTTAAAGGCATATGCATATATGTTCCTGTAGACATCAATAATCTGATTGTACATGCTAGCTTGGAGTTTCTGGCTGTGTCAAGTTTCCTGTACATAGTGCTTACAGTGTACAGAAGGTATAGGGTTTGCAGAAATGTTTCCGAGAGTATCTGGAATGTTTTGTTTGAAACTTTTATATTGTACTCTACAAACAGGAAAATCTTTTTTTTTTCGCTTACTGAAATTCCTTCTCTAGACATATTTTGCTGTGTCCAGCATTTCAACTGACCATTAGTCTTCACCATAGGAGACATCCTCATTGAGAGGTGTGCACATAATAAGACACTGTATATATTTTGGATGTAAGACAGGGGTATAAATTACTGCCATTAATGTTATGACGATAACAAATTGTTATATGTAATCTGCATATGAGAACATCTTCAAAAAGTCATTATCATACTGCCTGTGTGCCCAGGGGCAATCTTCTACCATAGCATTTCAGTCTTTCAAATTACAAAAAGCTAATATAACTCTTGATGACATTTACAAAAATGTATTATAGCACTTCTTTCAGTCCTCTCACATAAATTTTTCTCAGTGGAGTTAAAGGGAGTTCTGTGTATGTAGGAGCTGCAAGGGCTGGCACTTTTTAAAATCAAAGCCACTTTTTTGTTGTTGTTAAGTCACACCAGTTCAAGAAAATGTTAAGTAAATTTTCTTAAATTTATTTTCTGACTTAAAAGTGCCTCAGCCAATGTAGGTTGTATTTAACTTTCAGTGCTCTTTGGCAGAGATTGCACATTCTAAATTTTCATAGCAAGTTGTTATGTCAGACTTATAAACCCCTGAAAGTTGGCATTTTGTAATGGAGGTGCTGACAAGACCTTTACTACACCAGTACAAATAGACAGCATTTCAATAAAAGCTGTTTTTTTTGTGTGTGTGTGTGATTTTTTTTTTCCTTTTAATAGTCTGGTTGTTGCTTTCTGTCACTGTATTTTAAAGTGAACATTATTTAAAAAAAAAAAAAAAAGCAGTAATAATATTTTTTTTAAAAAGAGCATAATGGAAATACACTGGTATGCCCTGAATTTAGCTCACTAACTGCTGTAGCAAAGCTTTAGGTTGATAGATCTGATTCCAGATTCAGATTTAAAGGACTGTTATATTATCTACGAGTGAATTAGTCTAAATTCTTGCGGTGTGCATGTGCATGTTCCATAGCATCTGGACAGCAAAAATAATCATTTTGGCATGGGGAAGTGGATGTTAATTTGCTTAGTGTGAAACTCGATTAAATGCCAAAAACACATCACATTTTAAAACCAGAGATGTTCCTACTGAAGTTTTATACTTTGTACTATTGTTTTCATAGTTTAAATTACAGAAAGCAAGATTCAATTCAAACATCTATGATTGTCTTAATTTTCATGAAGACCCTGAACTTTTCCAGATCCAGGAAGTAAGTCACTGAAGTGAGAATTGAAGGACATGTGAGGAAGGTAAAGAACATAGGATGGAGTTCTTGGAACTATTCCATCAGCTAACAGAAGTGGTATAAATTTCATTGAATATGCTTGAGATTTAGCTTTACACACAATAGATTTCTGAATCAATGTAATGTGTAAAACTGTAAGTCTCTGTGACCGAAGGGGCTTACATACCTGTCTTTACTTAGTTTCACCTCCTTGACTGCACTTTTAAGTATGCAGTCATGGAAAGAATAAGAATTAATTATCCATCCCTAAAGAGAAATACAGATGGCAAATCCTAGGTATACTTTGGCTTTCTTATTTATCTTCAAAGTATCTTGCTGGAATCTGGTAAAAAAATAATGGACAGTTCTTGGTTTAAATGCAAAATATTGCTTTTATTCTATCAAAGCATTACAATACACAGTATTACATTCTGAAACTTTTTGGTTAAAATAACAAGATAATAGAATTAACTAGAATATGTAGATTTCAAAAATGATCCATCAGTCTATGCAAATTTCTGTGTTAATAATGAATTTTTAATGCTAAGCACATTTGACAGACATTTCATCTCTCTTTCTAAACTAGAGCTTGGCAACCTGCATTAATTCTTATACTTTACAGATGTAACATTCAAAGCACATGCCATGTAGTGATGTGATCCGAATAAAGTAAAGCATGTCAAAGCAATGTGATTATTAGTAAACAAGTTTGTGGCTGGCTTGTTGAATACAGACGAGAAAAATGAGAGGCAAAAGCCAGTGCTGTTTTAACATCTCTTGCATCTTCAGCGGTCTGAATTTGCTTCAGATTATGGAAGTGTCAATCACAACTGGCATCAGGGAACTTGGAGGAGATAAATGGGCAAAAAATCAGAGTAGGTGAGATTAAAATCATGGAAGTAGGGTACCATTCAGTGAGAACAGTGGTGATTGTATAGCTTAAACAGACCCGGAGCCCAAGGTTTCCTTTTTTGACTTGCTGTTAGTAAATTGCCTTGTATATTAACAAGAGAGAGAGGTATTATGTCCTGATTATTTTTCTGCCCTGTTAATAGTAAAATTAGTATTATTTCAGAGAATACATGCTTCAACATCATTATTTCATTAGCAGGGATTTGCTATCCTTCCTTCAGTGGGTTAAAAAAAAACAAAGTACAAAATGCAATAGTTGCTGCTAGACGGCAAGTGACCATATACCTAGGTATGATTATAGCTCTGCTGGACTAAAGGTCAAAGGAAAGTTTTAGAATACTTAAGAGACAATTATCTAAAGTTCAGACTTTTCCAAAGGAATAGAACTAAAAATTATACAGACTATTATCTAAAGTTCACATTTTTCAAAGGAAAAAGGTAGGAGAAAATGCCGATTCCATCACTTTGCTCCTATTTGCCTGGGTTTTGGTGGTTTGTTTTATTGTTATTAATTATATCAAGAATTTATTTACTGCAAGTTCTGCATCAAAGTAATGTGATTATTCCCCCTTCAAGTAATTTCAACATGAGTGAGGTATTCTACATGATGAAATATTTTGTTCATAATTCAAAATTCTCAGCAGCACTTTTTATATCAGCAGAGGAATACATGCCCTGGAAATGTGCTTAGTTACTTTATTCACTGGTAGATTCAGCAGTTCCATTCTGGATGAATAAGCTGTTATTATTTAGACCAATTGGTAAAGAAAAAAAAAAAAAAAGATACTATATAATATAGTATATACTACATTTTCCAATTCTTCACCTCGTCAATATATTTTCTCTCATGAAATAGTTTTTTCCTGTGTTCTTATTGGTGTTTTAAATTATTCCAGAAACTCTAGATTTCTAGAAACACAAAAATTCAGTAAGATGTTTGATAGTGTGTCATAGGCATGTTTTGTAAATTGCCATTATATCTCAGTATGGTGCAGCAGAGACACTTTGATCAGTCAGCTGAAATTTTATAGCACAAAAACTTTTTTCTTTTGAACCTGATGTCTGCTATCAAAGATGATAGCAGACATCAATCTACTTTTTTGAAGACATCACAGATTTTTGACATTCATGAAAAGCAAGTCAGTTTGAAATGCCTGTGAATGTTTCAGTGTCCCTATGATTTGGTTAATATAAGTCAGAATATACTTTAAAAACAGCATCTTTTTATTTTCAGCTTATTTTATAAGCCTTCTACTTGAACAAAACACTTATGCATTCACTATAAAAATTAGGCAAAGGACCATCTTCTCTGTACACTGCTGTTCAATGGGATTATTTTTTTTTTTAATTTTGAGATACTCTCTCCTCAAAGAAGATACTCATGTACATGTGTAAAATGACACATGCAATGTATATACATATGTATGTATGTTAATATGTATACATAAGTTTTCATAAAAAATGTATTTGGTGTATATGTTGAATCAATGTTCATAATGTTCATCAATGTTGAAAATGCTGAGTTTAATCATGAAACAAAATCGTTATGCTAATGAACAAATAGTTTTTTCTTCACCTGCTAAAGACTGGCAAACTTTTAACAAGCAAACTTAGAATCATAGAACCTGTAGCCATAGAAGTGGTTTGGGTTCGAAGAGTCCTTGAAGATCACGTAGTTCCAAATCCCTGCCGAGGGCAGGGACACCTCCCACCAGACCAGGTTGTCCAGGGCCCCATCCAGCCTGGCCTTGAACACCTCCAGGGATGGGGCATCTACAGCTTCTTTGGGTAACCTCTTCTAGGGCCTTTTTAAAATTAGCAGGAAGTATCACAGTAAGGATGTTCTTGCTGCTCTTTTACTTGTGCCAAAGGACTGTCTGTATTACAGAAAATCTGGTTTTAAACTAAAAAATGTACACAAACTCCCCTTAAGCTAATGATTTCAGAAAATAATTTCAAAGATAACTCTAATAAACATAAAGAAACATACTTCTCTGTGGTTCTAGAATTTCCAGCTGTAAAGTTTCCAATTAAAACTTTCCTTCTTCATGTAACGTTTCCAGCACAGATTTCTACCACAAAGTCCTTAATACCGGTAATGATTTGATTTTTCTGAGAAAATTATAAAAGAGAGAGGAAAAAAAAAAAAAAAGAAAGAAAAATAGCTATGTAGGTGAAGGTTGCACCGCAGGTTACCCCACTGATCTCAGAATATTAAAGAGCTCATCAGGGAATTAAAGAATTGCAATAGTGTGTGCAAAGAAAATGACACTTGGATATAAACTGACTGCTTCTATTTTTTTTTACTTTTGTTCTATCATTTTATTGTCTGACTTAAAATTGCAACATGCATGTCTTGTACAAAAGTGGAAGATGAAGTCAATTCGTGCTTGTTGATTTCACATCTGTCTTGATGTCAATGCCATTAAAGCATTGATATCACTCATTCCCAACAAATAGAAAAGTTGCTTTGGATTAAAATCATTACATTTACATTCTCTCAAAATCTTTCATCCAAGAACCTCAAAAGAGTTCAGGGGTTTTGAGAACAGTGGAAAATCTGCAAGAAGCATTGGCACAGTTTTAAGCATGTCCTCAGTTATGCTTATTCAAACTACTACTGCCTAGAAATCACACTGGGTATCTCAGGAAGACCTACCACACTGTCATTCTTTGTTTCAGCTGTGAGGGAGATATTCCCACAACAGTCTATTTCATGGTTGTTATACAAATCTGCTTGTAGGCAGAACTAGTAGAAATGGACTCACAAGAAAAATAAAATGTGTTCATTGAACTAGCTTTAAATCAAGATTTGGCGAAAGCTGTAAGTTGGTGTTAGTTACTTTGCTACAGTACTGCCAGTAAGAACTGGATTAAATAACAGTGTCTGACAGTTTTGTTCTTTAGTTACTCATTAGTTTTTAACTTCCTTCTTTTTGGAAAAAATATTCCCTGATAAGGATCAACTCTGAATGTTTCTAAATGTTTCTTTGTTAAATATGAAGGAAAATGATTTAGCCATTCAGAAAACAACAAAAAACTTCAAAATACAAAAAAAAAATAAATCAGACGTTGTTTCCTTTATTTTGTGGGGACCAATGTGAATTAGTTGAATGAATTATTATTATACCAGAATGATGCTTTAACATAGATATCTTACAGTGTGATCCACTTATATTGTGGTGTCCTGATCATCTCTTTTGTATCAATTGTAAATTTATGAAACTGAGAGTTAGCTACAGATGTAAATAATTGATTTGGTTTTACGTTTAAAAAATGCTAAAAATGAGCTGTGGGTCCAAAATGTAGTTATGTATTCCTGGAGCTGTGGATTTTGACCTCACACTGATGAAAAAAATTGTGAGGAGTTAAGGCAATTATTAAGATCACTTAACTTGCACTATTCCTTAAGCTTGTACGACAGAATATAGCTCCTGTGGAATTTAATAGGACTCTGGCATTTTGATGAAGTTCTTCAATCCTTTCCTTCGTAAAAGGGTACAGAATTAAGGAAGCTCATGTTGATATTGAGAATGTCAAAGGACCTTCTGAATATACCTCACTGAGTGGAGGTAAAGACTTAGTGTCTCTCTGCCTGTAGCAGGTTACCTCAGAGTTCTATTAACAGAGGGGGTTGGGTTTTTTTGCCCATGTGTCATTTTCCTTGTTTTGCTAAAAGTAACATGAATAAATAAGTAACCTGAACAGCGCTGTAATGAAGGATCAGCAGGTTAATTGGAAAGATGAGTGGAAAGTGATTGTCCCCTCTCCTGCTGAGCACCTGCTGCCAAGTTAATTCATGCAGCAGTGCTGGAGGTTATTCCTGGAGGAGATTCCTGCTGTTTTGTCAGCTATGGGTAAGGAGAATGTCCTCAGAGAGGAGAAAGCAAATCAGATAAATTGAGTTTATTGCTAATCAGCTGCTAGGATTTATTTGCAAGCTCTAGGAATCGACTAAAAAGCCAATTGGAGAGTCATTGTTCTCCATTCAAGGGTCACATCTCCGGTGACACCAAGGGATATCTTTATTTATTTATTTTACATTTCCTATTGGCTATATCTTATTGCCAGTTTCCTGCCTGGGCACAACAAATGCAATTTTTGTCTAGCACAGCAGTTGTTAACAAAACAAATCTCTGTTTAAAAAAAGGAAAAGTTTATTCTCTTCTCTTCTTGTCTTGCACCTCTTCTTACGTGATACTAACTGTTCAGCCATTATAACTTCTTTTACAATTAAATAATTCAGATAAATGTCCCAAATATCTTGATCATCTTTTGCTTATTTTTCTCTCATTTCTTCTGAACTGGAATTGATAACCACTACTGGTACTGGATAGTTTCTTACACATATGATAGCCTCACTCACTGGCAGAAATAGGCACATTATTTTCTCCATCCCACTTCCTTCCTCTTGTTTTTGTCTGCCTTCTTCTCTGTGTCTGTTATACTACTCTTCATTTTTTGCTTTCTTTTACTCTCTGATTCGGGCTTATTAGAGCTTTCTGAACCAGGAAGAATAGCGGTGAGTGGGTCAGAAAATGAAGCCGACACCAACAAGAGCAGATTCTGGTTTTCATTTCTCCCTAATCCAGGTGCCATACATCTTCTGTGTATCTGTAAAGGGCAGAGATGCTGGAGCTCTGCATATCAATCCTGTCCTCCAGCTGGGACAGATAAGGGCTATACCAGGCTAAATGGAACAGGCTGTATTAGTATGGATTTCTAGAATATGAGAAGTCACTGTGTAAAATAACTGTAAAAGTCTCTGGAGTCCTGAATAAATGACTACAGATGTAGCAATATTCTAAGTGGGACTTCTCGCACAGAGAGAGATGGAAATTGAACCTCACCCATTTTTTCCTTTTTCATCTTTTCAAAGGTTAAAGTAAAAGAATTAAGGATGCTGAGATATTTTTAATTTTGCAGGAGAAAGTCAAATGGGCAGATAAATTTATTTTTTTCAGTATTTGAAAAAGGGGGTGTTGAGCAGGAAAAGAATGCTACTAGTTTAAAAAAAAATGCACCTTTTACAATAGGTTTGGTAATCACTTATTTTGGTAAAGCTATCCACACCAGTATTCAGCAAAACCTAGCAACAAAATTATTTTTCTAATGTAATATAATGTAACGTTCCTTGCATGACAGCTAGAAAGCAATTATGACACTGGGAGTGGGGAGTGGTTTAATTTGCATATGTATGTGTTTAAATCTCTGATACATTCTACCAGCAGGAAGGAGTGTAGTTTTTGCTTAATTCTAAAGGTGTGCTAATTGTTGGCTTGAAATATACTTGCCTTTTCCACTGCATCATAGTGGCAGATATAATTGGTTATCATCGAGGAGGTTGGTTCTATCTGAGTTGTCAGAATTCTTAAGAGCCTCGTACCTGAAATTTATCTTTAGTAAACACATACATTTCCTTTAATTCTAAAAAGGGCACAAGGAAGGACTGGACTTATCAATTTAGCTCCAAGCTGCTATCAGTTTTGATGTGACTGTTTCTAGCTTGAATAGATAGAAACTCTGGATTCCTGAAGAATAAATAAATAAATAAACCTTTTTGTTCTGCAAGGGAATTCTGAAATTCTCATATGCATACTGCTTTACAAAGTAGTTGATTTACACGTAGATCTTTATTATGTATTCTAGGTGCTATGAAAAACTCTCAAACCATTGCATAACCTGCAATATAAGTTTTAGTAAGAACGTCTCTAGGCTGCATAAGCGTTATTGGTTGTTGATTCCACCATGGAAGGGGTACAGGAAGACTGCAGAATCAAAGACCCTGAACTCCAAAAGAGGCCTATTTGAAGTTAAATTCAGTAGTCACTGAATGAGAAAACAAGCCTTCTGTTTTATTTTGTATGAGACAATTCTCCCATGTTCTTACATAACTGTCCTCGTTTCAGTTAGGACAGAGTTAATTTTCCTCCTAGTAGCTGGTAGGATACTATGTTTTGGATTAGGATGAGAAGAGTGCTGATAACATGCTGATGTTTTAATTGTTGCAGAGCAGTGCTTACACCAAGCCAAGGACTTTTCAGCTTCTCGCTCTGTCCTGCCAGCGGGCAGGCTAGGGGTGCAGCAGGAGCTGGGAGGGGACAGACCCAGGACGGCTGACCCAAACTGGCCAAAGGGATATTCCATACCATCTGACGTCATGCTGAACAATATATAGGGGTGGCTAGCTGGGGTGGGGGGGCCGGCTGCTCGGGGATAGACTGGGCATCAGTCAACAGGTGGTGAGCAATTGCATTGTGCATCACTTGTTTCGCACACTATTATTATTATTATTATTATTATTATTATTATTATTATTATTATTATTTTCCTGTCTTAATAAACTGTCTTTATCTCAACTCACAGGCTTCACTTTCCCGTTTCTCTCCCCCATCCCAGAGAGGGAGGGGAGAGGTTGAGCAAACGGCTGTGTGGTGTTTAGCTGCTGGCTGGGTTAAACCACAACAATAACAAATGATCTTTCTTCATCTTTTGTTCTACAGCAGTAATAAACTAGCTATAGGAGTTACTCACTGATTGATAACTTGATATAAATTCACACCATGATAAAGTGTAGAATTTTTTCATTACATTCTGCAATCATTGTGTTCTGTAAAAACCTTTATTCCTTACTAATATGCATCCTAAACAGAACATCAAGAATAAAATATTGCATCTAAAATTTATTTTTGGATGTGAAAAATGTCTTTACAGTATTAGCTTCATGAATGTTTCCCCCTTCTCCCTTCTCTGCATCTTTCTCTGTTTTTCATCGTCCATTGCCAGCTCTTCAGAGCATACATGTGTCTTTTATGTTGGGGTAGTAATACATGCTGCACAAATACCATGGACTGTCAGAAATGTTACTGATGATCCCAGTCAGTACAAATCAAACATCTATAAACTATTTTGTGTTTCCAGGGGAGTACCTGACCAGTACAAAGGTCAAAGTAGACACAAAGCTTTCTTACAGTCTCTGTATGTATATGCACACACATGTTGCACTTCAGCTACCTTATTTTTTTAAGCTCAATAAATGTAAATAAATCAGTGTCTTGCATATTTGATACTCTTACTAAACGTGGTTTATACCTAAGCATGTTGGCACATACAAGATCATTGATGTTTGAAAGTAATATGTTGTTAAATGGCTAGAATCTATAAATACCTAAAGGCACTAGAAAATCTCAAGTATCGACCCAGGAATTTGATTCAGAAACTACCCATAAATTAAAAGACTGATTTAGATTCTTACAACTAAACACAATAGAATTCATATGGTTGCTCTACAACTCTATTCTTAATTCATTAAAGTGAACAATTAGAATTAATAGTATTTAAAATAGTATTTAAAGTATAGATGCCACATTGTATGGAATTATTCAGGGAGTTATATTTTAATAATTCTGATGGTCAAACAGAACTAAGTGATTCTGAGAAGTTTAACTGTGTATGAGAAAGAGGACAAAGAACACATGTATAATTAATGAGTCAAATGTTCAGTTTGATACACATAGAAAAGGCAAATGCCTGTATTTGCCAGTAAATGGACTGAGTCTTAATACTGGCACAGCCACAGCCATTGCTGTATTTAACTCAAGGCTAAGCTTAAGTAGCTAAATGGGCCTCTGTTGGCAGCCTGTAAGTTCAATTTAATACATTACTGAAGTGGTGTAAGACCATTATGAAGAAAGAAGACAAGCACATCTAAGTAAAAACAAGTATACATACATATACATTGTGCAAATCCCTCATCCTCTCACCTTTTTTTTTTCTCTGTACTAATTGTATACTTCTGACCACTGTTACCAGTCAAGTGGGTAGTAGTACGTATGTTGTAAGTGCTGATAGAGAGTAACTTTATGTCTAGGTAAGATACCACATAGTCAGGACACCTGTATAAGTTTTTAAAATTAAGTATCTGCATGTGTCCAGAGGTAAAAATGTCCTGGATTCATTTCCTCTGGCTGTCTTCATAGAAATACATTCTGTTTTGTTTTGATTTGATTGTTTTCATCAAGTTATGGAGACCTAAAAAATGTTTAGGTCGCTGAAAATTAGGCCTACAACTTTTAATACATTCAGTTTTCCTTTGTCTTTATATTGCTTATTAATAAAAATGAAGAATATTTTGTTGCAGAATGAAATGTTGTGCAATTTCTGATTATAATGCATGCGACGTTTGCTTTAATTGATGAATGTGCTTTGTTTGGATTACTTTAACATATCATTTCTCTTTTGTTTTCCTGGTTGAATTTTTATGACTGTGTGACTTGAAAAATACTGATGAATCCTGATGGGAAGACATCTATAGGGATGTATGCAGAGAAGAAAGTGAGGAGTTGTCACTGTGATCATTCCACTTGACACAAGACAATGCCTATGTTGCAGTCATTCATTTTTGGGCATGGGAAGCCAGACAGGAAAGGGAAGGATTTCTCTATCAAACACTGACAGTATGATGGGTATAATAAAGCATATACGTATTTGTGTAGAGGTTTTTCTGAATGTATCAAGAAAAAGCAGTTACGTGGTAAAATGCAGATTTTCCCTCTTACAGATAATACTCTCAGCATTTTGGCAAAGCACAGTGGATTCAGCAGGCAGAAGCAAGAAGTATACCTACTGCCAATCATAATAAGCGATAGTGGAAATCCTCCCATGAGCAGCACTAGCACTCTTACTATTCGAGTCTGTGGTTGCAGCAGTGATGGAATTGTCCAGTCCTGTAATGTTGAAGCATACGTACTTCCCATTGGACTCAGCATGGGAGCCCTAATTGCAATATTAGCATGCATCATTTTGCTGCTAGGTATGTATTCATTTCACAGCCTGGTGTTCAAAATTTTTCTGATTCATAGGTGGCTGTAAATAAGCAAAGAAGTCACATACAAGGATGTATTATCTAATACAATGTGATGCACAGCAGTACTGAAAAGCTTGTCGTACAAAGCAAAGTATCAATCTGAAGGAGTTTTATATATAAGTTACATAATAAACAGGTATCAATTATGAAACCAAAAACTAAATCATGTATGTTAAGTAGAAACGTGAACAGAGTGTATACTACACAAGTTGGAAAATGGGTTTGTTGTATCTTCAAGGCTTGTATGAGTTTATTCTGGATTGTAATGGCATAAGAGGTATTACAGTTTTACAAGGTAAGAAACTGTATATTTTAACTAAATATACAACATTTGTATATGACATCAAGTCAGGGATAGAACAGTGAAGGTCTGTTTCTGTACTTTGTGTCTTTGCTTTTAGCAATCAGGATTTCAGCATTAAACTGCAAAAACAACGAAGTATAACCTACTTAGAGCTTTTTATGCATCTGTCCATGATTGTGAAACTGATGTATCTAAGATCTTTTTTCTTCCTTACTGTCTTATTCTCTTTTCAATTCTATAAGAAGGACCGATTTCCATCCATTATTAGAGCTCTGTTTTCAGAAAAGCACCCTCTAATTTTTGAAAAGTCCATCCTTAGTGTAGATCATTATGAACTAATGTTCAGTGAGTGATGATAGCTTGACTTAACCTATGTCTGTAGTTTTTCCAAAGGGAAAAGTTGTCAAAATTTGAGATTCAAAGATGGAAGTACACATCTTATTGCTTGCACAAAATTGAGCTTCAAATGTAAATATGAGCTGATAATACAAAACTAGAGGACTAACCAGAAGTTCTGATCAGATTTTTATCACTTGAGTGGGGTTGAAGTTACAGACCTTTCAGCTTTTCTCTACCCCTATTACTCTTATTTTCACAAAAAGCAATTATCATCATCCCTAACTGTGCTTAACATGTATCACTTTGATTAGAATTTTTTTACCTAATCAGCCTGTGATGCTTTCCTTGCAGTCATTGTGGTGCTGTTTGTAACACTAAGAAGACATAAGAATGAGCCCCTAATCATCAAAGATGATGAAGATGTGAGGGAAAATATTATTCGCTATGATGATGAAGGAGGTGGAGAAGAAGATACAGAGGCTTTTGACATTGCAACTTTGCAAAATCCAGATGGAATTAATGGATTTTTGCCTCGTAAGGATATTAAGCCTGATCTTCAATTTATGCCCAGGCAGGGTCTTGCACCTGTTCCTAACGGTGTCGATGTTGATGAATTTATTAATGTAAGGCTTCACGAAGCTGATAACGATCCCACGGCTCCACCATATGACTCGATCCAGATTTATGGCTATGAAGGAAGAGGGTCAGCGGCTGGTTCCCTTAGCTCATTGGAGTCTTCTGCATCAGACTCAGACCAGAATTTTGACTACCTCAGTGAATGGGGTCCTCGCTTTAAAAGACTTGGAGAACTTTACTCAGTTGGAGAAAGTGACAAAGAAACTTGACAGTGGATTACAAACTTTTTCACTGTTGACTTAATGATCATGTAATATTCTAGGGCCACTACTGTTAGTTAAAACTAATGTGGCTTTTTGTTTTAGAGGCAAGTTTAGCGCCAGTCATCTATAAAATCAACTACATTGTAATGTTGAACCAAATAAAAAAAGTATATGTTAGGAGGTTAAGTCTTGTGGAGTGTGAAGTAAAGTATGTGGAGTGTCTAGAAGTCTTTGGATATTTGATATTCACTTGACCACTCTGAAGATGGAGATTTGGATCTTTGATTATCTTCAGTGAATTGAAAAGAATGAAAAGAAATTGGTGCTTTCTTAGAAAATGGACTTGCAGGGATTTTGCTGTTGAACAGTAGCTCCTGCCAGTACGTGTAAAGCTAATGGTTTGTTTCTGCATTGCCAACAAAGATCCCGCCACAGAAATGTTAAAAGCAATATTTTGGTCTTCTTAGCAATGCTGAATAGAGATAGCATTGTAAATCCTTACTGGCTTCTACTGTGCAGTGACCATACATTGTACATACAGTAATTGTTGGCCACGTAACCACAGACTGAATATCATCTTTAAATATTGTGTCAAGCCTTAAAA
The DNA here is from genome assembly GCF_009769625.2 of Cygnus olor. Lineage (NCBI taxonomy): Eukaryota > Metazoa > Chordata > Aves > Anseriformes > Anatidae > Cygnus > Cygnus olor. The sequence continues at coordinate 7,848,762 of NC_049180.1, read as the reverse complement.
TATTCACATGTTCTTAATCCATTCCAGTGATGGGTAATAAATACTACTAATGTGCAGAGATTCAGATGCAGGGGTACAAAACCTTGCTTTACAAAAGGATCTTTTTCTAGAAGAAGGATCAATCCTCTGCTTCGTCTTCTGAACGGAAAGAAAAAACCGTGAAAGGGGATGGACTTGCATATACGAAAGAATTGCTGATTTTATTGCTAAAGATCGAATTTATTTGTTTAATCTTTGAAATAAATATTTTATTGATGTCCATTACTGCTTTTATTTATTAAGACTGATAATCTATAGAGTAAGATTATAAAGAAAACTAAATTATATCCATTAATTTTTTTCTATATATAATGAATGTTTAATACATGTACATTTTGAAAAGAAAAAGGACAAATTGTTGCAGGTTAAAGCAGTAACCTCTCCATTTGCAGTAGCTGAATTTTAAGAGAATGCTGGCAGGAATAAAACTTTCCCAGAGAAAAACTTTTGACAGTTTTATATCGTCTTCATAAATCTAGTACCTGGTGTTTTTAATACAAGCACAAACAGCTGGAAGTAAACTGGTTCATGTGAATATTTAAACTATAGACTTTTAGAAATCCACACATAACACAGTACAGTAAAAAACATGCTTATAGTTCTCCACTGTATTAGAGCAGGAACCAGTGTGTACATAATTTTACTGCTTATGTTATTAGCATTTCTTTTCTATAATATTCATAGTGATGCACCAGGGCTCTTGCACACAGAGAAAGAACAGCACTAGAAGCTGCAAGCATACTCAATTTGTAATGCAAACTTGCCATTTAGAAGTAGCAATTGTATAATAAAACTATGTATTACATGCAAATCATTTTAATTTTCTACTTTGTTTTGATGCTATATTATTGTTTGTTTATTTACTCCATGTATTGTATTCAGAGAAACTCCTGTATTGTTTCCTACTTTGTGAAATATATTTTTATAAATACTTTTCTTGTTATTGCTTTCCTTTCAGTTTTACCTGAAAAATCTCCCTGAAATCTCCCTGAAAAACTTCATAATCTGTGGAGGAATATAGTTTCTCCAAAATCATTTATTTATTCGATGAATACAATCAAAATAAAAAGAATAATGTTTGAAGCACTTTTTGATAGTGTTTGGAGAATTAGATATGCAGCAGCCTGTGACCACAGGAGTTATGTGTGTCTAATTCACTGCACCATGCTGAAAAATAACCTCACACTTTTTTTTTTTTTTCCAAGTATTACTAGTAAAAACAATACCTTATTTTTAAGTTCCTCAGTAATGTTAATTCTGCAAACAAAAACATATTAACACATTTTGCCTATAGTTCAAAATGGAAACGTTGACTTTGCTTCATCTACAGCATGGCTGATTTTAATGACTGCAGTTTGTGGACAACTAATAAGCTAGCACCACTATTTATTTCAAAGATTTTACTGAAAGAGTGATCTATCCAATTCATTTAAGTTATACTGTATTCAAAAATTTTGTCTCTGAATAACTTTATCTAGCACTTTAGGTAATACTATAACCTAAACAGGGAAGTCATCTGAAGATGGAAAAGGAGCAATCATCAAGACTTGAATAACGTCAAATATATTTATATAAGAGACTGTAACAGCAGCCAAACATGTTCTTACTAATCTTGTACCAAGTGCCAGGGTGTTCTGAATTGCCATGGTAGCGTATAGTAGCATAAATGCAAAAGTCTGATTTGAAACTTACACTGAGACAATTTCTAGTCCACATCACAACCCTGGGAGCAACGGAAGATGCTGTGAGATACAGATCACATTATTTTCTATAGTCATAGAAGCATTTAGGACAAGTAGCTCTGACTAGGAGTTAAAGCATACACTGTAGAGTTTTGCAAAGCTCCTTTGTAGGAAAACTCACAAATGGATAACCTTCTGATTGCCTTTTGATTGAAAGTTCCATCTGAGACCACGACAGCACATCCAGTAATAAGATTTTCAGAGAAAAAAATCCCATCACTGGCACTGTGGAAAAGGCAAAGCATGACAGAAATCTCATCATTGTCAGTCAGAGATGGTAGCTACTACTGGTGGGTATAGCTTTAAATTGTGCATATATACAGGCTCTAAACATGAATATCTACAATGCACAAGGGATAAAAAATGTAATGAATTTATGGGATCCACCAATAGTGACATGCTATTTTTTAAAGTTGTTGCTACCCCACCAAAGGGAAATGATTAATTCTGCAAACTAATTCAGTGTAACTTGAATATAAAATTTATAGCAATACATATTAGAAGGTTAAATGTTGATCATTCATTTTTTCCAGTACTTGCTCCTTTTTTTGACAATGAAATTAATTCAGTGTAAAATTGTTTTGGATAACAATGGTATTTAGGGGGATTAGAATCATATCGTTCTGCATTTCACATCTAGATTTAGACATATTAGCGACATTCTTTTTAAGCTTGTTGAAATGGTAATTCATCTTTTTCAACAACATTTAATTAGCAATTGACTCATTGTAAGTGACAACGAAAATGCATTAAATTAGAATTATTAATACTGATAAATTTGAGAATTAAATTCTCAAAATCTTTTACAAGTGCCAAGCGCCTTAGTGTCCCATTGATTCTGGCTTGCCTTCACCTAGCTATGTCTCTCACTCATTTGTCAGAACTGCTAAAGTCAAACATCCCACACATAAAAGCTGGAATTACACATTTTGGGCCTGGACATTGTCCAGGTCAGAAATTCAGCTCAGGCATTTCACTATGGAAGTACTGCAAAGTGAATGTGTACATTTTTACTAATTATAACTCAGGTGACTGAAGTTCTTCCATATGTCCTGTCCTTTAAAGTAGCTGAAAGCAGTTGGTGTTTTTGTGCTGTGACCTTGAAACCAAATCAAGGAAAGCTCATTTAGATATAATGTATTTTTTACCTGGTATCATTTATAGCTTTTTGTCTATGATGAATTTGAAATGACTGTGAAATATGCAGCAGAGAAAATGGATGAAGATTTTCATTTAAATCAGCAGTTGCTTATCACAGAAGAAGCATTTAACACTATGGCAACTCCAAATACCATCAACTATGTCTCAGAGCAGCAGTAACGATTCTCAATCTGGAGAGCAGACAGAATGTCTACTAAATAGTATGTTCTAAGTATCTTTATTTGTACAGCTCAGCTAGAGATATGCTGATTTTAATATAGAGAGAAAAATAAACCAACTATACTATATGAATGCAGTGGTATGTACCTACATATTTGTGTGGCAATTTTTTTTATTCTTTTTATTTTTTTTTAACAGCCTGCATTGAAATTGAATTCTAGAAATGGATAGATGGTTTCACAAAGCTTCTCCAAGATCTATACAGCTATAGGAAACTCTGCCAGGTCCTCTGTTTCTGTATCTGATTTTCTTGGGTTATAGTTTCAATCTTCATTAAGCTATTTGACTGTTTCTCTCCTTTTCCCTGTGCCTCTAAGAGTTCACCTATCTTGAGCTATAATACAGTGAATGTAATGTTAGGAAGTTCATTAAGACCACACAGCTCTTTTTCAGCTTGTTTCAGTTGGTGTGTTCAGTAACTGGAAGCAAGCAAGTAAGCCAGGGCAGTTAAGTGCACCAAGCTGTCTTCACTCTCTCTTATTACCCTATTTGAGTTTCTAACAAAACACAACTGTATGCAAGTAGCTTGCTTTTCAGATGTAGTCACAGGACGCTATTGTTGCTTTAGGGATTTTAAGTTCTGCATTACAAAATAATAATAATAATAATAATAATAATAATTAAAAAAAAAAAAAAAAGGAAGCAAACCAAAAACCTATCATATGAGGATTTACAGAGTACATAGCCTGGGTTACTTATACCAAAGGACTGCTTCTGTATTTCAAATGAATGATGCAGAAAAATCTAGTCAATGATGGTACTGTTTAGTTAATAGGAAGAATAAGAATGTACAGTAGCATCACATGTTCATGAGTATTTCCGATCAAAAGAAGTGAAAAGAGATTACTCAAAAAATAATTTTCAGATTTGGAGAGTTTTTAGCAGTTGCAGTCTGTCCTTGTAAACTGAAGCTTAATAAATAAAAATTGTGAGAGTATTCACCATTTTCAGAGTTTTCAGAATGTAGCAGGTGTCATTAGCAGCAGATAGAGAGTACTGATGGAGTGAACAGTGGAAGCTTTCTGTAGTCTATCATTCAGATAAGTTGGACTTATTATTTCTACATTTGTACACTATTTGTGCAAGATAATGCTCTGGTCTTGAAGAAGGTGGAAACCAATTTAACTTGCAGCATAATTCACTGTGATGGGTTTTGTAATCACACTGCAAAATGAGTCTAGCTGCTATATTATACAATACTGATACTAGCTTATGTGCTGCAAAACTAGTCCTTCTCCAAATAATGTCATAGCATTCTAAATGAGAAAATATAACAGCACTGACAATGCTTTTTGTGCAACTGCAACTAAGACATCTTCCAAAATGGCTAATAAAAGCAAGCTGAAGTGCATAGTTTCTGGCAGAGCCTTGTAAATGTGCTCATTAGCATTGCAACACAAGTATTTCTTCTTTTTTCTCTTCCTATTACACCCCCCACACACACACACACACACACGTAACATAAATTAAACCAGTGAAATGAACAAAATGAAAATTTCAGCCTTCTCTTCAGCGGAAATACGGAATATGTAAAAAATTACAAAATTCCCTTTGTTCTCCTTCCACTATTTCAGAGACTTGCATGAATGAAATCTGTGTGATGATGACAGGCAGATAGAATGGAAGAGCAGAGGTTACGTATTTCCTTACATGAATGGAGCAAGCATTAATGTTATGAGGGCAGCAGTACCCTCTCCTCAAAGACTATTCAAAAAAAAAAAAATGTAGAGAGGTTCCTCTAGGAAATCATCATCACACTACATATATCCAGGGAAAGATCCTCTTCAGTGTATATAAAATAGACCTATTTTTCTGTGCACTCCCCAAAAACTACTCAAAGTCTGACATTGGCATCTCAAATTCCCAATCATCAAAGGAACATGGGGCATTTATTCTATGGCAGAAATCCATAGACAGACTCACTCCATGGTGCTTATGAACACAGAGCACCATAGTTTCTTTACTAATGTGGAAAGATTTTGATTTGTGAAGTTTGGAATAAGCAGCAAGACAGAAGGCAGGTAGCATTGCTAACTGATGGTAAAAGGCTGGATCGTTCTGAAATAGGCAACAATTTTGTAACTTACTTGGGGCTTTGTGAGGTCTAAGGCTAACCTTGAGTTTTACCTTCACAATTTATTTTTAACAGCAAGAAGTGAGTTCCTTGCTCACTTTTTTTTTTTTTTTTTTTTTACTTTTATTTTTTGAGGGAGGGGCGGGGGGTCTGTTTTGTCAATTCTTCATTAATGGAATTTACACTGATGGCAACGTTGACACAGTCCAGTCTGCCAAATTTCACAAGCTGTCAGTTGTAATAATGAATATGAAAATGAAAGATGTGCATTTTTTAACTGATATGATTTATGCAATTGGAAGCAGTGCAAATATGCTTCAATCACCTTGAAAATATACTCCAGCAGTCCCACATGTCCATCCACAGATGTGGTTGGTTTTGGACTCCTTTTCAAACACGCCAGTATACTTGCATTTACATGCTGTTGGTATGACTTTTACATGCAATACCTCAGTTCCCTAGCTGCTGTTGAGGAATGAGTTTCCTACGTGTTTTCAGAGAAGTACGTCATGACTTAAACCTATGGACAAAGAAGGAATTGGATGAAGAAAGAGCTAAACTCTATATGGTTTTAGACTCGAAATCACATGCACAAGTAGATTCCACAGCTGAATTCAAAGTCCTGGTCTCAGCTGTGGGATTCAGGCAAGTGGACACCCAATTAAAGGTAAGTGACAGATTATTTGGGCAAGGCATATGACACCGCTCCCCACCCCACCCTCCTCCCAGATAACAGCTCCTGCTGCAGCTATCATGTGCACATTTATTCTGGGGGTTACTAAGGCAGATTATCCAGGCTCCTGCTAGGAAAGTTCCAAGGCGAAGTGGTGATGGTGGCCAAGAGCCTGACATCCACAGAGGGGCAGATGTAGCTTTTTAGTCTTTTATTAAGACAGCTTTTACAGTCTTCCAGTCTGCACTGGCTTCCTTTCAATTTTTGCAGTTTCAGGTCTAACTGTTTCAAGGTGTAGCAACCCAGTATAACCTGTTATAGCAAATAAAGGCAGGGTATTGTTAGGTAAAATGTCATTGCAACACAGAGCAGGAGATACAATTAATCCTTGAAGAAAAAGGTCAAGTATGAATCATCAAATGCAGTAGGTTTTTAATGGATATTTTCCAACCCCCTTTTTTCACATAAAACAGCAGCCATTTATTTTATTGTATACAATAGCTCTTCTTTAAATTAAAATAACAATTGATGATATTTAGACTGCTCTATTTAGACCATCCGATTGCCCGCAGTCTTCTTTTATAATTTACAAAGCAAACAGGAAATTTTTAACCCCGTGATTGCATAGAACCAGTTTACCATCTGACCACAGCAGAAGACTACATTACTGACTGCTCTCTGTCCCATCTTTAGGAACGTTTTTGTCTTGTTTAGCCATTAATTATGTTTAGCATTGTGTCTGGTCTTGTCCACATGATAGCTCATTTGAGAGCTGTTTGACTCAGACTGTTAAGACCTCTTTCATTTCAGGTAGTGTGTTAAAACAGGAAAAAAAAGTAATATCTTACAAACCTATGATTGCCTTAATGACTACTTTTCATGTTTTTCCATAGTTTCTGTTTCTGAATATATTTTGTCAGTTAAAGACACAGGAAGAATTAAGAGTGGGCTTTTTCTGGCCGCCCTAATGTGACACAAACAGGATCTATTAATTGTGAGAATTTACTTCCCCTTATATTATCATGATGGTCAAACAAGCACATAGAGATGTGAAGAGTTTTGTTATCGCAAACCAACTTCTGGTTGAGAATGGAAAGAAAAAACAAATGACATTCAAAGAAAAGTTATAACAGATATATATTTTCCTAAATCTTCAGAATGATTCAGTCCAGTTTTAATTTTCATTTTCACTTCCAACATACGGATTCCAGTAATTCCAAAAGTTACTTGCCATGCCTGCTAGCTAACTTCACAGAACAAAGGGGCTGCATTTAGCCCCAAGAAATGCCAAACCAAATGTTTATATTGTGGAACAGAGTACACAGATAAAATCCTTATTCCCTACTCAGGAAGTGATGTAATGAGAGTTCAGGTAAGTTTTTTGATAAAAAGTTAAATTTTACATTGAAAACCATGTTGCCACTGCTGAACGTTCTTGGGTTCCTCCTATATCACTCAAGCATAATTACAAGCACCAATATATATACAACTCCTTTGCAAACTGAAATCTGTCATTTTTCTTTACAGAAGCTTGAGCAGTGGCTACAGCATTTTATTTTGGTAATATTATAAGTGTGCTTTGTGGAATATTTTGTGGCAACAAATACAGATACTGACAGTCATAGGAAAAATATTTCTATTAAAAGAACATATATTATTGCTGTGAGTTGTCCTTTCATGTGGATTAAGAGCACGATGGCCCAACATCGTTTGTTTTCAATACGGAATTGTGGGAACTATAGTCCTCAGGGAGAGATAGTTACATCGGATTGCTTGAAGTCATGACAGTTAAAAATCGTGAGAACTTCAGAGTAAACAGGCGATTTACAGAATACAGGAAAAATACTTGGGAAGATACAGATGGTTATATCTTTCCAATGGGAGTGGAATTTTATAACAGAGGTAGCGGTGTTTGGTAGTCTGCAAACATTGCTGTTTAAACAACTGAAAGCTAGGTAGTGCTCCAGGTCTCACTGGTATACGGTTAAATGCTTCCTCATCTTAATTTTTTGTTGTCCTATGAGACTAGAAAACAGTAGGCTGAATCTCCATTTCAGGAAGAGGACTTAGGAATCAGCCATAAAAGCTTGAGCCAGTAAGTAAGTGATGTTTTTGTTACATGGTACCCTAAAACCGAGGAAGAAGTGTGTAGGGCTGCATACAATGCAGTATGTTACTGTAGAGATAGCTATGGTTAAGGAGTGCACTGCCGAGTAATGCTTAGTCCTAGCAAGTGCCCACTGCACCAGGTGTGAGTATTTTAGACTGAGAAGCACTAATCGCCTATTTGTGTTTTGGCATTTGCTTTTGATTGCTTTTATGTGAAAGGTGAAGCCCAATAAAAGAACCAAGAAAAACAAATAAACAAAAAAACCTGCAGCACTAAGCCAGGCAGAATGCAATATGTCCTGATCTAGTGGGATACCTCACCAGGTAAGCAGCATAGCGATCATTTTTATATCTGTCCTAAGAACCCAGATGTTTTGTTTGAAAGCTGAAATCCAAATTATGACTACTTTGAAGTGCTTGTGAAATGTCGTTTGTATTCATAGCACTAGGTGCTTCACGTGAAATGTTCAAACAAGTTTCTAGAAGTTTTGGAAGGGCTAGTGATGAAAACGGGTACAGTTAAGGGGGGTGGGGGGGTGGGGGGAGGACACATACACACACACACACACACACAAACACAAGCCTACTGTGAATAGTTCACCTGGCTCAAAGGGTAAAAACTTCCCTTGGGCAGGGAAACAGAGTGAGACCTATATACCACTTAATTAACACTTAAACCCACAAAATATGGCCCTCAGCACTGCAGCGATTTTCTCTAAGGATACAAACATAGAGAATAAGCTTCAAACTTGCAGGCTATTGCCGTTATGTTGGCAGTCTCATACATCATTGTAACTTTCATGCCTTTACCCAACGGCTTTACAATTCTGTAGTGCAGTGTAAGCTGAAAATGTTCAAAATTGTACCAGTCAGCTGGTGAGAATTCAAATAATGTACACGAGTTGAAAGTGAATGAGCATCTAAAACATAAGGTGTCACTTATAATCAAATCACTGTGTTGCAATCTGAGTCTGAATATAATTGTTTTTAGTGTGTATGCAGTAAAACCCAAATCAGATTGGGAATGTAGTGACTCCTGGCATGAGTAACAGAGCAGAAAGCAGTATGAAAGAGAACAACAAAACAGATTTTTTTTTCCTCTCAGATACACTAAAACATGAGAGAGAGTATGTGTGTGGAGAACAGGGGAGAAGGACAAAAAAAAAAATCAAAACTTTGAAAAAGTTTGTAAACATGGACACTTAATGTCCTGACATGCAGTCTTTATAAATAGGATTAAAGGTCCAGCTTATACAGTTCTCATCCATTTCTATTATAAGGACTTAACTATTAGAAAACTTAAACACCTACTTGAATTATTTTATTCACTGGCCTTATCTGTAAAAAGAGCAACTTCATTTTTTCTTGTTATAAAATGAATGACTATCAGAGTCACGTGACCCAAGCCATAAAATACATTTGGTCATCTAACTATGCCTCAAATACAATTTCATATTTCAGATGGCCTCGCACCCAAAGGCGAAAGACAATCAAACATCCTTATGCTATTTCTTTCTGATGTTTCAGTATTTCATCTCTGATTTGATGATATTTATACAGCTTCTTTGCCTGTTGCAAACTGAAGAAAATATATCTTCTTCCTTTTTTTTTTTTTTAATTAAAAAAAAGAAAAATGCAGCCATCCCTACTGACCCATTTGAGAGAAAATGCATTGGATGAAGAAATAATTTTCTTCCCACTTAATAGAATTTCACAGCAACAAAGGAACCTAGTAGTATTTTTTTTCTTCAGAAACCATTTTCCAGAACAGCTGGGTTTCTCTACCAACATTAATTTCTACTTGTATTAGAGAGGTATACAACGATCCTTATGATGCTAATATTGACAGTAGAAAGGAGCAAGACAAAGTCAAATTTTTCTTGAAGTCTCAGATTTAAGTCTGATCTTGATTGCCAATGGATCCTTCAGTGTGAGACACACTGTGGACAAGCCTAACTGAGCTATGAGTGAGCATCCATACTGCACAACTGTGTAGCAGGCAGCAAGTATCACAAAAGCATGATGCCAGGGTGCATCCCTCACCCTTCACACACACACATTCAAGAAAATATTGTTTTAGAGGAGACCTCTTGAGGTCTCTAGTCCAACTCCTCAAAGCCCAAGCCCCAGACTTCAGAACCAGACAATGTTGCTCAGGATTTTGTGTAGTTAAATTCTGAAAATATCCAAGAATGAAGATTGCACCAACCCTCTGTGCATCTAACCATCTACACTCCCTTCTTAGTTGTGTTTAAAATTATTATGTTTGTCTGTGGAAAAGTAAAAGAGCGTAAACAATGCTGGAGAATAAGAGAGAGAATATTTTTTAACCTGTAAAAGCTAAAGGGTAATGGGGTACTTAGTGGCAGTCTTCAAATACCTGAAGGGTGATGTTGATAAAAACGAACAAGAAAAAAACACCACCAACAACAAAAAAACCACTGGTCAGACCTTCCCAAAAGTCCTCAGAGAAAGGAGAAGAGTCAGTAACTGGAATCTGAAGCAAAGGCAGGTCTGAGAGGACAAAAAGAATCTTCACAATGAAAGTGAAGACCCTGGAGTGGATGTTGGCATAAATCTATATGCTGACCTGAAGTCCATGGGAGCTTACTGATTTAATGCACAGGATGACTTCAGCAATTGGCATATTTATTTTCTTTATGGTGACTCAGACAGAAACCCGTGACTATTATTATCCAGATATCGGAAAAAGCAAAGTAAGAATCAATTCACGAAGAAGTCGACTGCATCTTAGATAGAAGTGGGGAGAGGTAGGGAAAGACTCTGAGGTATATCTAGAGACCTGCTTCCCTGCTGGTACAAGTTCCAAGTAAGTCCAGAGCATGGAGTAACTGTGTGGAGTAATTGGACTAACTTCACATGGAAGCCACTGTATGAGGAAGGGCTGTACACAGAGGTAAGATGCAGGGCCTTAGATGCTTAGGGGACTACCTATTTTGATGTAGCCTAAATGATGTCAATTTGATCAGAAAGTGTTATTCTGTCTCATCAGGAGACTTGAGTATGACTTTTTTGCTCTCTCACAGTAGTACTGAACACACTACTAAGTGCAAGAAAGGCATTAGAATCGAAGGCACAGAAGAAGACTAGAAACAAAACGTAGTCTGTTGCAAGATTAATTCCTCCTGAGACTTAAGAAAATGACTTTCAGATCATGTTTTGTAAAAAAATATGCAATAAGCTTAAAGAAGTTATATGATACTATAAATAACTTGAATTTTTGAGTAGGAATTGTCAATGTAATACATGGATCAATAAAAAGGATTTATATAGCTCCCAAGCAGATACTTCAGAACAATGGTCAATTTCTCATTACCCTTTACTCTGTGCTGTCCTATTTTATGTGCTCTTTTGTCAAAAATATTTCTAGCTTATGTGTGTGCTTTGATGATGATGTTCCTGTAAAATGCGTTGCAGGCCAAACTTTTACTTGGGGGGGGGGGGGGGGGGGATAGCTAGGAAATAAAATCACACCCCTGCCAATTCTCCTCTCCCCACCCACCTTTACTGTGCTTGGACAGGTAGGTAGATGTATCTTAATAAGGTGGATACTATTTAGCCTGTTATTTATTTATTTAATTCTAGGCTCATTTGGTATGGTATAAATGAACTGTATGTTCACCACATGTTTTGATGTATGTTTGAATTCCGGAAAACTTTTTTAATCATAACTTCATTCATTTAAAGGGGCATATCGTGCCAAAATAGTGTATTTTTTCAGGAACAGGTAGTGTGTTTATGGATGTCAGTGCAAAAAGAACTGAAGATTATCATCATGATTTAAATGATAAAGTATCTGAAAATAAATTAAAAAGTGATGTTTGAGCTAGATAATTTCCAAAGTGCATCTCATCAATAAAGAACAAATATGAACCATTTACCCTTGCATTGCCTCAGGTTAGTGGGAAGGCAGAAAAGAAAGAAGATGTAGATAATATTGGATCAGTCAGTGGCAAAAATTATAACAGTAGTTTAAAAAAAAAAAAAAATCCTGTTATTTGTAGGAAGTTCCTAAAGTGTTAACCTGCTTACATGCCTCCTAAGTGGAACAGAGAAAGAACACATTAGTAGTTTAATAGCCAGACTTCAGAGACTCTAAGATTTCAAGACACTGTAAGAAATTTTTCTTGAGAGATTGATTCCATGAAAAGTCTAAGAGAATTGTAGGGGAGGTATATAATTCTGTCTCACTTACACTATTAGTTTCCACTACTGTAGTAGCTGAATGCCTCATGTTTTCTAATCACTATCCTTATAACACTTCTATTTTGAAATAATGTACTACTAACCACCTTCCACAAATAAGGAATTGAAACTGGTAGGCTAAAGGACTTGTGCAGGGCCACACAGAAAATGCAATAAAACAGGAACATGACGAACCTATGCAAATCCTGTAAGACCAGGGTAACCTTTTTCCTATTTGCAGCAAAGCAGACTATACAATAATTTGAACTAGTTAACAGAACACACTAAAACTGAAAACTATAACAGAAAATATGAGGTTCCATGTTTCTGTCCTTTGATTACAATCTGTTCTTTTAACATTGTTGTGATGTCCTCCAGCTTCCTCTGAACTGAAGAACGTTCCACTGAGTCTGATGTCAGTGTGACTAATTAAAGGTTGATCACCCTTCAGACAAGTGATCTGCCTCATTTCTTAGTAATATTTTTAAGTGAACCAATCTAGAACTTCCTACTCATTTCAAACCCTCACTTTTGTTTTTAAAATAATAATTCGTATGTCTCTGTGCTCCTGTGAAGTACCTGAGTGGAATGGACCATTATGTGGAAAAGCATTTCTGAGTAGTCCAAATGAGGAATGCACTCTCAAGAGATGAAAAAATGACTCTGGCCTGCTTTTTGTATGAAAGGGATGCTTTGGATAATTGTTTGAAAAGCTGTTGAAATAAACCTTTTAAAACTTTAAAATCATCCTTCAATCATAAAAGGTCTTTTCTGCATCACATCAGTGAGATGGAATGAAGATGAAGGTTGCTCTGTTTAAAATTATTTCTTTTTGACATTAGTTTGAATTTGGCTTTTATTCACTCTAAAGCAATCTCAGTGGAGATCATGTGGCAAGGGCTGCTGTTCCCATGCTAAGAAATTTTATACTTCAATGATACATTTGTATTTCTAGATATAAGCAGATAGAGATAAGTAGTGATTTGAGCATGCCCTGAATCCAGAATGTGCTGACCACGAGCTAGAGAATAAATACACTTATTATGGGTTAGTCATTTCTGTTCCTGAGGGAGCTGGGACTAGAGATGGAGAAGATTCTAAACTTCAGCGATGTTCAGCTTAGCCCTGCACTGCATGTGCTATGAATCTGATGTGTCCTTGGCTAGTTTGGCCCTGCTGATCATATGCTCTGAAGTTGATTGGCATACTCAGAAAGGAGCTATTCTACTGACAGCTGTTTTGACACACGGAGATATTGGACAAATGACCATTATTACTTAGCTTGTTTGCAAGCAATACAGGGTGCCTTATCTTGGAGGGGGGAAAAAAAAAGCAGCTGTGTCTTGAAAGGAAATAGCACATTCTCTTTAAAACTGCAAGAAAGTTTGTATGTTTCTCATTTAAATCCTTGAAATGCAACATGCTTGACAACCTTGATATTCTTCCATTTTATTATAACATAATGTGTCAGGCTGTCAACTAAGTAAACAGAGTGGCTGCAACAACCTCTGTCTAGACAGATGAGCTCTTTTTTTTTTTTTCTTTTTTTTTCTTTTTTTTTCTTTTTTTTTTTTCTTTTTTTTTTTCTTTTTTTCTGTAATGGCATGCTTCAGAAGGTTTTAGGTAATGAATTTCCATAAACTATCCATCCAGATTCATAACCATTTCTTACACCAATGTGAATCTGCAGTAATATCAGTGAATTGAATTTGTAATCCAAAGCCAGCTGAAGCCAATGGAAAAGAATTTACGTCAGTGGTTTTGCCCAAGATCCTGCTTCTCAATTTATACCGGTGTAAACATGTCCCTGTATGGATACTGGTTGCTGATAACGTCTGTGTAATGATCCCTGATAGCAAATCTGCTTTCATCATGTTTGCTGTTTTATTTGTCCCTTATAATAAGAGGTCCTAGATGTATTCCTCAGTGTTTTAAGGAAAAACAGGAGGCCTGGAGAGAATGTCTCCAAATGACTTCTCTTTTGCTTTTTTTGTGATTATGGATAAAAGGATGAGCTAAGAGTAGTTCCCTTAAAAAAAGTAATCTTCTTTAAAGGTATGACATTTCCCCTCGCATTTATGCATTATTTGTTTACCTAAATATTTCTTGCTCTCTGTTCTCTGCGTTTTGGAAATAACAAAAATTATCAATCACCTGGAACTGTGCTGATGTTTCCATGGCAGTTTAGTAATTAGGTCTGTTCACCAGGGGCTCCCATTAGTCCAATAAAATCCTTTGTACAATTCTTTCAGACAGAGTATTACCCTGTGTTGCTAGCCTATGAATAAAGTAAAATTATTCAAGCCCCAGACACTTATTTTCTTATTGGTAAAAACACTCAAGGCTTAAATGCCTTGTTTGTGCTCCTTTAGGTTTCTCAGTATTCAAGTCTGATCTAGGAATCCAAGCTCTGACCTAAGAATGTGCTCCCCAGCAGAGAACAAGCAGTTAACAGTTCCTACTCTAAAAAGTGCTAACAGCTGGACAGCCTTTGCTCCCAAGTGACCAAGGCCAGTATGTTTTAACTGGTAGACACTTTTCATTAACAAGAAAGAGAAGAACAGCTCTGTGAACAGATCACACTACTTGCACAACTATGTTGTACATCAGCATCTAAAACTGGCCTTTCTGCTGAGTTCTTATAAGGCAAAGCAGCACCTACAACTGGTGGGAATGGGGTCATTATGATAAGCGTAACCTATTACATGGATTCTTCTGCATACTGTCAATGTGCCTTTGAAGCTAGGATGTGACCCCTGTCTTGATCTGACTTGTCCATAAACAAGGAAATTATATTCATACACTTATGGTACAACTGAAATTCCTACTGTATTCTGTTCATATACTCCTAACTGCAAGCCCTGCCACATGAAACTGATGAAGTGCATTGTTTGCTAGGAAGGAGCTGGTATGATTAAGATGTGAGCATCTTCAGATACATATTGGACAGAGAACATAACGGCACATTCCTGTTTCCATGTTTCTGGATGAGTGCAATAATGAAATGAGGCAAATTTTAAGGAAATACAAAGTAACTCATTCCTTTTACAGCAATCTTATGCTGAGAAATCAAGCTTCATGCTACTTTACTTTGTCTCTTTGTCTCCCTGTCATTTGTTCTTTCTTTTATTTATTATGGAGAAAGAAAAAGAGGATAGATAGAGGAACACTATTTTACCTCTTGTACCAACAAAGTAATAGTATATAAAGGCTGGGTGTGTTAAGCAGTATGTCAAGTGGTGTTATTTGGACAATGAGGACTGTTCCTCTTAGCTTTAGCTTTGTCGTGTGGACAGAATGACATCTTTCTTGCACTGATATTGGTTGCTGAAAACATCACATGCAATAAAGCTTTTGTTCATGCAAAGCCAAAGATGTAGTTTTTGGACTGTGACTTCTTTTAAAAATTAGCCTTTTTAATAGGAAACACTGATGAATGCTTCAGAGTTAGCTACCTAACCACAAGCAGCAATCTACATAAAGGGAACTTTAAAGCCTTAAATAGAAGGACAACAGTGATCTTGGCTGTGCATGACACCAGCAAGTTGAGCAGCAAATTCCTAAAAGGGTCTGGGAGTTACATCTAATGTAATATCACTACAAACACTTAAGGCAGCTCTATACAGTTTCAAAAGAAAAAAGTCAACGTGGAGAACATACCAGCCCTGCTGATGATCAGTTACTTACCTAATATCCTCAATGAGTAATCTCTAAAGATTGTATTTCTACTCAGGCATCTGAAACATCCCAAAGCATCTTAACTGGAATTACCATTACCATGCTTTTTGACTTTTTGTGGGGATGGATGTTTAATGCGTAAGACTTAACTGCTCCTTTTGAGACTTTTTTATCACAAAAACTGCATGTAGTAAGTTTCATTGATTTATTTGAGAAAATCCCCATTTCATTAAAATGACAGATTGTAAGGTTTATAGTAGGCAAATGCATATGTCATTTGACATACACAATAGCATGCATATGTTGTAATTCCTTGACCACTTCCCTACACTAGAAAATTCTGCTGTTTGAATCTATAACTAATATGGTAAAGGACTGTGCTGCAGGCCAGAAATGATGTGGATCCCATGGGAGGGTGTAACCAGGTAATGCTATAGCAAATACCCTTATGTACACTGAAAACTAAATTCTCGAATATTACATCGATGTCTGCAGAGCAGAGTAACTGGCTTTTATTATCTTAAGTAGGGTGCGAGTGGGTGTAAAATGGCTTAAGAATGGGACAGTAGGCAAATGACTCGTTCTTGCTGATACTGCTTCTCTCTACTTTGGAATTCTTAAGTGAAACAAAACTTAAGGCTATTTGAATATTTGATCCCATTTGAATTAGAAATTCAAGGGTATAACCAGATCTCTTTTGGAAACTGTTGCAATCCTCACCCTTTCTTCTGTCCAGCAAGCAGTCCATTTTTTTCTTCTTATCAATTAATATGATCTCTTGACTTCTAAGAAAAATGCAAATAAGCGAAAATATGATGAAGATCTCATGAAGAGATCTAAGCTGTGACTACAAAGATAAACAATGCCAAGTAGAATAAAAATGTGGTCATTTTTAATTTTTTTTATATTCAGAGGAAAGAGATGTTCAACCCACATCATTGCCATGGAGACCTTGAATTCCTGAATACCCTGTTGTTGAACCTTTAGAGATGTAAATGGGACATGCAGAGCGCACAGCTCTTATTAAGATTGGAATATGCATAAATATAAAAATGAGGTATCATCTACATATATACAGCCTATAATTTTCTTCATATTAACTTTTTAGTATTACTGCTAATTTTAGTCTTTTTGTTAGTATGTGTTATATTTGCTATGAACTAAAAGACAGGGATAGCCCATTTAAAGCACCTTGAATAACCCTAAAGCACTAGTCTCTTTTCATTTGTGCCCAGTGACAGAAAAGGATGAGTATTCAAATGTGTAACCTGAAGTTGGAATAATGCACAAAGTTATGTTATTTAAAATCAGCATATTTTTTTCAAGTGGTCCTTCTCTCTCTCTCTCTCTCAATGTGTATTTACACATTATGTATTTCCACATTTTATATTACGTATAACTTCTTTCTGTAACTAATGTTTTGATAAGATATTGAATGCTAATAGTATTTTTTGTGGAGATGCTTTCTTCAGTAGATATTGGAGGCTTACAAACGTACTGAGATATCTGTCAATATATTTGAGGGTGGTGAGGCCCTGGAACTGGCTGCCCAGAGAAGCTGCAGATGCCCCTTCCTTGGAGGTGTTCAAGGACAGGTAGAAGGAGGCCTTGAGCAACCTGGTCTAGTGGGTGGCATCCCTGCCCATGGCATGGGGGGTTGGAACCAGATGGCCTTTAAGTTCCCTTCCAACCCAAGCCATTCTATGATTCTATGATCTGAGGTATTACAGATCTGTTCATGCGTGTCTTGACCAGATAGCTGATTATGTAATCACCATGATTATCTCAAATCTGTAAGACAAAAATTATCATACTGTATTGCATACTTCATTTAGATTAGTTGGTTTTACTAGATTAACTCAGATGAGAGATGAGTAATGCATATTTTCTCCTTTATTTGGTAATGACACATCATTATGTTTCTAGAATCTTTGACTCAGTGTATGTGTGTAGTTGAAATCATACAAGCAGTGTTGGGAATGCCATACATCTGGTAGAAGTTAAACAATCAGACTAATTTTGAGTTCTCTTGCATGCGTTTCATTCAATCTTGTATTCATTATTTCTTCTGCACTACATCTAGTATGGTAGATATTCATAAAGTGTAAGTTAACATGACATCCTTGATCCTTGTATTTAATTTTGTGTTGTGGTGTTTTGTTTTTTTTTTTTTGACTACATGGTACATAGAATGGGTTAAGTCTCAAGTTTTTTTTTTACTATATCAACTGTTTTTAAATTAGGATGTTGTCCATATTATTTGTCCTCTAGTGCACTACATTTAAATCTTGACCACGATTCTTCTGTCTATTCAATAATAAAAATGCAGGTAACAACAAAATTTTCAGATACAATACAAGCAAAACCTTAATATCACCACCTTAGTCCACTCATCTCACTTGGAGATGAATTTTGGATTTAAACTTGGTTTTAATGTAAACTGGTTTTAATAAAACTGAATGTGCAGAACATACACACTTTGGTGTGCTTGTTCACTAGGCATCTTTCAGTGTGTTTTTTTTTTTTTCCTTCCTACAGTCTGAAAGCCACATATTCATCAGCTGACTGCCTTGGTAGCATTTCAGTCCAAGCTAAAAGATTTTTCTCAAATTAAAACTAGTAGCATAGTTCTACCAGTAATGCACGTGTATCTATATATATTTTTTTAATTTCTCATTGCATTATGTCTGAATGTAAGATTTTAGTTAGATGAAATGAAAATTATATCCTTAAGCAAACAATGGGGGATTCTGCTAGCATGACCTTTAGGGTCAATCATCTCATTAGCAGTCAGCTTTTACAACTGCATGTTATTTATAGGAGAGGGATTTACAAGCTGTTAAACTAAACAACAAATTAAATTGTCCATGAGCCATCATCATCTGATACAGAAATTCCCCTTGGGTAACAAGCTGCTGCTTTTTCAATGGAAGTTTTTGGAAAAATTTAATACATTTTATTTTTTTGCCAGCATAACCTTTATAGTGAACAGTCCCTTTTTTATTATGACGAAAAACTGAGCCATCAGTGTAAACAGCTCCAGATGCACAGTGAAAATTCAGCAGTCACAATCCACAAGCCTCATTTTAATGAATGCTCACAGGCATCTCTCTCTTCTGCTAATTGTTTTCAATCAAATTTAAAATACCACAAATAGAGAGTAGCTCAGTAGTGCATTTACAGTCTCCATTAACTAACAGTTTTTATTAAATATATTTAAAAAGCAATAATCTGAGAAGATAGCTTTAGGAAAGGTTTTCATCTCTGCATTTTGAAAATAGCAGTATTGCTTGAAATAATCTGTCAGCCCAAGCATGATATTGATAAAATGAGTAAATATGTTGTGACATCCTATGTGCAATGTTCTTAAAACTACATAGAGTGGACTTCTAACAGGCCTATTCGTGCTCTTTTGCAGTAACTTAAGTGTATAAGCACTTTAGTTACTATCACAAGGACTGTTCATTTTATGCATTTTACTGTTTCTGCCCTCATTTTTTTTTTCAGATACTTCAGTTATAAGTACTAGTCTTCTCATACAAATTCTATTGTTTTGTTTTTATTCAAATTACATTTGCTTTCATAAGTCTAAGCCATTGTTCCAGTGTTTCAGCTTACCTCACTTTTGTGCATTTATTTTTAATATTGTCCTTATGAAAGAAACAGAGCCTAGTCCTAATTTCTCATTCTTCCTTGAGAAACACGTCGTAATGACTCCAAATAAAATAATCTTTTGTTACTCACTGATCTTTATGTTCTGGCTTCACTACTGCATATGGGGAGGCAGAGAAATAGAAAGCTGTTTTCAGGATTTCTGAGTGCCTTCCAGTCAACTGTTTCAGGAAAAGATATCCAGAGTCAGGTTTTTACGTAAAGCAAAAGCAAACCAAGATTTTTTCACACTTTAGTATTGTTAGACATTCAGAAGGAAGGAAAAAAAAAAAAAAATCTCACAACCTTGATACTTCAGGTGCAAGTGAAACAGTGCTTAATCACTTTTGATAAGAACTAAATGTAATTAAACTAAATGTAATTTATGCCATATTAAGCAATCTGTGCCATATTCAAATCAAGTTATCAAACCTCAGATAACTTAACTCATATGTGACCTTAATTGATATCAGACTAATTTCATGATCAGTAATTTTTGAAAAATCTGGTGATCCTGTAACTTGGAATGTTACCAATGTCACAGGTCTACATGCTGACCTTATGCTCAAATTCATGATAAACACAATGATAATGGCCTGTAGAACATACGTACATAAATATATACATATACATACATAAAACTATGCTCATTCATAAAACTATGCTAATTCATCATGTAGTATGAACATAAACCCACTTTTTCACATTCCATGTATTTATATTCTTGAAGACCTGGTAGCAGTGACTGCCTGGTAGTCACCAGGATGGCCATTGCTCAGTTTTACTTTGATTTTGGTAACAGCTCTTTCTTCTTCAGAAATACCACCGCATTAAGGAGTTGTCTAACACCCAGTGAAACTTCCATATGGAGATTTGACTTTACATGGTGTTTGACTGTAACTATAAAGCCATCCTGTACACCTCCCACAGCATCATCTAGGGTGAAAAAAAATGAAGTGTAGATTATAGCTCATTCAATGCTGCTTCTTGGAATGTTCCAGTCTTCTTATGGTACCAATTTATTAACAAAAAATAAAAATGCTTGTCTCTGCCTGCAACTTAACTTACAAGTCACATGAATGAAGCCAGAGAACTTCTTACCCTCCATTTAAGTTAGTATACTGAAAATAAAACCACATTCAAAGAAGATTCACAAGCAGATTATGAGAATCAAGAGACAGGTGAAGAGTTAACAGTTCACGAACTGTGGGGGCTTACTGCTGTGCTACTATGAAAAGGTAAAGCCATGTTCAGAGTGGCAAGAAGTCAAGGACGACTTGGAGTTCTCATGGCAAGAAGGGTAGGGACTGTACATTTCTGATGCCTTCTGATACATTTAGCACAGGCTAGACAATCAGACAAAATGCCATGTTCCCAACTGTGTGTCCAGGAGTTTCTCAAGTAATGGACAGCTGGTCTAGTTCTCTAACACAGACATGGAAAGGAGAAATGGGGAATAGCACAGGTCCCTAATGCCTAGAGCAGCAAAGAGAAACACCTTTTTGCCAGGGGTTGAACACTACCTGCAGATGGCTGCTGGCAGCCTTCATCATGGTAGAAAGATTAAGAAAGGACCTGTGTCCTGTAGCATGTGATGTAATTCTGGATAGGTCTCAGATTAATTAAATTAATCAAGCTGTTAGTTAAAATTATTTTTTTTCATCACATATCAAAAGAACATTATCTAAACCCTGCAGTGAGAGTCCACACTATAGAAGGCTATTTTTAATGACAGTTTGGGACTGTTGGTAAACAGCTCAGGAGAAAACAGCAAAATATGATTCACTGCTTTAAACCATTGCAAATGTTTAGAAGCAATCTTCTCTCCATTCCTGAATGATAGTATTTTGTACACGATACTAAGCTTCAGAAATTAAATCTTCTAAAGGAAAGACTTCTGCTAGATACTGGACATAAGCAAACTGACAACACTGCTCTGCCCCCAGGCGATTAATTCAAGTCACTCACAATCACTTAAGTAACATCTAGTTTTCACTTCTGTTATGACTGTTGAGCCAATGGTATTACGAGCTGGTATATATTTTGTTGCATGCGTCATCAGCAGAATTGCAGCTGGGTCTCACTGTAGAACTTTTATTAGAAAGATGATGTATGAAGCAGAAGGAACACAGCTTGACTTTCAGATCCCAGACTGAGTTTGCTGCTCTAGCAGTTGGAGAAGTGGGAGAAAGGCTTTTGACATGCAAATTTTGCATCATTTTTGTACAAAGGCAAATGACGGATGATAAATACCATATCCCGTTATATACACTTTACACTTTGCAGACAGAACCACACTTTGATATGCAGAACCAAGAGGAAAGGAGTCAAAGGGGGGGCTATGATAGGGATGTAACTGTCTACAAATAATTGAGCAGCAAGAATCCCTGTTGTGTTATTGGCAGAGGCTGAAAATGGCATAATAAGGAGCAATAGCGTGAAATTACTGCATAAAAGGAAATATTTAAATCAGACATTAGGGAAAAAAGTGCTTAACAATGAGAAAAATTAGGTAATGGCAGTACGTAATTCTAGATATATTTAAAATATCACTATGAGGTGTTCCCAAGTTTGACTTTGCCTGAAAAGCTGTTATAAAAATGGCAGTTTCATTACCCATTTGATGGTTTTCAGACACATTTACTTATTTTTATTGAGAAAAAAAAACTTGTTTTTATACCTATAAAAACAAATAAAAGCAAAGTTTTTATAGCTATCTCCTATGGGGCACTGGCAAGTAACAAACTGAGGAGAATAAGATGAAATTTACTGGGGTTCAGTTATAATCAAGATAATTGGTATTCTTTAAAGGAAGACGACAGTGTCTTCCGGGTTCCTGAAAGAAGATCTTGATTTCAGTACTAATTTTGAAGTGATAGAAGCATGTCACTGTTGTTAAAACGCAAGTTTAATTGTCCAGTTATTCTAATCAGAAGAGTTAACTTTGAAGTGTGCAGTAGATACACTGAGACTTGTGAAAGAACACAAGAGAGTTAAGGTTTGCTGTGAAAAATTGTATATTTAATTAAACTGCTGATATTGTTACTAAGCCTCTTTTCATAGAGCAGCATTTCAGTCACCTGTAGCTCTCAGGCTCCTTTTGCAGGTCACAATAACAAATGGAATAATTTCCAAAGTTTGTAGTAGGATGAACCTGGTGAAATATAAGAAAGAAAAAGTGAAAGATAACACCAGTTCATCTCAGCAAGATAAAATAAGGTTTGTATTCAGACAGTATCTTTTGTGTGATGAACTGTGGTAGAGAGAACTTCTTTTATGAAAGCATCCCGCAGCCAGGGGAACGACTCAGTTGTGTTGCTAAGTTTCATATGGGAAAGTAGAGGATGTTTGTTTGTTGTTTGATTTTTGTTTTTTAGTCTTTGGTTGCTGTGGAATTTTTTATTTATTTATTTATTTATTTATTTTTCACATTTGGGGAAAGTGAAAAGGGCAAGTTAAGGATGGATTGCATGCTCTCTTAATGTTGGCCACAGTACTGAAGCCATCCTTAAGGCCTTCTCCTGGGAAATGTGGATTTCAAAATGGAAACATGAAACAAGTCCTTATACCAGGCATATTTTGCAAGGAACTACACATAACATTCTGTAATAGAAAGGGTGGCAGCATAAGGGAAACAGTAATGTTGTTTCCTGGATATCTGTTTGAATTCTGTTAGAATTGGGCAGTTCAGTCTTCTGCTTATTACTGAGGCTATAGTAGCATTTTATCAAAATTTGCCAGAAAGCATTCCCTAATTTCTTCTATTTCTTTCTTTTATTTAATTCTCCTAGGAGGAATATATATATATATATATATATATATATATATATATTTAATCACGGTATTTTAGAATTTGGAGTCTGCTGAGACTCCTCTCCATCCCTAATTTGTGCTAGATTCTATTATGAACAGTCAATACTTGAAGCTTACTTAGGAACCACAAGAAATCCATTATATGTGGTATGCCCCTGCCTTTGACGTTGTAGTATATTGCATGTGTTTGACTTGAACTATTTTATTATTTAGCTCAGTTTATTTTAGGATAGATCAATACATACCACCTGCTGGATTTGATACTGTTTCCAAGACATTGACTACCTCTATGCCTAAGAAAAGGAGTGCCCAATCACAATGTATATATATTTTTTTATTGCTTAAGATGATTTTAAATTAGTTTAAAATTAGTTAGCTGATTTAAAATTAGTTAAATGACACTTCGAGTCATTTAATGTCAAACAATTTAAGAGGATTCAATAATAGTATTACTGAAATTCTTAAATTATTCTTAAAGGCCAATTTTATCTACTATATATTAAACTTGCAAAGGATTTTTAACTTTCCTTTTAGGTCATCATTTTGCATTTGTTAATTAGCAGGTCATAGCTTCTTTTCAAATCACAAACAAGCTTGCTATTTCAGTTCACTGTAAAAAGTGACTTGGTAAATGTAGTATTATGGACCTCCTTTGTTATTGCAGACTGGAAAATAGGCTGAATTCTGAGATTCAAACAGGTGTTTTTGGTTTAGTTTGCTTTTCTTTCCCATTTCAAGCATTATTACTAGTTATAAAGTGTCCGTTTGCTGAATTTAGTCCCCAGTGGCACCTCTGTAACCTGTACTGTACAGCTATAACTGATTGGAATCTAGCAAACTATTTAAATGATCTATTGGCAACAATACCCTTCAGTTAACTCTAAATTATTTTGGCTGTGCAGGAGTAATAGGAATAAGCTTTTGTCACTAATTAGATACGGCTGGATACATATATAGATCAGAGTTGCTGAGAAAGAAGGTGTCATTTTATCTTGTCACTCTCCAGCGTAGAGCAATGCTTTAAATAAGACCTGACAGAACACTGCTCTTTCTGGTGTCTGGGTGGACAACTTGATACATTACTGTGTAACATCACCATTTGTTTGCAGTCCTTCAGCCAGCTTCCAGTCCAGCTGGCTTGCATCCAAGTCATTTTGAATTGCTTTTGGAAGATTGTATAAGACATTCTGTCCAACAGTTTATTACTATAGAGATCTTCAGCCAGATCACCCTCTTAGAAGCTTTTTATTTTTCTGTATTTTCCTATATTCCTTTATGGGGCAGCAGCACTGAAACCAATATAAACAACCTTTGGAGGAAGTCTTCCAACACAGGGAATACTCTTGTGGCAGATGGGCTGCAGCACCCCCAACCCCTTTTCATGTTTGTTGTTTTTTCTCTCTCTTGTACCCTCTAAAAATATCATTTTATTTATTTCTTACAGTATTTCTTTATAGTACTATCAAAAAGGATTAAAAACAATGGGGATAGTGAAATGTTTTATGGAAGGCTTGTTCTCTTTATAAACTCACCCAGTTTCTGGATGGCAGTGAGAGCTAGTGTGTAGGCTTTTGGGGTACAGCCCTCAATTCTGCTTCTTTGCAAGGAGTTCCTTGCCAAGACCCTTTTCTCCTTGTGCCCCCATTTTCTCCTCCCTAAAATAAGAGTAATGAAACTGGCTTTTATAAATTAGAATCATAGAACAATAAAATGGGTTGGATTGAAAGAGAGCTTAAAGATCACCTAATTCTTCAATCCTCCTCCTCGCACACCCCCCTCCCCCCCCCCCCCCCCCCCCAGCAGCCCAAGCACCGTCTCAAATTACTTTGAGATCTATGGTAAAATTAAAAAAAATAATAAAAATAAAAATAAATTTGTTTGTCTGTTTGGTAACTTTGGTAACTCCGGTAACTCCTTCCCTCCTCCCTTCCCCCTCCTCCCCCCCCCCCCCTTTTTTTTTTGAAAACTAAAAAGCAGACTAAAGGATGTTTTTGTGTGTGTGTGTGACACTTAAAAACATTCTCCCTGTGAATGACACACTAAAAGGTGCCTGGCAAAACTGTCCTTTTGAGGCTACTCTTACTGTAGAGGTTAACTAATATTAAAAAAAATACTAACAAGATATCTTCTCTTTTCATCCTAGAAAGCTTAAACATTGTTTGGGTCTTCTTTCTGGTAGCAAAAATAAACCGATGGATCTGTCCATCATGAAGCAATTTTTTTTTTAAATTTTTTTTAATACTTCAGTGGGTCACTGTTCAGTAAGATGACAATGTTTCTTGTATTGCTGAGAAAAGAATTAATAGATATTTTTAGATCTCTTCTTCTAAAAATGTAAACTCATAACTCTTCCATTTCCATGTTTTCTACTTCTTGTTATTTCTAAAAGAATGAGTCAGAGAAATGGAAACATAGCTGCTGTGAATAATTTAAAAGTGGTCTGAGAATAGCTAACCACTACTTCTGGTGATGCTGCTTGTGATGGTTACACAATGATAAGATTATCAAAAGAATTGTGGGAGACAGAAAAATGGAAGGGATGCATTAAGTCATGCAATCATTTTTGCTATTGTATGATTATAACTTACATTAGTTTTACTAATGGCTTGACTGGCTACCTTTAAAAAAGTTTGCGAAAAGGCATTTCCAGTTATTTCTTCAACAATATCCTTGTACCTTCTGTTTCCTTTTTTTTTTTTTTTTTTTTTTTAAACAAATTTTACTACTTCTATAGACTGTTCTTGCTGCTAAAGATGCTACAGGTTAAAATAGGTAGTGATCATTCCTTTTCCCCTTCATACAAGCAATGAAAAATACATACTTCATTAATATGTACAACAACACATATGGAGGATTCCACAGGATTTCATAAAAATTAGTGAACTTACTGAGTACATTTCCTGCCATTTTTGCTTTCTTATCTGTTCCATCTTTGCCCCATCTTTCACACCATTAGGAGTGAGTAGAATATATAGCCCAGAGACTGTAGCTGTTATCCAGGCAAACCATTTCTGCTTTTCTCTGAAAATAGGACTGTACCATGCTTGCCCCAAATATTCTCTCGGTAGCAAAAGGATGAGATAAATTTACTTTTTTGCATCTTCAGTAACCCGCAACATATTGTGTAGCCTTGATTCAGTAAACATTTGGTACTGAGGCTGAAGATGGGAAAGAATCCCATTTATTCCTTTGTATTTGCTTTGGAAGGCTAATACCATAAAAATCAATTTAAATTAATTTATTATAATTTTGTTTCTGATTTCACTGTTTGGTGAAAAGGAATTTGGCTTTGCCATGAACTAGAATGTGCTGAAGAACTGTAAAAATCAAATTTTATCAGGATGGGAGGATACCATTTTCCAGATTGCAATTTCAGAATGTAACTGCCATCTGAAAATTAAGCTTTCCTGTTTGCCTTTCTCCCATTAACACTGTTTTCATAAGAGATTTTAATCCTTAACTCAGACAAAGAAAAGGTCTGGAATTAGAGATATAAATGGCTCAGGGATACATAAAAGCAGTGGGTAATTTTTTCTCTGTCTCCTGCCAAAACAGAACAGTGGATATTTCCCATTTGGCATCTCTTTAATGAGCTGATTCTATTGTAACTACAGAATTACCCATCTATTAGTACTGCTTAAGCCCTGTAGATTTTCAGGAAAAGGTCTACCTGTGAAACTGAGCTCCATCTTACAGCTCTACACTGAGCCATTTTCTGCAGCTCTGAACTAGGCAACTGCCAAGATACAAATATGTAGGGACAGCCCAGAACGAACACCCAGAGCTGTATGATTGCAGCAGTGACGGAAAATGAGATTTCATGTTTGCCTGACAACTGACTAAACTTGGAGAAGCTGACTACCTTCTGGTCCTCTGAGAACTGAGCAGACACCGGGAAGCAGCTTGGCCATGTCCTCCTTGAACTGCACATCAAGTCCTCTGTTACAAAAAGTACCTCCTGCATTGGTGTACTTGACGAAAATCATTCAAGGACTGAAATG
The DNA here is from genome assembly GCF_009769625.2 of Cygnus olor. Taxonomy (NCBI): domain Eukaryota; kingdom Metazoa; phylum Chordata; class Aves; order Anseriformes; family Anatidae; genus Cygnus; species Cygnus olor. The sequence continues at coordinate 7,821,396 of NC_049180.1, read as the reverse complement.
CCTCTAGTTTTATAAATTCTGAGTTTCCGCCCACAGCTGTACCTTATCTTTTATTGTCAGTACTGCTGTTTGGGTAGAAGCAGCAGTTGGGCAGCTGCTCTGCTGCTTCTTTCTCCACAGTCTATTGAGCTTACGTCTAATAAGCAAATATAAAACTGAGACCAATGCCCTGGTAATCCCTCTAAGCTTCACTTACAGGCCAAGCAATTAAAGTCCTCTCAAACGATCTGTACTTTAAGCCTAACTACTGCTGATTTTCCTCTAGCTTCTCTTTTTATCCTTCTACCAACTTTTTTCCTCACAGATTCAAGTAACAGTTATGTCTTCAAGGGAATTGGTCACTTGTCATTGCTCTGAGCTCTTTCTACAGGATAAAATCAATTTCAGGGAAAAAAAAAAGACAGCCACCTATCATTAAAGTTTTTTGATATTGTTGTGTGTTAGAAACTACTCCAATTTCGTTTTGACTGTATAAAGTTTCAATTACATCCGTTAACAGGTTTCCAGCTTGGATGTTTCCCTGACCAAGGAGACAAAAGACAGGACACAGGGTGTCTGCGGCAGCTCCCTGTGCAGGCTTCTGCTTCTGCCTTTGCTGAGGGACAAAAGGCAACCTTTTTCTCTGGAAGTACGAGCTTTCTTATACACCTACTAGACATTTTCACCTTTCTTGTCTAGAAGACAAGATTGGATGAATCTTAAAATTTCTCTGATTTTTTTCCAAGTTAGAAATTATCTGCTGCCAAACTACCACAGAGAAGCCAGAGGAGGAAAAGCCAAACTGATCCATGGCATCTGAGTTCAGCACACGCATATTCCTCTAGCAGAGCTTTCCCAAGCAGTGGCATGACATGCTGTGGGGTGACAGGCTGACAGTGAGGGAAAAGGGCTCAGTGACTACTCGACACTTTGCTTTGCCAGCGAATCACCAGCGCCAGGTAGCTTAGAGCCCGGGCATTCCCCTCCGTCCCCAAAACGCCTACAGCCTTTTCCATCCGCTGCCTCACATTCGGGGTTTGCTGTGAGGAGCAGGACATGAGCAGCCAGGGTGCCCTGTCCCCATGTGGCAGCGACCCCTCAGCTTCTCCCTCCACAGGCGGTGAGGTCGGGAACACCCCGCAGCCACGGCCGAGGAGAGCCAGGGTTGAAGGGGGAAGGGTGAATCCACCAATCGGAAAAAAAAAAAGCGCCCCCCAGCCCGAGCGGGATTGGCTGAATACAGAGGGCGCTGTGCCTGCCCGGGCACGTCTGCATCAAAGTTCGCCTAGCAACCCAGAATGTTCTGGAAGCTTTTAGTTTGGGCGGGAAACAGGCGCTCTGGTGCCTAAGGGGCTTTGCCCTGTCTGCTATCCCAGCACCGGTGTAAATTATGCTGATATGTTACGTTTGCCCGCCTTTCCTCCCCGTCGTTAATTCGTTGCATTTTTTCCCGTCATAACCATGGAATTCACAGTGGTTTACTCCTTTGGGTAACCAGTGCTGTGAGAAGATGGCTGCCATGAAGTTTGTACTAAAAAAAAATGAAATAAAAAAAAAATTGCAGTCCCAGCAGAATTGCAGTCCCAGCAGCTGTAGGTTCCTTGGGCAGCAATGTTTTGCTGCTGCAGCTATCAGTTAACCTTTTCTAAAAGCAGATGCACAATGGTGGTGATTTGTGGAAGAACTCTATAACTCAAAACAAATGAGTTATAAAGTAGTTATGTGGTTTATTTCAGTGCCGGGCGTGTGCGGGATAGCTCCCAAAGGCATGCACGACCCAACGCGGCAACTTGCCTTGGTTATATGCAGTAAAGAGTTACGTATGCATGAAGTTTCCCAATATGCCTATACATATGCATAATCTATCCCTGCTTTGTATTAAAATTAGCTCCAAGAAGTCATTTCCATAAACTCCTCCCATCTGCGCTTGTGCAGTGCCTTCTGGTGGTGGTTGTTCGGGAGGTCGTGGGGATGAAGGCTGATAACTCTTCTTCATCACCGCTAGTTGACCCCCTGCCTTTGTACAGACTCAGCTGCTCCTTGGCTCTTGTTCAAACCACAAAGTCAGTCTCAGCTGGTTTTTGAGACAAGTTCCCCATTTTTGTCAGGAAACATCCTCTGTGAGGGGCCCCGAGACTCCTTGTTTCAGTTAATTTGCACAGTATTAAGCAAAGACACTCAGCAACATATATTTTAATGTGATTAAACAAGCCCCCATTCTTTTATCCCTGGCTTCAGTGGCACCCTCTGGGTCAGGTTGGTCACCACACAACACAGCTCAGGCGGCTTCTCTGTGCCAAGATGGATGCCAGTCACACCCCAAAGCTGGTGCGGTGAAGCCGAAAAGAAACCACTCTCTTTGGGTCTCTTCCTAAAGGAGAAATGTTTAATAATTCTATAAGTTTGCAAAAGAAGGTACTTCAACAACGAAGGGTATTACTGCTAGCTCCCCAGCGGAGGACGTGGCAGTTGTAGCATGAAGTTCTGGTGACCTGCGAGCCAGGTGGCTGTGTGTCTGTCCACTTTGACTCCATTGAGTGCATGGGAGAGATGTTTTCTCAAAGTGATCGTTGTGTTTTACCAGACTAAAAGAAGCCTAATGCAGACAGCTGAATAGAGACACTTACTTGTTTCCATTCATGTAGATTTCCTAAACCGAGCTGCATGGGGCAACCTTTGTTGTTTTTCCATTTCTAACTGGTGTTTGACCTTCCAATTTTACGAATATTTAAACTTTGTAATCATCTCCAAGATAACGCAAAGCCTATGGATGTGTACAAAACCACGCCATGCACAGAGGGCTCAGTGGGAGCAGCCCCAGGGAAGCCCAACACAGTAGCACAGCGGCTCTGTACTTGAGCTTCAGCTCTGCCTCCGTTGAGCTGGCATCTGTACATGGGTGCAGTGCAGGACGGAGCCGGGCTCCCTGTCTGAGTGGCTTACAGAAGCTTCTGTTCCCTTCTTTGTGGGCAGGGCTGCGCTCTTTCAGCCACCAGAACACATAGGGCCTGCCCAGATTCTTATAAATTCCCGTAAGTTTAAACAAGCTTCTACACATTGTGATGATCTCTGTCCCGAAAATAATTCTGTAATTACAATTCTTCCCGTACCAGAATGTCCATAGTTGTTTCTACCAAGCATGTAGCCTGTGGTCCTCATATTATATTTATGAGGTCAAAGTTTTACCACTCTCAATGACTCATTTTCTGTGCTGTGCTGTCGATTTAATTTAAAGCAGAGTAAACAGATAAAACCATAGATTGAGAGGTCACAGCAAAAAAGTAAATCAATAGCTTCAATATTCTAATAGGTTTTGATAACTCCCTGCAGCCTCTGTTTTCTACTCCATTCTGCTCCCTCCTCTCCTCTAAAGTGTAACAGATTGGTTCTTATTTTAGTGATAACACAGGCAATTTGAGGAATGTTGAGTTCAGCCCAAAACTGACCATCTTGCAGTTCAGATTATTCACTAATGGAGAAAAAGGACTCGTGGCTGTTCATTAAAGTAGCCTATCAGTTTCATTGGGGATTTTAATTTAAGTAATCACTGAGTGGTGGGACCAAGAGATTTGGATTTTTGCTTGTTGTTAATGAAAATTTACAGAGTAATTAGACTACTAATACACAACTAACTTTTTCTTCCTTTTTTTTTTTTTATTTTTCATTTTGAAACGTTTTCAAATGTAGTATAAAATACTAGTCGTTTTGGTCAAGGGGGTAGGGAATAATATATTTTTGTTTCATATCCATGGCAACTCCTTTTTTATTACTCTTTAAAAAGAGAATTTGCTACTCTTTAACCTCTTTCTAAAAAAGTTATTGAATCTTGGACTCTTTGTTTTCTATTAAAATATATTTTCTGCTTATTAAAACATTGAAGTAGCTCTTCCTTTTTAAAACATAATAAAAAGAAGAATGATTATAAAAGTTGAATGCTTTAAAGAGGTATCTTTCTCATTTCAATTCAACAGCCTTAAATATTTCAATGCTGTGTAACTCCCAGAATATTTATTTTTTATGTTTGGGAACGGAGGCCTATCCCTTTTTAGAGAATCAGTTGTGAATTTGGGTTCATCTCTCACTTTTGATAAAAAACATGCCTTTTTCCCAGAGACACATGTCCCAGATGTTAACCGCTTTGTATATGCCTTCTTCATATTTAATATGTGAAATTTATATAGTGGCTCAGCCCTACCATTTATGGTAGGGAAGGAAAGGAATACTGGTGTTTGTTTTCTAAAAATTATTCCATATTAGAAAATAAATAGATCAAACACTGTATTATATACAGGAGGCAAAAAGGTTCTTTCTGTTATAGGCTTTAGAACGTGAAATGTTGAATCATCGTAGTAATGCTTTTCAAGTGAAACTATATTTTCATGAAACTTTAAAACAGTAGATGGAATTGACAACGTTAGTTATAGTTTATATCATTACTAGGAGTGTGAATTGGAAATGACCTGCTCTACATCAGTGCATGCACTTCAGCAGTATCTTCAGGCTAAGAAAGCTGCTCTAAGCTTGCAGTTTTACTAGTAAGTGGTCCTCGGCTTGGCCTCAGAAGTTCAAATTTAATCAGCCTTACCACATTTTCCATGAAGAATGAATGTAAAGACATAGTTCACTCTTGTGCTATGGAAAAACGCAAATGGCATCTACTTAGATGCTGATTGTTGTAAAGAGTGACCTCGTACATGCTGCACTGTGTTGTTTTTGAAGGGAAGGGATAAACTGGGAGCAACAGATGGGGTAGAATGTGTACACCTAGAAAGAAAGAAAACAGTTGGGATTTTGTTTAATTGCTTCCTCTCCTTCAATCAGAAAGGGAGTGGCTGGGATGAGCTCACAGATGTTGGAGGATTTAGTACTTCATATGTTCAGTAATGTTGATGGTTTCTGTGAATCTGAGAAGGAGGCCAAGTGGTGTGCTACAAAGCCTTAGCACTTGAATAATCTAAAATGTTGGAGCTGGATGAAAATTTAATGTTTTGAAGAAATAATGGGACAGATGTTTTTACATATACTTATTTTTTTTCCAATTTATAAGGAAAAATGCTCGTTCCTTGCTTTTTGTTTCTGTTTTCCCATTTCTTTTGTGTTCTTTCCAATGCAATTCTTGTTAGACTTTGTAATAAAAGAACAGTTCTGGTTGTTCCAATGCTACAAGAAAAGTGAAAGTTTGTGACAGAAATATCTGTGTTTTATTTACTTTTTCTTTTGCTCTGTGTTAGACCACGTCCACCTGAAGCTTGCCTACATGGAGGGAGAGCTTGCCAGGCCAAGACAGCTCGAGAGGAGCTTCCCATGGCCCCAGGGCTGATGAGCGCTGCTTGTTGCAGCTGAGGAGGCTGCATCAGCAACACCAACCTGGGAAGTGGGGACCTGCCTGGAGCGATGCAGTAGGTAGGGAAATACATTTTATTTTTTAATGCAATTCAGCTGCTTTAAAACCATTCTAGTCTCATACTACAATTTAGCCAGGCTACCTTGAGATCATAAACTCTATGGTCTTTGTAGACTTGGTGACAGGAGAAGGCTAATAACTCAGGTGGGCATGATATATGGGTATTTTACCTTCTTGTCAGCAAGGCATTTATGAAGAAAACAAAAACCAACAACGTCTTTTTTTCTCGTGATAAAAATAATCATCTAAAAAGATAAAATTCACAGGAGCCTGGAAGTGCATTTTAACTTAATATGAAGTTAAATTACAATGTGTGGTAAGATATTAGACTTAAAAGGTGATGCTGTACTCCCTATAATTTTTTGAAAACAAATTGCTATTTTTAGGTACTGATACCTTAATTGATTCAATTGATTATTATGTATAATTATATTTAATTATATTTTAAAATATAACTTTTGAAGATTAAACAAATTATATCAATGTTGAATGGGGTAAAAAAAAAAAAAAACAACAACAATAACAAAAAACAACTGTAAGCGGTAGATGACTCATGTAGTAATTTATTTTCACCTGAGAGCATTTGGGTAGGCCAAATGAAGTAAATTCAGGTCTAGCATGAAGTATCTGTAAATGTTTATTTTTCTTACAATGCTACTTGTTTTGATAGTGAATGCTCTCTGGTATGTCCTGACTACAAGTCTGAGTTTGAGTTTAGTGAAATGGGGAGAAAGTGGCATTTAAATTTTAGAGATAGGTCAGGGGGGAAATATTGTACTTAAAAAAAATCTACCAGTGCTGTTTGGTTGGTATTTTAAAATTTGTGTTCTTGTCTTCATTGGCAGGAGTTATAATAAGCCTTTTAGATTATTAAGGTAGTAATGATGAACTTTCCCTTGAGCAAATGTATTGGAATTTGAGGATGTGGCTCTTATCATTGGATTTTTTTTGAAGTATTTTTGTTGTTTTTGAGTTAGGTAGATGTGCCAATATGTTCAACTTAAATGGGAGCCTAATATTTGCTAGGAGATAATGCCTAGTTTGATGTAATAGAAGTTTCAAAATGCCTTTGAGTACTTAAAGCTGTAAATTCTATGTTGTACATACACAGTCTAGAGTTCAAACTCCTAACAATGTAAAAATATATCACATACAAGCTTGGTATATTGAACGTCAGGTACACGTTTGTATGCTTTGCGCCTGCCTTTGTCATCGAGCAAGTCAGTGGAAGAAGAGAGTTGATAGCTAACCATATGTTGAAGCTGATTTATAAAAAAGCATTGGTTACCATTATATTGTTTTGGAAACGTTCTAATCTGAGAAACACAGGTTTGGTTTGCTGCTTGCAGGGTTGCTGCTTTTATCAGAATTCAAGTCAGAATTCAGTCAAGCAACCTAATCTTAGCGTATCAGCTTTGAATGTGGTTTGCTTTAATTTTGCTGAGTAACTCTGAGTGACATGGTTTGAAAAAAATGGAAGGACACTGATGAGGGGATTCGTTACGGCAAGAGAATCTGGTTTAGCAACTGCACATATCATTTTTATCATAACTTACATATCATTTCAGTAATGATTGTCTGTGTGTATACTCTTGAGACCATACCTCACTCCAGGAGTATTCTATCTAAAGTGCAGGGAAGGTGCAAATCACCTGTTGGGATTCACTCTCACCTGTGTGCAGTCTAGCACTTTAAAGGAACTAGGTTAGAAAGCAACTATTCTGGCACATAAAGTCAGCCAGCTGTGTGCATTTGCTGAAGAACTGGCCTGTGCTGTCAGACTTGTGGTTTAGAGGTAGCTGAGTGTAGGGTACATAATTAGTGCTTAGACTGAGGAATAATGAGGAGTTACAGAGCATATCAAGTAGTTCAGAAGCAGTAGGGAATTTCTAAACATTTTTTGTGGATTACTTTGGGTTTGGTGTGATAGTGCATAGTAGTAGTTATTTACCACAATCAACTTTCAGTGGTATTAACAGTCTAAAAAAGTATAAGCAGGCAAAAGACATCTTAGTGAAAAAGCAGGTAATGACTCCTATTATCACTAGTAATAGGCACTAAAATGTCTCTCTCAGTTTACCTTTCTACTCAATGAAAATGTTTTCTGCTTATCAAGATACAAAGCTTTTCTGAATTTGCTATGAAAGTGAAGAATGGTGATTCAATAAAAATCGCATCCAATTGAGAAAGGTGATGTAATAAAAAAAACAAACAAAAAAAACACCTGAGCCAGTCACCTAAATTATGCTGTTTTCAACATCAGATCTAGGATTTGCAGGTGATCTCTTTATATATGAACTAGATCCTTTTTCCAAATTCATTTTAACTCGTGATCCTTTTGGATTAAGGTCTAGTTTTCTTTTTTGTGGATTATACCCCGTGTTACAAGAAATGCTGCTTTGATTAAAGATAACGCTTCTCAGGAAAGAAGCTCTAGAATGCAGAGACTTCCAATGTGGAGGCAGATTTGTCTCGGTGATGTGTTTTGTTATCAGTAGGAAGGGAGCTGATTTCTAATGTGCTGTAAATTTAAAAACAAACAAAACACTAATTTTGTGGTGTCTAAAAATTTCAAAATGGGATGTCTTCTATATTTCTGTATTTTCTATAGTAATGTCTGTTGCCACAATACTATCTGAAAAAGTTTCTTTTACAATGTGAAACTTGAGCTGCTTTAAAATACCTGTTAGTGACTCTTGGTAGTGATATATCATGTTATCATTGATGAATAGTAATTGTGATGAAATGGATGTGTTGTGGAAAAAAAGGTACTATTAATAATTCAAAAGGGAAAAAAGCTCCCAAAACTTCAGATCATTGCTTTCCTGCTCTTTATTGAGTGTCTTCTGCACACTGAGTATGGGATATCTGCTTTTTAGGATTTAGAAAAAAAATCCATTGCTGTAGCAGAAGAGCAGAAATTCAGGAGATAATGAATTCCAAACATTCCTCTTATTTGAGTTTAAATTTTCAGTTCATGAGAGAAACTATTTAGGTGGATGTATGTATTCTTATTTGTAAAAAGGTATAGAAAATTGTACTTTAAAGAATGTATTGCTTTCAAACAATTTCCATAAAATCAATATATGTTATCTTTCTTACAGCAGTGAAGATCTTGCTTAAAGAACAGAGAAACCTTTAAATAAAACACCTTTGAGCGACAGTTAATTCCAGTTCAGTGTTTTTTTTTTTGTCATTTTTTTTTCCTTTGGAGTTTTTGGGTCAGATTCAGTAGAAAAGAATTTGATTCATTTAGGGAAAAGCCATCATGACTGTAAAGACTTGAGTAATTTAAAGATTAAAAAAAAAAAGTCCATGTGCTTAATTCTTAAAATTCTTGTCCCTATTGATGCTGTGAAGGAATTCCACAGGCAGCTGATACTTTCCTTTCAGATCTGTTGTTCAAGCAGTATTTAGAGACTTCAGTTATTAGCATAGTGTGAGCCAATCTTAAATATTTTTCACAAATACCTGTATTGGGTACAAGGGGAGGGAGGGAGAACTATTTGTTTCCAAAAACTCTGAAGTTCCTGCGGTGCAAAATGTTTTCTTTAGGTCAACTGATTATTGACATCAGGTATTCCAACTTCTCAGATGATGAACTGAAACAAGTTCTACTTGGTGAGAACAAAGGCTTTTCTATTAGTGGATTATTAGACTTCCAAACCTAATTATCCCCTTTGGGACTCAGCACAGACCTAATGCAACTTGGATTATGGAGGCAGGTTCTTGCTTTCAACTTTGTTCAATAAATTTCTGACAAGTCTGTTCTTACAGATGATTAAATTTCAGCATAATGATTAGAGAGCTTTCTGCAAAGGAATCACTGGATTGGGGTGGGGGGAGGTTGGAATGGATGAGCTATTCTGTTTAACTTTGAGGTTTGTTTTTTCCCATTATTTTTATTCAGATCTTTTTTTCAATCACAACCATCCTTCAGGTCTGATGTATGAGAAATGATTGATGCATTGAATGTCTACTATCTGTATAACGTTTGTGTTTACAAAATGAAATTGTCATAAAAAAGTGCTAACCCATGTCACTGCAATTGTGTAATCAAATGAAGTGATCATTGGGCAATTTAATTGTCTCATCTAGGATTTTTCTGGTGAGCTGACAAATGGCACAGAAGATAAGGTAGATTGAGGAGCCACTTACAGTCCCAGTTGTGTGTAGAAAGACTACATGGTCTTCGGACAAATACATGCCTGCTTAGTGTCTCCCTAAGGCAGTGGTGAAGAGATTCTAGTTGGTAGGAAGGCTCTGGAGCTTCACTGATGAAGTCAGTTGATCTAACTTTAGTCGTTTCCACAAACTGATTGTTAACAAAGGTTCTAAAGCACATTTAATTTTCAGAGGAGGATAATAAAACGAGGAAAAAATATTGAAATCTAAATCCTGAGCTTTAAAAGCTTACTTCTGGAGTGTTATCAGTATAACCATCAGTACTTTTTCCAGGCCGTGCTTTTTTTTTTTTTTTTTTAAAAAGGGACTTTTAATGTGAGCATAAGAACCTATTGGATGGTTCACGCTTCCTTCATTAGATTTTTTTTTTCTTTTGGTTCGTTGGTTTCCCGCTTACTAGTTCATACTAATGTTTTTAACTATTTAAGAATCACAGTTCTAAACCATTATCCTAGTCTTTCTGAATCCCTGCATGATTTGTCTTTGCATGCGTTCATGTGGGAGTAAAGTGTGGCAGTTAGATAAATGTTTCTTGTATCATGTTAAACAACTAATGATTGCTCCTCAGGCATTTCTAAAAATACTATGCCATTGTGTGCATTGATAGGGAAAAGAAAACCCTGCTGAAATAGAAAACAAAAAGCCATCTGAATTTATATGCAGTTGTGTATTTTTTCCTCACAGTCTTCGTGGCTTTGTTAACATTAGCCCCTTAGTGGAAAGTCTCAGTAGTGTATGAAGCTTTGGAAAACAAGGTGCCTTTACCAAAATTCAGATGTCTTAATGTAGAAGAGTCTATGTTACGGGTTAATGTTTGAATGTGTCTGGATCAATTTTTGTATGGATGCATAGCAATATTTGAAAGTGATATGTAACAAATATTGTAGAAGTGTTTCTGAAGTTTTGGTGCCTTTGTAAAATGCAGATAAATTGCTTGCAATAGGATTTTTAATTTAGTACTGATAGTTTTACTTATAAATGGAGACAGAAATCTTAAATGCATGGTATTTTCAGAGCCACATTTATAAACAACAGAAACTCAGCATGTGTTTAGTGATTTTTGTATTCTGTAGGACCTATATTAACATGAGTACAGATTCAAAAAACTTTTTGTTTTAAAATAGATAGTTCACTAAAATATACTTGCTGATTAGTTTGCCATTTACTTTCAATTACTAAGGCACTTGTCTTTTTTTGAAGAGCAAAAAATTGATTGTCAGTGCTAAGATTAAAAAAAAAAAGTTAAATGATTACTATAAAAAAAAAAAAATCTTCACAGTCATGCTTTGCATGTTTCCTTAATCTGCTTCTTTAGGAATTTTTAAGCAAGCACTAGAAAACAAGAAAACCTGCTCATTTTTGAAAACGGTGTATGAAAACCTCTATCCTAGCAATCATCTTGGGAGAGTAGAAAATGTAAATCGAGTACTTGCTGGTAAAAAATCAATGGAGGAACTAGTACTTTTGATGCTATAATTATCTTGGATGTAGGGTTTAATTTTTATTTTAAAATGTTTTAAATTCGAGGGCCTTCATATCCTTGTGTTGCTCTGCAGAACACTGACAGCCTTTTTATGTATTTGAAACTTCGAATTCTAACATGAGTTCTTTGTGTTTATCCAAACAATCCACACCTCCAGTGTTGGGAGAGTTTGGCTGGGTATCTCATAGCAACAGTCCTTTCAGAATCTCCATTCAGTCATCCTCTGCGATTTGTATCCGGCTTGTTACTGAAAACAGGGGGAAAAAAAAAAATAAAATAAAAAAATAAAACAAGAGCAACTTAAAGCTTCCACAGTTATTTATTATATGTAGCAGAGAGGGAGTTTGAATTCTGAATACATTTTGTAGCATTTTTTTTTTCAATACCATTTCAATTGTTTCCTTGGGCTCCAAGAACACATAAAAGAATGCAGGAAAAAAAAAAAACACCTTGACATCTAAAACACTCGTAGCCCTGTTGTAAATATGTGTACACCTACTCTTACATTTTGAAAGCAGCATGCAGAATTTTTCTTGTATGCTTGCACAAAGTTAATGGGAGTCCAACAGCTAAATTACCATGCCAGCCTTTTGAAGCATGTTTGATTTCCAGTACTCATTCGGAGGGTTGCCTTTTGTAGCCTTTCTCTGACTTTCTCGTCATAGAACTTTTTTACAAAAAAAAGAAAGATGAGTGCAGATTAAAAGTTTTGGCAGATTTAGAGTTCTGTTTCAGGCCTGTCACTTGCTGAAGTATAATCATTTGTTTTGTTCTGTTTTGTTTTTGTTCAGGGTGGAAGCTGCTGTGGTGATTAGTTCATCTCTGATAATTTAGGCCTTGGTTGCTTTGTGTTAGATACAGTGCTACTGTATGAAAAAATGAAATAGGGACATCTCCAAGTAAGCAGTGTGAGAAACAATTATTTCATGTTTGTTTCATGTATGAACGGGATATTATAAACTGCTGCCCAAATGTATTCAGTCCAGGACATTCTGTCCAGACGTTTTAATACTGTGTGTAATAGAACGTAATTATTACAATAGTGTCTAGTTATTTTAATTTTTTCCATTAAAAGTAGTGCTGAAGACTACCAATTTCTAAAGATACTTTATTGGGAATAAAGCAAAACAAGGCATGCCTGCTTATATCCATAGTACAGATGCTAGGTACAACAAATAAGGGAAGCATCTTATTTGTGGCTAACTCACACTTTTCAAAAGAACACACATGGAGCACTGTAAATAGACATATATATTCAGTGATCAGTAAATAAAAGTCCTACCCATCATGTTGTTACTCAACTTGAAAATCTGGTAACATCAAATACAGAAGTAAATTATCTCAGTGGTTAGCAATTACTGGTATTAGATGTTATCACTCTTCTGATAAGAGAATAAAGCTGATGATTGCAGTCTGAATCCCTTTAAATAAAGTTGAGGGAAACAAAGCATAAAAAAGCCGTGGTAAAATACACATCAAGCTATTATTTCCTCTGCTATTCAGGTTGGAGTACGGGAAAGATAGTCAAGTTATTACAAATTTCAACAATATTACAGAGGAAATTTCCCTATCTTTACACTGGATGAAGAAGAGTACAATGCAATTTACATTCCACTTCATGGTTGTGGTCTGATGTGTGAAATTTAAAGTCAGTTCTTTCAGTGAATGAACATATTAAAATAAAATTTTGAAGTCCTATATAGGTTTATAGGATTGAACTTTGTTATTGGCGTGGTGGTCAAAAGAAATAGAGAAGACCAAGGCTTGTAATAACTTTTTTTGCACCAGGTGTTAGAGTCAGAAAAGCTAGATGAGTTTTAAAGTACATAAGCCCTTGTTGAAGTCTGAAATAGAAATAGCAGGTTTCAAATCTAAATGCAAGTGGAGAACTATTGCTGAATTTGCCTTGGCTTTATAGAAAATTTTTCATATCCAGGATGAAGTTAAATAAGATCCCTGTTCTATGGTAAAGCTGATACTCAAATACACAGCAAGGGACTTGACTCAAGAGTTTTTATGGGCTGCATTTTTTTTTTTTATCAAAAGAAGCAAAAAAAAGTTTGATTTTTTTTTGACATGGAGCAAGAAAAAATGTGTGCAGGTGCATTTTTCAAACTCTTCCAGTTGCTAGTTATGTATACAAATTCTCAGGACGAAAACCAGCATAACTAAACCTAAAATAATACGCCTTGAATCAGGTTATGAGAAGTTGTTTAACATCTGTAATCACCTTGAATTTTTGTTACTGATGAAGTATCAGACTAGTTTTCCTGTTTGAGGTCAGAACAAATATGTTTATATTTTAGAAATATAATTTTTGAAAATATACACATATTTGGTGAAGTGCCTTTAGAAGCAGGTCTTGCTCATAATTTGTTTGCCTAATCTATCAATTTAACGCACCTTCAGAAATGACAGTACTTGAAAATAAATTACTTTTTCATTACAGTTACTTAAAAAATCGAGTACTCAGTTGTTTAGTCATAGAGTACTTCCTCTGAAATAAATACAAGGCTAGTGGAAATCTGTCATAAACATAGTGATCCAAGGGAAAATACCAAAATGAGGGCTCTGCTTTCTAGTGATGTAAGACAGCATGGTCTCGCCCTTCCACATACATCAGATTCTCATTGTGTTGAATGTACAGTACTGAGGTCAAATTCATGCTTCAGGAGTTTTTAATGGTTAAGAGAACATTGAGAAGACTTCCTTGAATATTTAATTCAAGCAAGAACAGAATTCTAGTGTTTCTTTTTTTCTGTTTTGTGGCTCACTTTTAAAAATTTAGCACTTCTTCCCTTCATTGATAGATGCTGATACCAGTGAACTTTCTTTGATAAGAATATGCCATGCAGATTTCTGAGACTGTATTAAAGAACGGCTATCTGACTTCAATTCAAACAGCCTTACTTTGACCTAAATCCTCTGCCTTCCACTACTGCTGTCTAGCATTTGGCTTCAGAAGCATCTCATCAGTTTAAGTAGTAGCCTAACTTCTAACCTACTTGAGAAGAATGGCATTTTCAGTCTATCAGGTAAAGACATGGAGACTGAGCAGAATGTCCAGCCGAGTGGCTTTGGATGGATCTGCTTGTCTATGACAATGTTTTCTGTATTGTTTTTCAGTGAAGAGAATTGATGGAATTCTTAAAAATCCATATTCTGGCAGTTGAAACCTTGATTCTGTGATTTTACTAATTAAAGTTGATACCTGTTCCCATATAGGAAACAGTTCCACTGTTCAGCTTAGTAAAGCTCCATGTAGGTAGACTTGCCAGAGCTGTATTTATGGGAAATACCTTTTGTACCATTTTAACTGTGCAATTATTTGGCAGTTTGGCCAGAACTTTTTAAAAGTCCAGATGTATTCAAAAGCTCAGAATGTCTATCTTCCATTGGAGATACCTTATGCCTAGTGACAGGCTCCTTGTGTCTTTGAAAACTGTGTGCTTGCATCCTTCCTTAGTTGTGTGCTTGCATCCTTCCTTAGTTGTGTGCTTGTATCCTTCCTTAGTTGTGTGTTAAATGTTGTATAAATGGTGATGTACTGCCTAATGTCAGTGTTTGAGCCAGACTGGAACCCACCTGTTTAAAAGATGTCTCTCGTACAACGTTAGCAATATTTTCAAAATAATTGTGGTAGTTAAACTGTAAGTATAATGTAATTAAATAGAAATGTCATTTTATAGCATGGAATCTAACACACAGGCAAAGCTCAATTTCTGAGTGGAGGAGAGAACATGAAATGCAAAGTCTTTAATTCAATAGGAAAGGTTTGCAGTCCTCCCATTTTGAAATACAGAAGAGAACTGTATGATTGGAACCTTAATACACAATACTTCTTAAAGCCGGAGGTGACTTACCTTCTTTAAATGTTCTTTAGAAGCAATCAGATAGAGAATACACATTTTCACAAAAGCAGTTTCTTTCACAAAGCAAGCCAGCAAGCTTTATAAAGCTGCTAAGCCTTATAAAGTCTGTTATTACTTGTATCCTTTATACTCTAGGTGTTTTGGCTTTTAAAGTGATATTATCAGTTTAATTAAAAACTTATCAAAGTCTGCCTCTTACACAGAACCAAATCAGAAATTCAAAACACAAACATCTTACCATCAAAACCAGATGCTGAAAATAACATCAAGTGTTAGGTATGTTAATTATTTAAATAAATAAATACAATAAAACAGCAACAACAAATTGAGAAAAAAAACCACAACTATACATTTAATGAAATAGATAATCAGAATACCTTGTTGTTAGAACTGAAAATTTCTTTTGACCTCTGAGGAAGTGGAAGCAAGTAATCCCTTTTGATGCAAGTGAGCTTTTATTTTTATACTTAAGCATGTCTGGTAACAGAACTCTTTTCCATTGAAGGTGCTATCAATTCTGGGCTGACATGATGCAACAGTCAGTGAAGCCCACGGAAGCATTTATCAACAGAAGACTTTGGATCAGGTTTTCTGTTAGGCCTGAGCTCCTGTAACTCCTGCTCTTGTCAAAGAATATTCTTTCTCTCTGAGGATTATCCCTCTACTTAGAGTAAGCACAAGAAATAAAGGGTATTTTTTCCTATGCAAATCATGGGTGAAAAGTAGGAGCTTCTTGTATCAAAATGTTTTCTGTTATTTTAATAAGGAACTTATTTACTACTGAATTTCAAAAATAAGTTCATACTTCATTGTTATTATTTATTATTATTTCTGAATAACTTGTATCCTTTGGACACATGCTGCAGTATGGATTGATCCACTGGACTGGGGAAACTTTCCCAGAAGTCATATGCTATACCTTCGTCAGGACAGAATAAGGCAGGGGTGTTATTAGTAGGGTAGCCGAACACTTTGTTTTCTAGAACTGTCTAGTTAGGATAAATTGTTACTGTGTTACATGGTGCTGCCAAATATTAGTGGATGTTAGGGTGAAAAGTACCCATGTAATGAATTATAGCATTTCAAACAAGCAAGGTTTCTGGGAATATGGAGTTGAGCACCACAGTTTATGAAGTTTGAAGTTTGATTCAGCAAAAAAAATTGTATAGCCTGAGTTGCTGAAATGATCCTTCTGGGCCTTAGGTTGCAAAGAAAGCATGGACAGATTGTGTCTCCCAGGCATTTTCAACTGCCTGTTCTGCTCCTGCAACAGGACACTTGGCCTGTTACAGGCTGACATTAAATTTGCTGTGAAGATATTCCATCTGTGTGGTTGTTCATAGCCAGCCTCAAATTTGTACATTTTTAAAAGGTTATATTGTACATCACTGCAGTAGAGTCTCAAGTTTTCTGGGAGTGATGAGGTTTTTAAGAGCGGGTTCATTGTATTGTTCTACTACATCATTGAAACGACTGCCTGCACTTGGGAGGAAGAGGAAGGAGGATAATGGGTGTGTGTGGAGGGGGTGGTGGTGATAGAATAGTAGGAGTAGACCATTAATTTAAAATTAATTAATTTTAAATGTATATTAGCCCACACTTTCCAAATATAAATTAACACTATGACTAGCAAAACATCAGTGAAGTTTTGAAGCAAATTATACAATTAGTTGAAGGTTGTTTTATGTTGCCTCAAATTACGCATCTGATCTTTTGTTTTTTTTTCCACTTGACCCTGTCTCTTTAGCACGTTTGTAGATTAAATTTGGAACTGAAAGCTGTGTTTGGCTGAAGTTAGTTAGCGTTTTACTATGAATGTTTTAATGCCAGGGTTAAAGCCCAGAGTTCCTTCCTGAGGCTTAGAAGGATTATTATTATTTTTTTTTCTCTACAACAGGAGACAACTAATAAACACCATTGGTGTGATCCAGCTTTGTCAGCTAGGTGCACAATAAAGGAAACTTAATAATTGTTTTGGTTATACCTTGTGTGACATTTACATAAGATCTGTGGAAACACTGTTTTCATATGCCTGTTCAGAGACAAAGCTTACATTGGTGTATGTCTCTATAAGCTCAGTGACTTCAGTGGAATAATAAATTTGCCCCAGGTGAAGTTGTGTCCATTTTTTATGTTTTTTAATTTTATTTATTTGTCTGTTTTATTTTATTTTTTATTAAGTTGCTTTCACTTGGGAAGTTGTTAGGTAAAACTGTATGCTTCCTGGTCTGATATGAATGCCATTCTTAGAAATCTGTATGCAGAATGTATGGAATCACCGATCTGTTTTAACATTTGATTATTGTGAAAGATTGTGGATATTGCTCTTTTTTTCTCTTGACATTTAAAAATTGATTTTTCCAGCACCCTATTATCACTAATGATATTATTAGGTGGAAACAATATAATGGGTTCATGTAGTATTAATGCACTAATGGATACTGAATGCTATATTCCTGTTTGCTTTCAATATATTTTGGTAGTTTGTTTTTAGTGGATTGGAGTGTATATAATATCCCAGAGTAGCTTAAAAGTTTACTGCTGTAATTCTGGGGCATGATGTTGAACTGGACTGTTAGTTTTAATATAGCGAGGGAAATTTGGAGCATATTTAGAATTCTTTTTTTGCCTTTGAAGGCAAATAGATAATTCACTCTATTAATATATTTGATCAGGGACTTACACTGAGTGTGTCCCAAATCCTCCGGAGTCCATATGTGCTTCTAGAAGAGTTTCTAGATTTACAACATCTGTTATTTCACAGTTGAATTATTTGGGCATCAGCTGAATACCCAGACAAACGGATGTGAGTAGACAAACAGACATAAGTGGAGTTGAACTTCTTGGGGGGGTTGAAATGTTTAGGTTAATGCATGCACAGCCCAGACTTCAGTAGCAAGCATGAGGGGTAGAACAAGACTGTTCTTGAAGAATGGATAGGCAGAACTAAATTCCATGGTATGAGAAAGCAATGCTGGCTATTCCCAAATGATTTCCAGCCTGTCTTTTCTGATTTTGTCTGGGAACTGAGGTAGATCTGCTTATCTTCAGGAATTCCTTGGAAATTCCAGGAATTCAGAGTGAAAATATGTATACAAGAGGTTCCACCATGCTGCTAATTTTGTGTTTAATACACACGCATTCTCAATACCCTGAGCCATTTCACATTACACCTTTCACAGTATATAGTATTCTGAACAATCTTGACATTACTGGTGAAAATACCAGCACTTTCAGTTGTAACACAGGATTGTCCCTAGCTGGTATCCTCATATTGACATCTATTATTGTTTGCTGTTCTGAAAATGTACTTTCTTTTGCTAGATGTTTTAAAATAAGCAGGTAGCGTTCTCCTGAGTTGAATGGATGGTGAAGGAAGAAGAAAGGATTTCCCTAATGGTTCAACAAGAGCACGTAGTAAATAATTTATCATCATCAAGTGCCAGCCTTATCTGAAGCTTGACAGTTCTTTCTTTTATGATTCAGTAGTGCCTGCGATGACCTGCTGTACACATTGAGCGTCTCTCAATGTTGTAAATGCATGCTGGTGTCATTCAGCCTGAGTTCCTTTATAAAGTATTAGAAGCAGTGGACTGGTGTATCTACTGATATTCATGAACTATATGTTAGTAAATGAATTTCTGTATTCAAAATATTAATGAGCCTTAAAATACTTTCTCTTACAATTTTTGAATTTGAATTTGTAATCATCTTGTTCTGTGTAAAGAAAACAGCTTTCTTGTAGATTGACGTTATCATGCAGTCTGGCAGACACTGTAGCAGGTAGAGTTACTTTTGTGTTGATGTCTGCCAGAAGTTAACAGAGAAAGCGATGTCCTTTCTGCTAGTGAGAGCTAATATGCAGGAAGGTAATGGGTTTTAAAAATGATGCAAACCTTAATGGTGTGAGATCAATATTATTGCTACTAAAGGTAAAATGCTACTACATATATTATTAAGACCTTCTTCAGAATTGAAATTGCTTGAAGCACATTTGGATTGTTAGAGGATTCAGTATTTATCTTTACAATAAAATACTAATGGACCTGAATTTGGGGAAATAACACTCATGTTTTTCTTCTGCTTCAGTAATATGAAAACTTATTTTAGGAGTGTACAGATGAACACAACAGTGTTAGATGAATCTATTGGTTGCTTTGATACTAGGTAACGTTTGAGGTTTAGGGAGAGCTAAATTAGCTGATACTGGAGCTAGGCAATTTTGCAAGGATTACATGTATGCCTATGTGTGTGTTTGTCTGATGGGAAGAGAATGAGCAAGATAATCCTGTTTTGTTCTATTAACAGTATGTTCATAACCCTGATACCATGGGTATATGTCCCTGGTGAGGCCTCAGAAACACTGCAGAATGTTTAAGGCCTCAGGTATTTTGCCTGCCCCATTATTTGAATATTAACATATCTGTGTGATTCTAAGGTTATGTGAGTTAAGTGCAAAGCATACAACAGAGTTACCATTAGCTTGCTGTGAATCTTTTTTTATTTCTTATCTGAGGAATATTCTCCTGCACTGCAAATTATCCTGTCAGGTTTTAACCTAGCTTGTAGTATCTTACATATTTTAATAATTTATTTAAAATAGGGTTCAGACAGGTTGTAGGACAACAGTTTTAGCTTCCTGGTGGTTTCCCAACTGGTGTCAGTTGAAGTAAAAATTGTATTCTTTTAAATTTTTTTCATTAGACTTGTTTGTTGCTCATTGGTTAAACAGGCTGGGTAGAAAAAGATTGACATTACCTCAGATTTCCTAATCGGAAATACAGAATAATTTTAAACAGAATTGTTTTCAAGAAATATGGATTGGGCTGAGTTCTAGCTGAAATATATTACAAATCTGTAAGTATTAATTGCGGTAAAAAGCTACTTCTATTTTTTATGTTCAGAACAGTAAAAAAAAAAGATACATTTACACTGAAATGTACTAGTGTCCTTGTTGAGTCTCTTCACTTACAGTATACTGAACAACTTTGGCAATACATTCTAAAAACAGTTGTGTGTCATGATCGCAGCTATGTTACATATGTTTTCCTTATCTATAACTTTGAGATTCTTCGAACAGTACACATTTTTTTTTCTCTGTGGCATGTGATAGATATTCAGCTTTAGCATGCCCAGGCTAACACATGGAAAATGAAATAACTGCAGCATAAGTGTACAGTCTAGTTTCTGGTCCTGGACAGATGGGCAAAATCATAATTCCCTAGAGATTTAGCTTTGTGACTAGATCACTTGTCACAGTAAATATATTCAGTGTTCCATAACATTGGCACGGTCTAATATGAAGAAGTATCAATGCAGCATAGTAATCCTACTCAGAATTTTTCAAACACTTCCTTGATTGCACTGGTATGTTCAAACACATGAACAAATGTGAATTTTACATGGAGCAGCAAGGGCAAAAATAATTCTTCTGAAAAAATTATGTATAAATATTGTCAGAAGGTGAGAAGCACATGGAGTTCATCCTGCTCAAGCCCATGTTTGGCATAGATCTACCAGATTGTCTGCCAGTTTCTTTTTTTTCTCCCTATGTTTCTCTCTTCAGTGCCAGCTGGAAAACCAAAAAAAACTTCTCTTGAGAAAATGTGAGATAACTTTTCCCACATTTGTGTTTATGCATGCACATACAAGATAAACCTGTGAAGATATCTCCAAATTAAAAATACTTTTTCTGTGTAACACATGGCAGCAAACTGGTGAAGTTTTAGCAAAAACAGGGGGTAAAAAGGGGTTAAAAAAAGAAAATACAGACTTGGGAAACTGAGGCACAATGTGTAAAATATGACTTTTTTACTTCCATGGGAATATTTGCGGGCATAAAGTTAATTACAATTTGCTAGTTTAAAGCATGATGCTTATAAGATCACTTACAGATAAATTAATCTCTAGTATTAAGGCAAGAGAAGAAAAGTAATTTTGGAAAATCTTATTGAATTTCATCCGGTATTCCTGTTTGTCTTAATTCTAAATGTACATGTTTGCAAAGGCATAAAAATGCAATTCATATTGAACTATAATATGTACCTATGTTTTACTGATAATAAGTTCAAATCATTGTTCTGCAATAGGAAGCCATTTTCTTTCATTCCTTTTGTCATAGTGTTCTGTTTTTTTGTTTTTCATTTTCGTCCATGTTGCGTTAAATCTGTCTCTGCCTAATAGCAGCCAAAGGAAGATCAGCACCTCATGTTAACTTGTTCTCATTTTTAGGGTAGCTGGTTAGATGCTGATGTGGAACGTAGCTTTGTTAAGCTGATCTTTATTTACTTTGGGAATTTCCATTCATGGAGCAGTAAGAATGTTAAAAAAAAAAATCAAAGCATTTTCAATAATTCTTTAGATGCAGGAGCCTTTGGGCTCTAATAATCAGAAGTTGCAAAGAACTTTATTAGCTTGTATACGGTCACCTGCTTTTGGTCAACCTCTTGCAGAGTCACCCTCTTTTTTTTTTTAAAAAAAAAAAAGAGAAGTTGAGGAACTGCAAATAAAGATGAGCTTTCAGAAAGTACTAGCCATCTGATGGGCATGTGAATGTACTGGAAATTATGAATCTAACCCCTACGGCTTAAGTCTGAGAGGTGCATGACACAGTTTCAAATAAGGAATGGTGAATGCAGGGTACGTGATGCTGCAATGGAAATGGAAAGGAGAGCTACAGAAGAGTGCATTTCCTGAATATTTCAGGGCATCATTAACAGATATATCCAACAAGGTTCCACTGGAGTCACATCCAAGCACATTTCACATTTTCACTGTGACTATGTTGAGAACAAGCAAGCTTGGATTGCAATACAGAAAAATGTCAAAATAACATCTTCAGTTGACACTTTGGATGATGGCTTCTTTACATATTTTGGGTCTAAAAAGTGGGATGTCATTTAAAGGAGATAACTCACTGCTCTACATGTAGCTTTAGGTTAGGTCCTTGTAACTAGGATGGACAAGAACAGTGAGTCTATCCACTGAAGGATCAGTCTGACTACCTCAGGCTGTTCATTTCAAGCTCTTGAAAATCTTGAAGGTTCTACCTGGAAGTTAGGCTGAAAGTTCAGAAACATGCAATGTATTCATCAGTCTAGCTTCACTTGTAGTAACTATTATCATCTGTGCATGCACACAAACACACAATAGAACTGCATTTTTTAATGCGCAATTAATTTTAAACCTACCTCAAGTACTTTTGTGCTTCCTGCTGTGAGAGAGAGCACCATACAAGCCAACTGTTGTTCCTATTCTACAAAGAACAGAATTGCGCACAGGCACAATAAACGCTAGAATCTAATGAAAATTAGGTATCTAACAAGTTTAGGTAGGCATCATATGTCATTGCTGTTTAGAGATCCCACTGAATCCTGTTTATTTCATTGTGAGCTATGTGCTTCATGTTCAGCACTACAGTACTGCTTACTTGATAGTGCCCTGTTTGCTGCCTAGAAGATGCTGGCTGCCTGTCTCTCGTATTTCCTTTGTGCCACCCTCTGTGCTCATCTGACCTTGTGGTGAGGCACATCAAAGACTTGAGGTGATAGGGAGTAAACTCTGTAGCAACATAATTAGATATTTTGCTAACTTACCTTGTGAACTGTTATGTAATGAATGCTGGTTCTGAGGCACAGGGTGTGATGATGATGGAGTGCAGGTAGTGATGGAGAATAAATTTGCATCTTTTGCCCTCAAGTAATCATTGGCTTGGCTGTTGCCTGAAGCTGTATTCTGAGGTATGTCTGAAATTCTATTACATAGGTATCCGTACATTAAAGCAAAAAAATCCTTAGAGCGACTACGACCCAAAAGAAAAGGTGTGGTGGCAAGTTGTTTCTGTAAAATGTACAGAGAAAGCTCTTGCCGTGCCAGAAGAACTGAATGTGGCCTTCTCAACTATAACCTTATCAAATCATTCCTTCAATATAGCAATTTCATCATGGTTCTTAATACTGCTGTTTTAACTTTACATTTTTTATTAGCTTTTTTTTTGTCTTAATTACAATCTGCCTGTTTTTGAGTGGTTACTCTGCTTCTCATGGCTGTAAGGCTGTTCATGGATAAAAAAAAATTGCATTCTAATAGATGTTTTTCAATAAACGTGTTTTACAGGTTATTTTTCTTTGGCTTCTTTTGAAAAGTTCTGGTATAACAAAGCAGTTACTACTATATTTAATGAGCATTTGAGTACTTGTCTGTTTATTTTGTTGGAGGCTAGATATCCTTTTCATTTTCTTTAATATCTGCTCTTTAAACACGTCTTCCTATGAACATTTGAAGAATATAGCATTTCACTTATTTGGTATCACTTTATCTCATACTTGCAGAAAGGTGTTTAGCTTTCCTTGAATTTCTAACCCTGCAACAAAGGCAGCATAAATATTGTATTACTGTATTATAGATCTGTTTCAGTTGCAGATACCTGAATTCTGAAAATTACTACCATTGCCTTGTTTTTGTATAGCTACAACTTTCTTTTTGGAAGTACTTTTCTGTGAGTGAGCTGTAAATGCATATGTTGTATTTCAGTCGTTTATGGTCACTGGCTGATGATAGCCTTACACTTATTTATTTCCATACACTTAAAGATATTTTATGTACACTTAAAACTTTCAGAGTGTGATGTTTAAATCTGGCAAATAGATATGACCAAAATTGTCTTTTACTACCAAAGGAAACGTTGCTCATTGTTCACCTCTCTCTGCTGATCCTTGTGCAGCTGTGCATAATGGGGTCTTATCTTCTTGTGTTGTTTTGGAAGAGAATTCACATTATGTGAGTCAATCATACATAAAGGACACTTAAAAGGGGAAAACAAAAGTGCTTATAAAGCCATAACTACTTCTTACTGCTGTTTCAGCAGCAAAATGGTTGAGAGGGAGAGAATCGTTTTTTTTGGCCATGTAAGGATATTTCTCCTCCCGCGTGCTGTCTTCAGCTCTCCTAGACAGAAGTGGCAAGGGTACAGGGAAGGATTTTGTCTGTGATTTCCAGTTTACAGTTGCAAATCACATACCATTACCTAGAAATATGTTCACTGTCATATATCTTAATTTCCTGATAGAACAGAGGACAACTGTTGGTACTAAAGGTAAGTTCTCATCAAGCGTGACTCTGATGTTCACTTGAAGTGAATAGCATTGCTTATTTTCAGTCTGGATCAAGATTGTAGACAAACCGTATTATTGCTTTGGTGTTTTGGAAGTCTGCAGTATTAAAGTCAAACTTTGCCTGAAGTTAATGTAGCTTTGGCAGCTTGCACAGCCTGAAACAGTGTACAGTGTCAACAGTTGCATTTAAGTTCAGTTTAATACCCATTTGTTAGAATTGTTTATTAGCTTTGTCATAAGTGTTTCATTGCTCTAAAACAGTGAAATGACTGTGCTAACTTAAAGTTAATGAAAAGTGGGTGAATCTCTTTGTGTAAAGAGGAGATGAGATGTAAAACAAGTGATTTCACATTCACAGAATGAGTTATAAATTTTGTAGTAGGTGAGACAGAGTAATTCTTATTCCTCTTTGAGAAAGGTGATCAGGATCTGATTATTCCAAAAATTGCTCGTTGCCAGAACAACACCAGTTTTCATCTTTGAATTTTAAGTGCAATGCCCAAGAAAATATAATACTGATTTTGAAAATATACTTTATATTTTTGTTAGAAGATAAATTAGAATGATCTTGATTTCGATTGTACTTAGTAGACATATTTTATGGGTCTAATATCTGATATTTGGGACATACTAGGGACAGTATGATTTGTTGTTTCGCTGTGGGATCCACTTGAAAAATCTAATGCTCAAGAAATAGTAGGGCTGGTGAAACCCACTGGAGTAACTATAAAGCATCTCATTGGTATGTATTGCTAGAGTTCATGTAATGAATTCATTTAGTGAAACTTCTTGTGTGAACTGCAAGAAAAAGATTCTCCTCAGCAATAGGAAACTTTTATTCAAAAATTAGTTATTGAATGTTTAGTATTAAAACACATTTATGCAGATAGCTGTAATGTATGGAATTCACAATACAATTCTGTTTAAGTCTTAGTGACATTAAGAACCAGATCTGCAGGCTTTCACATATGAATTTGTCTTAAATTTCATTGCAAGTGTCAAGTATTGAGATTACTGGAATACAGCCTAAAGAGGTAGTTCATGCATAGGTGTGCAGTGTGGGGACAGAGGAATGCTGCCGAACGCTGTGACTTAGAACTGGGTTCACTGAAACTTGTGTATCAAGTACTACTCAAGATATACAGGTGAGTTCTTGATGTACAGTCCTGATGTACAGAGGTATGGATTTTATCTATAACTGTACTCGAAGAACTTTATCAAAAAAATAAAAACAGCCTTAACTTCCATACTGTAGCATCCCTATTCTATAATTTCTTCCTGCTTATAATACATGAAAAGGGGTAGAAGGTAGCAGGCAAACTACCAAATAATACTGTAGTTCCAAAATAAAAATTTGGCTAGTTATGTTTTTAGTACTGTTTTAATTTAAAAAAAAAAAAAAAAGATTTTGAATATTTCTATACACTTTATGTATGTTCAGAATTCTCTATCAAAGTAATTACTGTTTGAGAAATTAGTTTATTTTGAACTATTGTCTTCATGAAATGTGGAACTGGTATTAGTATTCACATGAATGTATTTCCTATCCTTCCAGAATCTTTTGATAAAATGCAATCCCAAAGAAGCTATTATTTTTTGTTGGGAATTAATAAGCATGTTATGAAATCTGTTAGCTGGCCTAACAGGGCAACTTAAATCAGTCTTTTCTACTATTTAAAACAACAGTCCTTGGTATTAAACAACCAAGTAGGTGAATGCTGTGTTCCTGGAAATTAAGCGGATTATATATACAAAGCCATGGCACTTAATATCTTAAATGAGAATGTGGAAAAAATGCATACAAGAATACTGTGGCAGTAGTACTAGTCATCAGATGTGTTCCTGGTTACTCTAATTATGTAATAGTAATGGCTGTCTAAAAATACGAGAACTTATTGTTGGCAAATAAGTGTTAACAATTCCCTTCTTAATTCATAATCCATATTTTCATAATCCCCATTAATTCGTAATCCAGAAGCTGCATAGAGGTTGATGGTTTTCTTTGCTGGTAATAGTAATAATCAACATTGTATCCCTCATCTCTTACTTAGCAATATTGACCTGTAGGTCTTAAAGTGCCCTGATTATCCTCATTTCACAAAGGATAGTAAGAAACAAAGGTGGAGTGACTTGTTAGTCATTAAGGTGATCCATAGAGCAAGAAATTGAACTTCAGGCTCAAAAGCCTAGTTTCTGTGCCTATTAGATTATTCTGATGTTAGTAGTGTTTTAATCTTAGAAGAGTAGAAACATTTATATTTTCAGATTTTGGTTTCCACTGTAACTATTGGTAGTCTGCCTTCCATGCATACAAAAACTTGTCATAACTGCAGTATGCTGTACTGCAATGTGAAAAGCTCTCAAAATTAGGGAGGAATACAGACTACGGAAAGTTACAAATGCTTGCAGTATTACAAGACTGTCCATCTGTCTTTTTAAATTGGTTCTCAAGCAGGATTATGTATTTTGCGAATGCTGTGTTTATGATGTCCTTTCAGACCTTGCCTGTTGTTAGAGAATGAGCATGTATAACCCCAGCAGCTCTTACAGACAGATGCTAGGCTTCTGGGAGAAGAAAAGGGTGTGGAAGTAATATCCTTGGCTTGTCTAGCTAGCTGTATGATAAGATTGGGTATTTGATTAAATATTTTATTGTGCATTGCAAAGTGATATCTTATAGAGGCTTATTTTTTTTTTAATTGAGACTTTTATTCTATTTTTGTAGCATGCAGTTAGTCCCTGATGAGTTGCCAGGATTAGGATAGAATGATGCAGTATAATTAGAGGCCAATCTATAATTAAGTAACAAAAAACAGAACCACAGTTCTAGCTGCACAGCGTATGGTAGCTCAAAGAGTGTTTGTAATTGTTTTTGTTTGTAATATGCAGTGATGATCTAGGCTGTGACTCTGAAATCAAGTCCATATGAATAGATTCTAGTGCTTGTGTGAAACTCCATTTAAAACAGTGGGGCTGACGCAAGGATCCTTATACATAAATCTGATTGCAGGCTGTTAGATCCAAAAGAATGGTTGTGTCCAGGCTT
Source organism: Cygnus olor (assembly GCF_009769625.2). Lineage (NCBI taxonomy): Eukaryota > Metazoa > Chordata > Aves > Anseriformes > Anatidae > Cygnus > Cygnus olor. Next base: position 7,794,314 of record NC_049180.1, on the reverse strand, counting down.
GTCCTTTTTGTCATATCTCTAATTCATTTAATCCTTAAACTTTGCTCTTTTTCAAAGTGTGTAAGCAAGATAAAAGTAGTCAGCAATTTTGAAATTAGTTTTTTATTTTTTTAATGGAAATGGTATTAATAGGAAAAATAGTCACAATAGTTTATGTATGTATAACTTAGTCAATTATGATGACATGCCATATTAATTAACACTTATTCTGGATTCAATGGTCAAATCCTTTGTTCAAAGGAAGAAGCATTGCTGGGAACCCCAGATGTACCCACATTTTGTTTTGGTGATAGAAAAGGTTGTGTTACAATTTAGGAATTAGAAGCCTTCTGATACCAGATTATTTTATTTATTTTTTCTTTTTTAATGTATAATACAAACATCATAGTCGCATGCTCTGTAAATTTTCCAGGATACCTTGGTGACCATTCCATAATACCCTTGTACAGGAATCCTACTTCAGCTAAGGCTAGATCCTAATAACAAGCTGCAGCTGCTTCTAGCTACATGTTGCTTTCACTACAGCTGGGAACAACTGAATTTCTCAGCAAACAGTGATTAGCATTTTGATCTTGACAAGCACTTTACTGTCTGAATACCAATATCTGAATGATTGTTTTTGCCAAGCAAGGCATAAACAGCTGTTGCATATATGGCTCGTCATTAGTACCTGCTTACTAGAAACATTTGATCGAATACTTGCATACTTGATTTTTTAAACTGTATTAGAAGTAATCTCCTCTGATTTACGGTTGTAGAAGTGTAGTTTTGTGCGTCTAAGTATGCTAAGTCAAATAATTCCAGTATGAAATGCTGGAAGTCTGAAAGAGCATTTAGTGTTAGGTGTCATGATGTAATATGGTAGCAGTTCATGCCAGTGCTCCCAGCTACGTGCAAATTAACAGTATTCAAGTGTAACCAGACAGCACTTATAGTCTACAGATTAGCATAACCTGAGAAAAATCCAATTATTCCTTCCTTGGTTGTTTGCCCTCATTATATTTTTGTTTCAGGGTACCTTTTTTGTTAATGTTTTAGATTTATTTATAGAACTAATAACAGATTTATAAATAGAAAATAAGATGAATCACCAGGCACATATATAAGAGAGTGCACTTTGTCCATCTTTTCAGTAAAGGAAACATCTCACAAATGAAGCCCAAGTACCAGAGACTAGGGGAATGGAAGTTAAGTTTTGCTATGTATTCATGCTTTGCTGAAAAATAAGCTTAAGCCAAGACCAGCCTGTGCTCCTGGCCCTTTTTTAGCTGTTAGAGAGGCCTCCTGTCCTCAAGTCAGGGACAGAACAACCATAAAGAGCTGTCTCGTGGACAGCTGAAGAGAACAGAGGGATAGCTGCAGGTGCTTCTGTTCATGCTCTGTTGCCTTCGTGTGTTGAGGAATGCTGCTGAAATGAATATTCAGCAGCACAGAACTACAGCACATTATCGAGCCAAGCGTTGTACTAAATTGGGCAGTTGTGAGAATTGTTCACAGAAAATTCTGTGCAAATGATCATACCCATTTATGGAATCGATATTTATGTTTGCTTAGATAACATTAGAACTGCATTAAATAGGTTAACTAAACTTAAAGACATGGGCATACATAACTATATCATGTCATAACTATATCATGTCTAAGTAGGATGTCCAGTGTGTACAGGTAGCTAGCAGCTGCTTAACGGAAGTGGATATCTGGTGAAGGCTGGAGAACTTTGAATTGTAGCTCACATACATTTTATTGTAAAAAGTAAGAGGTTGGGCTGGTAATCTTCAGCTTTTGGCTTTGCAGGCTGCCAGATGCTGATGAGCCAAGCTGCTTCCCAAACCAATTTCTGACTGGCCTGAAGGATATGGAGTTGTCCCAGTACTGTAGGAACAGTGTGGTGAAGCACAGGAAATCATATAGCTTCCTCAAAGTCTCTCTGCATAGCTATAAACAAAATGTGTCCTTTTCTTCAGGCACTTTGTTGTTTGTGTGATTTTCATCTGTATCGGTGTCAGTAGGAAAGGAAAATATTTGGAAATCACTTAACAGGGAATGTTAATAGCAGGTGACTGGAAATTAATAGCAGTGGTAAGAAATTAATTTGTTTGCCAGTTGTTCAAGATCTGTTCCTGGGCTGTACCATCCAACTTAGTAGATATTTGAGGAGAGCTGATGGTGGCTGAGCCCAGGGATGGGAAGGAGCCAGGTCACAATAACAAATCCACTGAAAAAAAGCACAGTTAAAATATCTGTGAGGAATTTAAAATACAGATAGGAGTATCAGATAACAAAGAAGAGGTCTTAGGTTTTAGAAAACTGTGTAAAGGTTATAGAGCAAGTTGATACCTGGTGGGAGAACATGCAGAAATATGGTAGAATCACAGAGGGACTATGAGAATCACTTGAAGTATAAAGAACAAAAGAGGGTTTGAGGATTGCATGAAGAAATCGAGGACCATTGTGGAGTGCAGCTAATTCACATTCACAGTTATCCATAGGTTAATTAATGCTGTGAAGATAAAAGACAATACAAAAAATTGTATTTGTCTGGCTTCATAGAGGAGATGAAGCAGATCAGAATTGTAACTGAAGGGGGGGATCCTCAAGAGCAGACATATTCTTCTATATTTGCATGCTGTTGAGCTTTTTCCTGAAGTTGGAAGACCTTTGCAAGGTCTCAGCATAAATGTTATCCTGTGGATACTTTGTAGAAATGTACTGGAACACAAATGTTTTGGAGTCCCTGTGAAATGGTGCGTTTTCTTGAGAATAGAATTAGGTATTGCAAAGAAATCTTTCACTGAGGTCAGACTAAGGCAAATGGGGGAGAAGTACTTATCAGGAAAATTCAAAATTAACTGGGTGTTAAGTTGCTGTCAAAGGCCCCTGTGACGTGTGTACAGGGAACACATAATTTACGTGCAAAAAAAAGGTCATTTTTCTCACTCTTTTGCAACTAGAGTTTTAAATGTATAAAATGCAGGTGGCCAGGAGGTCTTACACACCTCAGGTGCTTGGGCAGTAGGATAGAGAACTGCACTGCAGTTTGTCATCAGTTCCTGTATTCTCTATTTCCACCTTCTTCCCATCTAAAAATAATGTGTTTTTTAGGGTGGAATTTCACATGCTACCCTACAGATTATTGGATCTGCTTTTTCAAAAACCAAAACCCAATCAAACAGCCAAACAAACACAAATGACCTACGCAACAGAAAACAGCAACTCCCCTCGCCTTTTTTTTTTTTCCCTTCAGAAGTGGTAAGGTTGTCCCTTATGTGATACTAGACTGCTAGTAAATTGCTACCCTATGGGGAATGAGGGTCAGAGGCCTAAAAAAAAAAAAAATAAATTGTCTTTCTCAGCTGGTAATTTCATGCGGAGATCCCAGTCATTCCTACACTGAAGCTTCTGTTTAGTTTCTGTGTATTACTTAGTAACTAATAATGTGATACAAATGGAAATGCAATTAATACATCCAGCTTCATTTTTTTTGAGAGAACAAAACACTAGGAGGGTAATTGATTGGGGGACAGAGTCTTTGAGAAACAGGAGAGGTATGATTGTGTGAAAGAGTAAATAAACTGAGAATCCAAAATAGTTACGAAGAATGTAATTACAGAAAGGTTGAGGGAGTAGTGCAGTGAGAGTCTTAATGGTGAAATGACTAAAGATAAAGACAGGTATTTTCTACAAAAATGAATTGTTTGTGAAGAACTAGAAATTGAGAAGGCGCCTAAAACAAAACCCTCGGGAATAACAAAGCACCAGGTGTTGATAGTGTTCAATTAGGGACTCAGAATTATCAGTCTGATTTTGTTAGTTGGGAGGAAGAAATCACTGAATACTAAGTAGCGGTTGTCACTAATAGAGAAGATTTCAATTGTATAGAGAAGAGCAATTTGTTGTCTAACACAATAAGCAAATGGCTGGAACTAATATTTCCATAGGCTAAGTATTATCTTCACCATACCTGATGGAGTTGCTCATGGGTCACAGCTGGCCAGGCAGTCATCAGTGAGATGGAAAGGTGGCAGCATGTGTTGCTTGTGGGAATGTGGTAATTGTTGATCTTTTGAAGCTACTATCTTCCAAGTCATTTCGTTTTCTCTGTAAAAGTTTTATGCTTCACGTCTGTTTTTTATCTTGATTTCAGTTACAAACTACTACTGACTCAAAAGATTTTGTTCCTTGTTTATGCTTACTAAAATGCAATTCTTGCAATTCTTTAGCTTGTATGCTGCTTCTTTGTGTTAATTCATCAGTCAATTTTTCCTTTGAGCTGAGCTGGGGTAATTCAGCTGTGCTTTGTGGAATTGGGCTTTATATTAGGGATAGCATTAAACAGGATCCTGGATTATATTATATCTACCTGCAAACCCAACAATCAATGATAGCTGTTGTTTGTTCCTCATCCCACCTCCCCACCACCCTTCAAGAATTTTGGGAGTTATAAAAAAGGAGATTTGAGATGACATTTTGATGAAACATGATGGTTGAATTAAAAAATATGAAATTAGGCTAAATACAAGTAATGTTAGTTGCTCAAATCTATGGGAAATTCTGTACAAATATATCTAAGTAGCACAGAGTTAATTTAATAATTTATAGAAATGATAAAGGTTCAGTAAGCCATGCATCACGTTAAGATCCTACTTGCTATTACATTCTCAGATATTATGAGTCAGCAGCTTTATAACTGTAACCATCTGAATTTCAAATGTTAAATGTATTTTTAACACAGTTCTAGAATGCATAAGAAATTATAGAAGGTCACCCTTCTGAAAAATTTAGCTGTACATATGTAATTTGATATAGGTAGTATAATTTATTATGCACATCAAGTTTGTATTTTGCAATTTTATTATGTAAAACAGCACAACCTTCATTTTTTCACCTTTCTGCCAACAAAGTCACTGATTGATAGTTGCATTTCAAAGGCAGATATCTGGGTTTCTGAAAAATTCCAAACATAAAGCTAAAATTTCTCACAGATTACAAGACCAGGCATCACTTCAGGCATGACTTCATTGGAACTGTGTGTCATCTTTAACTGATAGGATTATTTGGTATCAGTTAAAGAATGTGATCAAGAGTCTGGCCTCTCAGCCAGAAAGGCCATTCACTAGAAGAAAGCAGTCTGCCTATGAAATCTAATTTATTTATTTATTTATTGGTTTATCCAGTGACGTGGTAATACTAACAGCCAGAATATATTTGTGTACATTAGTACTAAGGTGTTTACATTTTCATATGTAGCAATATATGTGTGAAGACTTTCAAATCCTGTTTAAGGAATAGGAGATTTAAGCCAATAATTATTCTTTAATAAAAAGCTCCAGTTTAAATATTTAATAAAGATGTTAAACCTAAAGGCAGACCACATGGCATTGTCTTTATATATATGTGTCTGTGTGTGTCTCATTGTTTCAGTTTTGAATTAAAGAAGAATCTTAAATTCCTTTCAAATCATGTCTTTAAGTAACTGCATGCATTTTGAACTTTGTAATGTTTATTTATGATAGGTTTGGAGTTAAAATCTCTTCTGAAATATTAGCTCACAAGGTAAAATCACCAAAGATGACAGCAAAAAATATGTTTTAAGTCTTGAAGAAATAAAGTGCTTGGTTTAAAAATAAATAGATAAAAAATAAAAATCAGAAGCTGGTTTGACAATGGCTTTGTTATGTAGTCTTCATCTGATGGATCTGTAAGTAAAACAGTACGGGGACCAAAAAATCACCTAAAGTGCTATGGATATAACTTGTATATACAATGTATAAAAAGTACTTCAAAGCTGCATACTGATTCAGAGCTGGCAAAGTTAAGGAAATTAATAGTGCATTGAAAAGGGTGCTGAGAAGGCCAGTTCTTCAGAGAAAAAATTATTTGGGAATATTTATAGCAATCAAAGGAGCAGGAGAAAGGTAATGCCATTAAAATATATTTAGATATTGCCCTTTTGAATATGTAGCTTGACATAGGGCAACATAATAAATTTTGCCAGAAACAATGCAGAGAGAAGACGCCTCATTGACTTGTGAAAAAGCATCACTGCACACAAAAATACCTATACCACATTAAAAGCACTGCTTGTGTCAAGTCACGCAAATGCATCTGCTGGTGATGAAGAACAGTCAGTTACACTACCTATAATAAAAATAACAGTGTCCATAGGCAGAATTGGCTTTATGAATCCATGTGAGTAGGGTAGTGTTTCAGTGCTTCTCGTTGTTAAAAAGTATTGTCATAAGAGTGGACATGGAAAGACAATGAGAATTTCCAAATGAGAAAAGCTTTGTGACCCATAGGAAATGGTTATGCTGGGATACAGCTAGCTGTTAAAAAGACATGCTCTCAAATACTAAGCTGCATTATTTATGTTGACACTGACTACCAATGACAGCTTCAGAAACTGAGAATACTATAACAAAGCTACAGAGATGATTTTCTGTTCAGAAGATTTCAAGCAAGAGTGAAGAAGAGTGGTGTAGTGTAGAAGATGATTAGGAGAGCTAAATAGTTTTGCTATAGAAAAGAGACAAGTTGTGGGTTTTTTTGTTTGTTTGCTTGTTTTATTTTTTATTCCCAACCCCCCCCCCCCCCCCCCCCCCCCCAAGTGCTGGGATGAATTGGGGAGAGCTAAGACTGAAAAGTTCAGGAAAAAAAAATAACTAAAAAAATGTGGAAAGTCTAATAAAGAAAAATGTGTAGTAAAAGCTGTGAAATTCAAAGATCTCGTTGTACAGAACACATGTGAGTTGATAGACCAGCTCGGTATCTCTTGGGAGGTCACTTGACCTCTTTGTTGATATGAAGAAAGCTGAAGGGATAAGAGAGACCAAGACTTAAGAACTTTTGCTGGGAATTGCTAACAGCAGGGGAAAGAAATGTCCTTAGACAGAAGGAATTGGTGAAATTTGGATTGTTGGAGTGTGAAAGGGTTAAGTCTGAAACATAAGAATGGCATAGAGCCATAAAATATGAATTAACTAGGTTAATATATAGCTACTGATCCATTGTCACTAAAATGTTCTGTTTTATGAATTAGAAAACTGGCCAAATCCACACACACACAAAAATAAAATTATTGTAATTACAATCCGAGCAGTTATTAATGAATGTCTGGAGGTGGGTATGGGGGAATCCTTCCCCATTGGGGTAGCACGTCTGACTTCAGAAAAGAATCTTGGCAACTTTTACAGTAATCAGAGTGTATCCCAGTGAGCTCATCAACATAACTAGATAGTCACTGAGGATTGGATTGACCTGTGGCATTTGTCCTTTTTCAGTTTAGGGAACCTGCTTTGGCAGGGGGTTTGGACCCGATGATCTCTTGAGGTCCCTTCCAACCCCTACGATTCTGTGATTGAAGCCATGTGTCCATGATGAAGCCATAGACATGATGGCACCATCATTAGGTAAGCTTTACCTGGATCACAACACTGAGAACACCTGATGTCAAAGATATTTTTAATATTCCATTGAATAGGTGTGTTAAGGGCATATACGGAAATGTCTTCAGTTTCAGTATGGCCACAGCTGACATGTAGTTCAAGCACTGTCATATTTGTAGAACTCTTTAAGCATATAAAAGTTTGTGTAAGAGCTATGTATTAAGTACTCATTTCTCCTGTTTTAATTTTAGACTGCAAAATAGCCTTCCAGAGGGATTAGTACAAAGTTCATCACTTGAGATGGTTAAAACCAGACTCTTACAATACTAGAAAATGTAGCTTTGAGATTTTGTCATGTCTTGGAGTTTCTGAGGGATGAAATCCCAAACAGAAAGCCAGGAGGCTTCATTTATCCGTTACCTCTGTAGTGACTGGCTGAGAAAGATGTCCAGAAAGCTGTAGATCTTTCCGTGTTTTGTTTTGGTTCTCTTAAAATTGTTTCTCTCAACTGTTCTGTCTAAAAAGTTTTAGCAGTAGAACAACAGCAGGTACTGGGAGTTCTGAGTGGAATACCTTGTGGTCCTTTTAGCACTGCTTCTTTTTGTACCACATTTAACTGTATATAAAAGTAGGCCTGACAAGGCAATAATTAATGTTTTTAGATACAGTAGAAGCTTGCTTACTTTTTACTCATTTTTACAATAGGATAATGTGGTGTTAGTCTATCTTGCCTTTTTTTTTTTTTTTTTTTGTAGGAGTTTAGATAGAGAATCTATAAGCACAAAGTGAAGTAAGGTACTTCTGGGTCTGTTCTTACCCTTTGGAACACCCTGCCCCATGAAAATATCTTACTAATATCCAGATTCATTTTTACATCACATGGCTTTGTGATGTAGAACCCATGTTTACTTGTTTTAACGTGCAGGTTAGGATGTGGAGAAGCAGAGGTTATAAAACAAAACAACAAACAAAAAAACAACAAATAACAACAAAAACCACCAAAGGGGAAAAAAAAAACAAACAAACAGCAGCTAGATGCTAAATTACAGAAATATATTCAAAAATATTGGCAAACGGTTGCAAAAGAAACAGTCTTACAGCACACAGATAGACATCTGTTAATAAAAGCTTGTTTAAGTAGACTGTATCTTCACCAAGCAACGAAACGCAGTGCACTGAATTTATGTCCAGCCTGTTAAATCTTGTTGTGTGCCTGTTACAACAGAAACATTACTTACAAGTTGAGCAGACTGTGTAGAATGCTGTTGTTGCTAAAACAATGATGGTTTAATCACTTAGGAGCTCAATTATCTCCTGTATTTCATAAATTTCTGCCTCGTATCATCAGTCCATGAGTATTTGATATGCTGAGCATGCTTCATTGAAATAACTAATTACAAAAGCTGTGATTTATTGAAATTGCTTTACTAGAGATTTAGTAGAAATATCTATTCCAAAGCAATCCAAACACAGTGTGTACGTTTGCTTTTTTTAATTTCCAGCCAGTGTAATAAATTTTGTACTTTAATTGCATGTTAACCTTTGAGAAATTGTCCTTCTGGGAAAGCTTCTCACTGGAATATATAGTTTCCAAATTTGATGATGTGATGGTACAGTTGAAGGTAACTGTTACGGGGAAAGAGGCATAATCTGCATTTAAGATTATGCTAGACCCAGAGACTTTTTGGTCTCTAGGCCTCGACTCATAATCAAGGTCCTTCTAGACTAAGTTATTTGACAGTATGTATCATCCATTTAAGAGCTGGAAGAGAAGACCTTAACCCATGTGTTGAGCCTGAAGAAGTCTGTAAATTTTCTCAGCCAGGAAGTTCTTTTTCTTCAGAATTCTTGCCAAGGAGTTTTGGATACAGTTTCGGTTTAAAATTGAAAAAAAAATTTACATTCCAAATCAAAAGATCTTTAACATTGCTGAGCTTTACTTCCACTTTCTGGAAGTAAATCTTTATATATAAACAGTCTTTATATATATACACAAATCTTTACATATATATATATATATATTTATATATATAAAATATATAACAAAGAAAACCACAGTAGCTGACCTTTTCATTTGAAACTACTTCCAAATTATTTGAAAATACCGTAAGGAAGGGGACAAAAATTTTAAATACCAGCAACCTTTATTTATTGGTATTGATTATTCTCTGAGGACATGAAGCGAGAGATCAGCTCCATATTACTCCCAGGAAAGGTACGTAGACAGTTAGACATAGCAGCTGTGGATGAGTGTCAAGAATTACAGATCCTGAAGTTTCTGAGCTAAGATAGGACTGTTTGGTCTTATTGAGGAAAGTCTAATGAGAGTTCTAAGTCTTGTGGCTGGAAAGAGAAGTTAGAAAACGTGTGGACTGTTAGTGATGATGTCCCCAGTTTGGCAGCAGGTAAAAGTGAGAGGAACTATTGCCATTTGACTTCCCTGTGAAATGAGTTACAGTTTAAGAAGGCAGATGGATGGCTGGGGTTCAGCTGACAAGGGGTTGCTGAAAGAGGGTGGGATGCTGAAAGACCAAGTTTCAGGTTCTCACAGCTGGTGGATTTTCTGAAGTATGTGCTTAAGTATCAGGGCTTTTTGCATATGGAAGCTAAATCTTTCAAATAATTTCTTAGTGCTAATATCAATCCCTTCTTAATGTAAAACTGGATTAAAATGTAAGAAACAAAAGTAATTGACTGACTAAAGAGTCTTCAAATGTGTAGTGTTGCTGTTACTAAATATATTTAAGAGCACTTGTAAAGAAATCAAACTTGATTGTTGTTGGAACATGCACTTATTGAGGTGAAAATGCAGAAAGATGCATCCGCTTGCCATGTAACATTTAAATTTGCAGAGCCAGTCGGTATATGACTATAATTCTATTATATCAGATTTAAGAGGAAAGCTTCGTAATTTAACTAGCCTTTAACCACGTAACTAAAAAATATGAGCTATTAAACATGCTAACTAATTAATTTGCTACAGATTGCTTGTTAAATATTACATACCTAAACATTTTGTTACCAGTTTTAAGACCAATTTGTATGCAGGTTTTGTGTTACATGATGTCATATACTTCTAAATAATTTAAGTACAGTGAAACAATACTGTTTGTTTTTAGAGTTTAAGTAGATAATCAGACTTCTGAAAATTTGTTTTATATGCTTCTAAAATTTTTGGAAAACTGTGCAGCTGCTTGTTGAGTAAAACCAGTCTGAAATGGGAACTGTCGAGTAAAACATTGTCTGGCAGTCTGCTTTACAAACTCTGTAACTCCTAGCAGTGAAATCATCCAAATTTTTTGGTAATTTAACATTATATGCCTTCACCTTTCAAATTTTGAAAAGTTCCCAACTAAAAATTTTGAACTTGTGGAAAATGTGTTTGAGATGGTGCATTCTTTTCAAATGTTTCAAAACTTTTTCCATACTCGCATAAAAGAAAGTAGTCTTTTTTTTTTTTTTTCTGGTCTCCAGGCAAAATTCATCTGTACAGTCTTCACTACGTTGTATCACACATGAGAGTCCAGGTATTTCTTCCGTGGCACAAGTGCATACTAGATATGTGAGTAAGGATGCACGTTTTATATTGTGAATTGTAAATTAAAAATAATAGGGTAGGTGTGGGTGATTTGTTTAATATGCTTTTCAGAGCCAAAAAAAAAAAAGTTTCTCCTTGCAATTTTTAATACAGCTGTTGCTGTGTTATCTAAACATGAGATTCATTGCTTTCAGACACGTTTAAAACTTGTACTGTAAACAACTTGGTAGAGTTTTGAACTGTCCTTTGTCCCATGAAGTCCTTTATTTCTGATTCTGTAGGAGATCTTTTTGGTAGCAATGTTGTGGCTCATAAAAAATTCCCTTTGAGAATAATTTAATATCAAGGACTTTAGAAGTAAATCTGTTTGAGGAGGACTTTAAATTCCAACTCCTGACTGCAAATGAAGAAGCGATTTTAAGGAACAGTTAAGACAATCATTGCGTCCTGACACTGTCAGTGGCATTTCAATATGTGAATTTGCTACTTAACACTACAATACTTAAATAATTATTTTTTTTAAAGGTCCAATCTGTAGTTTTACAGTACACCTTAGTTTTAAGTTGTGGTGAGTGTCAGCTAAATATTTATTACGATCTGTATGTAATAATTTTGTCCCATAGTTAAATTGTGGTATATATATTTTGCTACTTGTTATGGTCCTGGATATTGGTGTTCAGAAGTACCATGAGTTATATTTCTCAGCATCAGTTCAATAACCTGTGACTATCTGAAGTAATTGGCACTCAGAAGGAGAACACATCAATGGTAATAAAGAAATCATGGTTGGACTTGCTTTTGGGGAAAAAAAAAAAAAAAGGATAAGAATAAATCCAGTGGATGTAATCAAATAGAGTGACAGGTCTAAGAGGCATGATCTTTAAAATACAGTGGGTGAATAATAGATGTGGGTATCAGATTAAATGCAGATTTGAACACTTTACAGTTAGTAAAATAACCTAAAGATAAACCAAATGGTCTTGAAAGATTATTGAATGCATTTTAAAATACTGTTTTAAGTAGATTAAATGATGTAAGCCCTGAGAAGAATAAGTTATAAGGCTTAGTTGTATGAGCAAGTTACCATTACATAATGAATAACTGTCTGTCAGCTGACCTGTACTAGACCTGTACTAACTATTCAAGTATATAATGTTTCTCGATGGCAAATACAAGATAACTTCTCTGTATTGCAGATTCTGGGTATTTGATTATAACAAAGTGACTTCAGCTAGAGAAACAGAAATCTCTACATGTACTGCAATGGAGAGTTCATCAAGGAAGCTTTTTGATAGTCAAATATAAAGAAAAAGCATATAAAGAAAACTGAAACTGACATGGGATAAAGGGGCAAGGGGGACAGGTGAACAATTGTTTCACTATTAAAAAAAGGCGTCTCTTCCCATGTCACTTTATTGTTCCTCTGAGAGATGTAAAGTAAGATGTTCACAAATATTTGCAGATGAAAACCTAAGATGGGATTGTTTCTGTCCAAAGCAGTTTAGCTGGGTGCCCTCTCCCCCGGGAAAAGGTCATTTCCATTGGCCTGCAATGCTTTGTACCTTCACCAGGAAGTTTTGTCAGGAAAAAAAAAAGAAAAAAGACTGTTGTAGCCTGGTGAGGTTTATTGAATAACCTTGTCACTCAGATGCTGGAACTACATGTTCTGTTCTGTGTTGGTCCTCTGGGGAAGATGAAAGTGAGCTTTCACATGTGTAATCATTGTGCTTTAGGCTCACTTGGAAAGAGAGGTGAGTGGATTCTAGATTTTTTTTTTTTTTTTTAATGACTATTCCAGCAGTCTTATTCAAAGTGGAATAGCTTCAGCAAAAGAGATCAGTGTGTCTCAGAATGTAATAGAGCCTAACTGGCATACTCTCCCAAGATGTGGAAATTTAAGGTGAAGACTTGACTCTGAATTAGTCAGAGAAAACGCTTAAACTTGAAATCTTCTGAAACATTTCAGGTTTGAAACAGTTCAGGCTGAAAGCTGAATTAAAACCAGTCATCCTTCCCCATAACTTGTAGCACACATTATATCCTGCAATATTGATTATATTCTATCCAGCAAAATATTCAATTTTAGATCCTATATTGACTTCTGCAGAAGTCAAGAGGTTCAATTATTTAGCTAATTGAAACATCTCTGTTTTGCCATTCTGTGATAGTGTCAGAACAATAAAGTTCATTAAAGTGATAAAGAAAGACTTTTGAAATGGGAACATAAATGAAATGAAATAGATCTGGCGGACTGTGCATGATTGGATTTAAAGGCCAGATACATTTGATAGTAAGTTTTGAAGCATTGAATTAAGTTTCCCTCTTTTCCCTTTCCCCCCAAAAAGGAATTTTTTACTTGGTGCTTGACAATTACACCTTCCTTACAGGCTTTTGCAGCTTTGTGGGTATTAAATTCCCAGTCTTGAGATCTCCAAGTTTTTTTGTTTGCAGTTATCTCAGAAATAGAGCGCATGACTCCAGTTTCAGTTCCCTCTGTGAAGGCTTTTAGCCTAACAATTGTCAGATGCTTGAGTAAATGCTAGACAAGTTTAAAGTGAAAACAGTAATGTTATTTTAACTGAGGTAAAATTAATTTTTGATTATGAAAATGCATAAAACAACCATCTGAGCAATAGAGAGCAGATGTAGCGGTATCAATCATTGCTCCTGTGCTAGAGTTGTTGCTTACAGTTTTTTTTCCTGATAAACTTCTCTTCTGCAGGTCACTAGAGATCCTGGTCAAAGCTCTATCCCTGTCTTCCAGAGTAAGATTCTGTTCCAGAACTACTTTCTTCTTTTAATGGCTGGAGACTTTCTAGCTGCAATTCAATGTTAGCAGAGATTCAAGGCATAATGTCACAAGAAATTACTTGTTCTTCTAATATGAAACAGCTTTGTGCTTTGGCCTTGCTTTTTGTGGCCTCTTTGATATGAAACTGGTAATGAAACACTCCTGAAGTCTGAGAGGAAATCTCTTTGAATAGAGAAGGATGTTGGTGTGTTAAATGCCTTTATTGGTGGTATTTTTATTTACTGCCTCAGGCAGTAAGTAGAATTGCCGTTATATATTTATTTCTCTAATGGTTTGCATGCCACATGCTGGAAAAGCTCTCTTAATAAAGAGATGTGGGAGGAGAGAGTTGGAATCAAAGCAGTTTCTTTCCTTTTAATGGTATTTAAAGAACCTTCTGGTTGCACAGTAGTACATGCTGGGTCACAGTGTCACAGTAATAGTTAAACTGTAATGTTACATATTTGTGCTGAGCTTTGTTACCCTCTACATATGGTTGTTGGTTTATCCTTGGGTGTACCTGATGAGTGACCCCCCGTTAAGATAGGTATTTTTGCAGCAAGAACCACGAAGACTGTTGTCTATTGAAGGTGTCCTGTTGTATGTGTAATTTTGTTTCTGGTGGTAGAAGTAGTCAGTGCATCAACAGTTTATTAGGCAATTATGTACGTTTTAATCATTTTAAAGAAATAGTTTAAAAAATAAAAGATAAAAGTACTGAAAAGCAAGATCTTCTTAATTTTAATGATAACACAGCAAGTGTGTTACAATTAACTACCAGTGCTTCAATCCTTTTTTTTTTTTTTTTTAAGGGATCCTGGAATCTTGCAAAACTATTATCTTTTTTTGTAGTATGTTTTAAAATAGCAGTGCTATGTACTCACTGTAAAAAGGCAATGCCTTTGAGCCAAGTGAGCTGTAGAAATTAGATCATATCACCTGAAACAGTTTAATTTTCAGTCGTTCTCTTGGTATTGATTTTAATTTTTTTTTTTTATTTCTTTTTTCCCCTTTTATATTTTGTCAACCAAAAATGACTGGCAGGACTGAAAGCAAAATTCTGACAAGTCATTACAAGGGTGTCTTCTGCTAGTACAATAGCATAGGTGATGTATTAAAAAATAAAAATAAAAATTAATTATCAATAAAAATGAGTCAAAATGAATCAAAAGCATCACTGAAAGTTTTTGAAAAATATTTTTGAAAGCAGTACCATTGTAGTTTATGTTTGCTTGGCTTTTTTTCCTATTATTAGTGGTGTCTTTCTGAAGTTAGATGCAGTAGTTTGGCAAGGAAGAAATATAATCTTATTTATAATAAACTTTAGTTACGCTTAACTACTTAGAGTGCAAGGAAAAGGGAGCTTTTTCTAAATGTAAGTTAGGAGGAGTACACTGAGGATTTGTACATGGAAACTAAATCCTCAGCTGCAAAAATCACTGCTGTGTTCTCTACACTTCAGGAGAGAGATAATTTATGTTCTCACCCATGCATATTTTAAAATGCTAAGAATATATATATTCTGTAATACTTGCCTTTTACTCATCTCCCTTTCTCAAGGTTAGCCATTTTTTTCACACTTACTCCTCCTGTTTCTCATGTGCATTTCCAGGTTCTCTTTTGCCCTATTTTCAGCCAAGCCTTCAACCCCTCATCTCCTATGTTAGCTGTATTCCTCTGTCTTCCTCCCAAACACCTGTAATTGTTTTGTATTCTTAATAGTGTGTGAACTCTGAAATACACTATTACATGGTGATGTGAAGCAATAAGGAGGTCATTATGGAACAAAAGACAAGGTTAGTAATATTTAGTGTTTCCCATATATGGGCTGATAAAATCACAACAATGAAAGTAGGACTGCAAAAATTGGAGAACTGGTCCTGTTTCAGTTGTGTGTGTGTGTGTATTGTAGAAGGTAAAATAAATTCTGGCGTCAAGGCATGCTTTTAATCTGAGAAGACTTGAAACTAGTTATATTACTGTTATGTTGTACTGTGTAGTAGGCTTTTCCTGGCTCCAGTGGGTTGTATTGTAAACAATTCTTGTGAAATCGGTAGAGTAGAAGGTGGAACTCACTGTAACTAATACACAAAAACTTGATGCTGTATGTGGTAAAAATCTGATTAGACCTTTATATACATATTTGTCAGTTCTTGTTCGTATGGCTGTAACTTAATCTCCCGCTGCAGATATACCCTAGTAAGCTTTGGCCACATGTGAACGTACTGTACCTTATAATTAGTTCTGCATATTGTGCTGTGATTGTGGAGGAGTATTAGCCAGCTCTGAAGGGAATTTGGCAGTCTTGGGAGGATTTTGCCTCTAAAGCACACAACAGTCAGGATCATCATGCAAGTCTAATGCCACTCACATGCTATATGCATTCCAGCCTTGGATATATGATCCTAACATCAAGCTCAGAGTTTTCTTGAGCACAGCTGATCCTTTTTACTTGTTCCTGTTTCTGTCTATCATATTGGCAATTCATTTATTTGTTTATTTTAAGGGGAGCCTTAAAAATGCAGAGGTTAACATTATCTAAAAACCTCTCTCTAGATAGAACCCATAAAGACTCTGAATCAAAATCAGTTCTTTTTTATTCCTAATTCAGTGATATGTAAATTGAAGGTAACCAGGGAAACCAAGAGCTTGCTACCTCTTATACTTTGCAGAGTGCTTTCTGGAAATAGAGTATTCTCCAATCTGCTGTGATCAGTATGCTTTGAGAACGTGATATATGGAAATGATCTTAAACCATGTAAGAAGCAGGAAGGCAGGATTCTCTTAATATGAATGCAATCATACAGTTTTCAAAACTTACCATTTCATATGAATTAACTAGATTGCTAAAAAGAAAAAAAGAGGAAAGTGCATGTAAACTGTATTGTATGTCACAAATTCAGCTTTTTTGAGCAGTATTGCAAGGACTTGTAGATGAAGACACAACTGAGAGCGTCTTTTGTTAGGAATCAGTTGTACCTCTCAGTAAAGATGTGCACTAAGGAACATGCTCTGTGGTTCCTGACCCATGTGTAGTCAAAGACTTTACATATGTGATCCAAGGTGTGCAGGCACTTTACCTTTTCGTAGTACTTTGGAGCAGAATCTCCTTCCATTAGTGCCTGATATTTTGCCTCTAAATTTAGATTCAGACAAATCAGTAAGGCTAAACTGCAGGTAGCTTTGGTTTTCATCTTGTGGTTTTTGTTTTTTGTTTGTTTTATGAGTAGAAGACTAAATCTTGAAGTGTGCACAGAAGTAAGCTGTTTCTTCTATATTATTCCCAAAGGACCAGAGGACTTTCATCACAGTGGACTTCAGAAACATCCTACATTGCCACTGTACAAAAAGCCGTACTACCTGTACAAGTTAACCTTTAGGATCTGACATTTAGAATAACTTTTCCATCACTGTGCTACTTAAGAATATGTGTTGTACAGTCTTTGAAATGAATTATGAAGCCTATGAAGATATTTGGAAAATGTTTCAAAACAAATTAAAAATTAATGACAAGCAAAGTCAGATTTCTTTTGTGGCTTATATTCTTTCACCTGCAGATAACTAAAAACCATCAAAGGGAGAAAACATTAGATTCTAATTTGGAGTGACTTACTGTAGGAAAATAATCACTAAACCTCTAATGATATATACTTTTTGACAACTCCCTAATCCTTACAAGTTGTTGGTAAGAGCTGCATCAAGCTAGCTGATAATCAGCACTGGCTCTTGCCTGAGTAATTCAAAGAAGTACATGACCTGTTATCATTTAGAAGAAATTATAATTTTAAACGCACATCTAGAGATTTTTTTTTTTCATTTGGCGTGTGATAGAACAACACCTGCTAGATCTGCCATTCATATTCTATTGCATCAGTTGCCCAACAGCCATACATAATAAGCAGGCAAAAATAGCAATGAGCCTTATACATACTGCATTTGAAAAAAGACTCCATACAACCCAGTGATTCAGTTCATTGTTTATGAGTTTGTATGTGGTAATCAATGTCATAAATATACTAAACATGAGTTTTTTAATCTTTCACTTTAAAGTGCCTTCTATTGATTTAAAAATAATAAAGAAGAGGTTGAAAAGGGCCTATGAAATAGATTTCTCATGTAGAATTGCTATAAATTATGAGAGCAGCAAGTAGGACACACTTTTTTATTCATTTAATGTTATTGAAACACTGCCTTTTCTCACATTTCAGAGTCTTGATAGCTTTGTTCATGTTTAAAAGGTAGGTGCATGCTATTTGAAGTCCTTGGCATCTTCTGGGAACACCCTTCAATACTATGCAATGATCATTTTTTGGACCAGGAATGAAGAAAGAATTTGAGGGCCAAAAGTACAACTATCTGATCAGAAAGAGACAAGTTCCTCAGCTAACTGCTCAAACGACTCCTGTAGCTCATGCAGAGGTCCAGTCAGGTCAGTTGCACTGAGCAAAATTGGGTAGGATGGTACAGCCTGCAACATCTTGTGCTAGGACTGTATTCAGAGTGCAAAGTGTGTAGGATGAGGCTGCACATTCAAATCTATTCAATTGAAATAGAATAGTCAACTTCCCAAGAAGCATCTATTACTTTTTTCTCTGTACATATCTGAAGCAATTACAAAGCAGATCTTAGACATATATTGATCCTTTTAAGAACAAGAAGTGAAGAAAAAGATGTCTTCTTCAAATCCTTTCCCATGCAGTTCTTGTGATTTTGTTATTGTGGTTGATATTCATGCACTATTCCGTTGCAGTTAACTGTGGTTTATTAATGCTGCAGCATTATCTAAAGCCCATTAACATCTCATAGTATACGTAGGGTAGCTTCTTGATGCTCTTTTAACAGTTTGCTTATGTTCTCTTTCTGCACATATTGTAAATGACCTGTTGTTAAGACATGGATACATTTAAGTATTGTGGCTTTTGGCTGGTGGTTGCATGAGGCTTTGGACAAGAGGCGTAGAAATGCATCAGAAAAAGTCCCTCTGGATATTGAAATCAGAACAGCAGATTATTATTCAGTTTGGGGGAAGGCATTCCACATTTATTGCAAAATTACAGGCAGGAATTCTCTGTTATAGAAGCAACTCATCCCCACTGCAGATGGTGTCTTCATTCTTGTTAGGTAGGATTGGGACTTCCTACACCTGTTTGCCGTTGGATTTTGTCCATTAAGAGTGCTAATTTTTAGATAGCATTTCTTACATACAACAGCATGTGTCACCTAAATTATAATATACTTCAGCAGAAAAGTAATATTAATCACAGGCCTACTGGTTGACGAATAAATCACATTTGTAGCAATATTACTTGAAATCATTATTCACATAAAGAATTCATAAGGTATGCACATTTTACATAGCATGTTAAAATGTGTCCACCATCTTAGCCAAAACACCACAATACTTGCAAATACTTGAATTGTTTTTCAGAGAAAAGAAGTGTAGATAGTTTATCAGGAATGCAATAAAAATTTCTAAAATACATATGCAGGTATTTCAGCAGGTAGCAGTGCATTTCTCAAATAGTACCACTAAACTCCCTGAAGACACTTGTGGATTGACTGGCTATTCAGAACAAGAAAACAATGTCTAGGCATCGTGAAATGCATAAGGCAAGAATTATGGTGTTTACTTTGTGTGCATTAGTAACACAGATGTCTAATTTCTAAGTAAACAGGCCCCTAGCTGGGCTTGGTATGGAACTGAATGGAGATAGTAAAACTGTCTAACCTTTATTTAGTTTAGTATTTTTAGTTTGTCATGGTTTTTTTTAGAAAAAATATCTCCTTCAAATTTGAGTTGACATAGCAATGCTGAATCTGTTTTCACTCAGTTTAATTAGCTGAATTGTTTTGCATGTCATCCACACACCTTTTGTCTTTCATTCCTCTGTTGCTAATGATTGATTTATTTAAAACTTACATAAGGAAAAAACACATTTAAAATCATTATCAAGTATTAGTTTGTTTTGTATAGAGAAATGTGACTTTTAAGTTAAAAACTTTTTTTTTTGGAGTTATATTTACGCATTCATAGAATTAATATGACCTGACTATATGATGACCACTAGTGAATGGAGACATATAGTACTGTGTCTTCTTTGTAGTTGTTAAAGTGTTTCTATATTAGTAAGATTTCATGATTTCTTAAGAACATTTATGAGGTAGACTTTAAAAATAGGAGAGTTTGATTAAGCAAACCCAGGAGCATGCATTAAATTCAGTATAATCTCTCTTATTAATTCTACTTCGAACACATTTTAAAAAGATTATAAAAAGATGATGGCTTTCTTGTTAGTGGATATTTCAGATGTTTCATGCATTCTCTCTTTTACTAGAGAAACCAATAGTGTTACATTTATGTGAAGTTACAGAAACATACTGAAGTTTCGTGTTTGGAATTATGTTTTTACATAAGTATGTACTGCTACTAAAACTCTAAAGAAAGGTGACTACTTTTGCAGTAAACAAGTTCATTAGTTGTCAGATTGGCAAAATTGTAGTTAAACTTTATGCTGTGTGCATAGTAGGAGTTCAGATTTCTTTGAATGTTTAACTTCTGGATATAACTTTTCATCTGCTTCTCATCTTGTCGTAAGAGTTGGCTGACAAGATATTTTCAAGTATTCTGTTTGTTTAGGAAGACAGGTAGGAAATGAAACACTTTTAACGATATTTATAAACATGGTAGTTGTAGAAATCTGGTTATAACTGTATGCATAGTTTCCAAAAGCTACAAATTTCTTTTTTTATATTTGTGTGTACGTGCGCTAAAATGTATTAACTTTTAAGGGCATTTTGTATGTTGTCCTGTATCATTGAGGCTTCAATCTAAAACTTCAATTGAAAATTTAAAGTAATATAGAATTTCTTGACTTGTATTCCACTGAGAGATTAGTGGTTTTCTTGCAGTTTTTAAATCTGATTTAAAGCATACCAACCTTTGAAATATGTAATGCCAGTGGGACAGAGAAAATTAGACAACTGGTTGGCTACCAAGAACTCAAGATTAAATTGATGGTCACATACTGTTATTTTTTAATTTAAAGTAGACACAAAATAATATTTAACAGTGTATACCTGATAGGCAAAGTTGAATATTAATTTCCAGGAGTTTGAGTAGAATCAGACTGAGTAAAAACCATGGCATTTAAGTAACAGGTGAATGGGTCATCTTAATGCTAAGCCCTGTAAGTTTATATTTAATAAAAGTCTAGTCAACTTTGTTCTTTTCCTATTTAAAAATAGCAAAATGGTTCTTTGTGTAGATGTGAAAGTAAAGAACCATTTAAAGACATTTTCATAGGATTCTGCACATGTAATATCCTACTTAAGAGAGGAAACACAAAACGGCAGCTGGATCTCATGATTTTTATGCAGCAGCTAAACACAGTTATAGTCATTGAAAGATAAAACCAACAAAAACAAACAACACTTTGTTTAGCTGTGAGCTGCACATTCTGTAGGTTATCCTTATCCACACTTATCCTTAGGTTAACTCTCTTTATGTGGTTAATTTGCACTTGTTTAAACTCTTGTTTAGATTTTCTTTGGCTGTGGTTTGTCACAGCAGACTACAGGGCTTTCTTTGGAGCCAATTCACCATCTTAATTAAATCTGTGTTTAGGCTTATTTAGCTATTATTCACTTCATAGAATAAAACACTGGAGAGTTTGCTTTCTACTTTTCAGTAGACTTAACTGCTTGAATTAAACAAAAAATGAGGTTGATTCTCTGTTTTTAAGTGCTAACATTATTACTAAATTCACCAGTAACTATTTTTTATAAAGAGGTACAAATATTACAGTAAATTATTAACTCTAAATTTTAAGTTATATAAAGGATGTCTATCTGTCTATCCAGTAGGTGTTCTTCATGTTTTAGAGTAAAAGTTTTGTGATTTTTTTTAAGTTGATTTTTACTTTTAAATAACATAGGTCTGATCTGTTTTCTCACACGTTTTTCTTTTTTTTCACCCCTTGGAGTTTTCATTTCACCAACATCAGTTTTTGACGATACTAACACTGTATTCTGTTTTTCTCTTGATTTAAAATTTTCTGAAGAAATAATTCAAAAACCAAAACATGTCCTAAAACTTATAAAATGGTAATTTGAGAGACATTTCACAGATATGCCTAACATCTCAGTTGTGTGCATGCTAGGCGGTAGTCCATGCTGGGAATAGCTTGTAGTTGGAGTAATATATATTTATATATACATACATACGTATATAGACGTATATGTATATATATATAAATGAAAACATCAAAGTTTGTATTCTTAAATTAGGGAAAAACATATAAAACTTTTTTTTTTTTTTTTTTTGGCTTAAGGGATAGAAAGAAATGTGGTACACAGTCACTGAAAATAACTTTGCTTACTCATACCGTATGAAGTTAGGATTGTAGGAGATCACTGAAATATTATGTAGTGTTTGTGAATCAGTACTGTATGATTTCTCTATTTATTATACATCTCCTAATTTTTAAGTGATAATATGTTTTTGTGTTTAGGTGGAGAGCTGGAATTTTAACTTAAGAGTGAACACAGTCCTTAACCAGAATTGTAGACTTGAGCAAAGCTGCGAAAACTGAAAGAATGAATCTGATGATAACTGAAATAAAGGAAGCTAGCTAAAATGATTGACAAATGCTGGTTGGCAAAATATGAGCAAGATGTCTATAATGTATCAAACACTAATAAGGTCTGCAATAACCATTTCAAGAGAGACAGCAACAATTAGAAATATTTAAATACAGCATTAAAAAATGCAAATCATACCCTGAACATATGCTACTGTTTCTACCTGTGTGTATGCTTGTCTAGCTTAAAAAAACACGATAGAATATGATTAATTAGTAGAGCCAAGA
The DNA here is from genome assembly GCF_009769625.2 of Cygnus olor. Taxonomy (NCBI): domain Eukaryota; kingdom Metazoa; phylum Chordata; class Aves; order Anseriformes; family Anatidae; genus Cygnus; species Cygnus olor. The sequence goes on along the minus strand of NC_049180.1, from coordinate 7,771,733 downwards.
GCAGAGTAACATATCCTATTCCTGGAAGACGGGGGTTTACCAGAACATCTCAGATGTGTCTGCCATGGGCCACAGACCCTAGAAGTACACTAATAAGGGCTTTTGGCAAATATGGAGGAAGGTCTTGAAACTGCTAGTGAGAAGTATATTTTCTTCTGTTATGAATGCATTTTCATATTTCTCCTATTGGGAGTACTACTGGATTTCATTTCTGAGGAATTTAGCAAGCTATGTGACAGAGATTAGAATTCCTGCACCACTTTTTTTTTTTTTTTTCCTCGCTGCTAAAAGTGTATGTTGTTTTGCAGTCCTTTTTACTGTCATGTTTTAATCAGAAATTTCACATGAAATATGATATATTTGAGCAATATAAGTAAATCATGGTAAATGTTCTAACTTTCTTAAATTTTCATTTTCTGAAGAGTAATTCTGTAACCAAAATTCTGCTGTTACACTGAAGTACATGCACAGGTGGAAGACCTCTACATCACTTGAGTCTCCTTGAGTTTACTCTTTCCCTTGTCATCAAAACAGTTCCTTGGGAGGACTTAAAGCCTTGTCCTCAAAAGGCTTTATGTAAAGATCTATCTCACTTTCACTTTACAGTGTCTTGAAGCTTGATGCACAAAAGCATCAAGACTAAATAAGTTCTAGAAACTGAAGAAGCACTTTAGGTAAATATTTTTAACTAATAAGAATAGAACATTGAAATGAAAATAAATATTTCCTTGTACACTTGGTTCTGTTTGTAAATCCATTCCAGAGTTTTCTATGAGTTGTCAGCTGTTTAATTTTTCATGTTAGCTCTTGACATTTTTCTGATAAGTATGAAAGATAAATAAATCTATCACTGTTTTGCTTTCTAACTCCAATTGCATTTTCAGCATAGGATGCACAGAAATAATAGATTGCTTAGCAAAGTAAATATATGAAAATGGTTGTTTAGGATTTCAGTGTAAGCAGTAATTAGAGTACTGCTTGTCAGTTGTAGAGCATTGTGAAATATTGTGGCATATTGTGACTTTATTTTCATAGAATCTGTTACATACCTGTCACGTTAATTCAACTAGAAAGCATTCTTTATGACAATTCATATAATATCATAAAGTCAACCAGTCATGTTTATTACTGAATCATTGTATGTCTCAATGTTGAAATTAAATTGGAAAAGAAAAAGACAGTGCAGGAAGATTAAACTCAGCATAAAATGCATTTTAAAGGAAGCAGATTTTTTTTTTTTAAGTTCCTTTTGCAATCACGCAATTCTTAACATGTGAACGAGCTTAAAATAGATGTATCTGCAGGAATTACTGTTTTGTCTAGTGATGGCAGAAATTATCACAGAACTGCAACAAAATACCCAACACCAAGGAAAATGTAAAACTTTCATGATATATTCTATTCTTAAAGGGCAAAATGGATTATTACTTTAATTCAGTGAATCTTTTTTTTTTTTTATTAATATTATTGGACTATATCAGTTATCTAAGTGGATTCCTCATGTCCTCTATGCTTTTTTTTTTTAAATTAGTTTTAACCCTTTTATTAAGTGAATGGATGTACCCCTGCAACTTCTGTGTTACTGAAAATGATCTTATGCTGTTCTGAATATTAACTTTCCTTACTGTCCTTGTGAACTGTGGAGTACGTGTATGAGGAATAATGATCCATTATTTCTCGATTTATTCAACCTTTGCATCTTGAAAGAGTGGATTTTATTTTTTATTTATTTTTTTTAACGATAGCTTTCTTAGGCACTGCTTGGAAGGAATCCATTTTGTGTGTGATTGGAGTCTCACGGCTATCTTTGATACTAGATATGTTGGTGTCTTTTCAATGCACGGTGTTTTTCTCCTATTTTCATCATTTACTGTACAATTATTATTGGCAGTCTTGTACATTTCTCAAATAGCACCAGATGTCAATTCCAGCATTTTGAATTTGGCATATCTATGCAGCCTTATCTCCTAGGGCAGGTACAATAAACGGTGTTGCAACATTTCTGTAAGCTGAATGTTTTTAGAAGTGTTTTTGCAATCTCCTATGCTGCTTTAAATAAGTTCAAACTATGTGTGACTTTGTTGCTTCCTAACAGCATAGTGGAGTTGAATTACATGGTATTGCATATGGCTGGTGCTGCTGGACCAGCTCTGCACAGTTACTAGATGATTATTTCACTGTAAATATATAGTGGTTATAATTAACACTGCTTAGTGAAGCATTCCTCAACTGATTTATTTTTATTAACATTGCATAGAACAGTGATAGTCAATATCGTTAAATATTTTTATCCTTCCTACATAAAAGTAACAGAGTAGTTATTAATTGAATAAATAAAAAGGTTTTATGAAACATATTGTTATATAGATACCTATATACTTGTCTAACTCTATTCATTTCTGAAATGGTGAAGATTTTTTCCAATAATATTTACCACTAGCAGAAGTGTTCTCTATGCCAGTTCAAAACAGAAGCCATTAACAACAGTAATAGGATCTACTAAAAGGAGTTGTTACTTACCTAAAATTAAGTTAGCATTCAAGAATGCATTCTTCTTTTACTTTTATCTCAGAAAGAATTGAGCATATTGCAGGATCTCAGTTCTACTTGAAACTTTTGCATTTCAGCCTTGGAAAGTTATGCCAATGTACAAGTATCACCGAACATAGACTTCTAGTCCTTATTTTGTGCTCGTCATCAAGGGACATCATCTTATTTAAGTGATGTATTAAGCAACAAGAGAAGCATTTGGGAAATGTGACTTCTTCTTTATTTCTTTTTTTTTAATTTATTTTAAAATTATTTATATTTTATTTGAACATGCTTGCTACTGTGCTTCCTGATAAGCATAAGCACAGAAGACAGTGTTCATTAAAACAACTTTCAGAAAAGGAATAGAAACTGGTGGCTGTATTTTCAGGTTTCTGTATTTGCTTTATTCTGGCTTGTCTCTCTGATTTATACATTTAAGAGGTATTTTCTGTTGGCCAACATGAAATGGCATGAGACTGTGACAAGTGATTTTGAGTATCTCCATTCTGTAACAACTGATTTTGACAGTTCCTAAATACTAATCACTAGTTAAGTGCTTTCTCTCTCTTATTAATGATTAAATAAGAAAAGATTATTAATGATTAAGAACAAATGATGTTTAAAAGTACTGTAGCACTAAATGCAAATACTGTATTTTTCATGTTTACCTTAATACACTCTCACATTTACATAAGTTGTAAGGAGGTTGTTACGTTGTTTTTTATTTCACTTCCTTCTTTCTGATTCCTGGAACGGTGTTGATATATTCCATGAACTCCCTGTAATTTCCTGTAAAATTAAAAGCCAATAAACTTTTGGTGTGATAAAATTAAAAAAAGTGACTATCTTAAATGTGCGATATTTTTTCAAAGTTTGGGCTGAAGTACACTGCAGTATGGTACGAATTAAGAAAATGACTGTATAGACTAAGCTTTCTCAGAGAAGAAACACTTCCACTGTGGTGATGTAGAAGTAAGAAGTAAATGCTTTTTTGTATGCTTTTGTTGTTGTTGTTGTTTTCTTTGGTATTAGGGGTTCTAGAGGTTGTTTACGATGATTGCTAGTTGGTGGAGAGGAACACAGCTAGTGATGTGACTTGGTGTACTGTATGACTAGAAATAATAGCACTGTAAGTCATTCTTTTGGAAGGTAAAGGAAAAAAAAATAACTCTCTATTATAGGTGATACTTCTTCCCAGTTCTGAAATATGAGATTTAAGTTTGATGGGGGAGAAAAATACATTGCAATACTCACTATTTTCAGTACTTGACAGTTCTCATTGTTACCAGGGGTCCCATTTCATGTATTTTATAAATATTTCAAATCGGGGTTCCTTAGATGAAGATATTAAGGTGCCATCATTTCACAACTGAATGTCATTGTTGACAGGTAATTTTCCAAGGTTCCGAACAGGTTTTCTTTTCTTTTCAAATTTTCTTATTTTCCAGTATTCCTAAATCCTCTCTGATCCTTTCATTTTTCTGTCTTCCCAGTCAGGTTTCATAAAGAATGTGGGAATGGAAGGGTGTATTAAAAAGTTCCTAAGGTTTGAATATAGAGTGAAATAAGGTGTTTGAATGCTTTACTGTGATTTTTGGCATGTCATCTACTACTATTTTTTTTTTTTCAGTTGAGGATATATTCTTATTATATGAGGTGAAGAGAGAAAATAAATTCCTTGGTCATAAGGATGTTAGGAGGAAATTATCTTAAACTAGGGCCTCACTTGGAGGAAATCCTGTACTGAAATTTAAATAGGTTCAAAGGAAGATATTTATCTTTAAATTTTCTAGAAAATTTGAATTGGGATGAATGGAATAGTCTCATTTTTCATAAGTTAAGTATGTAAGTATGTAATTAGAACAATTTCACGCATCTTTATTTTTGATTTTCAAGAAGCTCTGATTTTATTGTGTAACTAATGGCAGAATGTAGAAGCATTATGGTGGATTAATTTGCAACAGCTGTTGTAACAACTTTCTAATAGTTTCCTAAGTATAAAGGTAGGACCTGTTTATCTCTTTTTAATTGTGTAAAGTACATATCAACTGCTAATAAATCTATCATGTCTAGCTATGCATGCAAGATCATTTAGATATAAATTGTCTTTTATAATTGACTAGCTGTGGGCTGCAAATAATTTTGACCCATCTTCTACAGGAAATATGGTAGTTTTATATTTGATACTTGAATTGTTCTTCATTCACACTGTAATACTAATCCTGCACTTTTGGTAAAAATAAATAAATAAAATAAAATGACGCTATGATTTTACAGTGTATTTCCTGAACATAAATATTACTTAGAGTGAAGAACAACCTACTGAAGTTCTGTATCGATGCAGTTATGGAGTTGAGAGGTGGGATCATAGGACTTCTAGCAATTATCTGAAAAGATCACTGGGTCTAGTTCCACCAGTCCCTTACCACATGAAGGATTCCTTAGGATTCCTTCCTTACATTTATGAAGATACATTTTTAAAAAGTTAAATTATTTTGTCCCTGCTATTTATCATCTGCAGCTGGTCCAAAAGGTGTTCGAGGCTTTGATAGCTCTAAGGGTAGAAAACTCCTAATTTCCAATTTAAATCTGTGAACTATGAACCCTAATTTGCATTGGTCTTTATGGCAAAAACTTCTTTTAATCTGTGGGTGGGGCTGGCCCACAGAGAGTAGTGGATGTGAAGGCTCCAGCTACCCATAGCTCAAAGAGGCTGAGCTCTGCCTGCTAACCAGTTTTATTAGCTCTCCTGATGACAGCAGCGACAGCAACAACAAAGGCTGCCAAAACCATAGTATTTACAGGACATCATCTACTTTGAATGGATGTAAGCATAATCCTGACACAATGTATATATACTTCATTTCCATTTAGCCTTCATGCTGGTGCATGAACAAATCAAAGGGTTTTTTTGTCTCCTTTCACAAAAACTCCAAACTTGATGTCATCCCAATTTTGCTTTCCTGCGTATATTTTCCTGCATATATTTAAAAGGTGTTTAAAATGTCATATTCTATTTGAAGTGATGTTTTGATGGCACTTTCTTCACTTTTTTTTTTGTACATAGGATTACTACCAATACCTTCAGTGAATAGATCTCACTTTTTTTCTTTTTTTTTTTTTCTTTTTTTTTCTTATAATGTGTTTTTTGACTTCTACAAATACAGTCTGGAGCTATTAAGGGTGTATTGCTGTGGTGGCTTCTAAGGCATCCCTATTCTCTGCAGTCATTTCTGATCAATGAGACCTCTGGTGCAGCAGTGGGTTTTTCTTGTTAGTTACTAGCTGAATTATTTTTTATACTTCTGACTTTTGTTCCATTTCTGTAACTTCAGTCATTGAGATAATGCAGTTCATTTGGTATATCTCTGTTTTACTCTTTATTGACAGTGCCCCTAACTTTGTTTTAGCAGTGCTCATCTGTTTCTTGTGCCAGGGTATAATAGAATGAAAATACTAAAAAGCTTGGTTCCAAGACAAATCCTTGTCATTGCTAACCTTCCAGTGGATGCTGTGCTTTCAGAGGATGGTTAAGCCTTACCCTGTCATTTTTCATTCTAAATAACATGAAAAAAATTGATTTTCTCATGATGTCTGAAGATTTTCAGCTAAGTGCAAAATAATGCAGTATGTAAGGCATGCAACTTTGAAGACTTAAGTCAGAAAGTCAAAGATTTTTTTCTCCTACATATAGGAAATTCTGTATACATTATTTTCCTATATATATATATGTATATATGCATTCATTTAATATGTGAATCCAGATGTTCACATTTAGAAAAAGTTTTACTCCTTCCTTTCTGGTTGAAATGTCTCTTGAAAATATTAACTTTCCAAATTAGGTAAGAATGAAGAAGAATGCAATCAGCTATTTAAACAATGTCATACCCTGAAAGCATTAAAACAAAAGTTCAAAGAAAATTGTAAGCAGTTCATTCACACTAGTTTTGTGCATCCTGAATATACTTCTTCCTTATTTAATTGTCACTGTGGTCAATGTACTGTTCACTGTAATATTGTCAGAATTACATATTCATACAGAGATGATGAAAAAGAAAAGACCAAGGGGAAATTGAAAACAGTGAAAAAGATTACTGGCTATAGGGCTGTCTTTCACAACTGCTTTATTTATCTTCTCAGCCTTTCCTCTGTTTGAAAGCATGTAATATAGACTTTTGTTTCTGATAGTAGTCACCACGCATTTGTTGTCAATGTGTATGGAACTCATGGTGATAAATACACGATCTCATTTCCTGCATGGGATGAAGAGTTATTGTTGTGTTATTCACATGGGTTTAGGTCTTTTACAAAATATATACTAGGCAGTGTGGAGATGTTTGTGTGTGTGCTTTTGTTTTTGTTTTGTTTTGTTTGGAGGGGAGGGGGGTAAGCTCTTTATCAGGTTTGTCATTATTTCATCTGTCTTCCTAGACCAAATAATTTATTGTTTCTTTCTAAAAACACTGTTTCAGCATCTATAATGACTTAATTCTTTCAATGTAATACATATTGTAGCATTGAGATCTGTAATAGTGAAAAACTCTCATTCTCAGGATAGCTGTTTACATGCACAAACTTTGTGCAAATTCCCCTTTGCTGGAAACAATTGTCTGGTAGCTAGCAAAGCCATGTTTGGTTGCCTGTTCTCTGTAATAGATTGAAGTGTAGGTTGTAGAGTAAATGTTAACAAGTGACCTAGCTGATATAGTACGATTGCAAATTTGGTAGCAGTGGAAAAGTAGCTTTTTCTCATCTTGAGTAGGCTGTTTGGTAACCACAACTTGTAGCTTCTGTTTTGACTTCTGGGAAAACACTTGTAAAATGCTCTTGATGCAGCACAGAGACAGGAGGTTCTACAAGCAGCTTTCCTTCATTCACATTTTGTGAGGATTAGGTTTCTAAATCCACTAACTGCAGAATTGCCAACTGATCAAGCAATTTGTTGATTCACTTCTGAAGACAATTTTTTATCACTTGGTAATTAGTGGCTTATGATGTAAATATTAATTAGCTTTTTAATAAATGAACAAAGCTATCATTGACCCTTGACACAGCACTGAAATTTCAGATTATATTTTCAAGTTCGTGGCAACCTCTGTTCGTCACCATTGCAACCTACAGCTGAATAATCTCTCCTCTAGTCATATTATTAACATGGTTTTCTATTTAAGTGTCTCACAGTAACCTTTTACTAATCAGCAAAAACACTTAAAATTTTTTTCCTGATTTTCATGACTTGGACCTCATGCTCTCTCTGATATCTGGATAAAAATCCTTTAAAAAGTATGTTTGTTTTGTTTTGTTGTTATTATCTTTATCCTGACAGTACCTAAACCTTAAAACATACTTTTGGCTTTGTTTGCAATGGAGATCGTTATATAAGCACAAAGCTATTTAAACAGCTCAAAGCTGTTCCTTCCACTGAAAATTTTCAGTTATTTTAGAATTAAAGATTATAGATGACTGTAATCCAGCTAATTTTGTAATTTTGAAGAGGCTTATTTAATTGCTGATGTTCTGTGTGCAGTCTAACAAGATGTGAAGGGAGATCTGTGCTTAAGCAGTAAAACAAGACGTAACTATGAAGAATTACTGAAAGTACAGCTTCAAGAAGTGATGCAGCATATATGTCACGGGGGGTTGTAAGAATATGATGAATGGCCTATAAAGTAACTGAGTTGTTTCCTCATGTCATCAAACACAGAATCCACACCAAGAAGCACTACTATGGGATGGAAAATCTACAGTCTGACATCCTAGTAATTCTGTCCTGTAATGAGTAACTAATTTGCTTCAAAAGGCAATTTGGAACTTGATAAACACAGCGAAAAATGTTTAAATAGAATTTAAAGTAGACAAAATCCAGCCAGTTCTCCCTTCTTTGTAACTGAAAGAAAAGCAGATAATTTATCTTGAGAAGGTGTTTATCATTTTATAGGAATTCTGGTGATGGTTGTAAATAACATATTGATAGTTATTTCTGTCTGCTCATGAAGAATATTGTCATTGGCTCTGGAGAAATTTGTGGAGAGAAAGAACATCATTCAAACCAATGACTACATGAAGACCCACCTTCCAAAGATGCCTTTGATTTTTGGTCTTGGGGCCTCAGTTCCCAAGCTTTAATACACTCACAGTTTCTAAGAGTTTCTGAGGACCTGTAGTTTTCATGGGCTTCATGTGATGATGTTGATCCTGAAATTTCTGAATTGGGGAGATATTTGCATATTAGAAGCTCATAGGGTGTGTTAGGTTTTCTTTTCCAATGAGATTTGTCTGTCAAAGGCACATTCATAGAAAATAAACTCAGTCATTCCTGGATATAAATCTTTTGAAAGATTTTAAAATCAGGGAAGTTGTGTTCTGCATTGCTACTTATGTTGAGAGTCTGCTGGCTCAGTGTTTCACATTTCACTGCAGAAAGGTGCTATTAATGGATTTGAGGAAGTGATGCAGAATCACATCAGTTGTAGTAAAAGTCCTGTATTCATGCAGTTTATAAAATATGCAACAAACTTTTTTTCCAAAGCAGAGATTTGAAGTTTCCCCATCTAACAGAGAAAAAAGTGCTTGTGTATAGTAAGTCTTGGATGATTCAAAGTGGTGAAGAGGTAGTAATGAAGATGCTAAATTAACTGGTAATCCTGAGATGCTTGCTAAAAAAAAAAAAAAAAAAATATATTTTTTTTCCATCTTAAAGATGTTTATCATTTTAAAAGCCCAAGATTTTGTGTTTGATTGTCCTCGAGACTTTATTTTTCAGGCAGAATCACCTTTCCTGGGAGGTCTCCAAAGTCCCTGTCTGTTTATCCAAGGTCATTTTATGTGATCTGAGTTTGAAATTGATTGTACTCACAGAGTTTCTTTGGAAACCGAGCATCTAGAAGTTTCTGGTAGCTTATCTAGGACTGTGTCGTCATTAGCTATACATGTATATCTACCAAAACATTTAATTCTTTTGAATCTTTAAAAGTTCTTGTCAGTAGATGTTTAGTAGAGGTCAGAATGGAGAAGAATGATTTAGAAGAGGGAGAGGAGGGGAAAAAAAAAAAAGATATAAAAATTGTAAAAAGTTATAGAGATTTCTAGAACCATAATTTACTTTCAACAACAAAAAAACCCTTTAAGGTCATTTTTTTTTTTTTCATTTCTGCTTCAATTAATATAATAAGGCGTTACAGTTTAATTTACAACAGCTAGCTAAACTCAAAAAAAAAAAACCTTTAAGGTCATTTTTTTTTTTTTCATTTCTGCTTCAATTAATATAATAAGGCCTTACAGTTTAATTTACAACAGCTAGCTAAACTCCCTGGGACGTACTCTAGCAGTAATTAGTCATCTGAGAAAATGCAGCAAAGTCCAAGTAACTGGCAGGTTCATAAACACATTATACACATTGTATTGTTAAATTTTTGGTTTTGTTCTTAGAGAAATTATGCAGTGAGAAATGAAGCACATGAATACATTCCTAATGGTTGGGGGGTGGCATTCTCTCACATAATTTCTATTATTACATTTCTTTGGTAAGGAATGATATTTTAACGATGATTGAAAATGCTGGATGTTATCTGATCACTCCATTGCAAAATATTATCGGAAACTTTGCTGGTAAGAATGTTTTAATTGTCTTGATTTGTTAGTAGTTCAGGCAATAAGCTTCTAATTTTGTGGCTGAACTGACATAGAGCCAGGAGAATATTGGTTTCCTTTTTGCATTGCTACATGTTCATGGGGGTATCCATCCTGCACTTAGACTGTCAAACCAAGAATAGGGTCTCCCTGTGAGCTGTGAGGGAAAAACTATGGTTGAATTGAAAAGTGCCCAGCTTGGGAGAGAATGGGGAAATTAATCTCTTCTCCAAAATCTAAGAAATTAATATAGATCTATATATTGAAAAGCATAGCCTTTAGGCCTTTTGTCTTTGAATGTCAGGCTTTTCATCACATCAGCATTGTGTATGTACGTCATTTTTTCCTACATTACAGTAGTTCATTGCAATATACTATAACTACATATTATTCTTATTATACAAAGTCATATTAAAATCAGTGATGCATGTATCTTTCATTTCAATGTGACTTTGTGTATTAAGACTGTATATATAGAGAGGAATTCTTAATGAAATAGCAGACAAGACTTCTCAAAGAACAATTAAATGACTGAGAAAATAAAAAATGATGTTATTGCATAATTTGCCATTTGGTCATATAGTATATGGGGCTGTTTTTTTTTTTTTTTCGTTCAGCACTTATGCAACTTGCCTCTTAACTTTTTTTTTCCATAGTCCTATCATTTTACTAAAAAGTTTGGATCTGTGCTGGATATTGGTGGTTAAATTCTATGAAGGAGAAAGAACTGAGACAGGAACAGAGGCTTTTCTTGCAGGGTAATGATGAGAAAGAAAGTTCTTGAGTTGAAAAAGGAAGCTAAACACAATTCCAAGGTGACACTCGGTAAAGGTTATCAAATACATAAATAAATTAAATTAATACTCTGTCTAAGTAAGCTTACACTGGCTGAAATTTCAGGATGCTATTTTTCACATTTTAAAACTCTAAACTTAGGATAAAACTTTAAAGTTAGGATAATGGAAGAGGATCTTCTTTACTCTTTTTTGTTGTTGAAGAGCTGAGACCATAGGGAGCCTCACAGCAGTAGGTGCTGCTCCTACCATCTCTGTAAAGTGTTCCAAGTTTCATTCACCTTAATTTGAAATCACCTAAATCTGATGATCAACTTCAGGCCACATTATATTGGCTTACATTGAGAAATCATAATTAAATTTGATGTTGGAAGGAATAGATTAGGTGTTAAAGTGTACTTGGAATGTGTTTTAAAGATAAGCTGTGATTCTTGAATTTTCTACAAATTCAAATAAGTAGACTAATCCATTGAAATTAGTGGATCAAATCCCATGTTGGACCTTCAGAATCATACTCTGTACAAACCACAAGAAGGATTATAGTTCTTATCTCATATTTGAACTTAAAATTGGTGACCTGAAGTCATAAATACTGTATAACAGGAGAGATCCCAGAAGCCAGATCCTCAGTTACCTTTATTCCCTCAGTTCCCTATTCTGTGGTCTCCCTTTCCTAACCAAAGAGTCTGTATAGTAAATGAAAGTCAGCCAACTCACTTTTAAACTTTAACTAATGAGAGATCTTTATGGAGGAAAATATAACAACTTCTTGTGCCTGTTCTACAGTGATAGATTTATGAAATCAAAAAAGAGATGTGATTATAGCTTAGTGTAAAAATTGATCCAAAACCAAACTGTCTTTTTCATACTAAGGAATATATAAGCAACCTCACATTGGTCATAGAATCATAGAATATCCCGAGTTGGAAGGGATCCATAAGGATCATCAAGTCCAACTCCTGGCACCGCACAGGTCTGCCCAAAAGTTTAGACCATGTGACTAAGTGCACAGTCCAATCTCTTCTTAAATTCAGACAGGCTTGGTGTAGTGACTACTTCACTGGGGAGCCTGTTCCAGTGTGCAAACACCCTTTCGGTGAAGAACCTCTTCCTGATGTCCAGCCTAAACTTCCCATGCCTCAGCTTAACACCATTCCCACGGGTCCTGTCACTGGTGATAACAGAGAATAGGTCACCTGCCTCTCCACTCCCACTATCTATCCCTCCCTATCCATTGGTGGATAATGACTTTTGTTATGAGGTTTTTGATAGTCAAAGACAACTAATTAGAATAGGTGGGTTGAAAGACAATTCTGCCATTTTAATGTTTGTTTATTACAGGAAAGGTACAACAGATGAGGTATGAGCTCAATAGTCAAGAATAGTCAAGAGCAAAAGAAACAAGCATTTTGAACATGCTTCTTTCTTCTTTTGTTTTGTGGAAAAAATATTTTTACTGATGTGTTTTAACATAAAATGTTTTAGAGAGAATTTCCAATGGGAAATGTGATCAATATCATAGTATGCAAGTTTATGATGCTCTTCCAATTATTTCAAAGAGAGAAGGATGAAGGATTTGCTTAAGCACTTAAAAAGGATGAATAAATCAGTTAAGTTCACTGTCTCAATGGAAAAGTTCATATCACAAATCCCTGACGTAACATACATTAAAGTGTTCTGGATAGAAAGACTGTAGAAATACGCAAATAACTTAAATGACTGAAAAACTTTAAATAAAAATTACCTTGCGTTCAATATGAAATAATAGTTGTCTATATGTTTATTAAATGTGTAGTTTGGGCTCTAATTTTGGATATGAGAAAGAAGTACAAAGGTGACAAAAGTTTTTAAAACTAAGCTATTAAATGTGAATTTTCATTTCACTAGGGAAATTTCCAATACATAAAATATTTTAAATTTTATATCTATCTGTTCTTAGATGTCTGGGTCAGAAAGTGGGAGAACAATGAAAAAAGCTAATTGATGTAATCAAATATAAAGTATTAAGTATTATAGGTGTAATTCCAGAAAAATTCTGATTGACTATAAAGTTGTGTAACTGAAATCCTGAATGATAAAAGAACGAGAGGTCCCTGTCAATTTCTAACTGCATCTCTAAGCTTTCATATCTGACCCCCCCCCCCTTTTTTTTTCCCCAGTGCATTTTCACTTATATGCAAATCAGAATATTGTGAGTTTTCCCACAATAGAAAAACGTGATTCTTCTTAACTACTGGTTAATCTTCCGTAGTGATTATGATAATCCGCAGAGGTATGACTTAGTCTAATTTGGTGTTATGCTTTAGGATTTCTGGGAGCAGTAACCAGTTATCTGACAGTTGTCTTAGAACCATCTTGGGATATTTTTTGAAGAGTCTTAAAGTGATGTGTGCCGTTATTTGGGTGCTCACTTGATGCTCAGTATGGTAACAAAGGAATGTTTGCCATCTTAGTGTACATGCTCTTGGTAGGTTTGGTGCGAGAGAGGTAATGATTATTATGCTTTGTTCCAAGCTGAGCTTTCATTTAAGGACTAGGATAAGTTTGGTCTTAAAGTTCAGGCATTTTTTGAGGTGCAGTCAGGAAACCTGTTGTAAATTTGTCAAAATAACTGAATAGCTAAAAGAGCTGATGTGTATTTTTTGTTGTCTATACAGTATTTTTACACAACTGGCACATACCTAGTGCTGATCTCGAACATTGCAGTATGATGATGACCTTTTGAGTCTCTTCTACTAGGTTTCTGCTATGGAAAGAAAAAAGCATTGATTTTTGTTGTTGTTTTGTTTTGAAGAAGCTGTACATTTGTGTATTCCCCTTTTGTATTTAAAAAGGAGAAATAAAACAATATAATGGACTGGCAGTGCAGAATGGAGCAGACCTTGGCCTTTTATGCCAGTAAGATAAACTTTGTACTGTTAGATATTGCTTATTTTAATAATATTGCTTATTAAGTTATGCTTTCTATGCTAAGGATAAGCTTTGTTGCCCTTATACATTCTCTCACTTAAACTTTCAGGGAAAAAAAAAACAAATCTCCTTGCTGAGTGCCAATTGGAGATGTTAAAGCATGAGTAAATACATAACATATTTCCATAACAGCAACAGCATGCATCTCTTTCACTCTGTCTCTTTGGTAGATTTCTCAAGCAGCTGTGTTGGCACGTATAGAGGAAGTACTGCATGCGAAGGCAGCTACCTTATTATTCAACATAATAGATTCTTTGTAGTCACCTTATTGTCTGAGGATTTTGTGAATGAAATTCCTTACAAATCCTTCCTGAAATCTCCAGGCAGGATGGTATATTCTTTTGTCATGCAAATGCACTCTGAGACCCTGCCTTACTCATTTGGTAAAGAATATCAACTTTTTAAACCTTAAGGTCCCTTTAGGAACTTTTAATGATCATTTTCTGTAGCATATTGACATAATATTTTTCTTTTTAGTTGTTTCCATAAGTAAGTTTTGATTTGATTTTACAAGCTTCAACTTTTCTGGAATACTAGATACCCTCTAGCTAAGTACTGAAACCAGACATCTTCTTTTAGCAACATAATGAATTTGTATGCTGTAGGTCTTTAAAAATTATTTCAAAACAAAACAAAAAAACAATCAAACAAACAAAAACTAAACCAAACCAAAAACACTAGACAACCATTGATTACTTAGCTGGGGAAAATACTGAATTGCATGTTTATGCTATCATTCAAGATACTGAAATTAAGTAGTTTGGAAAGTTGTGGGATTTTTTGGGGGCATACTTGAAAGATTTAAGTTCTTCAGGAGTCTGTAGACTTTTTCTACAGACTCTAGACTTTTTTCTAAGGTGCAGCTGACCGAACTTCCAGAGTGCTGATTTAGGGTTTTGTTACAGGATATAATAATCTTTTATTTTACATGTGACCAATAGGACAAGCGTTTGAAAGACTTCTTTACATAGGGTTTGTTAAATCCTTGTATACCTGCCTGGTGGTCTGAGTGCTCTATCTTTGCCGACAGGTTATTTTAATTAGAGTTGTCTCTAGTCCAACAGTCTAATGGCTTTCCAAGACCTATGAGTTATTCTTTTTCAAAGATACCCAGGTGCACATTCTAATATTATGTTTTCAGTCTCATCTGGAAAGACAAATATTTATTCCTTTGAAAAATCAGGAATTAATATGTGCTGGACTGAGACTTAGAGAAATGTGGTGAATGTGCCAAGCATGTTGAAGTTTTAAGGATGTGGGAAGAACTACAAGGGAAAATCAGCCCAGTGCTTTCTTCACCTGATCCCAGTGTTCATAGTTTTAATGGCTTCAGGAGTGAAAACAGCATTGGAGAAGAGTGATCTCAGCTGGCTGGTGGAAAAGTGAATAGCATGCTGTATACAGCCTAGTGACACTGGTCATTCACTGCAACAGCATTTTGTTTTTTCATCAGTGACACCGAAGTAATATGGAAGTCTCGTATAGAATCAGATCACCTTTTCTGATTTTTTTTTTTTTTTTTTTTTTTTTTTTTTTTTGTGGCGAAGTGATTGTATGTCTGACTTTGTTTCCACTCTCCTACACGTTTTGGTAAATGTAAGATGCACTAAAACATCTGCTATTATTCATTGTTGAGTCACTTACATTGAATTCTGTAAACCCATATAAAGCCAATGAGAGAGGTTTTCAGGATCAAGAGCTGTAGAAGTAATGAGATAGTGGAGTGACCGTGGGAATGGTATTACTAGGAAAATGAAAAAAATCAGTAAGAATTGAATCTGTACTACAATTGAGTGCATCCTATCCTCTTCTACCTTTATTTTCCAACATCTTTTAATTTGGTTCAGTTATTCCATAGCTCTTGTTAATGGTGGTATTCACATGTAACTAGAGAAGAATTTGGATTAGGATTTTGAAGAACAAATCTTAATGGTACCCATATAGTATATTAACTGCTAATAAAAGTAGGTCTTGCTAAAAGGCCTTTGTAAGGAAAATTTCATGCCAGCAGTTTTTCAGTATTAATAAGTAATGAAATTACTTCTATCAATTCAGTGTGCTAAATGGGATTATCATACTGCTCATGTTAGCACACACAGCATAATATGGATCAGATTTTGAAAGGTAAGTGCATGCAACGTTAAAAATTTTATATATATATATATATATATATATATATATTTTAAACTGAAACCAGAACATTTAAGATTCAGAATAAAATTTTAATTGGGGGCACTGTAGACCAAAGTATTTAAGAGAATGGAGCTGCACTTTGTGAAGCAAGTAGTCCAAAGCTGTTTCACCCTTGATTGTATTGTACTATCTCTTTCATATCATGTGTGTGAATTTTCCTAGGTATTCTTTGTTCTGAATGCAGCTTGGTAAAATCAGTGGAAGTAAATATGAGATCTAATACCACCATTCAGTTGTCTTCGCATGAAATTTCAAAGCATGCAAACCTTTAAAAGACTTTATCAGTACTGACTTTTTCAGTTCTAGCATGTAGCCAGTTGCAATTTGTGCCCATTGCTCACGGTTTCAGTCGGATAACTATTTGGAAGGGGAGAGAACCTTTGAAATACAATAAAAGAATCACCACTCTTGCCTTAACTACAGGAAGAATGACTTGAGTCACTTTTTTCTGTCCATGCTTGACCAGGCAAACATCAAGGACACTTAACCAGTTTGCAACAAAGAAGTTTCAGAAACTAGTGGGAGTGAGAGAAGCTTGCTTAGAGTAAGTGCATCCTGTTCATTTCTCTGCATTGAGGACAAGTGTAACTGTGAATGTTCTTTACAGCTTGCACATTCTTTGGATGATTTCATCTCACTTCCCAAATCCTGTCCTAGTTTGCTTTGTTGCCATTCTTAGTTTATATATATGTATGTATAGATACACACAATTATCCTAATACACTAGGTTATACAGTTCAGCACCTTCCATCTCTTCAAAGAGCAGTTTCCCAATTTTCTTGCTCTGTATGCTGTTTGTTGAGACCTTTGTTTCTAGTTTCAGATCTCGTTTTTGTCTCGTTTGTTGACTGAATGCACTCTATTCAGATGCTACCAGTACCATAACTGCACGACTCAATCAAACTGTGTTTCTGTGCACCTGATACTACCGATACATATGTTACCCTCTATCTTTTCTGCATCTCTAATTTGTTGTATTTTTCTTCCTTCTGCTTACTGACCTTTTGCAGTTCATACTACCAGTTCCAATCTGTTTGGCTCCCTGGGCTCTTTCAGAAGTATTTTAACACCTACTGTTTTGGGGAACAGTATGGATATCAAAATTTCAGTTCTGTTTGGAAGTCTGGTTATGTTCACAATATGCTGATCGTTTTCCCCTCCTCTTCACCTTCATCACTAGTCTCTTAAAATGATAAACAGTGCAGGAATATTCCTTGGTTTTTAAATGCTGTTATAATTATATGTAAAATGAAATTGATGCAGGAAATAATTATCATAATTTTATAAAACAAACTATACCACACATGAATAAAATATGATGTTACTATGCTATAGCTCGACTTCAGTGAGTTGAACTTACCCTTTGTATATAGGAATCAGTATTCTGTCTTTCTGTCTTTTGGCATAGGAAATTAATTGTAAAATCTACAGCATGGTCTTAGTAGGAAATTCTAAATAACTTACTGAATTCAAACTACAGGAGAGATTTAGGCAGGATGTGATTATCTGCACTGAAATTCTGCTAGGGCACCTGTTCTAATTATTGGAACATCATAAAACTTAAGTATGAACTTGCTGAAAATTGCAATAGTTTGGATTTTCTGTGGAAGTAGAGTACCCAAGATTAACCTAGCCTCATGAGAAAGATGCATTGAGAACCCAGCATGAAGAGTGTCTGCAGTAGAAAGCTTCTATATGAAGCACTGCATACTTTGATGTTTAAAGGATATTGAGACAGATCTTTATTAGAAGATGGTAAAAGTAGTCTTCCATACAGCCAGAATTTGGTAAGAAATCTGGGTTTGCTGGATGGGTGACAGAGGAACATAACGCAGTGTTCTGTTGAAGCCTTTATATTTATTTATTTATTTATTTGTGTGTGTGTGTGTGTGTGTCAAACAGATGTCCAGTTTGACCCTTAGTCTGTCTGTGAATTTTTAAATATATTAATATGCTGAAGCCGTGCACAATTGCACACACACTTTGGTAATGTATATTTATATGGAACTGTCATCTCCTCAATGATAAACTGTTACTTAGGTGTCTACTGTTCTTTAAATTCTAAGTGTTTATGTAAGCTATATTAAGAAAATTGCTATCAGAAATATCTATATAGAACACCTGGCATGAGTGCATAAATTACTTAATGTGACTTAACATCTGACTTTAAATAGTCTCCTCTCTAGCAATCTGTACATCACAGATTTAATCCAGACAGAAAGTGCAAAACTGACAAGATAATGCACTTAGTGTAAGTTTAGCAAAACTGCGGTAGGGAGTCTGTGCAAAATGCTCGGAAAGCTGCTAGGCCTGCCTCTTGGAAGGAGAGCAGATGGCCAAATCTCAGTCATCTCAAAAAACAGCGTTCACCGTAGTACCTTAGTGTTTGTATGGTGACTGGTGTACTGTAAGATTTTTGGCCATCAGTGGGTTTTCCCATGCACTACTTTGGTAATATTATTAATATCAGTAGTAACTAATGTCTTGACTATTTGGTTAAGTAGGACCATCTCTGAGCAAATTGAATCCTTATGAATTACTCATGTAAACAATTGATAATATTTAGAATACCATCTATCTTTATTTAGTTCAATTTTAAATATTTAACTTAATTGTATTTATTGCAGTGTAGGACAATTATGGTAATATTTGCTATGTAGAAATATATATATATTATAAACATTTATCTTAAAGTAGTTTAAAATATGAGAATGAGAGCTAGAACAAAAATTGAACCACATGCTTTATATGAAAAAAAACTCCCCTGCAATAAGAAACACTTTACTAGTTCGTTATCCTGTTTTAATTACATTCTCAGCTAAGTATATCTGTAATACTGAAAACTAGCATCAGGATTCCAGTATACATGTTCAGCTTTGGACTTTCTGACTGAATCATTCCTTTTAGTAAGAGCAGCAGCTGCAGTACACTCCCCCAAACCGAAGTCAGCGCTGTCATTTCTAGAGATATATGAAGTCATCAGTTTCAGAATGGGGAGGTATTACGTGTTTTAGTATATTTGCAATATATGCAAATTATGTTTAAAATAACATCTTATATTTTATGGTTATATGTATAAAAGATAATATATTTGTAATATATATAATATATATGTAAAATATTTTATGGTTATATGTATAAATTACATATTTATGTGTGATATATATAAAGTTAATTATTCTATCTATTTTGTTTAAAAGATTTATATTAAATTAAACCAGTGATTCCTTGAAAACAAAATTTATGCACAGTTTATTATCTTGAAATTCATTATAGGGATGAGTCATTTGGGCTGGTTCTCCCATGCTGTAATGCATCCGTGTTAGATCAGAAACAGTTGATTTGATCTCTTATTTTTCCATGCTTACTGTCCAGGAAGGGCCTTCCGCTTGGTTGCTAAGTCAACACAAATCAAACATAATCATACAAGTTTGTCCTTTATGTTTCACTGCACATGCTTCACCCTATTACCTAATGTCCTTTTGTTGTTGCTGGGAGCTCTTTATCTTGGCAACTAAGGTATTTTTTGGTTCTGTACTTGATATTAAAGTCCAAACTAATCACAATGATGCACAGATTTAAGGTCATTCTAGCTTTTAAATGCTAATTGTTCTGCCAACAGTACTCATTTACAAGGTTTGTAAAGGCCATAAACACATTCTATATGATTCAATAATTGGACATTTTCTGAAACCAATTAAGAAATACAACTCGTCATTTAAAAAAAGAAAAAGAAAAAAGCTATATGCATATTGTCTAGGCTGCTTCTTTCACTGTAAGCAAGCTTATTTAAAATCCATTTTAAGGAATTTATGAAGGTTTATAATCTATTTACACTTCCACTTTTTTTTTTTCCCTAAAGTAATGTTGTTTCTTTGGTAGAAGGAACCACAGAAAGGTGGTTTTTTTTTTTTTTTCATTTTCATTTTTTTCCCCACTTTTGCTCTTATTGAAACAGGTACAAAACGGCGTAGTTGAGTTCATCTAAACTGGATACCAAAATTGTGCTGACTCCTGAATAATTACCTCCAGGGTACTTTGCTTTCCCTTTTACTTAAGTCGCAGACCTTTGAGGTCAGATACAGTGTCAAAAATGGAGGCATCTTGTGTGTGTAGGGAAGAGAGAGAATCAGAAACTGCCTGTGTCTGGGTCCTGTATCAGTGGTGGGTATTACAGAACAGAAAAGAAAGGTCCTGGTCCTGTGAGTAAATTCTTCTATGAGAGTTTGTGGTTATCACTGCGTATTGGCAGGTACCGACATGCGACTTGTGCAAGTCCTGTTAGAACTTCTTTTCATTTTCTGTTGGCAAGGTTAATGACGTGCTTCTGATATGACCTAGTGCATTCCTGGCCATCCTAAAATCTCTTTGTAAAAACTGGCAAAATTGTTTTCTCTGGCGTTGTTTCATCCTATGCCAAATCTTGTTGGAATGTGGAAATGAAGATTGCAGCTTGGAGTGATGTGAGGGCTGTATGGGGGAGAGCTGCATTGGTTCTGCTGTGCCACAGCTGAAATCCATGGTACAGATCCAGTAGTTGTTAGGGCCTTATTCTTCACTGTTTTTTTTCTACACTGTCCTTTTGTAGCTGTGCAAGTGAGAATTGTGATGGCAAGTCAGAATAATAGCATTACTCTTCCAATGTGCAAATGACTCCAAGAGGTTGGAAGTCACTGGAGAATAAGACGCTAAATGAATAACAAAGGAGTTGTATTTTATGCTAACTTTGACTCATGACTTAGAAGTTAATGAAACCATTCAAGTTGAGTACTTTAATCTCACAAATTGGTTATCACAGCCTTGTGGCCACTTCTTGTTTTATAATAAAGCATAACACAAAATATCTGTGAAGGCTTACAAAATTAAACTAAGGGAAGTATGTGCAATTTTGAGCTCATTAGGAGCAATTCATATTTTCATCTGTCTCATTAGAGATGTTTTCATGAACTGGGAAAGTACTTTTGAATCTGTGATTTTTAATTTCCCTGCCAACTGGCATGAGCTTTTTGGGATTGTTATTTTCTTTTCATTTCTTTCAAAATGTTAAAAGGAGGAAAAAAAAATCCACAGGAGAAATGAGAAGAAAAGCAAGGCACTAAGAAACAAGTGAACTGCATGAACGTGATAAGAAATACTATTTTATCGTAGGATTATTCAACATACATATATCTGTTTTTGGTACTTTGATGACAGTGTATGGAAATAGAGCATACTGGTAATGGACTCAGAAGATGCAGTTCAGAATTTGAGATGCACAGGTGAAACATATCTTGAAGAATGACACTTGATTTAATGCTGTTATATATGCTTTTTGGAAGATGTGACAGATTTCCTTAAGCCAGATATAGCTTCAGTCTAACTGTACTTCTACTGTATGTAATAGAACTATTTGAGCTTTGATAGTGTTGACAGTAAACCATTTACAAGCTTTTTTTGTTTGAAGGGGAAACACAAGCAGCCATTTCCTATGACTAATAACCAACCACAGTGTATTTCCGATAGTTACACAAATAAGACTAAGGATCAATTACTCTTTAGGTGTTACGTCTTCAAGGGTTTTTGAATGTAAATATTAAGAAATCTATATTTATTACTTTTGAAGTCAAGTGTACTATCCGAGAGAACCCTGGAAAAGAAAACTGTCGTCTTTTGTTTCTTTGCATGACACTGCTGTCCTCACAATAAGATGAGCTCCTTTGTTGTGTCACTAGCCCTAGCTTTAACCTTTATGTTGCGCTGAGTTTGATTTCCCTGCCAAATAGCTCCTTCATTTTGGTCTTGACTCTGATCATACGATCACTGATTGCAGACAGTGATGGTGATTTTTTGATTAGACGGTCTGCAGATTAAAGTAGAACCACACAAGACTTTGTAATACATTTTTTTTCTAAGCCAATCTTGGCAATTTCATGAGTCAATAATTATGATTTTTTCAAAAATTTGAGTTAAGTTTTTGTCTAATATAGACTGTTAATTTTCCTTATTTGTGGCATTTTTTTTATTTTTTTTTTTTTAGTGAGAAGGCACTTCTTTTTTAAAAGTGAGCTGAAAGCTCTGAACTAGCCCCCTTCACTTCTCAAAATGATCAAAGATAAACATGACTTTTATACAGCCTTCTCACTTGGCAGCCAAATTTTCAGGAAATTCTTTGCATTGGACATGCCCTGTGCTTACAACGTAACATGACATCTGCAGAAGCTGAACAGCATTTTGCTTGGAAATAAACATCCTGGTAGATGCAGATGATGTGCATGTATCTGTTTCAAGCAGGCAGTGGAACAATTTCCTACATAATCCAAGTCACAGTCTGAGAAATAATTGAACCACAGAACCTCTTCATGAAATGAAAAAAGGAAAGAAATCATTTATGTGACTTAAAAGTGATGTCAGAATGAAGTCACAAGGGCATGCTTAAGTCTTCAGTTTTCTGTCTCAGATATTTGACTGGATGCAGTCTGGATATGAAGATTGGATTGTGGGGGGTTCGTTTGTTTTTTTGTTTTTGTTTTTTAAATGCAAATGTGTTACTCCTATTGGTGCCAGTGGAAGCGAGAAAACAGTGGAGCTTTCTCAAACTCAGTTGAAAATCTCCTTTGAAGAGAGTAACTTCAAATATCTTTTTTCTGTTTAGCCTTCAGGTTTTCTGCATAGATTGCCAGCAAGGTTATCTTTTAGTGCTAGTCAGGATGATAGTTTCTCTGATGCAGACATCTTCCTGTTAATGAGCTGAACAGAGCCTGCCAATTTATATCATGGAGATCACCAAACAGCCATTATCTATGTCATTGATTTTTGCATGTGCAGCTGCATGCCCATACAGTATATTTTATAGCAATGCACTACATTTTTTTTTCTTTGATTTCTTTCTTCATAATTTTCTATCTCCATGTGCTAACCATAGTCTGGAAAACACTGAAATATCATGTGCTAATTCCTTTATAAATGTCAGCTGTTTCTTAGTAGCAAACTATCAATTTTTGTTGTCACAAGTGCCTTCACAGTAAATCTGTCCCGAATGTTCGGCTTTAATTTGCCTGTGAACTACATTGAGGCCTCATGTAGGAGGTATTTGCTTCAGAATAAAATGCAGTGAACTCTGCATTGTGCCTGAAAACCGAACTGAAAATGTGCATATGGTGGTTTGAGAAGACTTGCAAAAAGCTGAGCCCTCCTCTCCATTGTTACTGTCTTGAGCTTCTTAAACTATTTCTGGTATTTTTCTGACTAACATAGATTAAAATGCCTGCTATTTCCTGTATTTGAAACAAAACAACAACAAAAAAAGAAACAACTCTATAGACATCAATCTATCATATGCTGCAACTCGGTATTATATACTGAGAAAATGAACTCAGTAGCAATATAATCTTACTTTGCAGTATAACTGAACTGCAGAAAACATTTCTGGAAGCATGTAGATTTAGGCATCAAATAAAATTTAAGTATCCTGATATGGAAGAGTTTATGATGGCACAACTTCTTTCAGAGGCATTTTTCCTGTTATTAATTCATGTAAAACTCATAAGTCTTCCTTTTTAACTGTAATTTACTTCAACTTTCACTCTTCACAGAACAAGAATTTGATTCCCCCCTCCCAATTCTTCATCGGAATTATTGTTTAATTGAAAATGTCACTATGATTCATTTAATACGCATTTAATTTACTATCTATAAATCTTGTCATTATTTTTTTTTCTACCAGAAAAATGTATGTTCTGTCTCAAAATATGAAAATATGGTTAGTTATTAGAACTTGTGATTTTTTAACAACTCAAATTTCAGTAGTAGCACATACATCTGCTGACTTCAAGGGCAAGAGGGAGAAATGTGGCTTGGTGACTTTCTTAGCTCCCTAGAGGATACCTTCACTCTTATGCAGGTTTAAATTTTTAAGTTGCAAACATTTACACATACAAATATCTTGTACTGCAGTGACTAATCATGTGCAGAAATGCCTTTTCTTTTTAAGCCTGTCCTGGTATGCAGAAGGCAGTCTGGGAACGGCTATGAATATGGTCACATAGTTACAGCTTGTAAAAAAAAGTACCAGCCTAATCATGTGCCTTTCTGTTTTTGTGCCATCCTTTGTCTGAAAGAGAGTGACTTTGTAATGACTGAACATTCGTGTTGATCTACCTGTGCATACTTGATCAAATACAAAATATTTTAATTTATTCATTGGAAGAATACCTGAAACTACTTTAGGGAGCAGTGCTTTCTTTTCTAGTGAATGCGTACGTGACTGTCAGCACTTTCATGGTAATTCAAACTAAATCACCTTAGTTCATAGCATCTACTGAGGGTTTGCACACAGTGTTGTATGTTTTATTTGACCTCAGTGAGTAATAGCTCAATAATTTGAGTAATTTGAGCACTTGTGATACTCTATACATAATTTCAGATTAGTCTGAGATCTTATATTATTAAAAAAAAAGCTCCACCTGTGGCTATTTAAATGGTAGGAAGCAATCAATGTGTATCATGGGCTTTAAAGAGGAACATACAGATTAAGATGTAAATTAAAATTTTGAACCATCTTCAGCATTTCAGTAGATACCAAGGGATAATGCCATACTGAGTTCTTTGTAGACAACTGAAGACATTAATAAGGAGTGAAAAATAGAATGAACTGCATTCATCATAGTGTAATTAAATGTAGAAACAGTTCAGGTTATGCCTGCTCTTTGAATTGCTGAGATCGACTGAGACCCTATCCCTTGGTAAAATAAAAGATCAGAAATAAACCTTGCCATGTTTTTCTCTTGTTGTAACTTACCATTGTCACCATCTCGTTTTATTCAGTAAACTTAAACATCAGTATATAAAATCTATTCAATAAACAAAACCATCACATATAGTGAAATATAGGCGAGAGAATTCTATTAAATTTTCAAAAAAAAAAACAAAATCCAAAACTGAAAATGAAACAGGCAAAATTCTGCCCACTTTCTGTGAAGGGCATGTCTGTTAAGTGAAAAATGCAACGTAGCATTCCAGTTCTCTACATTTTGTAGTGTTTCCTCAGATATATCACATGGTTGTATTTTCTACTGTTGGATGGTAATTTTTTGTTCTCCCATGTCTTTCATTTCATGGAATAAAGAGAAGGCATGTATGGCAGCATCTCTTGACCCAGTGCTAAAAGCAAGGTCTTTGGCTTCAAAGAAGTTACAGTTTTTCACTATTGTTTCGTTTTAGAAGTAAGGAATCTACTTACATTGATGCAATTCAGTTTTCCTGGGGAAGGCCCAGGAAGATGTTTTTGGCCGGTTCCTGGGAGGGTAATATTTTCAATGCAGAGAAGTTTAAATGAAGCTGATTTCATATGACTGCCTTTTGTGTAGTTGTACTGAAGAACAGTGAGGGGGAGGAACCAGATGTGATCTCAAAAAAAAAAAAAAAAAAAAAAAAAAAAAAGGATCATGAGCTACAGGAAGTTATCGCAAAGGTGCATAAGAAGCCCTAGCATTAGGCTAGGAATATAACCAAGAGAACATATGAAGTTTAATACCCAATATATCACAAGGCAAAGTCCTCAAAAATCTTGTGAAAGGGTTTATAGCAGAGCATCCCCTTTTGAATTTTAAGAACACAAAATCATTGGCTGTCGAGGAAAGGATTTATTCCTCCAGAGTGGTACTTCATTGAATTTAGACTATAAAAGCTGGAATACTAAACCATTGTAAAGATGCCATCTAATCCTGGAGGCATTGCCTTGATAGTACTGTATACATCTTTTTAGGCATATTTTATGTTGGAGCATCGAGCTCTGACAGACCCGAGCAGATCAGAATTTCTCATCCATAACTCTTGGGATCCAAAAACTAGGTGCTACTTACCAGAATGCCTAAGCAAGTACCTTTGTCCCTTAAGAACTGTGAGACTTTGCTAGTAGTAGCAAACTGTTCAGTTACACCTGTACACGCATTGGTGCTGTGTAACAGTTCAGGACAGCTGGCTTCAGAGGACAAGCCCCGAGTGGCGTGAGCAGCTAGTTGATTAAATAAAAGGTAGTGGAGAATCTTTTGACTCTTTCACTTTCTTTAGTATACTCCAAGCTTCTGTGAAGGGATTGCACTAAAATGCCTCTTGTGTTCCTAGTTAGAGCTGAAAGTTGACAGAATTAGTCTTTTCAGATAGCTCCTAGCTGCATGAAAATTCTTGTGATGTCCTCTGTTTAAGTTTTAAGAAGAAAAGAGGAATTACACTAAAACATACTGATTTGAAGCTGAGGTTTCTTTATATATGTGTGTGTGTGTATAAAAATTAATGAAATTTATAAGTTTGTATCACAGTAGGCAATTGTGTAAGTACTATGGTGTGTCTTGAGCTGTTACTGGAATGAGGAGAGGATAAATTAAATAATAAGGATAAATTGTTTACAAATACAAATACAAAAAACAACAACAACAAAAAAAAGACCTTACCCATTTGTCTACTGGTCGGTGTAGGTCATTAGATCTTTCAAGTATTTTAAAATGTATAAAAAGATTATTTTTACTTTGTTCTTTGATGTTTTTATTTTTATTTTTAGAGTTGCATTTGTGTAGTAATTTGAAATCTATGCAAAGGATTTCTGTGTTTTCACAGAAACTACCTCCCTGAATGTAAGCAGTCATTTTATTTCCATGATGTTAGAGTCCTAGTTCCCAAATTTGTTACCTCGTTACTGTTCATATTGCTTATATATAGTATGCACTTGTGTTTTTGTTTTATTGCCTGGAATTATGTGAAGCTTCTTTGATTTTTATTTACAATTATGGGCAAGATGTTTTTGAGCGAGAGAAGGATATTTCTTAGTGCAGATAAATGGAAGTCATTACATGGGTAACTGAACCTCAGATGAAATATGTAACCACTCTCAAATTACATGTTCAAATCTCAGTTGGTCTGGTCTACTCTGAGAACAGCGCTTTTGCTCCTTTAAATACTTAGTGTTATCTCATCAGCATTGTTTGAATGAGATTCTAATGAGGTTAGCCTCTGCTCTTAATGGACACTGCACCAGGGTTTGGTATGGTTTTCCATCCTGAATTAGATTACAGGCACAGATCTTCCCATGTACACATCTATTTAGCCACTGTGGAATTTGCTACTATTTTCTAAAATGGATGATGGGAATGGAAAAAGATTTTAACTGAGATTAGGAATCAGTGAAACAGCAGGGATTCTAGTTTGTTAGAATTTTATTTTATTGCCTTCATTAATCCAATAATTGATTTTAGTCTAAATGGGACAAGATGATTTTTGCTTTAAAACATTCATGGACTTAGAAGTTCAGAAGTATGACTGAAGTTTAGTGTCTGCATGAAGAGCAGATCATAAATAAGCCCTGCAGATATTGTCATAATGCACATAATTCATAAAACGTGCAATACAGATACAAGAAAAATGGAAAAGTATTAAGGTCTTGCAGAGAAAAAGCAGCAAACTTCTGTGGTCTTTGGATCCTTTTATGAAATCTCAAACTGCCTAATACAGCAAAAAAAACCCTTTTGAATATCATTTGAAGTGGTATTTTGTTCAATTTTCCTATCTGCCTAGGCAGGCTGTGTACACATATGCACGGAGATGTAAAGTAGAGAGAAATTTTCTTTAGTTTATCTTTTAGGGAAAAAGTCTGTTGGAAATGGCTGTTGAACCACTTGAGTATGTTCAAAGTAAGTATTCAGCACCCTATTTCTATTGTTCTTATTAGCCTTTAGCTAGATTAGTTACTGTTTTTCATTGGGAAAGAACATGTTCAACATTCTAACGGTTTAGAGGAAAGAATATGCAATCTATGAGAGCAGTGAAAGACAGTGCACAGGTTTCAGGTACAACTCTGAAGAAGTTTAAAAAAAGGGGGGGGAGGAGGAGTAAGAGAGAAAAAACCTTGAGGTGCTGACTGGTAGTTCCCCAGTGCCTGTGCAGATCTGGCTTACTGGGACAGCAGAACCCTACCTGAGGGTCATCTGATACTTCTAAGCAAACGGATTTTCAGCATTGAGCAAAATTTCCAGATCTCTTTTTCCATGTCTGAAGGCAAAAATATTTTCCAGTAAAAGTGGAACTTCTAAACAATTATCTTTGTTTTTGATGCTGACTTGCGCTAGAACTTCCAAAGCAACATCTGTGTCTGCCAGTCAGATGCCTTTCTTAGAATAATGTGTGACACTGACATATTTTGTATTATGGCTGCTCATGTCCTTTGTCTATTTTATTCCCCCCAGGTCAGCTTAAGATAGTAGAACCAGGGAGGAGGAAAAGAGAGAAGTCCATAAAGAGACCTTACTCATTGCCTTTGTACTTCTCCATCTTCCTCCTGCCCGCACTTATCTTCACTTCCCGTGTCTTCCAAGGGGAGCACAGAGGGGAGGAAGACAGAGAGGAAATAGAAATTTGTGTTTAATTGCTGTTGTGGTTTAGCCCGGCT
Organism: Cygnus olor; assembly: GCF_009769625.2. Taxonomy (NCBI): domain Eukaryota; kingdom Metazoa; phylum Chordata; class Aves; order Anseriformes; family Anatidae; genus Cygnus; species Cygnus olor. Next base: position 7,743,200 of record NC_049180.1, on the reverse strand, counting down.
GGCAGTCAAACACCACACAGCCGTTCGCTCACCCTCCCCCCTCCCTCTCCGGGATGGGGGAGAGAAACGGGAAAGTGAAGCCTGTGAGTTGAGATAAAGACAGTTTATTAAGACAGGGAAAAGAATAACAACAATAATAATAATAATAATAGTATTAATAGTAATAATGTGTACGAAATAAGTGATGCACAATGCAATTGCTCACCACCCGTTGACCGATGCCCAGCCTATCCCCGAGCAGCCGGCCACCCCTCCACCCCGGCTAGCCACCCCTATATATTGTTCAGCATGACCTCAGATGGTATGGAATACCCCTTTGGCCAGTTTGGGTCAGCTGTCCTGGGTCTGTCCCCTCCCAGCTTCTGCTGCATCCCTAGCCTGCTCGCTAGCAGGACAGAGAGAGGCTGAAAAGTCCTTGGCTTGGTGTAAGCACTGCTCTACAACAATTAAAACATCAGCATGTTATCAGCGCTCTTCTCATCCTAATCCAAAACATAGCACCCTGCCAGCTACTAGGAGGAAAATTAACTCTGTCCTAACTGAAACCAGGACAATTGCATGCTGAGTTGTTCTCTGAACACAAGTAATATATGCCAATGGCTTCCGATACACCGATGAATTTCCAACTGAACTGGTTGCTAGAGAATCTTGAGGAGGGGATGATGGTAAACTACGGGAAAACTGAGGTCCAGGCAGAGTTCTCCTAGAGGGCTTTTTGAAGTCAGAGGATTTCTTGATGAGTTTGGGAATGGAAGCTGAGAGGGCCATTAGCAGCAGGGGAGATCGGACTTCGCTAATTCTTGGAGTTGTCACATGGATAAAGCATTCTGACAGTGTCAGTAAAGACTTGCCTTTAGAGCCAGGTTGATAAATGATACATTTATAAAGAGAAGCAAGGTGGGAAGGAATGCTTGTGCCTGAAGAGTAAGAGGCAATATAGGCAGTATCAAGTCTGAAGATGTTCACCATTAACAAGTGAGTATTTATGTATGTAATGGTGATGATTTACCCCTACCAAGAGAGATAGGGGCAAGGAAAGAGGAAAAACCAGTAGGATTGGGGTGGGGAGGTGGGGAGCAAAATTAAGTTTACACAAACTAAACAAAGGTTAATAATGATGAACTAGGCATAAAAATGTTAGATTAATAGAGACAGATAAATCTCTGGAAGCACTGGAATTACACACAGACTAATTTTCTTCATGTAAACAATTAAAGCAGAAGTCCTCTCAAAGAAAAAAATATTAGATAAAAGCAGTTTTTGGCACTTCAAGAAGAGAAATAAATCTTGCAACAGTGTTTATATTCATAACAGTCAAATCTGTAAGCGTGACTGTAAATATGACGGTAATGACACCATTGATTTGCATGGTAAATATTTGTAATTATTTGTATTTAAACAGTCCTCCACCTACTGATCTCTCACTATTTGCAGTCATAAATTACTAGGCATCACTTGCAGCGCGGTTGCTTAAACTTGAAATCGCCAGTCATGCCTGGTTTACTTGTACTTTGACTTCAACATAAATGCTTCTTTTTTCTTTTGAAATGATTTCCTGACTTTTTTTCAATATAGACCTTTCATGTAAAATGTTAGAAGTAAGCTAACTTCAAAGTAATTAGATTTCATTTAACTAGCACCTCTGTTGGTTTAAAAAGTAAAACCAAACCCACCATGATTATTTCAATAATACAACAACTGCCATTGCAGGGTCGAACGACAAATTGGTTATATTGTACAGATGTTAGTTACTTATGATTGATTACCTTTCATACCTCTTCCATAGCTACTTGTTATGAGTAATAAGGCAATTAGCAATATATAGAAATATATCCCTCAAGCAACCCCCTAGATGAATTTCTAAATGTTGTTAAATGAAGGAACAAACTGGTCTGCTGCAACCATGTGCCTTTAGCATCTTGCATCTGGATTGTTCAGATCTGCTGAGCCTTTCAAGATTGTGAGGGCTCCTTCAGGCTGGATTTCTATTCTATCATTTGCCTTCAATGAAAGCCGGTAAGAGAAGGTTCAGTTGTACACAAAATAGGCTTTTAACTTCAAGAAGATAAGCAGTAGGGAGACTGACTCAGCCAGTGACTCATGGTATTTATGCTCCCTGTTTATATGGAGTACTGAATACTGTTTATAAGATCCTGTGGACCTTTTGATAAATCTTTTGAGTCTTTTTCTTGCTTACTTATTAAAAATAGATAGTATAGAAAAGTCTGTCTGTAACTTGCATTCTTGAAACTTTAAGAGCCGGTGGACTTAGTACATTTTCAGAAATGGGGAAATATGTCCTCATAAGTGTTCTAGGATTAAGTGCATGCAGGGAAATTCTCCAAGCAGGCAACCATTGCATCCCACACCCAAGGGTACTCAGGGAAGGCTGGTTGCAAATACCGTACAAAATGTCTGACTGCAGAGAAGACAAAGCCTGAGCGTGCCATCATGCAACCTGCAGCAACAAGTCCTTTTTCAGGGCTGTTCACATAGCAGTAGAGAAGAGTGTACGAATGGCTGGCATAAAGGGATCTAGCAGAGCAGGGAGGAGAACGAACTTCTTTACATGTGAGATTGACTTATGCTGGTTGACATGGCTCTGAAACTGCAACCCATGTGGTAGGGATGTAGTAGAGGTGCCAGTAAATGATTCCATTAATTGTTGTTACTTTCAATCTTCCGATAAAACCTTCCCATAGCTGCCTTCCTAAGTAAAGGTAGTTTTCTCCAATCTCATGATAAAGACTTGAAACATTAAGTTTAAAAAAAAAATAAATAAAAAGTACCTGTTTAGTGTTTTCTTACACTACAGACTATGAAGATTGGTAATAGAATTTAAAGGTGCTTACAGAGATGTAAGAATCTTAGGAGTGCAGATAACAAGCTGTTGCTGGAGATCTGAGACTGCTTTCTCTGCTGTGTCACAAATTGAGCCTGCACTCCAAGTCTTGTGATTGCCCAGACTGGAGACGGCCAGAGCGATCCTCCGCTCCTTTCTGGCCTGTCCAGTTGGATTTGGGGTCTGTTGTAATTACAGTTCAAAAGGGAAGAAAGAAAAGGAAATGAGATATGGATATACACCATGCTTTCTTATACCAAAATGTAGTTAGGAGCCAGAGAGGGACCAAATACATACAAAACAATTTTGAGTTCTGAAATGTAGGAGCAGCTGTAAGATCTAATGTAGTATTTGAGGGAGCAGCTTGACTCATGTCTTTTTTTTTTTTTTTTTTTCCCTCTTGGAAAATCCTTGACCAGGGCCATGAATAGCTGAGGGTAAACAGAAATAAGAAAATGCATGGAGCCTTCTGTTTTTGTTTACTATACTGTAATTAAGAAGCTAAGTAAATTAAAAGGTGATATGGCAGCTTTTTTGCTGTTTTGTTTGTTTTCAAACTAGAAGCAAATATTCATGAGGAGGTAAACTAAAAATCCAGTCAATAGCATTCTAGGAAAGGGACTGGTAAACCTAAAGAGTTCATACCATTTACTGCAGTTAGAAGACAACTGGTATTCTCGTGGAAAATAAATAAAGCTGGAGCCTGTGAAATTTGCCCAGAAAAAAGGGATGGGGGGGATCCCATCAGCCAAACCTGCACTGAGCTTAAGTTAAACCAGTAAGCTCTGTATGGCTTTCTAGGACAGAAATTTTCTGTCATTAACAGTTCCCAGGAGTTTAAGAATAACTGCACTATTTTGTGGACTCAGGTGGATGCACTCTTAAAGCCACTGAGGCAAAATTATAACAGGATTTAATTTTGATATTTGATTCAATATTTAAGAAGAAGAATGAATAAGAAATTATTGATGGCTGTTTAAAAGTAATCAAATTTGCATCATTGTCAGTTGTGCTTAAATCTTAATTATCTACAGGATAAACCTCAAGTTCTGTCAGGGGGAGTTCATTTATAATGTATTAGATATTACACGTGTTTTATGAGAAAAGCCTGAGAACAAGAGGTGGAAAAAACATCTCTGTCAGCAATATTTATAGCTCAAAACACATTTGAAACTTAAAATGCCTCTGGATTGAAAGATATCTTAAAATAAAACAGATCTTCAGTCTATTGAGGCAACCTCTTAAATTTTGTCTAGATATAATCTAGAACATTTTATTTTAAGTGACAGATAAATCCTTCTTCTTACTTTTTGCCAACAAAATATTTGCACTTTTTTCTTCTCATTTTAAGTGGATAGTGAATCAATGTAAGATGCTGCTGTCAATCACGGAGACTCAGTCCTACTTTCTTTCTCATTATAGTCAAAGAGAATTTTGAGTGCTCAGGAGTGGCAGGCCTAAGGTGCTATTTTCAAAAGCACATCAATGATTAATGTTCCCCAATTCTATTTTTAAAAACAAGTCAGGAATTTAGGTGCATTCTCAGGGGTTACAATAATGGTTTTGTTCTTTTTGATGAAATAGACCAGCAGCGTGGACAGTACTGGTGGAGTATTGGACCAGGATTATAATGTCAATTTCCTAATTATCAATTAATTTCATTATAGTTTGCCTAAAGCAAAAAAGTCTGCATAGAACATCAGAGCAGAGTTTTCTCCAGTATTTCTGTGGTATGTTGATAAGTAAAAATTTAATTTTCCAGTGCAAATAAGTGTGAAATTAACTACATATGAAACTTTTTTTTTTTTTCTGTAGAAGTATCTTTATTGGCTACTTTAAAGTTTACTCAGCAATCTGTTTTAAAAGTCACTTTGGTTACGTGCTTACAGAAAATACAGTGCAGTGTATTAATCCAGTTTGTAGGCTGTTTTCCAAAGAAGTGCTTAATAAAAAGAATTTCATGCAATATGCTATTAGAGCTTCATTTACATTAATAAGACTCTGTTCTCAAACTATTAAGCTACCTTCGAGATAAAAAATAAAATAAAAAGGGACTCTGTATTCTCCATGTACAAGCACAGAGATTAGTTTCTGCTGCTCTTGTACCCTTCTGAGCTCAGTGTACGAGCGAGAGAACATTATTTTCCTCCCAGCGGAAGAGAGAGCCTGTCATCTTGCTGCGGGAAGTTCCCCTCAAAGAAAACACTAACAGTGGAGAGAGAAGGCAGTACTTTGGTTTGCTGTACTTAGCTGCATTGCCAAGGCACTGCCATGAAAATTAACCCAAGGTTTCAGAGAACTGAATTGAATGAGATCCGTGCTGTAAAGTGGTAATTTGCACGGTAATTCTGAGTGTGTGTACTAACGTTACACAAATTATTCATGTAGCAATCTGAAAATATCAGGGTTGGGACTGGTGCTTGTTATATGAAAAAGGGCATGTGTAACTTACTGAAAGGATGAGTTGTAAATGACTTGAGCAATTCTGAGCATTTTATATTCCTAAGGGTGGATAACTAGATTCTAGAAGCTACCACAGGAGATGAGAACAGCATTCATACACTTGCTACCTGTTACCTCTGGATCTTTAAAATGATGAAGAAAAGCACAGGAGATCAATCTCCAGTTTTCTATTGTGAGGAAAGCAAATGAATGGATTGGTTGCGACCTCTGAACTTCAGAGAAGCTGGCTTGACATAAATCGATGAAGTAAAGGCTAATACGTTGTGTTTTGTAGGGAATAGTTTGGGACAGAAGAGCAAATAAAGACTTTCGAGAACTATATCATGGTTGCAGTTCTGTATTTGAGGGGCTGGCCAATTCCGGGGATAATTCTTGAGAGCAGGACTGATACAGAAAAAGCTTGCTTCATCTTGTGAGCAGCTGTTAATCTGGATGTATGAATCAGCTCATTTAAACTTCCCTCATCGGTGGCATGGTTTTTGATTGCACAGAGTATTGTGTTGTGTATTGCCTTCCTTAGATATGGGAAAAAAAAAAAAAAAACAAATGTCAATGTCTGCTTTAGCAGACGATCCCAGACATTTATCTAGATGTGACAGGAGAGTAGGAAGAAGTCTGGCTTAAGTTCTTCCCTAGAAAAACAAAATGGTCACCTAGAACTTGGTAAACTGTAAACAGCATTAACAGCATTATTTGTTACTGCATGTGTCACTGGTTGGTGTTCAGCAAACAGATTTTTAACATTATTATATTTAACCAATTTTGAATATTCATTTCTATAATTTAGAGGGGTAAGAAATTGCTGACTAGCTTAATGTATCAGAAAGTCATATAAGGTCTAATGGAGAGGTGAAGTGTATACATATTTTTAATAGTTACTTGTTGAGAGAAGTGGTAGTTTCTTCCTTACTTTTAAATCTTTTAAAATCTCTAAATCTGAAATAAATGAACAAGGAATGTATTGGTTTGATGCAAAAATCCTGGGTTGAAATTACTTTATCTTTGTTGTGCTTGGCTCAGAGTAGCTGATGGTAATTGTCTATTACTGGTTTTAAAGTCCGTTACTTTTGAATAGGTAACATTTCTGTCATATTGTCATTTTTTCCACTAATAATATGCTTTGGTTTCTCTGTTTTGGTTTACTAATTGCTACCTTGCACTGTACTTTAAATACATTCTCCAAGATCTGTAAACATGCCTGCATGTGCAAGCATAGCTGTAAAACTTTTCCCCCTTTCATTTTTCTGTGAAATAATCATCGTATTTATTAGTGGGAAAGCTTGTTAATGATTTGCTGTACTAATTTTCTGGTTTTCTGTATAACAGTTAGGCAGGATTTAGTTCATATTGTGCCATCATCTATTTGTTGCCTGTGACTCCTAATTGAGACTGCAAAAAATTTGCTTGCATTCTCAAAACATAGCCAAATGGGATTTTGTGATTTTTAGAATAGAAAAGAAAAAAAAGAAAAGAAAAAAAAAACACAAAACCTTCTAAAAGAAAGTCAAGTCAACCTTTACTCATGAGATCAGGTAAGTGAATGTGCGGGTGTGTTAAAACAACATTCAACTTATGTCTGGGTTGTAACTGGTGGAACTAGCAATTTGATTAATAGGTTATTGTGTGAATTGCTGCGTTTAACACACAAAGGCTGAGATAGAATGGCTATTAAACTGGCATTGCTCTATTACACAATTGAGTTAGTGGAAATTGTTATAATTCTTAATAACCCCCTGACATTACAGGTTTAACAGCAGCTGCTGTTTTAGAGCATCTTTGCTCTATACAGCCACTGTGTTTACATTTGAATAGGTGATATGCCATTTTTCTTCTTTACCTACACACTTATGATAGTTCCTCTATGCGTAACATGATGCTATGGATTTGGTTAACATGCATCTGGAAAGTTACAAATGACAAAAAAGAATTCTCTATTTGATTTTGTTAGGTCCAGTATGTTGTGTGTAAAAGTGTGGTCACAGTCCTACTAAGGGTGACTGATAGAAACCTGTTTTCCTGCTCAGTAAGACAGTTCTGAGATGCTGGGAAAAAGCTCAAGGCTGTAGCTTTGATAGTCTAGAGGAACGTGGAATTGGTGGTAAACTACAGATAGTCAGCATTGAGCAAGCAAGAAGTTTCAGCTTAATTGCTTGTCTACATACCTTAGCTCGAGACAGGGAAGAGCTTGAAGGAGGATAATACAGTCATTTGAATTGAGCCTGCATTAATAACTATTTGGAAATTGTTTCAAATTTCAGCTCCAGATTTGGACATTAACATACCTGAAGCATCTCTGCAAAATTTAGTATAAACCATAGGGCATTTGTGTGCTTTGGTCCCAGTCCTTGTCTGTAATCAAAACCATAGCAATGATAAATGAATGGGTCTATTCCACCTTTATATTATTAAATATTCTTTGTGCACATTATGTAGATCTTATAAACTGGTTAAAGCTACCTGTGCCACGGTGAGTGCCCCTGAACATCACAGAAAATGAACCTGAGATTAAAACGTGCATAAATTAAACGAAATATTAGATTTTAGCTTTTGGAATATGAAAGGTGTGGAAACTGAACAAATGTTGATAAGTAACTTGCATAGACATTTTTAACTTGTATTGTATGAAGTATTAATAGAACTTGTAGAGAGGAATTGTTTATCTTGAGCTGTTAATGATCTGCCATTTTATTCCCTAGATTAATTCTCAAAGGTCAAAATGCAATCAATTACCCAGTAATTTGGATCCCTTAATTGGCTTGGTTGTGCTTCAAAAGCAAAGCTACTGTTTTATTTCTATTATATAGTCTGAAAAAAAGTGCACATGCACACACGAAGAGATTAGGATGATGTTTAGAAGGACGTTATGGATTGGTATGTAAAATAAAAAATACGTATAGATCATTTCTTGCAGACTTTTCTGTGATTTTTGTTTTCCCCTTAGACATTGAGAATTCAGGAACACTAAAATGCAGTGTCCTTACTAAGTCACTTTCTGGACGGAAAAAAAAAAAGTTCAGCTAACTTCTTTGCATATTGGAGAACTCTGAAACAAAGGAGTAAATGAAAATCGGAAGAGGAACAGGTGTAAAATATTTCCATTGGCTTGAACAGGAATTGGATCAGACCATGGTGGCTGTTATAACAATCCCATGACTGAAATATGGCGAGTGATTTCACTAAATAATTGAAAAAAGGAAACAAGTTTTAGTATTTCTCTTTACTTGCCCTACTCAATCACAGACTTAGTTAAAGTTTGGATTGAATATACACATATGTTGACTGCTTTATGATAAAAATGTCGATAATTTACTGAAATCATGGAAACTTTGGAGGGCTTGTTAAATGATATATTAGAAAATTTGCAGAGGAAGAGTCACTAGTAATCTCATAATTTCAAAATGTGTTGCTTTACATTTGGAATTCAAAATCATTTTAATATTAATTGCTAGTCCTCTCCTAATATTCTATTAAAATTTTAAAATGCTTACATTGCTGTTAAAGTATAGCTTCTTAAAAAAATCTTTTTAATTCAAGGTTTAGATTTTTCAAGTTAGAAGGCAAAATATTTTAATTACTGAGACCTGGTTGTTTGATGCATTTTTTCCCTCGAGACTGCTTTAAAATTACTGAAGTACTGAAAATCTTGTTGACCTCTTTTTACATTATATAAGCACCTTTTGAGTACTTCTTGACAAAGATGACACTCAGCAGGCTCTATTCCTTTGTGTTATTTATGTTGGTGTATTTTGGGGGGAACATACCTAGTTTTAAGAGGAAAATTATTGTTGAAAAAGGAGAAGTAATATGTTAGAGCCATAGTCTGCTGTATTTAATTTGCATGTTGGTGTGTTTAATAAAAGTTTTCAAGAACAGGGCAGCATATTGAACCTGCTAAAAATCATAAAGGGAATTCGTTAACCACTAATTGATGAAATCATACCAAAAAATCGTGTAACATTGAATAGAAAAAAGGACCATAGCAATCTTGTATTTTATTTGCATTTAGTTGCTGTTAAGCGCAGTATTAAATATTATTAAATATTATCATGTTTTTTGTTTGTTTGTTTATTTGAAATATTTTAATTTGCCGTGGGGAAAAAGAGTTTGACCATTATTGTGTGCTGAAATTTATTTTATTTTTTTCTAGATCCAAGAAAGCTTAAATTTCTTGGATTGGTGAAAATAAATCACTCATAGCCACATAGAAAATCTGTTCTGAAGTTGTGTCTGTTCACATGCAAATGTTTCTCATAACTCTTATATAACCTTTTTATTTTGAATCTTTTGTAGTTTGAGAATTTCACAAAATTAAATTTCAGGAGTGAATTTGTATTACGGATTTAAGTTGTGTCTTTAAATCACAATCGTGTTGCATTTGACTGCAGTCTCTCAGCAGATTCAGGAATATCAGATGGCTTGAAAATACTGTACTTGTACTACAATTTTTACTTTCCCTTGTTTTCTATCATGTATCTGCCCTGCCATTTTGCCATAGAAAGTCTTTAACCTCAGGGGAAATGGACATTTATCTAAACTGCAGTTCAGAAAGGTCCACTTAAGGTGCTAAATTTCACACCCAAGGGGGTGTATTTTTTTTTTTTATAATGTGTAATTCCTATCAAATATACTTATGCACAGATATATTTGCCTGATGAAAACATTCTCTCAGACTTCACTCTAATGCAGCAGGAGGAGATGAGCCAGATGTTAGAACTCAGTATGCACAGTGGTGACCCTAATACTATGTGCCCGGGGACAGTCCTTGGAGGCAAGTAAATGAAACTGAAAAACTGTGTGTTCATCTTGAGCTGCTGATACTGTAAATGAAGTGCAGGCCTGATTTTTCTCAGTGATGGAGATTCTGGGGAATGGATATGGGGCTTTTAAAGCAAATTCTTGTGTGTAGCCAAACTCAGGCGGAATACAAAAGTCCACTGGATTTGGTGTCTAACAAATTTGTGTCTTTGTGTCTTGCAACCATTTAAAAAATAATACATTTTGATATTGCTGTGCTGAACAAGAATTGGTAAGGTTTTATATTCAGACTTAGAATTTCAATTTTGCATCATCATTGTTTTTAAATATTTCCTTTATAACACTGCCTTTATGCATTCTGGGTATTATAATGCTCCCTCTCATACAGTCTGAGCATTACATCCGAAATTGATGATACGTTATCTAAATCATAATATATATCCATGTACATTCATATATAGTATGTTAATATAAACAGGATTTATCCGAAGTAATGGAAAAAGAATAAATGCTCTGTAGAATATGAAATATAAGCTTGTTTGAAAATTTTAAAGCTTTAAACACTTGAAAATATGATGGTATAATTATGATGGTGTAATCACTAGCAGACATAACAATATTATTGTTAAAATGTGAAAATTTAAAACTAACTGCAAGCTTTAAGAATCAAAGTTCTGAAATGTGTAATGGGTGTAACAGTACAGAGAATCATGTGGAAGTCCTTAAGTAGATAAGTAGAAGAAAAATACCTAAGAATTATCTTAATAACTTTGCTTTTCCTTCCAATGGCAAATAAATTCCTTATTTTCCTCATACAAATGAAGACAAACTCTTTCACTTTGAGAATAACTCCTACACTCGATCTTTTGTATGTGTCGTGGCATAACTGTTAAATATTGAGGCAAGCACAGCATTTAGGATTGACTTGAAAGTGTTCAGGAAGGATAAAAGCTTAGTGAACTAATTCAGGAAAAATCATATTTATCTGAGCTAATTTTTGTAGCTTGACATTTTATGATTTACTTCTAAGTTCCTAAAAGAGCTTAAGAAACCTTTTCCTTCTGGTTTCTCTGGTTTTATTTAATTATTTATTTCCTATGTGCCATTTAATCCTGCCTGAAATTTCTGCAATTAATAGTGATGCAAACATGCTTATTGACTATGGCAAACCTAAAGATGTATGAGATTAGAAATAATTATGTACTTCAGAGAATTGTGTAATACATGATTTTGTTAGTACATCTCTTAAAGAAAAGAGCGATACTGTATAGTCTTCTGCAAAATACAGCTGGTAATGTGCAGTAGTACTGAAGTGAAAGAGTTGAGGATTTTTAGTATTTTGTTAGCTTTAAATATGTTCCGAGTCAGTCACACACACACAGAAAAATGCAGTCTGTTTGCTATTCAGAGTCAGTTGGTAGTGCCACTGAAGGTACTTCAGTTGTGCAGAAGCTTGAACAGTGGCTGAATCCTTTATGAAATCTCAAGGGAGAAAACCATTTAGGTAAAAGAAAAACGTCTGAAGCAGTAAATAAACAACCACCCAGAAATGGACAGTTTACTGAGCATGTAGGCTGATACCTGGAAACCTTTAGTTAGACAGTGTGCTGAAGTCCCACATATTGAAATGTTTCAATGTTTCAATTTCAAGTGTGCTGATGTATACCAATGTTAATTAAACCTGCTCTTACAGAGCAGAACTACACATGGGAAGAAATAGTGGTCTTTGATACGTGGTCAAAACAGATATGCACATCAGTTCTTTTGGTACAATTATCTTTTCAGAAACAGCTTCTAACAGTGGATGATTTGATCAGTAAACCTGTTACGAGTTTAAATGAGGTTGAATATTTCTATCCTTCCACCCCCAATTTTAAGTTAGTAACCTAAGTTTTGTAAAAGCAAGTAATTAAGCAGTAATAAACAGGACTTTGGAGACATGAACAGAGAAGGTTCTGTCCTAATGCTGCATGAAACAGCTTAAGAAATCAGTGTCAAAGCTTAAAATAAATTGGTTTTGATGGCTTTTCCTTGATAGAAATTATAAAATATGGTGGGTTTTTTTTTTTTTTTTTTTTTTTTGGCATCCAGAGACAAGCCTTTCAATATGTAAACTATGCTTATAAGAAAGACTGAAAAAGACCAGGGCCTTTAGCAGGCCACAATTTTAAAATGAAAGAATGTAGATTTAGATTGGATAAAAGGAAGAATTTATTTATTTATTTATTTACAATGTGGTTAGTGAGCCACTGGAACAGGTTGCCTTCAAGCAACCTGTGACTGCCCATGGCAGGGGGTTGGATTAGATGATCTTCAGGGGTCTCTTAAAACCCCAAAGTTTATGTGATTCTGTGAGTCTATGAAAAGCTGTCCATATCCAGTACTTCCAAAGTATTGGTTAAAAAAAAAAAAAGTAAAAATGTGTTTATTTATAAGTCCACTTTTGTTAAAATTTGGGAATTGATTTGGGCATGATAGTGTATTACCAGTGTGTTTATCTGAAAGAAAAATACAAATACTTGTTTTCTCAGAGTAACGCACACAACCATTGACGTAGGCACCATTTAAAATTTTAATTGGGAGGGATATGCTTAAATGTCAGCTGCTGTCAACTGGCTTGCAGTAATCTTCTTTCCAATTAGAACTGTTGTAACAACTTGACAAAGGTGTATAAAACACTTGTTAGTTAGTATTGTTCTTATGAAGCTGCTTCTAAATATTTCCTTGAGTTGTCAATTAGTTAGATAATTAATTATCCAATATCTGTTATATTGAAGAAAAAAACTTTTTCTGTAGATTTTCAGAGTACCAATTTTGCATACAACTGTGTTTGGCATACCTGTTCAGAAGTGCCCATAGGAACCACCTGGGACATCTGGGTGAAGATCTGTCATCCCAGTCTCCAGTCTACTCTAGTACTTCTGGATTACCTAGTGCAAGTTATGTTAGTTGCCTACCTCTGTATTAATTACTATCAATATATTACAAATTTTTGCAAATGGACACATCAATAGAAAAATTAGTTTTTATTTCCTAGTTAGAAAGCTTTTAAATGAGGTTTTAAATAGAATTCTGTCTACGTATAATTCCTTTGATTCAATTTGCAGGCTTATTTGTAACAGATGTGAGATGCATTGTGTGACAAACAAAAACATTACTAATCAACGATAGGGAGCTTTTGTCAAGGAGAGCCCCCTTTCAAACCTCAGTTTTCTTAATTGTGAAATGAACATTGTCATTGCTTGTTTCCAAAAGTATTGTCAAGAGTAACCCATAATTTTTGTTACGTCTTGTGAACATAGGTATGTCTTTTGTAGAAAAAATAGACAATTATGATTTTTCAGCGATTTCTGTCCCTACAGAGATTGAATGTGTATGTCATTTTGTTATTTGGACAGACAAATGATGTGTTCATTGTTAGTGAACTCAGATGTGATTTGACATTATTTTGGGGGAATGTGTGTAGCTTTCATGGTTTGTATGTGAAGGTTGACTGTCAAAGTGTTCACTGTGTACTGATGAGCACTGATGAGAAATATTAGCTTGGAAGACAGAGTTGTGATGTATACTTCTGCAGTCTTCCCCACCCGTCCTCATTGTGATCTTGTATTTAAAATTACTCTCATGTTTTATGCTGTTATATTTTTATAGATGCCTCTGTATTGTTCAAATTCTCCAACCTATGTGGAAGCATTGTGGTTGTACCTAGTGAACTATCTCATACTTTGTTAACTTTTGCAGAGTAACATTTATGATCCTAAAATTTGCTACTATTACTCTGTGATAGTGTTCCATTCCATATAGAGCCTGGACTTTTTTCTTCTTGTTCTTTTTATTTAAGAAACTGACAGATTGGAATGCTGAAGTATTGGCCTTTCAAAGTAGCACGTGTGGATATAAAGTGGTTTGCAGCAGCTTTCCAGTAAGTGTCATGTTCCAGAGAGATTTTCAATACCAATACTAGTAATACAAGACATGTAGATAAATCTTGCAGTTTGTGCTGTTGAATGTTTTTCAAGAATTTTTTGAGGTTCAAGTTTTGTCCCCATAAAAATAAATATGCCAATTTTCCGGAATCCCGTCACAGGCTTTTTTGTAATTATCAGTACTTGAGATTTTAGCTAAAGCTGTACAAAGATTACATTAGCATAAAATGTTGTGTTCTTTTGATTGGGTATATTATTTGAGAGAAAATGTTCAGCAGTACTAAAGGTAGGAATAAGAAATTATTACCTGCCAGGTGATAAATAGTACTGTGTTGATGAGAAATATTTTTAAAAAATGCTAATTACTCAGTTGAAGTTGACACCTAATCCAGTTAAAAATATGCCACAAATCCAGCTTTGAAAATTCAGTATATAAGTAATGGGGCTGTTTGAATTGTAGCAATTACTCATTCCAAATTAGCGGGTTCTCCTTTAAAATTTACCTGTCACATCATATTTTGCCACATCATGTAGTTCCACTTCATTACACATTGGCATGTAATCCTGATTGGTAAACTGCAGTGAGGTGATCAGAGTCCCACTTTGACTTTGGTGCTTGTGAGTGAAAAGAAACCCAAACACTGCAATGCAAATAAAACGCTTTACTGATTATACAGCTACATTTTGTAGCTTTTATTCCAGGACCTCTCTGCACAGAATTTCTTTCACCTTGCTTAACCCCTCATATGCTCCTCATAAATTATTCTACTTTGTTTTAAAAGTCTAGTGGAATTACTGCATACCTAAAGTACAGTGGTGCCTGGCTGGATATGAATTTATCTTGCCATTAATAGTGGCTTTCTGCAACTGGCTGAGTTGAATGCAAATGGGTTTATCAGGTTTCCACAGACATGAAAGTACTGAACATCTGACAATATCACAACTCGCACTGATGTCTTTTGTATGTTTAGCTTCTTTTGAAATTAGTGGATGCTTCTGACATGCAGTGACTTTAGGACTGGACCTTCAAGAAATTCTCTGGTTATATAAACCTGAGAAATATCTTCCTACAAAAGTAAATACAAATCCTTTCATTTCATGCAGCCGTATTTTGCTGATCTTGAGTAGGGAGAAATTTTAGTGTACGTTAAAGAGACAGCAGTTCTTTAAAGAGTCCAGCTATAGAGCACTAGGCTTTTTTTGTTTCTAAAGAGAGGCCAGAAGGGAAAATATTGATGGGATGCCATTATTTCCTCCTCCCTCAGACCACTCAAAACTTTTGTCCTCAGATATGGAACTGAGGTAAGCATGGAAGACTTCTAGGATATCTTGGAATATGGCTAATTGAATAGAAATATCTTCATTCTCCACTGCTCCATAGTTTTTCAGTGTATCTTCTGTATGGATTCTTTGGAGAAAAGTCACCATGCAGGTGTTTAATAATAGGCAAAATTAACACCCGTTGCTTCTCAGCCGCAGTTTTTAGGACTCCAATGCAAAAACCCTTTTTGAAGAGTACATTCATGACACTTTCTCTACCTGACCATAGAGAATTTGTAGGAATCAAAAGGGGTCCTATGGCTCATTAGAAACGTTTTTTTTTGGCATTGATTTTTCTACTATTTGGGATCTCTTGAATTTGCTCACAGGCTTTATTCCTCTTATAAAGGTAATGAATTAGCGATTGGACTGTGCACTTAGTCATATGGTCTAAACTTTGGGCAGACCTGTGCGGTGCCAAGAGTTGGACTAGATGATCCTTATGGGTGCCTTCCAACTCGGGATATTCTGATTCTATGAATTACTGGGCTTTAAACATATAAGGATGTAAGATCTTCCATAATTCATTGAGGTGAGGAAGCTGTGTTTAGTCTCTGAATTTTCTCCATTGAAAAGGGTATTGCATATTTAATATTCACCCCCAAGATGCATCAGAACTTGGAAAAACATTTTGTCTAATAAAATATGGTTAGGGCACTGTCTTGTGACATAAGAACCTATACAGCGAAGTGTGAAGACCTGCACAGCATGTGTGAAAGGGAGATATGATGGATTCTGATTCTGCTAATAAATGATGTTTTATGAATGATGTCTGGAATTACATCACTTTCAAAATAGCATGAAGTGAAGAACAGACCTGTTCTCAAGATTTGGGTCACTTAATGGGAAATACTTCTGAAAAGCAGATGACTTGCTGAACATGGGCAAAAGAAAAAATTACGTTGGCCGTTTGAGAAAATTGTGGAGATATGACTGGAGAAAGGAATGCTTTTGGCCCCTGCCTCTTGCCTGCTTTTTGTTTGTTTGTTTAGTGGAGATTGCATCAACTGTTTTTCTCCTTGATGCAAAGAGACCTCGTATAGGCATAGCTAGGCCTGCCTGATTGAGCATTTGATGACTGGAGAGGTATGGCTTACAAATCCTGGTTTGCTTCAGGATTTTATTTATTTATTTTGAAAGCTCCACATGAACTAACAAGTAATTATGCCAAATACTGCTTTTGTTGTTTCCCTTTGTGTTACTGTAAATCTCCATGAGTGAATTGCTGCTAATGCTTGGTTCTGTTGTGTGAGATTGAAGGTCCTCTTGTTGAGGACCTGTGGCTGACATTTACTGGCCAAAGAGTATCTTTTCCTTGGGACTTGCACAGAGATTCTCCTTTGTAAGTAACTTGGTACATGAGTGCAACTGTCTGTTTTGGAACTTGTTTGTTTCGTAGCAGCCCTGTTCTGTGAAATGGACCTCTTCCTTTGCAGAATGGCTTTATACATAAATGTATGTCTATAATTGTTTTCTGAATACAGGCTTGATAGTAGTTGAAAACTGTTTTCAAAATCTGTTTTGTGTGTTCTTTCTTCATAAGTAGAATAGGACCTGACAACCATTAAAAAATAAAATAAAAATCCCTCACTATTTCAATTTTTGTTGGAAGCAAGTGGGAATCATAGATAATCTGATGTTTGTTTTTTTGTTGTTGTTGTTGTTGTACAAATTAACAGGCAATATAATGTAAGAATTATTCCCATAAGTAGTAAAACTATGGAAAGTCAGCATTGAGTATTTCCAATCTGCAGAAGCATATGTGCAACTAATACATTTCCAATTTGTGTAGTCATCTAGCTAGTTTAGAGATGGTAGCACAAAGCTCTAAAACAAGCTGAATTAGTAGGGCTGTAAACTTAAGCAATCATCTAGAGCGCTCATACCTGAGCTATCTAAGCTGGAGCTCTTACAAGCGCCTGTGCATCTTCTGTGGTTTTCAGTGAAGGCATACTCTGAAAGGAAAAACACTGGGGCTTGGAAGTGTGCACTCGGGGTTGTGTTCCTGCTGAGCCCACGCTCCTCTGGGACTTTTTGTGAGCCCTTTGTAGTTGTGTATGCTTAATTTGGAATGCCACTGAAGAGGAGCTTGGCAGAAAATACTGGGCTGCTTGTCTCTGCACCACCGCTCTGTTTTGCTTTTTATTGCAAAACCCTATTTGATTACCTCATTGAGGTCTTTTAGCTTCTTTCATCAGTGTTTATGAAGCACATGATACTGTGATCATAGAGAAAGGAGGAATTATGATAGATCATGTTCCAGTGATTTATGCCATGTATAATAGCGCAAATACTGAATGTGCACTGCCTCTCTCCCTGCTTTGCCCAGGTGTTTTCTGCCTTTTTTTTTTTTTTTTTTTCGTCATGTGTGTCTGAACTGAGTGACGCCTGCTCGTGCTGTAGTTCAGGTACAGGCATTTTTGGTGATATGAGAACATTTACTCTGGCCAAAAAATAATAAATAAAAGAAATGAAAAGGAAACAAAGACATTGCCCAATGTGTACTGTATAATGAGTTGCTGTCTTCATTTTTGACTTGAAACCAATCGTTACAGTACTGAAGTGAACAGTGCCTCATCTATACATATATATCATTTTTGCAAAGGATGCTCTAGAGAGGATGTTGATCAATATGAATTCATTTTTTTGTGGTAATGGAAAATATTTTAACTGTTTGATTCAAACTGTTTGGACTTCGGGAGGTATCAGGCTTGGGTTTCGACCCTCTGCCTGACAATTTCAGGCATGTGTCAACCTAGAGCTTTTTGTATGCCCTGGCAAATATTCTGAAAAGGCCCAAGTTACTTACACTGTTGGGAAGATAGAACAATACATGATTAGCAGCTAAATACATTTACATAAATACACTTAATTCTCAGCATAAATGTTAAAATTCTGCTGTGTTTTGTTCAGAGTTTATTTTTGAGCTACCAATATTTGGAAAAATGAAAGCAGTTTAATGAGCATATATGAAGTTCAAAATACTTTCCCCTCTCCACCCTCCATGCTAAACAGATAAATATTGTGGTCAGAGAACTCATTAGAACAAAAATGTGTAACTATTTATAATATGTGAAGAGCATATAGAGATACTAAGAAATTCAGTTTAGAAGTAACAGGCATAAGTCCTAAAATAATTGTTTTTTTAATTACAACACTCATTTTCCGCTAGATGCATACAATATTATCTTATTATCATAAACATTCAGAAACAGACATATTTACACAAAGATAATTCTATTGGGAAGACACTTTCAAGCTACTTAAAAACCTCAAAGTAAAGCATGAGAGAATAATACAACATTTAAGTAGAAATGCTGACAAAATCTGAAGTACACTGCAGTGGGGATAGAACAAGTAATTGCTGTCTTATCATTATGGGGTTTGGACAATGAGGATACTGGAGACCAAGAATAAAGAAGAGAATTTCAAGCCCTCTGTTAGAGGTGAAGAAAATACTGAACTGTTCTCTGTGTGGTACAGGCAGTGTAAGACTGCATTTTAACTTTTGCAGCCAATCAAATAGTTTCTAATAAAGTTCCTTGTGAGGTAATATACTTCGTAAAAATTCTTTCTGTGATAAGCTGTTGAAAAACTTTGGCCTAAAGACAATTATGCTTGACTCTCATTAGAGATCAACTATAACGGCTGTTTCATATGTACAGGATGAATTCTTTGTACTTTTTTGATATCCCTGGCATATGCGAATTGTGTGCCAAATAACTAATGAGAGATGCTAATTTTATCAATGTTCCATTTTGAAGTTGCGTCTTATTTAAACCTGAACTCTGTTTTAAGTCTCTCTCTGGTAGAGAAGGTGGGAAACATTAATTACTTATTTTGTTATTTGGCATGTATTGACAAGAATTAAAGCAGCTTCAAGTGGACTTTTCAGATAATTTTGTATCTTAAATAGTAGTGATTATGATTGTAATTTTGATTTTTTTTTGTGTGTGTGTGTTTTTTGTAACTATACCTTGGCATTCAAGAGGTTGCTTCTGCAGATTAGTAATTACTATGTGGGATTTCCAAAAGTCTAGTTTATATATCCATTCTCTACTTTTCAGAAGCTTAAAATATAGAAATGTTGGTGAAATTACAATTTATCACTTGTGTCACTGAAGATGAAAATTGGCTTGAGCTTACCTTTGGAAGATCATCATACAGCAAAGGGGAATAACTTTTAAAAATGTGAAACTTTCAGGTTAGGTTTCAGAAATCTGGATATCTTTTATAAACATTTAGCTATAGGTAATAAAAAGTATTTCATGAACACTGAGGAAGGTCCTGTGGAAATGTGTAGTGGAGAAACAAGCTGAACACTATATAAAAATATTCTAAAATTCTCAGGAATATTTTCTGTCCAGTTGTGGTTTTTTGTTTGTTTGTTTTGTCTTATGTTTAACTGAAGAAAATCTGAAGAGGAAAGAAAGGGAAGTCCTCTAGTGATTATTATTATTTTTTTCCTTTATCTTTTCTTCAGGTTCAGAAGGCTTTGTCAAGTTATTATTCTATATCGAATTCCGAAGAGGTTGGGAAAAAAAAAAAATTCATGTTAAACAAAGTGTTTAAAGAAACAAAACCAGCCAAGCTGGTTTCAGCTGCCTGCATTCAACAAGATGGAGTTTGGCCTTAAGGCACTCAGGTTCTGATCCAACCGCTGTGGAAAGAATCCCTCATGGTCTAATTATCAGCAACTCTAAGCACTGAGTGCTTACTGAGTTCTCTTTAATGAGGGGAAATCAGTAGGATTAATACAGAAATGGCCTTAAAACATGCACGTTTTATTTGAAAATTAAGACCTTTTTCTCAAAGTTCAGCATATTCATTTTTCTGTTGTTGTTCTATAATAGAAATATAACTTTTTATCAGCATTTGTTATATTTCTATAAAAAGTATGGAAGTTTTTTTCAAACATTTAAAAGAAAGATTAGGAGGGGAGATTGACATGGGAAAATAGATAATCAAAGTGTTATTCCTTACAGAAAACTATACTTATGGATATTGACTTATGATGTTTTCTGGAGATGTAAGTATGTTTCTCAGTGATTTGAAGGGGATAAATCCCATTCATCAGAACTGCAATATTTAGTAGGAAATGGTATCTTTTCTGACAGGGTAGGATTGTTTTCTGACTGTGGCATGCAGTCAGATTCAGTAGTTAGATTCACTGCCTGATGCAAACAGGTAAGATAGGCTGGGAATATTGATGTTCTCACTTGAACTGCAACCTGGCTGATCAAATGGGAAAGAAATGCCTCCCCTGTGGAATAAGTGGGCACTTAGCTAAATAGCAGCCTGGTGCCTAACAGGGGGAGGGTGTGATGGCCTTCCTTTGAGCAACTGAGGAGTTGCACAGGTGCTGGAGTTAGAGAAAGCAGAGCATAAATTCATCAGCTTGCATCTTTAAAGTGTTTTGACCTCAATGCTTACATGTAAAGAAAGAATAGAAGGATTAGAAGCAACCATCCACACAGCTGTGAAGATTAATTTTGGAGGGACTGAGTTGGTCATCATCATTAAGCATTTTTAAATTCTCTCTTGTGCTTCAGAAAGTTCTAGCTAATGAGGGAATAAAGATTGGAACTGAGCTTGGGAAAGCATAATGACCTGTTCCAAATTAAAAGTGATCATGAAGTCATTCACTGTTGACTCGGGGATATTAGAATAGCAGCGCTTCCCTGGAAGTGTGTGTTTGTTCCCTGTGCCTTTCATTCAGACCTGTAACTGGCTCTGGATACCCTGCTCTGAATGCTGCAGCCTGGGCATTCGGAGTACTGCATTTACCCCACTGGCACAGCTACTGACAGCTGACTGCCACTGGAGTGGTGGTGCGAGGTGGTCTGTTTCATCACAGAACCAGCCAGAGAAGTGTCATGTTTATTTAATCCAGTAGTACTTGTCCATTCACTCTTCTCTCAACCCCCTAGTCCCGTTTCTTTCTCAGCACAGGTCTCCAAGTACAGTCTGATGAGGTGTCCTTGCAAATCATTCCTTATCAGGAGGGGGTATCTTGGAAAGGACAGTACCTCCCTCCCAGTGCCACTGTGAAAACCCATCAATGTCTACATGTCTAGAAATGCATCAAAAAGCTGAGATTTAATTGGAGTGAATCCCTATTTAATTTGAGTATTCACAGTGAAATTCTATAGGTAACTGGAAACTTGTTAAATTAATCTAGACCTTTCAATTTGTTGATTTCTACCAAAATATATTCTTTGTATGACTTTTTCTGAGTTCAACTATATGATGCTTCAAGTAAAAACTCTGTGAGACATTGTGCCTGTAGCATTGGGTAGCATTGGTTTTAAAGCTATTGAATGAGTTCAAAGGAAACAAATTTATGGAAATGAATTAGAGGTTAAAGGATTTAATTGAAGGCTTATTGAAAGTAATTGAAAGTAACAAAGGCTATTGATAGAGATCAGAGGTAATTAAATTAGTGGGAAGAAATCGGACTTAATTAAGATTTAGTTGAGAAATAATAGAATTGAATGAAATACAATGAGAAAATTGATAAGCTGTATACCAATTTAAGATTGATATTAATGATTTTCAGTAACGAAAGGCTGTTATCTAGGAAAATACATAACAAAGGTACTAAATGGATATGACCATTTCTTTACTTTTTCAATGGGAATATTGATATTATAATGGTTTCACAACTACTACAGTAATAAACTATCTGAATACAAAGTATAATTTTGATAAATATAGATTCTTAAGCTGTAAGCAGAGAATAAAAAAATAAATAAAATCCATGCTTCTCCAATTTCTGTTATAATTGGTACTGAAAGAAATGAAGTATTGCTAGATACAACGCTACTGGCCTAGTAATAATTCTCAGTATCATCTTTTAAACAAAATAATCTATCATGATTATGGTGTGACATTTGCTGGTGGTATTGCATGCAAGGGCTATAAATTCTTATTTCAAAGTAACCCTAGGTTTATATGGCAAATAAGAGCACTAATAAGTAGTTTGGTTATTTTGGATCACAAATGTATAGAGTCTGAAAAATAGGGTCTTTTTACTTGACAGTTGAGATTCAGAAAGGGGAAGATAGCTTGTTACTACTCTCCTCTTAGGAGCCCGTACTAAAAGTGAGGAGACTTGTAAACACAAGAATAGGGTTGTGAGTGTGAAGTTGATTGGATGCATTCATGTTTATCTGAGAACTGGCCAAACAAGTTGTAGAAACTGAGTTGCATTGACTTTTGGAAGTCTCATATATCCCTGACCACAGTGATTTGGATGTCAACGTCAGAAACCACTTGGGGAAAAATGGGGTTTCCTCCCTGGTAGTCCTCTTTTTTTTCACCATTAAAATCTACCAGTGGTTGTCTTAAAGCTTTTTTTTGGCTTGTAAGTCATCCCAGTTATCCTCACATGTTGCTGGAATGTTTTGTGTTGAGTGGATAGGCTTAAAACTGTGTATGGATTTTTAGGTATCTAGTGCTTGAGACTTATCCATGCTGTTTGTGTGTGTGTAGTGTGGGAGTCAAATGGGAAAAGTGTTGCACTGATGCAGGAAGCATGATGACAACAGTTATTTGAATAAATTCCTGATGTCTTCTTGTTTTCTAGTTAAAAGCATTTGTTTTTATCTAATCCCTGTCTACAAGGTGGTAGTCCCTGGAATGATGTAGTATAAAGCAATATATCTGGAAGCTCAACCTAGGGCATGTATCATACAGGAAAAGTGTAAAGGTATATGGAGTTAAATCGTCTATTTCTGGTTTCCTAGGAACCCATATTTTGAAAAGCAGTAACTACAGCCATTAATTCCAAAGTTTATCTGACACTGATGTTGAAAAAGGGATTTGAAGCAACTCTTCATTATATATAAATAAAATTAATTTCATTTAAAATAAGACTTGTTTTTACCTTCTATGGGTTTGATAATATTACCTCTTTCAAATGTTTTCAGAAGACAGTAATTGGTAGTGCTTCTAACAAAACACAAAAACCTGAAAGCAATCTCCAAGGGAGGCAATTCCGTAACAGGTTCTAAATCTGATTCTATAAAACCAGATTTTCCTAAGTTAATTCTCAAAATTAAAATAATCATATATTCTTCAGAGTAAAATACACTTCTGCTTTTGAAAAATAAACTTCTATTCCCCTTTTGGATTTTTGTATGGTATTGATTTGTATATATGTATATTACAGACACACATATATGTAATTGTAATGGAAGATGCTGGAGCTTGTTAAGAATTGCATTTTTCTTTAATAAGGTTTTAATTTCACTGTTCCTTGGAGGCTATACAGGCATTAAAAAAGAGTATGGGAGGAAAGAGAGGGGGTTATGTCCATGTGTGTAATTTGCATGCTTTACCTTTAACATAAGAAGGAAAATGCATAGATTTTTTTTAATTGTCTAATTATATATGAATCTGTGCATTGAAAAATCTTTTATGAATCTATCGTTCATCAAAGATGTAGTAATTTCTTTTGTAGACAGGGCTTTCCAGTCTAGCTGGTGTGTTAATTCACTGGCTAGTTTTATTTACCTACAGGTGAGGCATTCTGAAAGGAGCATTAATCTTGCCTGGAAGGACTGACCTGCTGGCAGCCAATTCATCAGCAACACTCCCTGGAAGCTGCTGGCCCACACTTTCTGTGAGTGATAGGTGGCAAGGTACCATTTCTTTTTAGGAGAAGATTTTAATATGAATGCTTTGTTAAAGTAATTATTATGGTGTCTAATCATAAAAGATGCTATGGTTCTGGATTTTTATGGGCTTGTTAGGTGCCAAATGATTTGTCAGATATTGTCACTGCAAATGCCAATTTCAGGGTTCTGCATTTTTGTTCCCTTGTGAGGCTTAGGGTTTTCTGGTTTTGTTGCTCTGCTGTTTGTTTCTAGGACATACATGAATTTCTGGTTCCCTGATTGCAGCAGTTCCTGCCCATAGTTCAAATCCCATTTTTATTAACTAACTTAAAAGGTCTCTACAGACTTGGCTTATTCTCAGTGGTTGTTCAGACCATATTAGATGCTTCCTTGCTGTTTCTTTATCAGCTTCTCTCACACAATGTGTGAGAAAGCTTCTCTTTAACACAATGTGAAGCTTCAGAAAATAATATACAGCTAACTTTCTCAAGCCTAAAAGTTACATTTTTTTTTAAAGAACTTAGTCTGAATTCTGCCATGACTCTTTACTAATACACTCCAAAGCTAATCTACCATGTATAAAGATGTTAATATACATATATATATATATAATTTGCATAAAAATGAGTGAGTGACTTAGAGTTTGGTGTTTGAAAATAATGTCTTTTAAAAAGTAGTGTTACATGTTCAATAATGCTGGAGTATTATGAAATAAGTAAGAAGGAGTTTACTTGGATTTCACACAGAGAATGATTTTTACCAGCTCATACTAATTGAATGTTCTGCATTGAAAGGGACAGGGTCATATACAATCCTCAGGGTCATACAGAGGGTAAGAGTGAATTTGATCAATGACATATAATGTGTTAGAACCATAAAATTATCTTCTGGCGATCAGATTTTTCATAATGGCCAAAATGTGGATATTTTTTATTCATTTTGTTTATTATAATAATTATTAATATGCATTTTTATAAGATAATTTAATTTCTCTCCCAAGAATATGGGAAGCTCTGCCCAGTGTAAGTCAAAATAAAATATCTGCTAGCTAGCAAAGAAGGAGGCTTTGTGGCATCATGTGATGTAGCTCATCTCAAACCCTGAACTCTTGCAAACTGACAGGAGTCTCGTTAAAAAAATAATTCTGGCCTTTTTGTTCTTTTATATGTGTGTGGTCACTACATGGTGGCAAGTTTAATGTCAGCCTATGATGGGAAGAGTATCTGTTTGTTGGCATTATTCCTTTTCTCTATCTTTGGACTCTTATTTAAATCCTAAAATATGTTGAGGAACAAATTAATAACGTTACTCTATTAATTCAGCTTTGTTGAACAGTAAATGTTGCATTTTACTGTTTCATTTGTGTTTCTTTCCAGGATTTAAGCTGAGAAGGAATTGTTTTACAATTCCAGGGAATAATTTTTCCCCAGGAGAAAATTCTTGTCATTTTTAGAATGTCCCAAGAAGGGCTGAACTATTTCATTGCTGCTAGAGGATGTGTTGGTCTAATACTAAAAAATTAAACCTTAGATGATCAATCTGCTAATAGGCAGCGTGTCTTGTAATAATAAGTATTCATTATTTCTCTGACCAGCAGGACCATTCATATAAATTATCTTTCTTTAGAAAAATTAATGTTGTATATTTTCCTTACTAAGGGTATCTTTGCTGTTTTATAAGTACATAACCACTTTCTTTGAACTTTACCATATGAAATTGCTTCATATTTTCTCAACAATTACAGTTCAGCTCTGGCTTTATTTTTAATTCACAGACAGAAAGCGATATAGGCTGTAATTTCCCTGGAAAGCTATACCTTAGTTACTCCTGACTGACATTTCTGTTCTCATTTTAGCTGCAAAAGCTTCAAAATTAACTCACCATTTTTAATAACAAATAAACAGATCTGAACAAATCAAAATGTGGATGAGTTAGATGGAAACTGCAAAAACTAAGCATTTGAATGTGAATTCAAGGGCAGGCTGTACTCTTCCTGTTGCTTTGATCAGTCATTTCTAGACATGCTGCTTCTTCTGTAATGTTCCTGTATTACATTTCTAAAGTTGTTTGATTCTGAGGGTTATAAATGAATAAATGTTTATATTTTTAGGTTAACTGCACTGAGTTTTATGAAAGATAACAGTGGATTTAGAAATACAGTTCAGAGCCAACAGCTAATGAAAAAGAAGTTTTGGAGTAAGCTATAGCATATTTTTTTTTCTGACATTTCCTGCTATTTAAATATAATTTTCAGTGAGTTACACCAAGGTGTTGGTTATCCTAAGCAAATAACTGCTGAAGATTAATTGTCATATCTAAGCTCTGTACTTTCTCTAATTTAATATCCTTTTGCTTACATAAAGTAAGCCAATAATCACAACCTTTTATTGGTACAGTCCGCAGTTCCCTGTATCCGTCTCACCTGGTTCTGTATACATTCTAGACTGTGATCAGAAGTGTGATTCTTCTAGCAAAGCAATTCACTTCTTTGTCTTTTTCTATACTATGCTCTGGTAAGTTTAAGTTTGATTTTGCATGTCTTTGCTAGGAATTTCACTCGTGAGGTAGTGAATCCTCTCGTACTGCCAACTGTAGAAAGTCATGAATAAGCAGCTGAGTTAGCTGGTCATAACTTTCAGCTCTGGTGGGGGAAGATATGCCTTTGCTTCATCTTTTAGTTTATGGAAAGAAACAGTGTTCTTCTGCATATGTATTATAAATATTGGTTACCAGTAGGAAACATATTGCTGCCTTATTTATTAACGTCTTAACACTGACATGCTGAACCAACAAATTACCTTCTTGATCTTGCAGCAGGTCCTGTGCTAACAGAATTTATGGCTTTCACAGAATCCAGGCAAGATTTCTGCTATTCTTGTATGTTTTAATGCTCCATTATGCATTACCAGCAGGGCTTGTTAACAATTTTTATGTTGCTCTTTCTCTGTCTGGCCTCTCCCACCACAAGTGGCATTTTAAGAATTCTGTGAAGAGCAGTGCATGCTTTTTGGTGCAGGTGTTTTAATAGGGAAGGGAAATACCAAACTGTGTTAGGTAAAGTGAGGAATACCATTTAACTTTTACATTTAGTAAAATATGAGGAAAATTTTTTGATAGTAAATGTTTGTTTTGTTTTGGTTTGGTTTTTGGTTTGTTTTGTTTTTCTTATCAATATCTTATTAAAAAGAGTCTTGTCAGAAAGTAGTACAGAAGTGGTATTTCATAGGTTGATAAGATGAGTAATCTTTCATCCTTTCATCTGTGGGACATAAGCTGAAATCCAACAGTGTGATAGGCAGTGATAAAATCATATCCAGATGACCACTTAGTGGTCTTAAGGACAAACACTGTTCTCAGTCTGTTTCTCATAGATAAATAATTACTGTACAAAAAGCCCTTCGCTCACAACTCATGCTAACACACACTTCTGTGTGGCAGCAGGGAAACAGAACTGGCTATGAAAGTAGAAAACCATCTTTTTACCTCTTCAGCTGCTTGTCTGTGCCTTGCATCACCATGGCAAGGGCTGCAGCTCAGCTACTGCGCAGTAGCAGAAGGCCTATAGAAACTGCTTCAGGAATCTCCCTGCCAGTTGCAAACACCAAATTGGTTTGAGTAATTCAAACCAGAAACCTGCCATTCTGATGTTATTAAGTCTGTATTAGTGTGATTGTGATGTATTTACTCTTGTTTCATAATTTTGATACAGCTTCTTGATTAAACATTTAAGTAAATGAGAAAGGGTAAATAATTATTGAGCTTACAAAATGTATACAGGAAAAAATCAGCTGACCTTCAGTTCCAACACTTCAGTTTCTCTTGACATTTCCTTTATTTTGAGCTATTACATCTGCCTTAGCAAACACATTTATAAGTAGTTTCACAAGCAAAGTCAACATTTAGTCAGACAATATAAAGCTAACAATGGAATGATTGCTTGTAAAACTTAAATGATTTGGTTTAGCAAAGACTGAACAAGATGTCTGGTGTGTAACTATTGCCTAGCCTAACTTACCACAAGCCTAGTGCATTTTGGTATAGGTGTTTTATTCAGTGTGGAGTCCCATAACGGAAGGTACAGAATACCCAGGGAATAAATTGTTTTTCAGGCGAGTTGTGGGGGCAAGATTAGATGTTGTCTTCTGCAATGTGGGTTGTAGTTCAATGGAATGTATAGAGAAGGAATCTTTAAAAATTACAGTGTCATATAGGGGTATATTTTATGTTTGTGAAATTAACTTGATTAACTCTAAAGCAACTGACTCATTACTTCAGTCTGTCTGTGTCCAGATAACCAATGGAACATTCTTAGACTGTTTTCAGAAGTATGTTGCACAGCCTGTATTTTGCCTTGCAGAACAGGACAGAAGGGGCAGTTGAAATTTCTTGTCCGGCACCTGATTCTTTTGATTACATTATTTTGTAGAGGGTAGCAAATAGTCTCTGAGCTTTCTGTGTTTTAAAAGCAAAATAGGTAACTTAATGGAATTAATGTTGCAAAGCATTTTTGGAAAGGACTTACTGGTGAGTTACATGAAGAATTTCACTTTACCTTTAAGTGCTTTATCTCTTCTCTGTTGCACTTACCTTCAAGTTGAACAGCTGATAGTAGAAATACTGGATTTTTGTTAGTCTGAAGGTCAAGCTTGGAGTGAAATGACAAAAATTGGATTTAAAGAATTTAAAAGTTCTAAATTAGCTTAGCTACATACCAGGAACTGCACTATAGAAGACCAGATGCATCAAACAATTAAGTAGCTAATTTTATATCTAGAAACATGATATATATCACCACAATTTTGTGTTAAGAAGTATGTAGATTTACAGAATTTGGTCAGTAAATTTATCATAGAGGAAATTCTTCATAGTTAGACTTTAATTTCATAAATAACTTTGCTTTAGAAAAAAAAAGATACCAAACACTATGAACTGAAAATATGAAACAAAACATGAACTTAAGCTATTACTGTTTTTCTGGTTGTGTCAAAAGTTGTCACAGGTCATCAACACACAGGAGAACAAAAATCTCTATGATCTTTTAGTCGTACACACTTGGAAGACCTAATGCCATTCACTTCAATGTCAGAAAAGTTTGGATCTGGTGCTTGTTATCTTTCACAGGATAGCAGGTGTTCAATCAAAGTTGTTAATGTATTTTCTGTGGCTCTCATATACTTTAAAAGCAGGTAATTAGAATTATCCACAGATACTTTGTAACTATGAATAATTCATTTCCTGTGCATCAATAAAATAATTGTTGCACATTATCATTCTTAGCTTTCTACTTCAATAAAATTGCTCACATCATGTCACTGTCATAGCAATGTGCCTTTTTATTTTTCATATTAATGAAAATTACCAGTAGAATGAGACAAATTGTAATAAGATTTAATGTCACCTTAAAGCCTTTCCTGTTGCATTGCACTGAAATGGTACCATGTCTGGATTCTGGTTGATCATAGATGGATATCCTTACCCACTCTGGCCTCCTTACGATTATTTTAGAAATAGAGCATTCAAAACTTTTTTAGACCTCTTGCTTAGCTCAATTAGCTCAATTCCCAGTTTGTTTTGTAAAATTCAGAATGTCTTTTTTTACACTTTTAATGCTCGTTGCCAATCTTGCTATTTTGTTTGCTTAGGAATTCACTACAGTCTTGATCTGAAATGATTTCACACATGAATGGTCTAGCGTGCTCATTAAAAGCATATCTGTATTTTATATTAAACAAGTGTTTAAATCCTTGCTGGCTTAAGATAGACTTTCATTCACATTTACTTTTGATCACTTTCAGCAAACATTTAATGTTCACACGAAATTTTTATTTCAGCTAAATTTATTATTTTTCCAACAAGGGTAAAAAGAAAGCATGAAACAACAAAATGAACCATTTGAAATGTTATTATATACTCTATGTTAAAAAAATATGTATATAATTAAAAAGAATTGATTTCTTTGGAGTCCTCAAAACTGTATCGGCTATTATAAATAGCTACTCTGTGCTATTTTTCCTAGCAAAATGCCTACATCTTTGTGACTTCTCTGGCTCTGTAAGATTTAAGAATCCTCTTCCAGCCTGTGTAGTGCTAGCGATGGCAGCTGCGGTGGATCCTGTAGTGCAACCCGCTATTTGAGGCTTCACACAGACTGAAAGGGGACTTACTGTGAGCCAAGCAAACGCTGTAGCTGTTGGTTTGGTAAAGGTCTAGCCAGACTTTCTTGGCTATGTTTTGCCTGAAAAAGAACTGCTGCAGTTCAGGTGTCTAATTCTAGATAAAGTGATTATGAAGGGAAACCTCTTAGTTTCTCTGTGTGAAGTGGAAATTTAATGAAGAGTGAGCTCTGAGTGGTCAGATACTTGGCTAGCCTGAGTCATCTTCACTTGGTTGTGCAATTTCAGTGCTGTTCACCTCAGTGCAGTTAGGTGATGAAAAAAAGTTAGGTTTATGGGAAAAGAGGTAGGCAGGCCGAAAGTTGACAAGATCAGTGTTGGGCCTTTGCAAGTGAGAAATATTGACAGCCCCTGCCCGCTTTCCGTAGGGCAAGATGAGCAACCTTACAGGGGTCGTCCTACCACGTTGGTGGTTCCTGGTATCAGTGGATGTCTGTGCCTGCCTGATAGGGCATGCTGAGGGAGTGACTGCCATCCCGTGCTGTGCGTGGCACTGAGGGAACAAGTGACAAGGTCTGCACTGGCAGCGCCAGGCTTGGGCCATGGGCTCTGGCCACCTGCATCACAGCAGGCGAGTGATGTCTCTGAGGGGAATGCACAGAGCACAAACATGGCCAGCAAAAGACTGAAGAAGTCTGACCCAACCTAAGGTCATCATCACAGGGACTGAGACTCACCAAAAAAAGGAGTGTAACATATTGGTTTTTATTTTTACTTATGCTGTAGTTGGCCTTGATTGCTAATTGTTCTTTGATACTCTCAGAGCAGTTAAACAAGGGCTCTAATCCCTATTCTTGTTTATTAAAGCCATAGGGCTTTTCCCATTAATATTAAATTACTTGCGTGAATCATTACTTGTAGGATCAGGCATGAAGGTAAAGGGATACTTTGCAATTTGGGGCCAGTACAGCATGCTAAACCTATACTGCATATTCATTTGCTACTTTTTTTTTTTTTTTTCAAAATAACAAGAATTAAAATTACTGTGTTTAGATTGATCTTAAAAGTTGAATGATTTGAAGTGAACAAAATTAATCTTTCATAGAATTACTTAGGTTTAACAAAGTACAGGGAAAAATAAATCAAAATATACTGTATTTTCTAGTTAAAAAAAAAATCTAGAAGTTTCTCATAGCTATTCTTTAAAGTTTCTCATGTTTTTGTTTTCCAGGCTGCATGAATAGTTCTAGATAAAGATATATTTATCCTCCGTTTGCTGACTTACTTTTTTTTTTTTTTTTTTTTTTTTTTTTTTTTTTTTTTTTTTAATGGGAGTTCCATGGTCACTGAGATCTGTCTTAACATCTTCAGGGTAGGGCAGGAGAGAGGGAGGAGTTTAACGTCCATCTAAGTAAACTGTAACTTGAGGCTAAAATTATCTGTATCAGCAACCAGCTGACGTTCTTTTCTTTTCTGGATTAGAATACTACTTTGTGTGTTGCCTTTAACATTGTCTTAA
The DNA here is from genome assembly GCF_009769625.2 of Cygnus olor. NCBI lineage: Eukaryota > Metazoa > Chordata > Aves > Anseriformes > Anatidae > Cygnus > Cygnus olor. The sequence goes on along the minus strand of NC_049180.1, from coordinate 7,711,641 downwards.
TATTTGTTGTAAACCAAGCAAAAATGTATAGTGCTTAGAAGAGTGAAATTGGGTTCCAAGTTTTGTGAAATGCTTTAGAAATATTTTTTATTTCCACATTTCACAGGATCCAGTTTTCACAAAACCTTTACATTCAATCGTGACTTTAGCCTTTTTATCACAACCTTTGTTTAATTTAAAGGGTAACTACAGTAAAATTCATTTATTATCTTACTATATGCTTCTCGTACCTCAGTGCAAGTCCTTTGATACACATAACCAATTTCTTTACAATATGGAGCAGAACTCAAATATTTATTCATTTTTTTTTTTAGAAAAAAAAAAACAGCTGTAAGAAAAATATAAAAAAATTAAGCTCATCAGAATTATGCATGCATCCTTTAGAAATAAAAAAGTATGGCAAGATCTGTTTGGTGGCAAGATTGGAGATTTAGATTTAACAAAACTGTGATTTTTTTTTTCATTATGGCAAGGTGAATGAACTTTTTATTTACAATCTAAAACGTAAAAATATTTCTTACATTAGGAAATGTTACTATTCAACTTAAAGTAATTATTTGGTGCTCACGGAACGCTTTATGCCTTATCTATATGTGGCTTGGCACACATGCGCTACCTGCTGTTATTTACTGTTGTTTTAATTTCAAATTGGTTGTCAGAAAAATATCATCCTTTTCCATTCTTCAGTGTGCCGTAACCTGAAACTCAGTTTTAGTTGGTGCTTGTTTGAAGCAGATAGATATAATCGTGCTATGTGTAAACATCCAATTTAATGTGAAAATCATCTTAATAAAATACCATGGAAAGCACTAGGGGTGAGACAGTGGAGGTTTTGTACTGGGGTAAATAACATCACTGCTTCATGGTTCTTTCCCTCTTTCTAATTTTTCCAGTTTTGTGCTATGGATCCACATATTTTGCACTTGAACGTGTGTCAGAATTGATTTATTCTGAATTCTGCTGCTACTTAAACATTTTTTCAGGCATTTCCACATCAGTATAATCAGTGACAGCGATGTCCACATAAGTGGATCCTTTTAAAAACTATTTTCATTTTGCCTTGATACAGTCATACCGTCAGGTTATTAAATAGCCCATGAAATAGAGCAGGTATCGATCTCCTCAAATGGCGCGTTGCAGCCTAGCAGGCGCTGCCAAGCCAGGTACTGGCAGCATCGCGCTCCCTCCTCCAGGCTGCCGGGGCTCACCACGGTGCCTGCTTCACCTGGCCCTGCCTGAGAACCTCAGGCCCCATTTGGGGATGTTTGGTGTCCTTGGTAGCATGGCAGGTTGGGCAGCCCAGTACGCCAGGCATGGCAAGGAGGGGGGCTCCGTTCTGGAAGAATTTTTCTAGGTGCTCAGGTAATGTGGCAGGAGTTTGTCCTGACTGCACGATTGCCATTAGGAAAGGTATGTTTCCCTAGGTTAGACAGGGATGAATCTGGGGAGATTTTTTTTTTTAACCTTTTGCTCATGGAAACACAGAAACCTTTCAAGGATTTGTTTCACTGTCCTTGCAGTGTTTTCAGGTATTAGCAGCCTCCTAGTTGTGTGTATTGTCTGCTTTAATTTCAAAAATACAGGTTTTTTTTTTTTTTTTTATTAAATAACATTTTTGTATTTGGTACAGAAGTGTCCAGATAAAGTAGAATGGCTGGTGATCTAGTGCTCTGATTTCTTTTCTTTTCTTTTTTTTTTCTTTCCTGATGTTCAAGTCTATGAAACAATGAAACTAAGCGAAGAAATTGTGTATGCTGTAATGTTCATTCAAACAGAAAGAAATTGAAAAACAACTGCACCTGGGGAAAAAGATTTGGAAAGACACCTGGAGATGTTCCAAATGTGTGCTTTCTTAATAATTAGCACATCATACACCTAGTTAGCATCTCATAAATAACCATAAAGTAGTCATTTAATGAATCATTTTACTTTGTACTGTCAGAGGTTACAGAAAAATCAAAATACCTCATTTATTTTAAGAACAAGGTGTGGCTCTTCTTTAAGCATAGTTAAAAAATGCAGTAGGAAAATTGGTATCTATTATATTAAAGATCAGGTGGATTTTGTTGTTGTGTTTTATTACATGTATTTTTTTCAATACTGCACAGCATGAGTTAACCTCACTCAGTGGCATCAGTAATCAATACGTTGTTATTTTGTAACTAGGATCTGGTTTGGGCACATTGTAGAGGATGGTATTGGGTAAGCCCAGGGGCATTTTTGAACTGCAGACTGTATGTCTGAGGTCCTTTGTGGGAATCCATTTAGTCACTCAACTTTCATAGAAATCAGGCATTTATTTTAAAAATCCAGGAAAAACAGAGGCTTAAAACTTAAAAAACTTAAAACTCTCCAGTAACTGTTTTGTTCTGTTGCTAAGCTATATTTGTACAGACTAAAAATACTAAATTATGTATAACTTAAAGCAAAGTTCTCATTGGAATTAATGAGAGCCTTCCAGGAGAAATAAACATTGGTAGTCAGCTTTGCAAATTATTTATTTTTTCCTTTCCTTTGTAAGCAGAGAAAACTGAACAGTGATGCTGCAGACCAAAGGAAAAAAATGAAGCTGAAATCTAGACAAAATCTCATATCCTCTTTTTCTTTTATTAAGGATTAATTATAATGATTATGATTACTCTATCACATAAAATATGCATAATTAAACGCCATGACGGGCCTCTATTTAAAATTAATAAAAACCAGAGACATGGAGCACATCAGTAAGGAACTTTTGTTTGCTTAAAATATATAGTCAATTTTGTAGGAACCAGGCATATGCACTGGTAAGTGAAGCAAAAAAGATAGGGTCTAGAAGCTGGGCGCTTGGAATCCTTTGGGCTGGCTGCAAGTCTGCAGTGCGGCTGTCTTCATCTGGGAACGTTCATGTCAGTCTTCAGAGACCTGAGTGATAGCCAGGTAAATCCCATTTTGAAACTAATGTATCTATGCTGAAATCTGTCTCATGAGGCTGACCCCTTTTTCCTGTTCACTTTTTGCCCTCTTCCCTCTCTCTATAGGCGTTCTGTCTGCAGCACACACGAGCAAAAGGCATTTTCTATGTACCAACAGTTTACTGTAGTCAGAGATGAGTTTAAATGCTGTAATTCTGTTTCGTCTTTTAATGACAGATATAAATTAATGAATTTGTGAAGTAATTTGGGTGGCATCTTGAGGCTTGTTGATTGTTGGAGCTATAGAGTTTTATTTTGTGGATTTTTTTTTTTTTTTTTTTTCTTATTTTTAAAGAAAAAGAGAAGGTAAAAAAGAAACCTAAAAGCCTTTTGGAGAAAGCTTGGAATAAATGATCTGAAAAGCATCCTTAGAGGGCCTTTGACATCCATCAGCCTTCTTGAAGTGATAAGTACCAATAAAACGTCTATGGAAAGAAAAACTTAGAATTATCTAATGTGGTGAGTACAGAGGAGGTATTTTTGGATGTCTTAATGTAGTTTTCCATCCTGCAATGTATCATTAGGTGTTGTCAACAGCAAGGAAAACTGCCAATCATCTTAACAACTAACTACTTTTAAAAATCCATCCAGTAACTTTAATTATGATTAGGTATTTATGAAATTAAGTAACACCAAATACACAAATTCATTCTGGTAATGAGCAATGTATTTATTTTCTCCATATTGTTAGGATTTGGTCTTTCAAAGCACTTCAAGCATATGCGTGCTTTTGAAGCTAATAGGAATTACATAGCCAAAGTATTTTAATTAACATTAAAAATAAAACCCGAAAAGACCTGTGAGCTCCGCTTTGGTTCTTTAGCAAGCAGCTGTACTCTTTACCCTCTAGTTTTATTGAATGTTCTTTCTGTAGCTCACCTTGCATTGAACTTTGCTTCTGTGCTCTTCAGTTTGTTTTGGTCTTTGCTGAATTAAATGTGTTCACATTAAGGTGTTTACTGACATTCTATCTGATCTTTATTCCTTCGTCTTCATCCGGTTTACTATATCTGCCTGGACCCAGGCAAAATTCTTTCCTTCTGTGTGCTTTCCAAAGCATCTAGGAACAGACTGAAGTCCTAGCTGTATCAGTGGATCTACAGAAAAGTGGATATGATGCCTGTGGTACTTCCAGTTCCTAAGGTCTTGAGGGCTGAGAGAAATCAGTGGCCTGCTTAGCGGGAATGCAGAAGCTTGGAAGACAGAGTGATTGAGACAAGGGAAACCTCTCCGGACTCTACCAACTTAAGACCTCCTAAGTCCTTCACATTTAAACTTTTGTTGATGCTGGTGCCAACTTGGCTAGCGCACTTGACAAGGCAGGAAACCTGGAATATCTAAATTTTGCTTAGGCAAAAAAGGCATGTTCTGTACGTGTTAAAATCAGCTGGTTTGAGTGCAGCTGATAATACTAAAAGTGTTCTTACCTGCCGCTAAACCCTGGGGACAGGCATTTCCACCAGAAGAGCTATGTCAGCCGAGCCTACCGTATGGTTAATATACGGGTTAGAGTCATCGATCAAACTGAAGCTGTTTCTAGACTGTATTTTCTGTTAGAATAAAGATGTATGCTTGTGTCTTCTGGTGGCTAGGAAACTTGCACAGTAGTAGACATTCTGCAATTCCTGATCAGTAGTAGAAACTTGATTTTTTTAAGATTTTTTTTTTTTTATTATTTTTAGTATGTAAATGTTTATTGCAGTATTGATTTCCCCCTGTCTTGTATTCTGCAGACAGGTGTTTTTTTCCATCTGACTAATGTAAAGTAACACTGCTATGTCTTGTCTGTTTGGATTTTGGTTTTGGTGTTGGTTTTGTTTGTTTGATTGTTCGTTTGCCCACTAACTGGTTAATGATTTTACAGAAATAGGGAAACCTTGAGTGAGAGCAGCCATGCAATATCCATAGCCTAGGAATTTGAGCTTGAGATAATATATTCAACATCCTGCTCAAAATTAGTAGCAACAGGGAGTTGCTACTCCCTGCTCTAAATTAGTAGGAACAGTTGAACATCCTACCACAACTCATGTGTGCACTTTACTGCAATTGTTTTAATTAGTTATTCATCTTATTTTCTTCTTCTAATTAGCAGAAAATAGAAACAAATAATAAACTCTAGTGTAGAGACTTTTGGAAGATGAAACTGGAGGAACTGCAAGAATGTTTCCACCGGTTATATCTGAGTGGTTTTTTTTTTTATATATTTCGTGAATCATTAAGATATCTTCTGAACAGGCATTCTTAAACCGAAATATTGCAACATTTAAGAAAACTTGAGGATCTGGTCAGGAATACAGGAACATAGCCAAAAGTGGTAGATATTGGATGCAGATAGGTGTAAAACAGCTGAAAAATGTGTATGGCTGAAAACACCCTGTTAGGTCCCTGAGGAATATAGAGACTTAACTTCTGTATAGGTCTTTAATCAATGAGAGCAATCAACTGTTAACATGTCTTGCAGCTAAGCACTCAGTAACATTTGCTAGGTACTGAAGTATCTTTGCAAATCTGGCTCCACATCCTCTGGCATACGGAATCATCCTCCTCTTCCACGATTGTGCTGTTGCTTTTGGCAGTGCGGGTAGTACTGCCTTTTTTACTATCATTCCTCTTCCCCTTGAAGAAACTCCTGCTTCTTTTACTGTTAACAACCACTCTGAACACCTAGAACCCAGAACATGAGTTAGAGTGCATCCATCTTTTGTCTGGACATATGACTTCTCACTTTATTTCTCTCTCCCTGTTCTCCCCTCTGCCGTTTTCCACCATGTTGGAGTCAGACTTCATTTTTATGTTTGGAAGCACTTCAAAACTCTTAATTTTTTACCTTCCTTGCTTTTATCTGAAGAAATTCTGCTGGCATAAATAGACAAATTCTAGACTATTGTAACTCAGGGGGGATGGGAGCAATGAAGTAACTCAATGGTCCTTCCTATCCTTACCTGTATTTTTTATGTTTCACTGTTTAAAAAAGTTTTCCCCCCCCCCCCCCCCCCAAAAAAAAAAAAATTGTTTCATTCTGCTCTAAGAAATTAATTAACCAGAGTTAGCTGTCAGAGATTTTTGATATTATTATATAGGCAGTGGGTGGAAAAATAAAATCTTCTTGAGGCCTCAGTTTTACAGACCAATAGGGAAACAACAACAACAAACAAACAACCCCTCTCAAACTTATTCTTTTCATTTAATATTCTAAATCACGTAGAAGATTCCACTATTAGGCAGGCATGCATTAATGTAGCTATATGTGTTTTTATGTCCAGAAGACCCTTCAATACATATTTAAAGGGGCTAAAATTTATGTTAATATATTTTCCTTTTGTGGTTTCTTTCTCCCTTGTGTGTTCTCTTGCTCTTTTTTTTTTTTTTTTTAATAAATAGACTACAGTGTTTAAATTTACCCTGCTTATCTCTAACAATTACATTGATTTTTAACCCTTTAATCTAAAGGAAAATTCTCTGAAAATGTTGCATATGCCAAATTGTGGTTTTGGGCTAGTTAAAAGTATGCATTTCTATCATTCAGTAATCAGACAATACTAGCACACTCATTTGCTTGCACTTGCTAGGCTAGTAAATTTTCATTACCTTGTTAAAACATCCAAATTCAGTGGTAAAAGAGAACAATCTCAAAATAAAACTATGTACTGCTTCTTTGCAATGAATAATAGTGAAAGAACTCAGTAATGTACATATTTTTGGTTCAATTATACAACCTAAGATGCAGAGCATAATAGAATGATTTTACAACAAGCCTTGGCTCTAAAACAAATGGACAATAGGAATAGAAAGTAGTTTAAAAATGTTATTTGTCTCTGTGTAAATGATGTATTTGAATTTTAAATGACTTCACTCTTTAAAGTTATATAAACAGTAGGTTATAGCCACTCATGTATGTGTAATAAGATTTTACAGTGTTAAATGAGATTAAACAAGTCTTTCATTTGCGGTTAATGGTTGAATTATTAATTGTGCTTGCTTGCATTTATAGGGATTATTTGGAGAACGGAATTTAGACTGTGTTGTCCTAAGTAATACAGAGTGTCTGTTTTTAATTCACTGCTGAATTAACTATACTCAAAATCTGAGGAAAAGGCTCTGGCCATCAGCCAGCAGCAATTGCCACAAGTCAAAAGAGCTGCAAGAAGCAGGTCGCATTTAAGAAGTACAGAATGCTAAGGCTCAATTATTTAAATCAAAAAACCTAGTGCAGATGATCAAACAAGCAGTTGAGAGTATTTGATTGGGAGCACATGGAAACCATCTGTTCCTCTATAAGCTAAACCATAGTAATAAATACAGGCAATCATCTGTAGTTAACTGGCTACATTTTAGTTAGTACACTATAATGCCATTCACTAACTGAATCGCTAATGAATACTTCAGATTGTGTAGAAAAACATGTATATATGCATCTACGAAATGCACCACAAATAAGTGAAGGGTCTTGCTTAGTTACTCTTCAGGATAGATGAACAATATGAAATTAGTATGAATAATTTCTCTCTCTCTCTTTTTTTTTTTTTTAACAAATCTCAGGCTACAAAAATTGGGCTGGTACGTGGAGAAAGAACAGGCTTCTTGACAATCTGTCCATTTAAAAAGACATTTTTAATGGACAGTTCTGAACAATGTTATTTCACACATACTGTGTAGGAATGGTGGAGAAATTGCTTAATATTTTGTTTTCCTTTTAAAAAATTTGTTTGGTCTTTGGAACTGGAAATGATTGATAGTAAAGTGGAATGTTGATAGCAAGGCTTTTTTACTGTGGTTGTAATTAATTGATGTGAATTATTTTACATCTCTGCACCAAGTCTACATTTTCTATGACTGTTTGTTATACGAAAGGTTTCTGATAATTGAATTCTTTACCCCTAACTGGGATAATTAAATAAAAGTAAATGCACATAGGATTTGTCCTGCCATCATTTTTCCAAACTGCAGTGTGTATTTACTCCATCTCACACCCCATGTCAACCTCTCTCCAGAAATAGGAGCACGTTTGATGTGCACATACAGAGCCATCTGCTGTTTTATGGAAAGTTGTCTTCCAAACAGATTGGACTTGCCTTCCGTTTGTGGTATAGTGATTTCAGTGAACAAATGCAGTGGTCAAGCATAAGAAACTACATGGGAGAAGTGTTCTACAGTGGCCTTTTTTTTCTTTTTTCTTTTTTTTTTCTTTAATAAGTGTAGCTTTTCAGTGTTACCTGAAGGTATTAGTACCGCAAAACTTAAAGAAATGTGTATTCCTTGCCACCAAAATTCTTCCATCTGCATGATTTCTTTTAAAATATTAATTTGCACTGATAAAAGGTGTTAGTAGAAGCTCTGTTAATATTCAGGCTTGATTGCCATAGCAGAGCACACAGATGACTACTTCTCAATCCATTTAAGTATGGATCTACTTGTTAAATTCATCCTCTCTTCATATCCTCCTTTTCATGCGGTATTTGCTCTTCTGCTCAGTAATTCTAGCTGTCGGACAGCTGTGCCACACCTCTGCTCAGGAACCTGGGATGAACAGCTGTTGCATCCATACTCTATATACATATGCTATGTCTTGAAGCATCCCTGAAGGCCATTTTGATAGATGCATGCTGTCCAGTGGGTGTGCCTAAATTTACATCCAATAGTTTTTGGATAGAAACATGACAGCATGCATGCATCAGTCCTCTGATGCAGTTTTGGCTGTGCAGTCTTCAGGTTAGAAGAGAAGAATTTAAGCCCTGACATCCCCACATTTTAGTATCCTAACATGTTTGAAATGTGCAGTTCTGTTTCTTCTGTCTTTAGGTGCTAAGTTTTCTGGCTGGATCAAAAAGTCTTCTAGACATTTTTAAAGCCTTAGAAGATGAAAACACACATACACACACATACAGACCTCCCTCCCCATATAGATAAAAACTTTTGAATGCAGAAAGGCAAATGACTAAACCCCAATTCCCTAAGCAATCCTGTTTTCTCTCATATTTCCACAATGTGCATGTAATGATTTTTTTTTCCTTCCTTTTCTTCTAATGTCTTTAAGCTGTCTCTGAGTTAGAGCTAAATTCAGAAACAGATGAAGAATGTTGCCAACTAATGTTAGGGCAGATTGAAACTCATTTAGCTTTGGGAGCAGAGATCAAAGGAGTACTGCTCCTAATTGTTCCCAGTGGAAAAACAGCAGGCTTACTCAGATCCCAAATTTACCTGGGAGACATCTGATTTCATGTACAGGAGAGTAGATTTCTGAATGTGCTGTGACTTAATTGCAGTTTCTGAGCCCTGCAAGATGGTTCACAAAGTGGAGAGTACGAGCGGATATCGAAATGTGCAGCACAGCCAGGTGCTTGGAACGAACCATTGGTTTGGAGACCAAAGAGAGCAAACCATTGCTGAGAGTGGAATGGTTCAGCATTTATTAATGAGCAGAGAGAGCTGGTGTTAAACAGTAGTTAACAGGAAAGAAAGGCAAAGCCTGCCCAACAGAGGGTGTTGGGAATGATGTGCAGTATGCGAGAAAGTTTTGTTTGTAGGATGATGTTTGGCAAGAATTTCTAGCACCAACTTCAGTCTTTGTGCAGAAGTGGTCAAAAGCCTCTGAAGTTTCAGCATCCTCCTCCTCTTCCGATGACTCATTGGTCTCTTGGCTTTGGTTCTTAGGAGTGTACATGTTTTATTTCCTTTTATTTTAAGCAATGTTAAGAACTGCATTGTGCTTAGTTCTAACCAAAGTTTAGGTCAAGCTGTACATAGAAAATGCAAGTCGAAAGTCAGAAAATATATTCATGACCTTCTTTTTGGAGAGTTTTGTATGAAAACACATTTCTTTCTTCTTCTCTTTGGTAACCTCATTTTCTTTCATATTTCCAACTATGAAGTTGCACCAAGGAGGAGACCTCTTGTAAACCTCTAAAATAGCTAAAACCAAGCAGCGTCATATATTTGATAGAAACTGAAATTACTTCTAAAGAATTATTTAGATAGTCCCTCACAGTGGTTTTCACTAGTCAGAGTAACTGAAAATTGAAAATTTCATATGATGGTACTGTTGCAGATTTTCAATAATAATTTTTCAATAACTGTTTTATTTTAGTACATTTCAGTACATTTCAGATATCTGTTCAGTTACAAAAAGTTCTGAATCAATTAATTACAAGTACAGCTGAGCAAACTAAAGCACTTAATTTTGATGACCCTAGAAATAATGCACAACATAAGCACTTCTTTGGAATTTACAGAGGTAGCAGTACACTGCACAATTCTTTTTGTAACCAGAGCTAGCTAACTAATTACAGTACACTGTATTTGTGCTGTCACTAAATGGTTTCACAGTGTGCAGCCACATCAGTTCTGTTCTTGAATTTGGCAACTTCAATTATGGCTGATAAAAGCTGACTTGTTCAGAAATTCTAAACTATGGGAAATGTGCTATTAAATTCTCCAGGGATCCTGTTTTAATTCAAAACTGAGTTCTCTGGTATCCAAAATGTGAGTTTTCAATGAACAACTGGATGGAAAATGTCAATTACTAAGCAAAGTTCAAATCTTAGAATGTAGAGTGCCCTTCTGGTTTATGTAGGAACTGCTTTATTTCACAGTAGAATTGCTGGAAGATTCCAGGCAGGCATTTCAACAATCTAAGATAGATTTTCTTATTGTTATTCGTGAGCGTAAGTGAGAATTTTGCTTTTTGTGAGATGAATGAGTGTAATGTGTTCTTACAAGCAGTGTCCATTAAAATATGGTAGACAGGAAAGTATAGATGTATATTACTGATGAACTTTTAAAAATAAACTCTAAATTTGTGGCGGATGGCAGAAAATAGTTATGTCTAGTAGAGTGAACTACATCTGAGGATCTAATTCTGGAGCTGTGGCTCAGACCAAAAGCCCATGGAATTTTTTATTGTTGCCTGCATGTTATGTTAGTGCCTAGCAAACAGGTATTAGTGGACACCTATTGTGGGAGACATCAGAGGAGAATGAAGTAGGTAAGGGAGGGCAAGAGTGGAAGAGTCAAGCAACAACTAAAGGGGTGCGAGGGCAAAGGAAGGAATATTTGCGTTACTGACCGGCCACCGGCCACTGACAGTTAGAATCCAGACCAAACGTACGTCAGTCCTGGGCTGCTTCAGCCTTTCTCACTATTTCTTCTTGGTGTGCTCTGCATGGTTGCAAGTTGAGGGAGAAATATGTTGCTAAAGAACAGTATTGAAATTAATGAATAAAGTGTGCTTTTTACTCTTTTGCCATTTGTGTTGACCTTTGTGACAAATGGAAGCAAATAAAAGGCAGTATATAAAGAGAGATTGCATGGCAGATCCATTCTGATTAGATTGGCAAATGTTTTGTGTATTCCATTCGGTAGAAAAAGATGGCTAGGCATTTGGTGGCATAGCAACACAGGATGCCTTTCCAGGGATATTCCTCTTTTCCTTTGTGAGTTTCTATTGATAACGTTCTGTTAATCCAGTTTTAGGGAAGTGAAGACCACAGAAACTCAAAACACTGCTGAAATGACTCTGGGTTACATCCAGAGTGTCATGTTCAACCTTGGTTACTCTGTGATTTTAAACATCTCCTCTAGTTCTAAATCAATCATATTACAGTAACTAGTGGTGTCCTGCAGTGCCAGCCAGTGCATTACAATCAGTTGTACAGTGAATGAAGTTAGCATCAGCCAAGGAGCTACCAGTGCTCCTGAACTGACTTGACCATCTGATCTTCAGAAAGCAGGAAAATAATGCAAATAATCTAGATGTAATAATAATAATAATAAATTAATAATAATAATAATAAATTAAAAAGGAATCTTTAACATGACAAAAGGATTTTATCACCTTGTCAGCTGACAGAAATTATCTCTTTTCTTGTAGGCTAAGTAGAATAATACAACTGCTGATATACAAGAATTTCAGTGTACTATATAAAAGTGTATTTTAGTATCATTTGGTGAAAAACAAGCTGAGTTGTTAGATGGGATTTCTTAATAGCTGATTTACTAGTTTCTTAAAGTAGCAGGTCTACAATGTTGCAACAGTAGTTGTTTAATATTAAATGATAAAAAAATGCAGAACTGGATATTAATTACTTTTGCTTTATACATTCATTTATGCGAATTGTGATTTTCAGTCTTCAAAAAATAGTCTTCACATTGTTTTGCCTAATTTATTCAGACTTAATTAGAGAGTCTGCTCTCAAAAACTGTACATTTCAATTATACTTGAGCAAGCATGAAAGTGTTGGGTTAAGTGTGAATAAAACAGAAGCAAAAGTTGAAAATGCAATACAAAAAACTTTGAAAATTGAAATTAGTTACACAGAGCAAATATTTTTTATAAAAAGTATACTTTATATATGTGTGTATATATATACTTAAAACTGTACATTAAGCACAACATATCCACTACTTGAAATGATCTGACCTAATCAATACTAGCTTTTCTTAGGCTATCAGGGAGGAGAAATTAAGTTGGGTGATGACAGTGTAATAAAGTAGGAACAACAATTAGTTTTACAGTGATGGAAGGAAACAGAGGTATTTTTCTGTATCGCTTATGTGGTTAGCATGATGCCTGAAAGTCCAGTATTCAGGTAAATGAACAAATTCTACTTTCAGTATAGAAAATAGGAGAGAGAAGGAAATATTGTTTTCCTACCACCCTGCGTTTTGGAGCTACAAGCAATAAGCTCTTATACACGGAGCTGCAAACTCGTCTCATGGGCTCTCTGTGATCTCTCGTGCTCTTGCTCTCTACATTCTGACTCTTGTACAGTTTGCCTGTACCTTCCAATCTTCTGTGGAATTCTTGCAGAAAATAAAGTAATAGTACAAACTAGGATCATTCATCACTGAGGAGAGGGAAATCTACAGCGACTGTTACAGTAGTGCAGTTCCTAGGAGGAAGACAGAATTACGTAGAGGAGGGAGATATAAAGCTGGCTGATGGGCTTTGAGAGGTAACTTCTTTATTAAGAAGTAGTAGCACAGATTCTGGATAGGTTAAGGCGTATGTAGGAAATGGAAACAACAAAAGAAAATGTCCTCTTCCTCCTTGCATGTGCTTGGTTGGTGTTGATGCATCTTGCTAAGCATGTTACAAGACGTAGGAACGCATTGTGTTTCAGGCCATTTCACCAGCTTAATCTCCTGATAAGATTTCTAACATCTGTTCTGAACTTGACATATATTTTCTTTTCTGTGTTATCCTTGAGGCAAAATTCTCTTCTCCAGTCCTCACTGCAACTCTCTTATCTACACAGCAGATCTTTTTTTTTTTTTTAATGAATTTTTATTTATTTTGCTGGCTGTACATCCAATGACGTGAATTTTTGTTTGCCGACAAAGCACAGAATACATTTAATGATTCCTCACTTTCTCACTTCAATCTGAGAAAGAAGAAGGTGTTTCTTACTGATATTTTATTTTTTGTTGTTTTTTACCTTCACAACATATCCAACAGGCTGCACATTCATTTTTGGAAAAGCAAATGACCAAACATTGACATGTTACATGCATTACTATCATTTTTGAGTGGCTGCACCTTACCAATTTTAGAGCATTTGATTAGGAAACAAAATTCTGCATGTAATTTTAAATTTAAATATTTATTTTGTTTGTGGCGAGTTATCTTATTACTTTAATTTGTAAAGTATATCTGTTTTAAACAGAGTTGCAGATTTTTTTTTCAGTCAACTTGCAAGTTCATTTATGAATTTTATGGTGACTGAAATATGGCACAGATGCTTTTTTTTTTTTTTTTTTTGTCAGTAACTCTAAGTCTCCTAGGTGTTTACAGGGTATGTGTGTTCTTCCCTATGTTCTTTCTTTACTATGATCCAAAAAAAAAAGTTTTTTTTTTTTTTTTTTTTTTTTTTCCCCAGGGTACTCCAAAGGAGCACTTGGTTTTCCCACCTGAAACTTAAAGATTTTAAGGAGGATTTTGTTGTAGGTCTGATCTCCTAGGTCTAATCTGCTTAGTAACTGCCTCAGACAAACGCATTTCTGTTTAATTTAATAGCTAAAATAGGTTGTCAAAATATAAGATTAGATCTCAAGCATGGAATACTCACTAGTATTCCAATTATTAGAAATTGCAATAGCAATCAGGAATATTTTTCCGAAGTATGTTTAGTAATAGGGAGATTTTTCATGTCAATGCTAACTCCAAGACAGAAAAATAGCACTGTATAATATGAAATAAGGAAAACCAAGTTGTTGAATAGGTTCATAAAAAAGCACCCAGTTAAATTCCCAGATGGTGTTTATTTTGGTTCAACCTCAAATTCAGATCTCAATAACATTTGTAATAAGATAATGATCTATGGTTTTAGGACCTCAGTAAGATCTTAGAAGTTACTACATCTGCTGAAGGCTTCTCTAATAACTTAAATGTTTTTAATTCATTAGGTCCACTTCTGGTTTGTAGTAAGTCCATTGCACTTGCATTGTAGGGGTGGGTGGAAAGACCAATGGTCTGTGTTCTCTGCATGAGGGACTGTATCAGCACACAGCAGTTTTTTGTTACAGTGCAACTCATACTCACTCTGGAGAAGTCTTAGATGCTACCAGACCTTCACATGGAAATGACAGTCACGACCATGTTAGCTGAAAGTTTCTGTTGTAGACTGAATTAGTTGGTGGTTGTCGGTTTTCCTTAAAGCAGCATTTCAGTTATAAAAACATTTGCAACTTATAAAGTATCTGAAAGTGTTTACAGCAAGCTTGTGATCCTAGGATCAAAAGGACTACATCAGTGCTTCAGTTCTTTAGGCATTCAGAATTCCTTTTTTGGCACTCTTCTAATTTAAATATAGCTCAAATGATAATATTTCATTTCAAATGGTGTAAAACAGAAATAGTTTATGGTAGAGATCTTCTTCTCTATTCAGATATCCAGAGGCAAATGCCTTTTGAACACTGGACTCTTACTAGAATCTTAACTGATGCCAACCTTTCCACTTTAGTAAATTTGTAACTGGTAGGGTTGTACCATCAGTAAATGTAGATCTTTGACCTTGAAACCAAATGGATGTAATATAGTAGCAAGATAGTGTTCTCCTATGTATTATTCTACAGTATGGCCATTGTGCATAAGATGGCTGTATACCTGGTAAAACAGCATAAATTGTGTGAATACTTGGAGGATACTGTGTAAAACCATGTTGTTCTAGGTACTTTCTCCTTTTGGTTTGAACATAGCATGCAGAGAATAATTCACGTTTTACATGGAATTTGTAAGAAGGAAAGCTCCTTTCTTTCTTTGAGGAGTTAAACAGACTCTTTTTACAGTACCTGTAGCATGACATTAAATGGAAGTGAAGCTTGTTCTTTTTGTTCTAGTTTCTCTCAAAAAGAAAAGACTTAGTATAATCATCAGTTCCTGTTAATGGTAACCAGAAGGGTACTCACCAAGTTTACCAGTGGATCAGCAGAGACAAAAATTCAACATGCCGTAATTTGATACTTCTAGGGTTTTGTTATTGTCATTTGTTTGTGGGTTTGCTTTGTTTTATTTTGTTTTTGATGTATTCCCATGACTTAGCTGTCATTTATTGTTGTATTAAAAGGTGGCAGTCACTAAAAGAGAGAGATTCTGTTAATCTGCCCATCTTCAGTACTTTTGCTTTTGAGCTTGAATTGATTAGTTAATTAATTCACCTATGCAAAGGAAACCCCATTAATGTAGTACACTCTAAGTATGATTTCCTTCAGGTTTCCTACAGAGATTATATGAATTTAAGAGCTGTCTTACACAATATCTTCTTTCTAACACACAGAATGGTAGATTTTTCACTAAATGTCTGGGGAAAGGGTACAGGGAATGGTGGATCAACAGAGTGATCCCTCCCCTGTGTATTCTTCGACCTTCTGACAAACAATGGCAAGGATTTATTGAGTTGGAAATTGTATACAAAAACTTTCATTGCACTTAATTGTGACTGGTGGAGAATCTTCTAGGAATTATAGCTTGTACTTTTTTGAAATATTCTTATGTTTCACCATGTCTTATGGCAATGAATTTCACAATTTAATTATGTATTGTATTAAAAAATCACTTTAAGCATTACTTTATTTTGTGACTTTTAATATGCTAATAATTGCATTAGAGGTTTCTCAGTTCCTGTACAGTGAGAAAGTGAGCAGTCTACATTTATTTTCCTCAATATCATTCACAATTTTATACATCTTCTTAGTATTCTAATGTCTCTCTTTCACACTGAAGACTCCTACTCCATCCATTTATGGTGTTCTCTTTCCTAATCTCCTTATTCCCCTTCTCTGTGCTTATTTATTTATTTATTTATTTATTTTGATTCTCTCATTTGTTTTTTGAGATGAGGGACCAGAATGACATGCAGGATGTGATGCAATGCTTCCATGGATTTAAACAGGAGAATCCCTGGTAAGCTATAGGGATATTTAGAGACCTAACAATACTTTGTATTTCTGTTATAAAAATTACGGGGGGTAGACTTTTTCAGAATGCTGACCATGGTGACTTACAGATCTCTTTTCTGAATAGAGTTAGTTTGATTCAGTGATTATCTCTAAATGTATGGCTTAACTCAGTTTCTTTAGTGTGAATTGCTTTGGATTTACTGACATGGGACTTTATCACCCAGTTGGTTACTGTCAAAAGCTCTTCCTACAACTCTTGGTTGATTTAATATGACAAAATTAGATATGTTGAGTATGGAACATCACAAGAATCTCTATAGCACTGGTTATTGTTGCTGGATTATTTTACTCTCTCAAACTCATCTGTATTTAGTAAGCACATAATGCTTACATCACTATGAATCTCAAGTAAAGGAAAAGAGAACTTCTAACATGCCTGCCAGAGCTGGGAATGCCCTACCTGTCAGTGCGTGCTCTGCTCAGGAAGATGAACATGTGCTCTCCTAGAATGACTTACATGTTTCGATATATTTGGAATGTTTTTTTGCCTCAGTGGAGATGTCTTTTACCCTGCTTTTCCTAGGTATGTGCAGGCAGATGTCTTTGTGGCTAGAATTCTTTGTCTCTGTGGTGAATTGCTGCAATAGTTTACTGTCTCTACAGCTTATTATGGAGTTCCTGCTGTGCTGACACTTATCATCAATAATACTGTACATATTACAATGCACATGCAAAGCTATTGCAAAAGCTGTAGAAGAGCAATTGTTTGATGGATTGTGTAGGAAACCCTTATACTGCTGTACTCATTTAAGATGTACAACTTTGTTATGAAAAGCACATAAGCATATATGTACTCTAAATAAGTGCCTGAAAGTATCTTAGAAGTACTATACTACCAAAATGTAATCATTTTAAATTTCATAAATCATAATCATTCAGACTGGACATTAGGAAAAATTCTTTACGGTGAAGGTGGTCAAACACTGGAACAGGCGTCCATCAGTCACAGGTGAGGTTGTTGATGTGTTGAAGAGATGTTTGGACATATGCCCTCAGCAGTATGCTCTAACTTTTGGTTAGCCCTGAAGTATAGTTGGACTCAATGATCTTTGTAGTTTCCTTCCAACTGACCCATTCTATTCTATTCTATTCTATTCTATTCTATTCTATTCTATTCTATTCTATTCTATTCTATTCTATTCTATTCTATTCTATTCTATTCTATTCTAGGTAAATCTAATATAATTTAATTTTCTGGCACTTGTTTCTTTCATTCTTTACTCTGCATTTTTGGAACTTGTAACTTAAATAGATAAATCTTTTGAAGAAGCATAAGATATCCAGTGTGGTTGGTTTAGTATTTGTTTTTTCCTGAGGAGAAGATGCAGTTGTAGTTGAATGCAATAATAAATACTAAACTTGATCTAAAGGGCTTTTTGCTTTAAAATCCAACTATACCTTTACTTCTCAGTTACTAGTTTATGACCTGTTTCCTGACTGGTGAAGTGGAGCATTGTCATTAGAAATCTGCCCTGAGTGGCTTCCACCCCACTCTTGTGAGCTATGGCAACTGCTTAGAAAAGAAAACAGCTGGGCTATGATTTAAAATACTGTTTGTGAACATTTTTATTGGACTCCTTAGTAACTTGTTTTTTTTTTTTTTTTTTTTCCTGCTAGGATGATGTTACTGCTAGCAACTAGCATGACCTTTAAATAAACAGTGGATGTGGAGTAACAGTGATGTGATTATTGGGGTTTCCAAAACACAAATTTGTACTTCAGATCAGTCTTGTTTACAGTGGTTCTGAGAAGCGTGATTTCCTTAGATGTGTATTTTCTATATTCAGAAAAGTTTCTAGGTAAGTGAATAATGTCACTGTGGTCAGCTGAAACAAGTACTTTGTTCATTTTTATATCATCTGGAAGTCATCAGGGTTGTACAGGTTTTTAAAATTGAACTCATGCTTATATGCAGTGCTTGATTGAGGCCATAGTAAACTCCTAGGATTCTCCCAAGCTATTATTTTGCAGGTCACTCTACAAAGACAGATGATTATCTGCCATGATAAAGCATCACAACTTTAAAAAAAAAATAGGTATTGGTTCTTTGTTATTATAAAGGTTTTACATTGTGTCTGCTTTCTTGTCATTAACAATAACATTTATTTTTCTTCTATTTCTCATCTCTACTGTCTAGTTGATGCTTACAAATGTAAATCATTCAAAAAAAAACAAAACAAAACAAAAAAAGAAAGACCATAATTGAATTCCCTGGGCAGCATAGGCATCAAAAGAATGAGTAACATTTTGGGCTTACAAATATTCTGCAGTGGAGACTGCTTGTGTCCTAGAGGGAAATGTGCACAAAAGCTGCAGTAATTGTCAGTTGGCAGTTGTATATCTTCCTTCCAAAGTTAGGTTCACCTGAGAAGTAGAGTTTGTTATTTGTTGCTTTCCTTGTGAGAGTTAGTGGTATTTATTATTTTGAGCACACTGACACTGGGTCAGATGTCTCACCAAGCCAGATCTCTATGCTCTGGTGTAAGTAAAACAGACAGTAGAGAAAAACTCTAAAAAAAACAAAGTTGGATAGGTTCCTGATGGATTTCTGATGTGTAAACTGTATGTAAATATTAGCCAAACAATTTAGATCCTTTTTTTTTTTTTTTTTTCTCCAGTCCACGGCTAAACTTCTGCCTCTCTTCAGTCTTTCAGGGAGTTTTGCCACCACCTGTAAAGCCTGGAGGAAGTGAGTTGAGGCGTTCTCAGGATCTAAAACTCCATCATGTGGTCTTTACAGCCAATGTTGGCATTGAGCTTCTTGCTGTGCTTTAACCCATCAGGCAGCTAAACACCACACATCTGTTTGCTCACTCCCCCGACAGTGGAATGGAGGAGAAAATTATAAAGAGAAGTGCAAGAACCTATGGGTTGAGATAAGGACAGCTTAATAAGAAAGAAAAGGCGGAGGGGGGGGGGAATACAAGAAAATAAACAAAGCAAGTGATGCACAATGTGATTGCTCACCACTTTCCAACTGATGCCCAGCCAGACCCCAAGCAACGTCAGCCCCCTCCTTGTCCAGCCCCCCAGTTTTATTGTTCAGCATGACGCTGTATGGTGTGGAATATCCCTGTGGCCAGTTGGGGCCAGCTGTCATGGCTGTGTCCCCTCCCAGCTTCTTGTGCTCCCCCAGCCTCCTCACTGGCAGGGCAACATGAGAAGCAGAAAAGTCCTTGGCTTAGTGTAAGCACTGCTCTGCAATAACTAAAACATTGGTGTTATCAGCATTATTCTCATCCTAAATCCAAAATACACCTCCTTCCTCACCCCATTCTCCTGAAATAGTTCATTCGATGATTATCGTTCCTTGACTAGCCATCATCTTGAGACATTTTTGCCTTGAGTCTTCCATTAGAAGATTGTGTATCACTTTTAAACTTCTGAGTATATAAAGACCAATGGGCGCAGGGCAGGGAGAAGGAAGGAAAAAAAAAAAAAGGTGTGTTTTCAGACCATTTGTTAATGCTTGTGGTCTTGGATTTTCTCTTTGACATTTTCCACATGTCTTTTTGTTTTGTCACTTGGCTGTAAATAACATACTTTCCTGGCCACTTAGAAAGGTAATGTTCTCCTCACTTGTCTTGTACAATAGACTTATCATTGAGCAGAGCATTCCTGGCAGCCTATTGAAGAGCTGTAAATTGAAACATCCTTTTAGTGTAGAGTAGTAATCAAAATGCTTGTGTGTTATATGGGAAAGGAGAAGTAACCATTTTTCAAGTTTATGGCACGGAGCTTTTCCCATTGTTGTAAGAGTTCCATCATTAAAAGAGCCACCTTACATTGCCACATAGATCCCAAAGCAGTTCTAAAAAATGTTTGCTTTTGGAGAGCAGTCTTTGGATCAGTTGTAATTGTAACCGTATTCCGGTGTCATTAGTTCTCTGTGTGGCTTTGGTCTTTGTGTTCTTCATCATCCAGAAAGCACATTCTATTTGAAGCATTTACTCCTAAGTCCAGAGTGAAATATATTATATGGTTTTCTCTATCCTCCCCAGAAAGTGTGTGTTCTTAGAGCTTCAAATTTTCTTCTTAACAAATATCCACTTTTTGTGTGATTTTTAAAAACTGTAACACTGACGCTACACATATTACATTAATATTAAGCTGTATGTGCATAGTGTGTCATGGTGGCAAACTATAAATTGTAGTAAGTGCTGCTTGTGCAATATGGAGTGTTTTCCTGTGGGAAGGAACTGTTGCCTATATTCTTTTGATAAGAATTTTCAGGGATATATGAGGATATGACCTAGCAATGAAGGAGAACAAAATGAAAATGAGACTTTTTTTTTTATTATTATTATTTTTTCCATTTATTTACCAGATGGTTTTACTCTTGGGTCTTTTTCAGTTGTCAGATTTTCCAGTTGTCTGATTGGAAGTATTTAACGTAAGCGGTTTCATTTTCTATGAGCACATAACAGAACTTCATTTTCTCTTAAATTGCTTGATCGTCTGGCTCTATATGAATAAAGGTGGGATGCCAAGCCCCCAAGGCTTCTTGGGGTCAAATATTTAGGATCACTTGCCATGTGCTTTCATAAGTCATGGCTTCTGGACTAGATCTCCAGGCTGGCTAACTTGCTCAGCATCCGTTTTCCAGATTTCTTGACTGTGGGAGATCCCTAATGAGATGTGATAGAAGTTGTGGCAGGTGCAGACTGAATTAAGATCTATAGTCAGAGTAAAAATATATTGTGCTATTCAGCAGTGAGTAGCCATGGAACTAAGAGAGATTTTATCCATATTTATCTGCCATTGTTTCTTGGATGTCCTGCTCCGGTGTGACCACTGATGTGTTTAGCAAGTACGTTGGAGTGGATATTTTGTTCTAAAAATGCCATAATTCCACAAAAAGTACACACACTAAACTTTTTTTTTTCCTTATTCAGACTTTTATTTTTCTTGAAAATATTCTGCAGAAACTGAAATTGCATTTCTTCATCAGCTATCAGAAATTATATGTTCCACCAAATATACACCTGGCAAAATAGAAGTGAAACAAAATTATATGTCTTTAAAAGTTAAGAAATGCCAAATTGTTGGCATTTAGCACCTTCTTGCATGTACATTATGATTATGTGCTGTTCTCAGCAAAACATAAGCTTCCTTAGTCAGCTGCTAGTTGGTTCTGCCTTCCCAAGTTTCAGCTCTTTATCCTGCTTAAATACTAACCCTGTTTCCTTCTTGATCATCAGCTTCCTCTTCTCTTGACCAGTCAGCTTTTTGACATTTTCTCTGCAGTTTCAGACTGCTTTTTTTTCTTTCTTTTCTTAGCTTGTAATTCAGCTGAGTTTCTCCTCGGTGATGCTAGAAAGCCAACAGAATGCAAGGAGACAGAAGATCTCCGCTTTTCATACAAATACCTCATTACATCTTGTAGCAGAAGTTACTAAAATCATTCCTCACCCTTACTATCAAAGAACAGGACATGCTTACTCACTCCAAAGTATTGGAACATGAACTTATAAAATTTGATACCCAGTTTCCTATGGAGATACAATGCTGGTAAAATTTGGTCAGCAAAATCAAACAGTTTGAGCTGTGAGAGGCTCCAGTTCAGTCACTGAGAACAGATTCTTTTGCTTGTTAATCTTTGAGTGCCTGCTTACATGTGTGGGAAGTGTGGAAATGCTAGCAGGCTTCAAAACAAAAAGTCTGGGAACTATTTTACACGTGCAAAATTCTTCTCTCCCACTGCCAGTGTCAGAAATGGCTGAGCTGATCAGGATGAAAGCATCAAAAATGGAAAAGAAAAGCTCAAGCTGAAAGAGACTTGGTGTAGAAAATGTCAACAAAAATGGGTAAAGTTTGAGCCAGAAAAAGCAGGGTGTTCAAGTATGAGCAGTAATGCGGTCTTAGTGTTCAGTGCTACCTGTAGCTTCCTGAATATCAGCACCAAATAATCAATGCTATTGTTTTTTATATTGTAAGTATTAGTGAGAATAAAGTTTTCTGCTATAAATTCACTTCTATTAATTCACTCAAACTTTCAGAACCTAGCAATAGGATAAGTGAGGGGAAATCGCTCAACTCCTTTCCTACATCATTCGCTGTTTTGTATTGCCAGGCCTAAGAGTTACAGCATCTGAAAAGCAAATCATTTTATTGGTTGATTTATTTATTTGGCTTTAATACTTCACCTTTCAGGAAGCAATTATATCTACTGCATAATTTCATATTTTTAAGCCTGTATGCAAATTAACTGTAGAGATATGTAGATTCGTTTTGGAACAGGCTCAGACTTACTCATTTGTCAGATGTGATTATAATGTATCTTAACAAGTTTAATAAAGTGTGCTGAAGTGGTGTCACTATCAAAGTATTCCCAGAGATGTCTGCGTTGATGTGAAACAGTTCCCTGACTATTCCGATTTGATCAGAGCTATGCAGCTACCTTCACATCAGGCTTTTCCAGGCTTGATCACTCAGATTTCCATTAATTTTTCAAGCCTTTTTCTAAAATCTGCTTTATAATTTTAGTTGTTTCTTTGCTGCAAAGAAAGCAGCGGAAAATGAATGTCAGCTGCTTAACCACTTGGCTAAGTCGGGTTATTTACCCTTTCTCACTGTCTTCTATATAACTTAAGGCCGAACTGCATCTTTGTTTCCTGCTTATATCCCAGTCCAGAGAAGTGAATCCATACAGTTAACCCATGGATGAAATTGGGCCTGCGAATGACAAATACTTCCGTGATCACTCACATGGACAGGTCGGAGGTTGTCTACTCTTTTCTCAGGCCTGAAAAGTTGACAGAAAAACCTGATGGGCCAGCATGGTCTGCTGATAGCTGCTGCTTGGCAGTGCATAAGTAGAAGCATGCTTGTGTTATTACCTGTCATGCTTCCAAATTAACTGTTGGGAAAATGAAGATACTATGTTATTTATGTCTTTCTATGCCACAGAAACGTTCGTTAAAGTGAAGTTGCTGCATCAGAAAGCAAATCATAGCACAGTACATCCCTTGGATCATAGAACTCAGGTTTGGCTGTTACTGGCCACCTCGTTAGGTGCAGAAAGTCCTGGGGACAGTGGCTGGCAGGGCCGAGCTCCACAGATTACAGCTTGCAGAAGTCTTCAGCCTTGCTTTTTGAAATATACATCCAAATATTACCTTCTTGCTCTCCCCATTGCCTTGTTATTATTCCACTGTTGTGAAAAGGTTGAAGAGAACTGAGAGTGGATTAGACAACAGACTCATTGGCTAGAGGAATACCTTATGGACATGCATGTCTGGGGGTGGACCTAGGGGTAGCTGGGCAGGTTCGAATAGAAATGAGATGGCTCCAGAAAGCTCTGTGCAAAAGAAAGGTGAGGCTATCAATAACAAGAGAATATGCATGTTTGCACACTGGTGTAGTAAACTTTTGATGATGGTTTTGTTTTAGCTCTCCAATCACATGCCAAGTCCACCTTTGGATGAATGAAGCAGCCTCTTTGCAATGCAGTGCCTGCAGAAATCTGAAATTGCAAATGCAGTGAACTAGTTCTTATTCAAGAACTTCTTATTCAGACTTCTCTTGACCCAAGGACTGCGTTTTTCACCCACACTTGTGTTCAACAGTTGTGATCACTGTATTTCATTTTCACTTAAATTCAATAGCGGGGTTAGGCAATAACTCCCCAAAAGGCAGTCTTTATGTTATTGAATTGTATTTTATTTATGTCCCTCAGTGAAAAAATTATCATAGCCTTAACCTGTTTTCCTATATCTAAATTCTAATTATGGAGTGTGCATACACTGCATCTTGAGGCGTGCAATGTTTCTAATGTATTTCATATAGTGTCAACAATTTGAGCAAATTTATATCATCCTGATGGTCTTTGAAGGAATTATAATTTCAGATTTACTCATCTTGTGCTGGAAACCGCAGACTATGGCAACTAGTGCCAGACAGGATATGTATTTAGGAGCCTGCCTTCTAACTCTGGTGCTTTGTAATGTAGCATTTGAATATTGCAGTCAAAAGAGAATAGTGATAAGGAGGATGTATGGATATTATTTGGAACATTTTTTATACACGGAGTGTAAAGTGGAGAACCTAATTGGAAAGGCCTAGCAATATCCCAAAGCAAGGCCTGAAATAATAGGAAGATTTCATTGTGAATAAGAAGTCTTTGAAATCCATCTGCCTTCTATCCTCACTTGAATAAAGAGTTACTTAAAGGCTAGCAGGGAGAAGTTACAAGCTGAGGCTATACTCCTTCGGAGCAGTATAGCAATGGTCATCTTCAGTGCTATCTCTTCGTTCTCTCTGGTGCTCCTTCCCTCTCTTGCTGGTCCTCAGTGGTCTCCACAAAAGATTTCAGGGAAAAACCAGTGCTGGAGCACCTCTTCCCCCTCCTCCTTCTCTGGCCCTGAGGTTCCCTTTGTTTCTCACTCTTGTTTTTTCTTCTTCCTCCTCTGTCCCTCCGGCCCTTTCTTAGACACGTTTTCACAGAAGTACCACCAGCGGCTCCGACAGACTCAGCTGTGTCCTGAGGTGGGGCCACCGTGGAGCTGGCTGGGGCCAGACGTGTCCTGCACAGGACAGCCCCTGGTCTCCGCTCCTAGAGGCCACTCCGCAGCCCCCCGCTGCCAGCGGGTGCAGCGGTGAAAGGAAGGGCAGCAGAGATGGAAGTGATTAGGGGAGCTGAAAAAAAAATGTGTGACTGTGTATTGTAAATTGGTAGGCATGTTGGACAAGCTCATAGTGTGAGTGGCTAGGGAATTTAGCAAGGAAATTATTTTGACAAATTGTATGATAAAATGATCTTGTAAGATAATATTTACAGTCTGAAGAGGTTGCACCAGACAGATCGGAGAGGGAGAAGGCTACAAACCTGAATTTACAGGAGAGGGTGAGATGTGAAAGAGGAAGTTATTTTCCCTTCCTGTACCTTGTATTTCTGCCATATGCCCACCCTTCCTGATGCAAACTTGTCTTTTGCTTATTCTGCGTGGAAGGTTTTATGTGCAGTTAATTCTGTGGACCAGTAGCTAGGGTATTTTTGCAGTCTGCATGTATTTCCCAGAAGTGCTGGTATATGAAGATCTGGGAATAAGCCATTAAGATTTGTGAAAGCCTTGTTCTTTCCTACAGGGTGTTGTAAATAACTTACAATAATTTGGACTTAAGCAAAAAGGAATTAAGAAGTTGACTGCTGCTAATGAATACTAATGATTGCTAGAAACATGATCGATGCAAGGCACATATAATTAGTGAAGGTGCCCTTCTTAAACTTCATTAATCACCAAGATACCTAGGAAGCAACAAATAATACGTTGTTATTTGACAACAGCTAAAGGAAGAGCCAGTTTCTAGTAGGTGTTAAATTCTGCATTCCCATCTCATGCTGATGTGAAGCAAGTTCTCTGTAAGAGTTCGTGCTGGCACAAGTAAAGGATGTTTAGTGCCCTATTGGTGCTTCAGCATGGAATGTCTCTGAATAAATGACTAATCCTGTTCACGTCAACCAGGCAACATGTGAGTTTATAGTTAGCCATGTATTTAAATAAGGCCTCTAAGGGCTTCCATATGAGCAGAGCAAGGCTGTGACAGTGACTACAGCCAGTGGGACTGTGCTCTCTTCTGAAATCTCATATCATACAAAGATACATCCTTCTACTTTTCCGTAGTTCAACACAATCAACATAACAAAAGAGTCTCTGCAGTTAAATGCTTGTTAAACATGTCTTCCAATTTTAGCTGCTTTAATGACAATAGTGGTGTTGCTTTTTGCCACGTCTGCATTAGTATCTTCGTATAATCTACAAAGAGCTTTCATGTATAAACTTCACTACTTTTGTTTTTCTGTTTTTGATTTCAGAAATAACTCAGAAAACCTTGTATGAACGAGACCGTTTATTATCCAACTTCTGTTGGGGCATCATTGTCCTTAATTTCTCAATAGCAAAATCTAAAAAAAAAAAAAATTAAAAAAATAGGAGTTTAAAAAAATCCAAGTTGTTTGGGGAATGGCTTCTGCAAAAATATGTATGTTATAGAGAAAGTTTTAAAGCTCTTACAAATGGCAAGTGAAGGGAAGTTCTATTTCAGACCCGTAGAAGGGCTTTTTGCAACTGACAACTTGTCCACTTTTTCTAACTATGTCAATTTGTCAAATGAAATATGCAACCTCTTCCTACCAGCCTGGGAACACATTAGTGTCAGTGAAAGTGATCTTGTTAATAATGGAGATAGCAAGAAACTTTTTGTGTTTCTTCCTCATAGGGACATATGTTTCTCTTCTCTCTGGGCATGTACTGCGTTTGTGAGAACAAGATTGGATAAATAGATTAAAAAAAAAATACAAATAGCCACAACAATTTACTGATAATTTGGGGCCACCATACAGATGTGTATATATAATGAACAGTAAAATAACTACAGGTGATCAATTGTGATCAATTTTTGTGCCAGCTGGGATAGTAATAAATGTACAGACATTATTTTATTTTTTCTGTTTGCTGACATTTCCCCACAGATACTGTAAGAGCATTAAACTCTTGAGGTAGGGGGAGGGAACTAGCTGAGAATTGCACCCTTTTAACAAAATTCCATATCAAAAGCTTGCCAAATACGGGCCTGGTTTTTACCATTGTCCATCGGTTATTTTTCAGATTGCCAGTTTTTAAAATTTCCTTACTCTGCATCAGGTATTTATTTTGTGCCTCACTAGTTTTTTAAACGACTAAGCGGAGATTGTGCAAAGAAAGTTTTAGCTCCTTTTGAAATCCAAGTTATTTCAAATGTATATTTGCAACCTATTACTTGATTTGGTTTAGTGAGTTATTTTGTCTCTTACTAATAGCATTAGTGAGAAGGTATGAATTTATAATGGAGGGGTTAGCTGCTTTAAGCTATCGCTGTCTAGCAACATTTAAATGTAACTAAGCTAGGGATGTTTTATTTCTTCTTAAGAATCTCTACATAAAAGTTTAATTATTTCAGTTCAGATTTTTTCAATATCCCCGTGTAGAGGAACCCTCTAGCACAGTCAAATCAATTGCTTCTTTGACAGTATACAATTTACAGTTAGCCCAGACTTGATTTTCCTTTCCTGATTTACGTTGTTCTCTTACATTTCATTTCAAGAAAATACTTTCTTGCTCACCTCTTTGTCCTCTTTATTGGCTCGAAGTTTCCTGTCTAGTTTACTCATTGAAGTAACAAGCAGTATCAAGTATTTCAGACCTCTTCACCATGTGTTTGTTTGTTGTTTTTAACTAGTCAGTAATTAGTTCCTTGAGCAATTCACTTAGTAACTGATCTTCCAAGGAGGTTGCATTAGATCCCATTGATAATAACCTGCTGTGGAGAATTCTTTGAAGAAGCTCACCTTTCCCAGGTGTGATTCTTTCTCCTGAGCTTGTGATTTTTTGTTTCTCCTGAGCTTTCTTGTGCTCATTTACACTCCTCACAGTACAGGAATATCTTACAGGAACGCAAAAGTTCTTAATTTGGAAACGTAAATGCTTTAAGAAAATTAGCTTTTTGCCATTCTGTAGAGATGAAAACGCAGCTACTTTGGTCATTTTCCAGATTTTCACAAGTAAATTTGATTTGGTGCTGATAACAGGACGGGGGCAATAGGCAAAGCAAAGGTTTGAATGAGTCTGCATTTAATGGCAAGTTCAGAGCAGGAATTCACTGGGAAGATCTACTTTTGCCACAAGGGCTCTGTGCAGGCACACAACGAAGCAGACTAGTGATGTGGACCCATGTTTTCTCCTCTGTGCCACCACCCGTGCTGCCCGTCCTTGTGGGAAAAAACAGTCATCTTCAGACACAGCTTACACTGCTAGGGGTGTAGCAGCGAGATCAAATCCTTTTAGCTTTTTGCCTTCTATTAGACCTATGGTAAATTTAACCACTGTGTGAGCTCAACATCTTTCTGTAGCATTTTTATTTTCCTACCTTGTGTATAGTGAGGATACTGCTAATGGTTAACATGCGGGTGTCATACACTAGGGATCATCCGTTTCCCCTAGGTGGTCATACAGTGAATGTTTCACGGGTAGCTGTTTTCATCAGAGAAGCAGCACTCTTGCTTCCTCACTGCTTTTGTATCTGTTTCCAGAAGAGGTAGCTTCTGGGAGAAAACTTGCTTGTGAAAACCTTAATGTTCATTCCTGTTGGGTGGGGCAGAGTGCTCCAGCACTGCTCACCTTTGAGCCCCCATTTGAAGGTCAGAAGAAGTATTCCGCATATGGAAATGTTTGTACCTGAGGCTGGCGTCTGTGGCTAAGGGAGAGAAGTAGTTATGTTGTTTGTAAGTCTGCCGGTGCAGCTCTGAGGATTTTTGCAGCATGTTTTCACTGTATGAGTAGAATAGAAAGAGGTATTGCCTGACCACTGAATTCTTCTTGTCTCATTCCCTTGCATGCCTCAGAAATTTTCATGCCTCTCGTTTTCACCTATTTTTACAAATCTGCATGGGTAAAACAAAACATTTGTACGTTGTGGTATTCTTAGTGAGCAGTTATAAAAAGTAACTCAATTACTCTTACTGAATAAGTAATATTATTTTATATTAATGATTGTATATTTCCTCGTGTAAGATAATACGTAACAGTGAAACCCCATGGTTACTTTTATCAGAAGATGATAAAACCGGACGTATTAATCTGAGTATAAAAGAGAAGAAAACAGAGAGGCTGTGGTTCACAGCAGTTTGCTTTGGACAAAATCCTTCTCAGCATATTTTGGTCACTCATTTGTTTCATGATAAATAATTAATTATCCTATAATAGTTCTGTAATTCATTTTTACCCTTTATATTACACAGTGATTATTTTATAATTAACTATTAATTTAATAACATGGTTATGCTTATGTCGTAGCAGAGAATTAACATTGAGTTAATTATGAAATATTTCAGATGAAGCCATTTATAGTAGTAACTTCTCCCATTTCCCAAACAATGTGTAACAAGAATTGTATTCAGAATAGTAAAATGGGATAATCTCATGCATGAATTATGACAGACTAGTGGGGTCTAAGGTAGTTCATTGGCACTTCTAAATAAATAAAAAAAATAGCTTTAACACACCTGATACTTTAGCAGGGCCTGACGACTCATATCAGTGTTGATTCTTATTAGAAATTAGTGTTTGGATATTATTGTGTGTTTAAGATGCTGATCTCTCATGCATTGCAACTGCACAGGAAACATTTTTGTGGGGCCAAAAACTGTGCACCCCAAGGCTTTCTGAGAACGTTTATAGGATACTAAATAAATCTGGTATTTGGATTACTAAATGAGTCTTGTCAGTGTCAAAAGAATTCTCAAACAAGACCACATAAGTAAGTACGTAAATACATACATATATATATATATATATATATATATATATATAAAGAAAAAAAAAGCCTTACCTGCTTAATTTTGAGGTTTTAATTTTTGGGGAAATTTTATGAATACTGAAGTGCTGTGGAAGGTCACAGCCTAGCTAACAGTACTGGTTTGTCTATGTTTATAGCCTGCTTTTCATGATATTTTTGCAGTAAACAGAGAAAAAATAGTTGCCTTTAACAAATAAAAGCCCTCCTAGTAGACTTCATATGGAATTATGAATTTTGCCTTTTTCCCAGGCAGTGGAAATAAATTTATTCTCAAGATGGATTTACTGTGCAAAAGATAGCTTTATAGCATTATGGAATGGTGTGTTTTGGGAGGGTGCAGCTCCTCTGAACACATTATTCCACCTTGTCTTCTTGTTTACTGTATTCCTCCTTGCCAAATCTCTCTGTCTCTCGTTAGACTGAGAGCTGTAATATTTAAGATGCTGCCTAAAGTGACATAACACAGAGTCACAGGTTACTTAAGAAACTCTTAAAAGAAACGGGTTATTTCAAAGCAAATGGAACTTGCTCTTAGAGAAATGAGTCCCTTTTTCCCTCTGTGTTTATTCTGATGAATTTCTGAGATACTTTTCAGCAGTT
Source organism: Cygnus olor (assembly GCF_009769625.2). Classification (NCBI taxonomy): domain Eukaryota; kingdom Metazoa; phylum Chordata; class Aves; order Anseriformes; family Anatidae; genus Cygnus; species Cygnus olor. The sequence goes on along the minus strand of NC_049180.1, from coordinate 7,681,303 downwards.
CATCACATGACCAAATTTTCAGCCGCATAACCTTGGTATTTGTAAGGTATTGACAGGAATGTTTGACATCGTAGTACCTGAAATAGTGGGTAGCATTTCATAATCTGCTTTCCTCCATTCTCATTGCCATTGTTCCTTATCAATCTGTTGCAGTTGCTGAGTGTAAGTCACAGTGTTGGAAGCTATTTATAGTGAGCTTTGTGAAAGGTCAAATACCTTCAGCTGTTTAGATGTTTTCATTAACAATATTATTCCCTGTTTTCATTCTGTTTGAAAATATGCCAAAACAGTATTTTTTTTAGAGAACAACGTTATGAAAAGAAATAGAGAAGTTTTTGATCTTTTCTTGATAAATTCTTTCATCCCATAAAAAAAAAAACAGACAACAAAACTAATTATTGTTCCTTTTTATATCTTATCTGATTTTGTATTGAACAGTTCACACATGATAAATTTAGTCAACATTATTCGTAAATGCTGAATTGATTAGTTGAGTTTGGAACTAGAATATCCACAGGGTACTCAGATAAAAAAAAAAAAAAGAAACCCATGAAGCTGGCATTGAAAGCTTAATAAAAGCATAGAAAAGAACTTAATATTGCACATTTGATATCATCATTAACAGAAATACCAAAATACTCTTTTTCAGCTTCTGTCATAGCTCTCTGAGATGTTTACTGCTTGCCTTTGGGGCAGAAAGCACCTGTCTCCATACTGAGATTCACATCCCAGAAGCCATGTGTGTGAAACACTTTCTCTAAAAACAGCTGGCTCTCCTTTCCATCACGCTGCATCTTCCACAAAAAGGTAGTGGTGCACCCTACACTTTCATTCAGCCGTTCTGCATCCAGCTGTGTGGTCACTCGTGCTAGCGGTGTTTTGCTGACCAAATGCTGACCATTGAGCCAATTCAACTAACCGATGCAGCAAAAAATGAGCCAATGCTCACTCCCCCCAAACGAACAAACAAAAGGTTTAGCTTCTGATTTAGTATGTTGAATTGTCTTGTGAGGGGATCAGACAAGCTCCAGCCTGTTCCAGTAAAGACTGAGGCCAGGAACATAGTTGAATGGAAAGAAGGAGTTGGGAGATAGAAGATGAGCTCCACAGCAGCATGTAAACCGTTAATACATTCAGGTGTCATATAACTGGGACAGAAGAATAATGTGAGACAAATTGACTGGGTCAAAGTGAACGTGTTTCTCTAAGATTAATAGTGAAAACAAATGCCTCTGGGGCAGAGACCAAGCAGAAAGGCACACTTGTTCTAGCTTTGCCACATTCTGCTCTCACCAGTTCATGGATAAACATGGAGAACTGCCTCTTTCTACTCCCAGCTGTGTTTCTGAATGAAGGTAGCATCTGGTGCTGTGTTTTATGCTGTTGTACCTTTCCAAATGTTCCTTTGGGGAGCATAGCAGGAGAGCACCTACGCTGAAGATTCTGCGGGGAGTCGGTGTAAAATGGTACCAACCTGCTCAGCTCTGATAAGACTAATCCTTCTGGGCATGTGCAGAAGCAGGTCTATAACACTTGAGATATTACTGGTGGAAATGTATGTTTGTAGTGAGTAGATGATAATTTTGAGCATCACTCTTGTGAATTTAATCACGTAAATTCCACTTAAATCTTTCTTCTGGTGAGTATATCTCATTTTGAATCTGTATAGTCTCTTGCCTGCTGGGATTTAGAAAGGCACATTTGGTGCTTCCAATTAAGGTTTTGCAAATGTGAAAATTCAGAGTGTGTTCCCAAAAGGATTTAAAGAAGTAGTGGTTGGGAACTTAGGAAGATGAGTGAATAAATTGTATGTAGTAATGGAGTAGCCACTGAGCACTGGTGGGGGGTGGCAGGAAATACTGACTGCAGATGCCTGTCCCAGACTGCTTTGGACTCCTCTGAGTCACCTGACTCAAACATCAATGAAGTGCTTGATTTTCTGATTTTTATTTTTATTTTTATTTTTTTTCCCAAGGATTCCAAAAATGGACAGACTAATCTGAGTTTTGTCTGGGCTTCTTGTAGGTTTTATGTGGTGCTTCCAGTTAGGAGAGTGGCAGTCCTGGCTCTTGAAGCAGTGGCTTGAAGTTGGCTTAAGAAAATGTTCTGATGGAAATATTTTTCAAAAGGAGGAAATATTAAATCAAGTTTCTTTGGTTTAATATGTGGTTGAATATGTGAATACGTGTTTTATGGAGGTCCTGAACACACTCAAAGTTAGGTAAATGCTTTTAGGGTCATGAACAGATTTAGAGTCATACAGATCTGCGCTTTCTAAAAGACTCTGAGACCTCTTCTGGCCAGCCTAACTCCTGAGGTCTTATTTAATACTGCAGATGTTTTCTGCCACTTTTATGTGAGTTTAACTTGATCTTATTTGAGCTTATTTAGAAACTGTTTATTTGTCACTTACCTTTTCCCTTGCATTTGTTTAATTAAAAAGATCTCTCAAGAAAACACATCGCTACAGTGCTGTATTCCACTGTTTCTGTCAAAATATATAAAATTGCTTCTGTAATAATTGTCCTGGGATTTAGAAGAATTCTGTAAACAGGTCACCTCCCTGCCTTCGAATCTGTTTCCCACATTAGACAGATTGCCCTTCAGCCAGTAATAGGTAAAAAGGCTGGTTTGTAACACCATAAACAGTAACATAACTGAAATAAATCTCACTAACAGTGCAATTTATATCAATGGTTAGTGTTAATTTATGATCAGACTTTAATAAATCAATTTAGTTTTATAAAAGGACTGTAAATTAATTCTGCGATTTGGGAACGCACTGAAGTTATTACTGCACAGCACCTTATTAAAACATTTGAACACTTCTTGCCTGTACAAATACATTGCGATGCTCTGATAGTCTCAATGGTTTTTAACTATGTACTACTGAAACAGTATAATGAATTTCCTTCATATAAGAGAAAATTCAGGTGATGATTATACATTTTAGGTTTAATTATATGCTATATTTGCATAGCTGTACTGAGCCCCTTTATATTTATTATTCATAGTGCTTTAGAGAGATCCTTTCTTGACAGTCTCAAAGCATTTATGTGTTATGTCCGTTCCTGTTTGCCATTCCTGCTCAAACAAACAGCAGGGTCTACGCGCACTTGTTTGGAAAGTACAAAAAAAAAAAAACAAAAAACAGAGGGAAACAAGAAAAGCTCCAAGTTTGACATTGCTTTAATTCCAAAACTCCTTTGAATCTATTCTGGGGAAGAAACAGTCCGTGAAATCATTAAATATAAATCTGAAAAAAAAAAAAAAAAAAAAAAAAAAAAAGCCTTAGCATATATTTAAAAAGGCATTTGTTTTATTTCATTATATGATGAAATGTCATCACTGGTGTAAAACACAGGATGATAATGAAATGGGAGCAAATACCTTGCACAGAAGAGACGTGAAAAGGTAAATTTAACACCTAACAGGTGTTAAGAGCCATAAATAATGAATGGCTCCGCAGTAATTTAATCCTTTGTCAATCAAAGTATTCTCTATTGAGAAAACATCTTGCTGAGAATGCTATATTTAATGGAAATGCTTGTTAGTTGGAGAGGCAAAGTGTAATTTTACTAGCATAGCGCAAAGCATGGTGCATTTTCAAACAGCCTGTGAACTCTCAGATATCAATAAGACTAAGTTTTACTGCTGATAGTCATAACATTTTCTTGGAATTCATGAATACAGTACAAATAAAACAATGGCAAATAGACAAAACACTTTCGCACTCAGTTTCTGTATAACATTTAATTGAACTAGTTCGACCTGACTATGATTCTCAGAAAAGTATTTTAAAATTGTATGGAAAGTAAAATCATTCAAATGTAGGCAAAATATCAGTAGAATATTAACAGTCGTTTGTTGTGAACTTGTTGCAGTCTGTTTTCCACACAGGCCAAATCAGAGAAAAATGAATGGAGGCTTAGGTTGGCACGGGACAGGCAGAGACACGTGTGTCCCATGCCTGTGTAGCTGTGCTATGCATTGAGGGAGCCTGGTAATTGCAGTCTTCAGTCAGCTGTGTATGTGCTTAACTTGGAGCTCATAAACAGTCACAGGCTAGCGACAGATGTCCTCTTCTGCATCTAGTTTTGCCTATGGATGCAATTATCATCTGTAAGCGATGCCTGCTCCCTGCTGCTCTCCCCTGTAGGGTCTTCTCCCCTACCAGCACAATTGCTCTTTTGAAAGCTCTCTGACCTATTTCAGGCAGAAAGCTGCATTCAAAGAGACTTGCTCCAGAAATTGGCTAAAACGATCCCGCTCATTCTGACTGAAAGTGAGCAAGAATGGCATTGACAAAAGCAGCTTTACGAGGAGGAAGTAGGAAGAGTCACAGGAAACTCAGCAGCACCTTTTTGTCTCGCACATCTGGGGCTGAAAGCAAACTTGTGTCCTTGTCTCCTTGACAGAGCTGCCTCTGTTGTGGCTGACAGCCTGCAGAGCTCTGTCTGCCTGCCTCCTGCAGAAGCCGCCGCTGGTGTGGTTGCACCAACCCACCTGGAATTTGCTCAGGCCGCAGCAGAGATCGTGTGTGGGATGGCTGTTCGCACAGTCTGGGCTCAAGGGCAGTCTCTGAACTGTCCTTTTCTCCCTGGGGATGTAGTTAAGTACAGTTCAACAGGTGAATTCCCACCCCTAAGCATATTTATGTTGAAGATTAGGGTAAAATATATGCAGGCAAATAGTTTTGCCATAAATAACTGCAATGAGACAAGCTATATTGCTGACTACAGTAATCATGAACATATTTAAAGTAGAAATCATGTCTCAGAAATGTCTAAACACAGATGTTTTCTATTTCAATAAGGACAGTTACTTGTTTTTATTGACTTTAATACTCAGCATCCCAAAGGGAAGCAAAGTAACAAAAGAGCATGATATATAGTTCATTTTTGTTTCAAGTTGAGGGACAAGTTCAGTGCTTAAAATTGACAAAGCATGTGTCCATAATGTAATAGAAAGACACAAAGGTAGGATTTTGTCATTTACTTCTTAGTATTCTGGAGAATGGGACAGATGAAAATTGTGTACATGTTTTAAGCTCTCAGAAACAGGGGTACATTTTGTTGTCCTAAGTTTGCAGGGGAAGACCTATTTGTCATCTAAGTATGGTGTCATTCAATAGATATCCTGCTGGCTTCATTTACGATAAGCGGTTCGGGAAAAGCACAGACAACTTTTTTCCTTTCCATCTGCTGTTCAGTTAAATTCATATTACATTCAGTTGATATTTATATAAATTGCTGGAAAGTTCTTTATCATTGCTTGAGCTGGTAACTGTTCAGTTTTTCAAGATCCCTTTCCCAAAATTAACAGTGAGGGCTCACGCTGTTTTCAATTATTACAATTCATTCCCTGTTTTTGTAAAGAATGCTCTTCTGCATTTGTGAAGCACGGAGAATAAGTTTTCCTTAATACCAGTGGAATCCCGGTGGAAGAGTGTTTGTCTGATAGTGCCTGTACTGCAGGTACCTTTGGGCTCGCTCCTCTTCTCTTTGACAGCCAGCCCCTACTGAGTTCAAAGTGAGTAGGGTCAGAGCTTCAGTGGAACAGAGAATAGCCTTCCTACAGCAGCCTGCACTGGGAGCCAACTCTGCCTCCGAGTTATTACTGCAATCTCAGTGCAGGCGAAACAAGTGGATTTGAGTACATCTGGCGTCGTACAGCTAAAGATATGCAAGAGAGTGACTGGTGAGAGTTCTGGTGGCTCATTTTATTGATTGTACAACTTGATTGCCCAAGCTGCTCACTTTGCATATAGACTAGGAGAAAAAGTATTTTGAGGTAACACACTGTAGCATCTTAACAGTAGGGTGGTTTGAGAACTTGCTTATCATACTTAATATCCTAATATATGCAACAGGTTTTGAGTTCCAAGGATTTTTTTTTCCTTTTTTTTTTTTTTTTTTGACAGTAGAGGCTGGTTTGGCCCATTTCTATTGTCTACATAAACCTGAAATAATACTTGAAGTGGTGGGCAACGCTACAACACCCTCAGTCAGAAAATAGAAATGGCACTATAGCTGCAATCACTATTTATGTCTGCGTGGGAAGTGTATGCAACCCTAGTACAGAATGCATTGTGGTCAATAACTTGCACTTACTGCAGTTCAAATTACACACATGCAGGCTGTCAAGGGTGACACATTTATCTAATGCCTTCTGACAGATTCAGCACAGTTCTTAGCTGGCAGACGAGCTGTTTGGACCAAATGTTCCAACACCAACGCGTTAGGCAAAGAGCCAGTAACTGTTTGTCATGCAAATATAAATAACTGATACCACAGCAGTGGTGCCTTGCTGCAGAAAAGTCTGCTTTCTGGTGGAAACACAGTTCAATGTTTGTATTTGAAACACAGAGAATGAAATATATATATATTTATTTTTAAATAACATGTTGAAGTGGCAGAAAATAATTAGTAACATTCTTATAAATTCTGTAATATTTAAAATCTTGTGCTATGTATCCTTGGAATCTTTGAAGCTGCCTTTCTTTCTGTGTTTGAACAGTGTGTAGCAGAGTTTGGACCCTTCTCAGTGCAAGTGTGTAGGTTCTGGATATCTCTTGTGTACTCGCCTTCTTCCTTTCTCTGGGAAGAAGACCCAGCTATCAGTGCCTGGGCTGTATGATGTTTATTTGGCTTAGAACTCTGGTAGCAACATACTGAACAGAATAAATATTTTTCCCTGTAATAGTACTGCTTGTGATAAAAGAATGAAGTTACAGCCTCCAACTTTAAGTCAGTTTTCTTAATTCATTCATGCTCAAGTCCTAATAAATAGAGGCACTTATGTGGTAAAATTCAGCAGCTGTTACAAAGCAAACCTGCTACAATACAGATTTAGGACAAAACTGGAAATGCAAACTAGGACTTTCTGGGAGGACAAATTGTAATGATTGCCTGAAATTGAATTTGGTTTGGTGAATTGTAACGGGACCTTTAATTACCATCAAGAGTCAGTTTCTTGACTTTCACAGAAGTGGCAGGAAGCAGACTCCTGAATCTTTGTGCTCTGAACAGATTCTGAGAAAAAGGGTGAAACCACTGGTTCAAATACTGCTTCTTAAATAACTTGTGTGTCCTCCATATGTCTGGCACAACTACTCTTCTTGTCAGTTTTAGGTCTTTTGGCTCTTTTAGTTGTGTATCTTCTGTCTTAATTTCCTCAAGTATCTTATGCAACTTTTTTTTTTTTTTTTTTTGTCTCCATGATCCAAACGCTTCATTAGCTGGAAAACAGTGTTTGATAATGAAAGCTCTGCCTCTGCTATCACAAAACAGTTCCTTATCCTTCTATTTTTCTGTAAACAAGGATAAATTCTTATGCTCCCTTAAAGCTTAAATTGTCTGTCAGTCACACCATATAAACATCTTCTCCTTTTCTCTTGCATTAGTGGCAGGAAAAAATAGTCAGTGTTGGTGATTTCCTTCATCCTTTTATTTGTTTCAAATCTTGGAGTCATGATACATAAACATAACCAGGACTTTGTTATCCAACTGCAAAGCTGATGCAAAAAGGGTAATTAACTTGGACAGTGACATCTCTCTGTAACCTACCTAGTTGATACTTCAACTCCTGGTTCTCTGGAAGTGTTAAAGCTGTTGTTTTATTTCACTTAATCTCTTTGGTATTGCTCTGCATCTTTCAATCCACCTCCAGAATTTGTTTCTGCAATGTATTGCAGAAAAATGAAAAAGCTGCCCCATCATAAGTAAAAGCAATAGAAGTATGTAGGAAGTATATGAATAAATAGCTTTTTGGCATCCTTCTTAAAAGTTGTAGTCTCACTGTCTTGGCTCTCCATTAAGACAGATGCGTGAAACATCTGTACTAGTTCTCATTCAGTGCCAGAACCCTGGCCGCTCCGAGCAGAGCTGAAAAGCCCATTTTGCTAATTGAGGAGGGAGTTACCAGCAGCTATTTTGACAATAGCAGTGTCATGGATTTCAGTCACTGGGAAAAAAAAAAAAGCTATTTATGCGTTAAGTGTATATTCTAAATAATATCACACAGGATTTCACATCATCTAAGCTAGCAGATATTTTGAAATATGAGTCCTTTTTTAAAGTTAATTACTACTTGGGAATCTACTTCAAAGTTCAGTACCATTCCTGACATAAAGGTTATACAAGTTTAATTGCAGGACAGCTCCACACTATGGAGTCCTGCTAGGTACCTCCCCAGATACATATTTTATTATTGCATGCAGTAAATCTATTTTACTTACAAAGTATAAAGATATTTCTCTGAAAGATCTCCTAATTATTCATGTGGCAGAGAATGTATACATACAAGCAATATTTAACTCAATGAGCAAAATCTACTTGTTATTCCTTTTTATGATCTGTCACTCCTATGTTTTCCAAGGCATGTGCGAATCTGTTTTAAATACTCCCACTAAATTTACTAAATGAGTAGAGGTTCAATGAAATTTTCCATTAAGCTGCTAAACTTAGGAGTGTGTTGGTAAAGCATATTAAGTTGTACTGTTCAGTTCATTTTGTATCTGTAATAGGGAGTTTGAAGTGACACATTTGCTCAGAAAGGAAGATCTCATTTAACTGTACTGAAAGCTGTACCACAGTTAGGATTGCTCCAAAGAAAGGAAGGTGTAATTGTTGATCTTGCTGATGTGTGGGTTCGGGACTGCATGATTTAACACAAAAAATGTAGCAAATATGCATTAATGTTCATACTACTGAGTAAAAATACTGGGTGGTTTTCAACATCTCAAATATCAGTTTTATAATGGAGATACTTCAATGGATTTATTTAAAATCATTAAATTTTAAATAAACTGATAGATCTGAACTGATTTATCCCTGAATGAATTTTATGTTCAGGCGTGATGCAGGGGGGTGGGTGGTGGTGAATGCTAGCAGTCGTCTTCAGGAAATGCATCTGTTCTCTCCACTAAGATCTTTAACATAAACAGATTCACTCAATTTTCATCAAGCTTTTAATGTGTGAGTTTATTTTTTCAGGTCTCATATTGAAAAAAAAGTCTGGGTTTTAAAAATCTGCAAGAACATCTGAAGTTTAGAGAAAGAAATTCTTTTGTCTTGAAGAATGTCCCTAAAATGCAGTGAAAGTTTCATGAAAAACTCCACGTAATGAAGAAAACCGTAATATATTCTGTGACTGACAAGTTTGTGGTCTATGTTTGAATATCCGAAGATGAGTATGAATAAGTGCACTATACGTTACTTAACATGGTAAAATACAATGTATAAAACTGTTAACATCTTATCTATACAATATTTTTTCTTCTGTTATTGTAATATCTGTGTCACAGCTAAACTATGTGTTCCAAATGGCACTGAAGAGCAATGCTGTGACCTCAGCTCTGTTACCTAATACCTTCCACTCAGACAAGACTTGGTCTGTCGCAGGCAGTAACGTAGCACTGTGTTCAGCTGTCTCAGCAGGGTTAGTCCCCGGTGTGTTTTGAAAGGCCTGTGTTCAGGTCACTGTCAGCTCTCACGTTCCTTGTGTAGTATCTGCCTGTCCTTTGCCACTGGTAAATTAAGCAACACAATTAACAACTGTCGTGGAATTTGTTCTTTAGGGGAGAAGTGTGTTAAGGCAAATTACTTTGTTTTGATTTGTTGTTTCATGTGGGATATGTTTGTGGAAATACAAATATACACAAACTTGCTGGTGCAGCAGTAACCAGCATAACTCTGTAGACGCAGTTCTCCTTTGCAGGAGGGTTTGCAAGAAGCACATATGTGTACACAGTCCCATACTTGCTGCTTGTGGCAGTATCAGCAGATGTTTCTCGAACAACTAAGTGAAATGTGCTAAGATTTATGAAGGTCCTTAGTTTGTTGGAAGATTTATTCTGCAGTCTTGAGCTTCCCCAGGAAATTTCCATCTCTTGGGTAAAATATTTTCAACGCTCCAACATTGATTTCTAATACGCTTACTGATTAGAGCAGAAATATTTACAGTAAATAAATTATTTTGAATTCAAGTAGGGTTTTTGTCTTCAAACAGCTTATGCTTTTAACACATTTTTTCTCAAACCATAATTATGCAGTAAGTCATTTTATGATTCTTATTTTCAAGACAAACACTACACCATAAAATTTCAAGGTGTTCAAGGAGTCAAGAGGGTTTTTGAGAGTCATATTTGGGCTCTGTGATTGGTGTCTGGTCACAAGGTGGTAACTGCTCTGGTGTCATTAATGTCACTGAGACAGGCAGCTGAAATTAGGAATCCCTTTGTCCTTTAGGAGCAAAGTGGAAACTAAAGAGCTGGTGCTCTACAGGCTACTCTTCGTCTCTGTTGATGAGTTTGAGAAGAGGTTAGAAAATAGTAAAATTATGTAATAATTATAACTGTAGTACTTTGTGCCTTTGGGGAAAGTGAAATCTCTTTGTATTCAATATTCCTTGTACACTGAAACAAGGTAGAAAATTGGAATTGCCTTCCAGGGCAAGCCATTTGTACTCTTGCTGATGTGTGCTAAGGAAGAATTTGCAGGGAGAATATTGCCTAAATATATCGCAAAGCTAGATGCTGTCCCATAGCATGTGCCTTTCAGATGGAACGTGCATCATTTGGGATTTAACAGAAAAAAAATAAAAAAGAGAGAAAATCAGGAAATGGTTATCTAAAGAAAATAATTTCCCCAGTGTAAATAACCTGTTAAAAATAGATAGTAGTATTGTTTCAGCAAGTGCATACTTTTTTATTAATGTTAAATATAGCAAAAATAAAGCAATGCACAATCTAAGAGTATTGTGCATGTTTCACCTAACAATGTGCTATATATATATATACATATACTTGTGCATGTGCACGTGTGAGTGATACATAGCAACAATTATGAATTGGCTGGTCTAAGCAGGTGGTAAGGATAGGTGGCTTTGGAAGGTGGACGTTTCATGAAATAAGTGTTATTTCTTACAAGGCTTTCCTTTCCCCTCCCCTAACTGGTCACACTTTTCATAACTCTTTCTCACTCAGTTTTTATTTTTCTTCGTAACAACTGGAACTCAGACACCATAGAACTTTAAAGATACAACATCAGTTATTGTTTGAAGCAATATACCTACTTATGTATTTTATTTCTTTTTATTCAGTGCATGTGTTCAAAATTAATTTTTGTTACAAGAAGCTTCCTGGACAAATATTTTATGTTTAAAAATGAGTTGCAGAAATATTTGCCATGCTGTTATATTTTCATTTGCCTACAAATCAATTCCTCATAGACTAATTTGGACCCTAAAGCCTCTCTTCACTAACCATCACAATATAGAAAATGCCAAACCAAAAGAAGCCAAACTAACTGTTTAGAGAATTGTACTTTCAATAACTGCAATCATCTATATTTAATATTATTTGTATGTCAATACAAAGCTTAAAATTAAACTATAAAAAGCATATGGCCCTGTACTTTTCGACAAGCAATAATCACAAACCTAGCATCATAATGAAACAACTCTCAGTAGAAGTATAATCCTACGCTTTCATATATAGTATTTGCTGTGCATAGCTTCTGATTTACTTTACACAGGAAGAATTTCTCTTAAGCATTCAGGCATCATGACCATACAGAACAAAATACAGCAATGGGAGATAGGAGGGATACATTCACTTGTCAAAAACTGTATATTGAAATTCAGTATTGTTAGAAAGAAGGGAGAACAATACTATCTGGAAGCATAGAAAGAAAGCAAAATGCTTTATTTTATTGTGGACTCCTTTTACAATCTTAGGGGTCTGAGAATAAGCTTTCTTTGACAGACTCACTGACTGAGATCAGATTCTAGTTTGATGCATTTTCATCTCTGTCATTAATACCAGTAAGTACATGTAATAGTTATGAAATTTTTGCTGTAGCTGATATGCTGCACACTTAAGTAGTAATTCAGAAAAGTGACTGTACTGCTTTTGTGGTTTAATCCTATTGAAGCCCACTCTGTCCAAAATTAAAGAAAGAACGTATTGGCATAACAATAACTAGAGGTAGGCATATTCACTTGTAATAATTGGAAGAAGCTTTTCTGTACACTTCTTGCAGAGAACCGAATGTAAGTTAGGTTTGGTTTTTTGTATTGTGCTAGATTTAGAATCTTCTGATCTCAGTGGAGAAATTTTCATTGTGTTTAGTGGATTATAGATGCAGCCTCTTAAAAGGAGGTCACTTGTAAATTTTCCGCCTCTAAACTATTGTGTTTGGGCGTACAGTATTTTGGGAAAATGCATGAATAAATGCCTCTTGCTTTTGTTATACAGATGTGAGAAAGATTTTCTTAACCTCCTGATCTGCTTAGCAAATCATTTACTTAACATTTTTCAGACTGGAAAAAATAATTTTTAATATTTATGGCTGTTAATATTCTCCAGCTTGGATATATTAAACGTATCTATTAGAGGCTGTATGGAGTTAAATCCGAGGTATCTCTTCTTCAGTTTCAAGTGATGATAAAATCCTGTTTTTTATTAGATGTTGTTACATATGTGTACAAATTGCAGTTCTACTTTCTGTAAATGGAATGTAATCACATTTTTTAATTTTGGTAGGATTAAAGCATAGATATAGTAGACGTTCAGTGATATTTTCTCATTTTCCATTTTTTTTCTTTCACATTCCCTCTCTGCCTGCCAAATATGTTAACCTTCTAATATTTTGTCATAACTATACCTGTAGTTCAAATGATGGTGGAGCTATGATGTTGCAGAGATTCATGGAATGTTTCCAGTAGATAACAATGGTGCTTGTACATAAAGAGACAATAAAAAAGGTGATAAAGCACAATTTATTTGCTTAGTGTTGTTGATTCCTTGATCAGGATGTGAAGGGAAGCAACATTTCATGTTGGTTTAGTTTCCTGTTCAATAGAATATAGAACAAATCTTCCCTCAAAAAGGAAAGGCTTATCTTTCTCATTCAATCATGTTTGTTGTATGTTCTAGGGTAATTAAACAAGGAAGGTCTACGTAGCCTGAAAGTGTATAAAAATACAAATGTTCTCATTTGAAATGTTGAGAAAGTAATGCATGTTTGACATTCAAAGCACTTGAACACAAATGTGCAACAAAGAATTTTTATTTTTTCTCAAAATTCTGCTCTTTTTTTTTTTTTTTCAAGAATTTGGAAGGAATTTTCTTTTGGTAATAGGATAGTTGTAGCTTTTTAAGAAAGAGTATTTGAAAATAGTCTCAGTATATTTTAAAGACTTGTACTTTGTCATTGTTGGACATAGTATAATTCAGTTCTATTTGCAAATTGTATACTGAGTATTGGAAACTGCATTTGACTCAATGACATTCAGTACAAGGCAGCCAGTGTGAATTGCTTTATCATAAATCTTTAAACAGTACATGGGATTTAAGGCGCCTCTTTGCATCCTGCATGCTAGCATATGTTGATACAGGGTAACTGAATTAAAGCCAGTGAATGTTATGTATTTAGTGTCCTAGCAGAGTACTTCTTTATCTCCATTCTGTTTGCAACCGAATCTAATTGCTAAGTCATGTGTAAATACTAATCCTCATCAAGAAGTGGCATTGAATATTATTGGTTGGAATGTGCACAATGTGCTGTGAACCAATGCTGTGTAAGAACTTCAAAGATGAGCTGTGGCTTAAGAGGAAGAAGTATATTAAAGTTCTTTCCTCCAGAGAGGTAGAGAGGTCAGCCTTGCATGACAGCAGTAGTTTTATAGCATAATGACATCTTCTTCGTTATTAGACAAAATTGCAAGTGTGAAGCTGTTATAATTATACTGATCCTAGATCTGAGCAATAGCGACAGAACAGCAAAAAAGGTAGAGAGAGGGAGGGCTGATATTCCCCTTTGGTGGGTTGTTTCTCTTCTTTCCTTTGATACAGAGAAGGACTTTCTCTGGCTTTATGCAGAGAAAAGGAGGGAAGCAATCTGGAAAGACTCTGAGAATCATGTTTCCCAGCTTCTTCCCAACAAATAAAATAAAAGGCTTTACCTCATTCAAACTGTGTTAACAAATGTATGTTTCAAGGCCATCCACACACAGGGAAACGGCTAACACAGGTTGCTTTAAGTCGCAGCAAATCCATGATGGGAAAGAGGGTCATAAGCATGGAAATCTCAAGGCTGTTGCTGCAGTTACCATTGTTGGAAGGCACATTCTGGTCTCAGGAAGCTCGTACACGGAGGTAGAAGGTAGTGTGATAACAGCTCCTGTTGCTTTTAGGTAGGAAGATGTTCGTATGGATCCTAAGCAATTACAAGCTTTCTCTTCATGAGAGAGACTTTGTGACCACCAGGTATCCTCGTTTTTATCTGGAAAGTTTGCTTCTTCCTACTTCTGCAAATTACATCCTCACATTTTCTTTCATAACCATACCACTCAGGTTTGATAGGGATGGAAAAATTAGCATTCTGTACTGGCTTGTTTAGCCCAGATTTCATCTAATAACAGTATGTAAATAATCAGTATGTCACCCCTGAGCCACTGTGCTGGACTGGCACAAAGACTGTAGACAGTCTGAATTCACAGCTTACAAATAAAGCTGGGCACAATGGCCTGCTGAGGCCAAAATCCCCTGAGTGTGTTGGGACTGTATATCCACTCTAAACTGGTTCCTTACTTTCCAGTTTTCAGGGACACTGCAATCACTGTTGGCCATCCCAGTGTTTTGGCAGTAACTTAATAATTTCAACTGCTTTACTTCTTGAAGAAGCTAATTTGACCTTGCACTTAGCAGAAGAAATGTTATTTTACATGGCCATGAGCTTCACTATAGTTTTTGCTTTCCATATATCAGGTTCAGCATCTATGCTTTGCCTGATGGCAATGTACTTAGTTGAATGTAGTTTAGTGCTAAAAGCAGGAGACACATAGGATGTTAACAGTTTGTTCATGGAAACATTCCTTTTATGTATCTGAGCTAATTTTGAAACTCCTATTATTACATTTTGTATACTGAGAACCTTACCTACATAAAAGGATCCTCAACCCAGGTTTTTCTACATAATGAGTATTAGAGAGTTTCTCTTTGCAGAAATCATTGCAAGCTAGAAATTATAGGCAAGGTCTTACAAAATGCAGTGATTTATTATTCATTCAATTAGAAGGACGCTATACAGCTATCTTCTGTCTTGTAGGTTATGAGTATGATTTAGTCTTTTGTTAATATAAATGTGTTTATAGGATGAATTTGCATCTGTATGAGCACCAGAAGCTCTTTTGTGAACCTGAACACCACAGGCTTTGTGTACAAGACTGATCAAAGATTAACTCGTGTCACATTTTGCTTAAGAGAACCAGTTAAGAAGAGAGGACTGTGTGTGACATCTAGTCACACTTTTTGCTTCAGTGACATCAGTATTACATAAGTCAACAAAGACATTTTAACCACAAAGTCATTTAGTATGTCTGCCAGACTGATGTAGTGTGTTTGCGCACACTCTCTTGTACATGGACCAGTATTAAAATTTCTTCTTCTTTGTGTAGGATAAAGAAAGCTCCACTGTCTTCATTGAGCTGTCTTCATTACAGGGAAGTAGTTCTTGTGAGAATATTCCTGTTAACATGTACCTTTCTGCATGCATAGATCATGCACATCTACAGAAAAATTCAGGCTTTATGCTTTATAGTGCAACCACTGTCACTTAGTGCTTGACAGTTTGTGTCATAAGGCTATAATTTAGAGTAACAAGTATATAAAGGTGTATTCTGCTTTTTTCTTCCTCTACCCGTTTGACCCACATCTGTTGCCTGTTTTGTCACAGTTTTTAAAAAAAGAAAAAGTGAGAGAGATTTTCATGTATTTTTTTTTCTCAAAGGCATGCTTTTTTTTAGGCCTGAAAACTGTTCTTTGTGTTCTAGCAAGTGAAAAACTTGCTTCTGTGGGAGGGATGGAGAAGAGATTGTATGATTTTTTTACTTAATAACCCCTAAGGAGCTGAGTAGATAATTCTGCCAGACTGATAAAGCACTGACCTCTTTGAAGGTGCTGTCATTAAAGCAGCCATTAGGAGTATAGTGTTTTAGAAATTCTGTATCAAAAAAGGGTCCTTTCCCAGAAGACTTACAAAAATGTATTTTGTGAGCTTAGCTTTGAAACCATACTTTTTTGAGTATTTTTAATAGAAACTCAGTTGTTCATGAGTGAAGGTAGTAATTCAAAGAAACTTTTTTCTTGACTATACCCAGATTAATATATTAGAGATGTTGGGCATGGAAACAGTTTTCATACATCTATTTTCATAATTTTACATGAATTATTTTAGAATATAATCTCATGACAAGGGATGCAAATTATAGGAACCTAAGCAGATTGTATTGATGATGTCAGCGCTGTGAATCAGATCCACGATTAATACAATCTTGGGCCCCATTATTTATTTAACTAAATGTGCTTTTCATCCAGGATCTGTTAAACCAATATGGTTAGCGCAGAAAATCAAACACAGGAAGAAAGTGCTTCAAAGCTCTAAAGAAATAAATAAAATAAAATAAAATAAAAGTAAAAGCACTGATAACATGCATAACCCTGTTATTCCATCCAGCAGTTAACCAAATCACCTTCATTGCTTCTGGCTTTTTAACTTTATCAAACTAGTTATTAGTAATAGTGTTGGCAGCAATCTTTCTGGTGCATTCAAATGAAAATGTGATATTCATATATGAAAGTTTATAAATATTTAAAAACTATACAGGTGTATTTTTTAAACACACATATGTGTATAAAAATGCAAAGGGGCAAGGGACAACCAGAGAGAAGCCAAAGTGGTGTACTGCAGGTTAAGATCATGTGGTTCGAGTTCCCCTTTAGGTGGTTGTTCCCCATAGCATAAGTGTTGTGGTGAAGGTGTTAAGTTTGATTTCTTCATATACATAATAAGTCCTGCAGTATATATAGTAAGTAAGTAATAAACTACTTGAGTCTGACTTTCCACAAACCTCTCTTGTAAACAAACTGTAATTTAGGCAAAATGAAAGCAGGGTTTTCTTCAGTTTCTTTCCTCTTCAGCGTACATGTATTCTTGAAAGCATAAATGTATTTTCTTGCTGTAATTCACCAGAGAGAGCAAAAGGTTGTTTATTGTTGTGGCCAAGAATGTGTGTAAACCTTCCTTAAATGTGGAATGATGATTTGGGAGGCAGGAAGATAGATGTCCCCTCATAAATAAGAGACAATGGGTAGTATTTAAAAGTGGGTGTTGCAATAGTATCTGGTATTGCTTCGTGGTGTGTCCTGCAGTTACTTCTTTTAAGGTGAAATAAAATCAGACAAATTTTTAGGGTGCTGTTGTCTTACTTTGATGACCGGTACAGTAAAAACACTGCTTTTTCTTTTCATTTTGAAGCTCTGCCATACCTCAAGTTATGGTGTTTTACTAAGGTTGCATGTC
Source organism: Cygnus olor (assembly GCF_009769625.2). Taxonomy (NCBI): domain Eukaryota; kingdom Metazoa; phylum Chordata; class Aves; order Anseriformes; family Anatidae; genus Cygnus; species Cygnus olor. The sequence goes on along the minus strand of NC_049180.1, from coordinate 7,663,937 downwards.
ATGTTGTTAAAAAGCTACGTGTACATGTATACGAAGATGCACTTAGCTTTTACAGTGGCATTCAGGAGGCTGCAGGTTCTCTAACACCGCTAGTCTCTGCACTGAATAGGTCTCAGATATCTCTTTACCACTCATGGGATTATTGCGACTCAGTAATGCAGCTTCAGTTTCAGAGGAAGAGAGCAGTTAGCTTGTAACTAGCGGTAGTGGATTTCTAGATGGTACTTCCCTCATCCTTAAACCTGAAGTCCAATATAAATTTGTAAATCAGCATGAATTATTTAAGTTTAGTCAGTCTGAGGTAAAAGGGTAAAATATTTTCAAAATACATATTATCTACCCCATCTTCATCATCTTTAGAAGAGTAAAGAGCTGTCAATGAGAATGCCATTGCCTAGCAATGAGGTACTAATTTTCCTTTCTCTCATCAATCTGCTGGCTTTTCAGCTTTCTAGCAATTGATTTTTCTACAGAACAAACTTCATAGTAGTCAGCTTGTCAACTTTAAGGTCTTTTTTCTTCTTGTATTATTGGTTTTACCTAGGCTCCTCCACAGTGTTTTCTCAAGACAAAGATTTAACAGTGACTGGCTTTTTATTATTTCTTTTTTTGGAAGCTTCTATTCTTCAGTAGGGTCTAAGTGCATCAAGTTCATATTGACGATTCAGCAAAGGTAGTTGAAAAGAGTTTTCACATATGATCTCATGCTGCTCTTGTGTTTTTATACTTCGACTTAAGGTAAAATACCTGTTAAAATATCGATTACCATAGAACTCAGTCTCGTTAAAGGAAAGAACGTGTAATTTATCATGCAATTTGTTTCCATGTCCTCGATATCAGACCATTCCTTGAGACTGAAGTGTATGAGCTTGTTCTCTCAATAACCAGACAGTGACACACTGAGAAATTTGGAATCACAATCCTACTTTGGCTCTTGGAGTTTTCAGTACAAAAAACAAACACATAAGAGACTTTTCTTACCTTAAGTGGGATTACAGGTTCACAGAGTATAACTTGCCAAAAATGGAGAATGCATAACCTTCTTTCTTAATTTCAGAAGTGAAATCTCATGAGAAATTTTCCCCTTTGATTAAAACACGTCTTTTTTTCAGTGACTTGGCATCCAATTATAACCTACAAAAAGCCATCTTTGACCTATCTGAAATTCCAGTGAATATCTACAGGCTTGAGACAAAAAGCAATAGATCACTTTTTACAGGTATTTATTCTTTGTGAGGTTGGCATTATTCTTCCCAGTATATCATGTTTGTGTGTTCAGTGTGTACTTTATTTTGGGACATAAAGCAATGATCAGTCTTTTGTATCCTCTTCTATGAAAGTTTGAAACTTCTTCCTGTATTTACTTAATTCTAGTACAAAACAGAATTTGATACCAGCCCACAAAAGTGACAACATAGTAAAATGATGGAAATTATAGCCATGTGTACTTAAGAACTAGAGCATCTTAAATAAGACTTAGTATTCTTTGACCAAATCCATAAAGAAGCAGCAGTTTATTGATGAACAGTGAAGTCTGAAGTTTTTAAAAAGCCTTCAAATATTTATAATTATGCATCTGGATACTAGAGACCATCTTCTTTAGCAGAACATAGATATAGCAGAGCATACCTTCACTTTTACTGATTCTGGAGACATTCCATTTATAATGGAATTTCAGCGTTTCTTAAGTTGCTACCTCTGCTTTTACTTAAACTTCTGATGTCTCTGAAGGACAGAGAAAACTGAACTTTCTTTTGCAAATGCTGAACTGTTACTCCTATATTACAGCTTTCCCTGAGAAAAAATTACTACCTGTGTCGAATCTGTGTGCTGACTTGGCGATGTGAACAAATCCAGCAAGAGTTATCCAAGACTATATGCTTTTCAATGTATGCTTTTCTTTTAGGTTACACATTCAAATGGAGATGTGTAAACTCTAGTATGCCAGGAGATAATGTATTTGTTTGTGTTTTTTTTTTTTCCTCCTCTTACTAATTAAGAAAAATCTGTGTGAATGAGGAGATACTAAAGTAATCCTCTGACCAGAAGCCCCCAGAAGGTAAGAGGATATTGTGCACCTAGAAAATAAGGTCAGGACATTGTTTCCAGTTTCAATCCAGTTTCGAGTGGCGTAATGGAAGAATCCAATGCAAGAGGTCACCTAGTAATTTTTTTGTTTTGCCAGGTTGGCAAATCCATCAAAATCTACAGTTGTTACAGCAGCTAATGGGTTTCTAATTAGAAATTAGCCAGCCGTATTAATAATATATAATGTTTCCCAAGTCTGTCAACCAAAAGGATGAAAGTATTAACAGCCTGATGGCCAGGTTGATTCATGCTTGTTTCAGCATATGATTTTATACACTATTTATTCCTTTTTTCTCATGATGACCAAGTAGTTTTGAGATGAATTATGGCATTTTTTCGATTAATACTATGGCAGCCTTTTTTAATGATCCAGTTTGACTATTTGAAACCTCATTGTTGTACTGGTAGTACTGTTTGCGATACAGCAGTGCTATAAAGATCTAGTTACTACAGTGCAAAAAGATTTTTTTTTTATTTTATTTTTTTTTTTTTTTGCATTAATGCAGGAGAGAAAATATGTTGCATTCATCTGGAGATGTGAAATTAGTAGGTATACATATTTAGGTTGCTTGCTTCTGTTCGGTCAATACAACATGTTGTTTTGTTGTGAAAAGTCTGAGTTAATGCAAGCTCATTGCAATTACATAAAATAATACCAGAATTGCAAAATGAAGACATTTATTGCTTTAATTTTCTTCTTGAAAATTCTGTAGATTAATTGTATTCTATATCCCATTTGAGACAGCAGAAATGGGTACAGTCAAAATTAAGAAATTGTCTTAAGTTGGAAATTATTACTTATTATTAACTTAATTATTTTTTCAACTTTACTTCTTTGGAGTAGTTTATTTTTATAATAAAAGTAGAGGTAATATGAACATTGGGATAGTAATATAACCCATAAGGGAAAAAAATGTTTTATTAGCAGCCAGACTGGATTCAGCTTCGGAGCCAGGGAAATTTCAAAATCTTGTTTGATTCTGTAAATGTTAAATTTCAAAAGATCTGAGCCTGTGATATAATTTTACACTCACTTTATGCCCTAGATGGTCTTAGAGTCTTATTGTGTCTCTGAGAAGAAAGTATGGACCATCTTGCATTGTCCCATGACACACTTGAATCCAAAAGCACGCTAATTAATAACTATTTTTCTGTTTAGTTCTATGAGATTGACATTGTACACCTTGTTTAGCTCTTGCTGATCCTGCTGAAAATGGGGAATTACTAGTTTTACTTATTTGGGAAGCTATCATCACTATTTTGAGACCTTTTAGCCACAGCACATAAAATAGAAAGAGCTAAAACCAGCCTATGAGTTTTTTAATGAACTACATGTATAAATGTGTTTAAATTGCATTTTAATGTGTTTTGTATAAATTTGTAATGAGGAATACTTACGCAAGTACTTAAGAAATATCACTGAATTTCAGAAAATTTCATAGAATTTGAACCACACATAGAAAATAACTTTCACAAGGCAAGTGAGGTGTTAAACCTATACGTACTCCATAGAAATTTAACTGGTAAGGATGTTTTGGGGAATTTTCTGTTCTTCCCCTCTTAAGAATATATATGAAACAAGAAAGGATAAAAGGGGGAAATACTTCTTTTGTTCAAAGGATTGATGCCTATAGTTTCTTTGTATCCTGATATTTTCAAAGAGCCAGTTCCTTCAAAGTATCACAATTGAAGAATTGATTTAGACTTGTAGGTGAGCTCAGAAGAAGAAATGCATGTGCTTTGGTCAATATTTTAGCTTAAATGGGAAATTCGGTGTTCCAAAGCTTGCTCAAACCTTTAATGAGCAGTTTAGATTTCACTAAGGCCAAAAGTAATGTTCTCCAATCCTTGAAAATAAATATTTTACTGTTGCTCTTTTCTAATGTGAGTGCTCAGATAATGGAGGCAAAGTGTTGGTGTTTAATCATTGCAATTTATTTTAATTGTAAATGTACATTTCAAGAGAAAAATTATCCAATGCACCTTTGATTTTTTTTTTTTCCAAATGTGAACAGTAAATCCTGGTAGTGCCTAAAGCACTAAAAGCAAACAACAAAGATCCCATAATTGTTGATTTAGGGTACATTAAAGATGAATAAATTGTTAATGAGTAAAAAATAAACTAAAGTGAGTACCTCATTAATCTTATTTTAAGTAACTGAAAGTAACTCTAACAGTGTGTTGAGTTATGCAGAGGTGATGATAAGGTCTTTTGTTGGCAAAGGCATTGTGGGAAATATGCAAGAAATTTCTATGTATTTCTATAGCATTTTATCTCCTTCTCTGGAGATACTCAAGACCTATCTGGACGCCTACCTGGGCAACCTGCTCTAGGGAACCTGCTTTGGCAGGGGGGTTGGACCCAATGATCTCTTGAGGTCCCTTCCAACCCCTACAATTCTGTGATTCTGTGATTTTTGCTCCTTCTAATATGAGTGTGTACAACTTCACCATTTAGGAGTCAGCAAATGCTAACCATTTAAGCTTTATTCTGTAACGTTCACCAGGAAGAAAACCATAGAATCATAGAATTCCTTAGGTTGGAAAAGACCTCTAAGATCATCAAGTCCAACCGTTAACCTAGCACTGCCAAGTCTACCATTAAACCATGTCCCTAAGCACCACATTACGCATCTTTTGAATACCTCCAGGAATGGTGACTCAACTGCTTCCCTGGGCAGCCAGGTCGAATGTCTCATAACCCTTTCCGTGAAGAAATTTTCTCAAACCTCCCCTGGTGCAACTTGAGGCCACTATCCTGTCGGTTCTCAGGGTATGAACCAAAGATCTCCAGACTTGCTGACAGTAACTGTACTTTGTCAGAAGCTAGGTAGGAAACACTTGTTGCTATTGCTTGTAGGTAGTCCCAAAATAAAATTTGCTGGAGCAGGGGGAAGAGTAATTTCTGTACTTGAAAATATAAAACTATATGTGGCTAATTTTGATCAAGTGTTTCTCAGCAATTTTGGAAAAAAAATATATCATTAATTTTTCAATTTACTTTTGAGGATAGCTAATGACCTTCTAGTGAAGCGTAATGAAAATCCTGATATATAGGACTGTTCTCTTCACTGTTGTTCTAGCAGAGATGTATTTATGATTTCAGTGATCATTCACAGAAGTTCTAGTTTGGAATGATTGAATGTCAAACAGAAAAATTGTCCCTGAATTTGAAATGGATTTGAATAAAATTTAGACTGTTGCAGCCTAAGCCTCATCTTGTTTACTGATGAGCCCTGTAGAATTTCTGTTGTTTTTTCCACTGCCTGGATATAGCTGCTAATCTTTTTTCAGACGACTTCTGCTAAGTTTATGCCACAGTTAATTCAGCAGAATTTCCAGAAACTTTTCCAATTCTCACTGTTGTGGTATCAGAAGCAGCATTAGGTGTAAGAAGAGGAAGAAAAAGAAGCTAGATTATACAATGCTAAATAATATTCCTGAATTCCTCAAGAAACTGTATTTTTTAGTTTCCAGGATACAGTTATCACTGTGTAAACATAAGCTCTGGTGCATTGTTAACCCAACCTTGCAGAAAGCTCTCTCTAGCCAAAAGATGCTATCAGCAAAGGTGTGAATGTGTCAGTTAAAATGAGTTGGTACTTCCTGTGATCTGTTTGTTTTCAACATTTTACAGTGTTAAGGAAAACTGTGTTAATTCTTAGTTTGCAAATTGAGTAGGCCTTTATCTGCAGGAGATCCATGCTGAAACTCGCCTCTAATTTCATAAGTGCAGCTACATCTTACAAGTACAGCTCAGTTTAGATATACATGCAGCTAAAAGTAGAAAGAAATTTGAGCCACTGCTAACTGCAATTCTAAACGTCTGTGTAATCTAACAAAATTCTAAAAACTACTAAAGAACAGGGAAGAAATAGATAAATAGGTTTGTGTATGGCACCCATGGGTGGTAGCATTGAGCATAATTTAAGACCAGTCAATAAATTTGAATTTTAAAAAATATTGAAATTTGCCCAAGTTAAATTTGATTTCTACCATTGACTTCAGAGAGCTTTGACTGAGAAGCTTTGATGAGGCTCTTTGCTGGCCTGACAAGTTAATACAGGTCACTGGCAAAAGACAAACAGGTTCTTGCCTCGGCAGAAAATAACAAACTGAGGGAAGAAGGTGATGCAAGATAAAGGGATAGTGTTACTCTGTTCTTACATAGTCTGAGTTGTTTTCTCTGATAGCCATTTATTCCCCTCCCAATACTCAACCTGGTTCAACAAATAGTTTTGGACAATATAAAGCCATTTTAATTGGTCTGTGCTTCCTGTAATATGTTGGTATGTGTTCTACCATTTGTCAGATCAACACAGCAATAGCCGGTCATGGAACTGTGGTCAAAAAGTATAATCTCATTTCTTTTTACCATTTTAGAAGCTGTGGAGGCTTGAACCCAAGCTTTGAATTGTGTTTGCAATAATACCTACTAGTGATTCTGATGGACCAGACTGCAGAGAAATATATGCCTGTACGCTTATCCACTCTTCTTAGGTGGCAGCAACAGCAGGTTTTTTATAGCCTGCACTAAAAAAAATTATGGACACTGGGATGGATATTCACTGTCCAGACTTCAGTGTTTCTCGGCCTCTCCAAGAGAAGGCAGAAGCTATGATGAGGAGGTGCTGGAAGGCCAGATCTAACCCCTGGACCACCAGCTGTACTGTAACATTTTAGATCAAAAATCACCCAGTCCGTAGTGATTTTAATAGTATAGGAAGCTGCATTTTAGTTTGGTTTCTGTAATATTCTTTATTAGCAGAATTCTGTATGCTCTCAATTCTTAAACTTCTCAAACATTCACGTTCTTCTCAATATACTACTTTGTTCTTGCACAGCAGCAATGTGGCTTACTGAGATGTCCTTGTGGGATTTGACTTCCTTTTTTCCTTCCCCCTACAACAGAAATTCTCCCCACCCCACCCTTCACATCACCTTGCAGTGGCCTTTTTTCCCTCCCCAATGCACTAGCACAAATGCCATTAGAAGCACGCAAAGCCTCTTTATTTTTTTATGAATCTTTCGAGTCTTTCACCTTTCTCTTGACCTAATAGCTTGTCAGCTGCACCTTACCTTCTTTTTCTTTTGCAGAATCTTTAGTATCATTCATTTTGAAAGAATAAGTAAGTTCACATGGATACAAACCTCTTTGAACTGCGAGATACCTGCCTCCACTCATGTAAAGCCATGTTAGTATGCCAGTGTGAAAACGCATTCAGTTTGGTTGCTCACTAAATGTCTTCAAAGGGGGGTGGAAAGGTGGGTGCTGAGGGAAGGAACGCATAATTTTGCACAGTTATGCTGCAATAGAAGGGATTGTTCTGTTTATCTCATGTGCGAGAATGGACCTGAGCTCTTTCACATTCAGGCTTAATATAAATAGACTCCTAAAACGTGAGGGAATGTTTCACAAGTGCTGGCAGGTGCTTGCAAAGGGAGATAGGCAGGAGTAAAAGATGTTCAGGAATATGTTACTTATTTCTTGTTATTGCAGAACTATTTTTATATATATTTTCAGAAAATGGCTTCCGTCATTCACAATTCTTCATTGGGTCTGTCTGTAAGATGTACTGTAACCATAGCACTCTAGGCTGGCTGGCTGCTGCTTATAAGGCAGGATGAGGTTCATGCTGAAGTTGCTGCCTTAGCTTCTAGCCAGCTCAGAGTACTGGCAGCGTGACTGTGTGTGGGAAGGCTGTGTAGACTCTGTGAAACTGTAGATCGAGTGGATAGGAAACCTCAAAAAGCTGAAAATAGTGAAGGAGTAAAGAATGTAATATGTGGTCATGAACAAGAGGGCTGGCCCTGAAAAACATGTCTAAACTGAATACTTAACAAAATGGTATTTCAGTGATATATGAATAACTGCACATGTTTCAAGGTTGTATGTTATGGTATTTAAACTAGGTAAGGGGATTATGAACTGCAGTAAACATCTAAAGTCCTGAGTACCACATTTACAGTGAATAAAACCTGAAAGTAAAATCTCAAGGGAGCAAGAAAATTAATCTCTCTGTCAAAGCAGTACTGCCCCTGTTGATATGTGTGATGAGGACCTTGAGGCATTCCAGACTGAGAAAGAAGTACAGATACTGTACGAGGGAAAACTCATACAGCATCTTCAAGTCTTCAAGTAACTTGCAGTCAAGCTTGAATCAAAGAAAATTGCCTGTCATCTTAACCAGGTTCTCTTCAGTACAAATCAGCTGCACAGTGGCTAATCCTCACCAGAAACTCTATTATGCGCATCATTATTTGTTCTAGCAAATGCATAAAGTCTCTGGTCAGATTGAGCCCCAAAGGTAATTGCCTTGTTGCATCAAAGTGTATGTATGAAAAGCTTCCAGCTATCGCCTTTCATAATCTTCAGTTCTTGCAGCGAAGACTCAAATACTTTCTCAAATCATGAGGTCTAGTAGTGTTTTCAGAATTGTTGCCCTTCTCTGAATCTCCCTGCATGCCACTTTACTTCTGGTACAGCTGCAAGCAGCATGAGTCCTTTGAGAAATGTCTGCACGGAATAAAATTTGCAGCATCTTGGCAGATTTCATGTTTTCAGTTTTAGGTTATTTCAGATCTTTGGACCAACTATCACAGCAGTTAAAAGCATGATTGTTTTGATTCTAATTACCTAGAAAGTGTACGTGGTGGTTAGGCACAATGTAAAGCTGCTATCACGTGGGTTTGCAGGGGTGGCTAGACAGAAGTGAGGAAACAAGAGTGAGCAGTGCTGCTTTCCACAGGTAAATGTTGATGTCCCATATGCTATCCCATCCTAGTAGTTACACAGCATATTGCAAACTAGTTGCCCTTAAAGCCTTAAAGTGTTGGGTTGTGTGGTTTATTTGTTTTGTTTCGGTTTGTGTTTTTTTTTTTTTTTTATTAAGATAAAAAAATCATACCTATTTTTACTTTTGTTCTTCATTATTGTTAATACTAAGTGTTATAAGTACTGAATGTTTAACTTGCAGATCCTGACACGTTTTACTCTACAATGTTCACTTTTTTTTATTTATCAGTCAGTGCCAGTGTTGTGCAGTCAGGTGCTCGTGAATGACCACCTGATATGAAATCAGACGAAAGAGTCTCCATCACCTAGTTCCAACTCCTTGCCATAGGCAGGGATGCCACTCACCAGCTTGCCCAAGTCCCCATCCAATCTGGCCTTGAACACTGCCAGGGATGGGGCATCCTCAGCTACTTTGGGCAACCTGTTCCAGTGCCTTACCACCCTCATAGTGAAGAACACCTAGACTATGGCTGTGGCCATCCAGCCAATTCCTTATCTACTAAATAGTCTGCCCCTCATCTCTCTCCAATGTAGAGATAAGGATGTCATGTGGGACTGTGTTAAAGACCTTACAGAACTAGAGCTCCGTTTGTTGTTGTTCTTCTTTTGTTTGTTGTTATTAACATCTGTGATCTCCTAATGACACAACGACATGGACAGCTCTTCTCTTTGAATCTGCAGGCAAACTGAAATCCCCTTACTCAGGTCAGTTGTTAGCTGCCCATCACTGTACTCCCTGACTGTTATAATAATGCATAATAACCCATGAAGGGAAGCACGTGCTGTTCTCTCCACCTTTGGCCAAAGCCACATTATGCATTAAAGCTTCTTAAGTGGGGAACTGGTCCATTCAGTGGGCTTTACATTTTGGAAAGCCAGGATGTTGATATCTCAAGTTCAGTTTTATGACTTAATTGCAGAGTCAGAAAGGAAGAAAGAAGAAATGGAGGAAACAGTGACGAGGAAAAGGATTGATTTAAAAGGCCTACTGAATAAATTATTGGAAATTGATGAGAGTTCTCATTAGGATGCACTGTGAATAAGGGCTTTGACTTATCTTTACTGGGACTCACATCTTTGCTGTTTAAATATGAGGCACGTGAATAAAACAGTAACTTTTCTGATTTATCCCTTCTGTACTAAAACTGAAATAGGTGAATTGGAGCAGAAGTCATTCACTAGGTTCTGTTTGTGAACAGCATCTCAGATTTTCCATTACCTAGGCAAAAATATTTCTTAGTCATGACAGGTCATTTGTCTGCTTTCCTCTAACTGGGGCAACACTGGAAGTAAAAGCTTTTCAGGTAAATACTGAAGTCACAGAGATGGTTCCTTATCTTGCGAGTGGAATAGAATGCAACAGAGTTTTGCTTACAGCAAAAGAAGCATGCCTTCTCAAAAGGCTCTGGGGACATCTGCACTAAGATGTGAGCAATCTTTCATATTCTCTTAAGAAGTCCCAGTGGACCTGGGTCAGCATGCAAACTCCTTTTTTTTCTTAGTCCAGCAGTCTTGAGCTAGAAGCCCAGTGTAGGTTTGGGTTCCGTGAAGTATCCTGTGATGCATACAAGATCTGGAAGCGTAGTCCTGTGGATGTGGGTGACAGAGCATCTGCGTGAGATTTTCTGAGATAAATACAGATCTACAGATTCAAAATAGTAAATAGCTGGCCTTGAGAAAGTAGAGTACCAAGTAGTGTTGGAAAACAACAAAACAGCTATAGTGGCAGCAGAGAGGCAGAATAAAAGGAAAAATTTCTCAACTCTTACCAAGTATTCTTTATCATTCTTTCTTCATTACGTGTCCTGTTAGAATGGCAGTGAGGTCAATTAGGTATGAGAAACAGCATAAATACTGCATCTTTCCAGCTTTACAGACTCCCAGTTTAAATGCTTTACCTTAAATTTTGTTCTTTTAATAATATTAAATAGAATGGATATATTGTCTGGAAGGAGCTGGAAGAAGTCAGATTTTTTTAATTAGAAGTTTTGCATATTTGGTTTAAGAGTAATATCTGAATGTTAGCAGTCTGGTTTAAGTGAAATTTCTTGTTTAAAAATGTGGCAGGTATACAACCTAATATTTATTTAGCTTATTTTGAGAAAATAGGATGGGGAAAGTAAAGATAAGAGGGAGAGAAGTGTTATTGCCAGGAGTGAATTATTTTTTATATATAGCATTATCTGTAGTCTCCTGTAGTACAGAGAAAGGGAAAAAGAGAAAAAGAAACACAAGACAAAAACAAAAACAAAAACCAAACTCTTAAATTCTGATCTTAGTTGCTGCTGCTTCCTCTGCAGAAGTTAAAAGTAGATTCATGGTGGTCTCTCCTTTTTCTGCCAATCCAGAAGCTCCTATCTTATATGTTTCAGGGCTTATTTTTACCATCCCTGCACAGTCTTAAGGCAGGCCACCCACTCCACCTGGAATTGGTGGAACAATGCTTACTCTTTTTAAGGGATTCGGAGTGTGGAACTTTCTATCTTCTGTATTTAGAGTACACTTTTTTCTTTCTTTTTTTTTTTTTTTTTATAATTTATATCAAAAATATCCCTTGTAGAAAATTCCCCATAGCTTTTACTTTTAAGTAAAAAAAGGTAAAAGTTAGTTATGTTAGTTAAAACTAACACAAAGTTAGTTTTGCAGGACCAACCTATCAGAATTTATGAAACCCTGAATTTCGTTGAATCCCTTGTTCAAATACAAGGAAGTCAGGCAGTGCAACTATTTGCAGAACTTCAAATAATACAGTAGCCAGAAGTAAATAGGTTAGGGATTAAATTGTGTTGCATATATTGCTAAGTTCCAGGACCTAGAAAAATGCAAACACAAAATGCCAGAGCTCATGGTGTTCCTAGCAGTTAGTCATACTGCTTGGTGCTGTTGAGGCAGATTCCAGACTGTAATGTTACACAGAGGCTCTTATAGGAGGAGATTTGGATGGTTAAAGCAGCCTTTGAAAGCCAAATTTGGCTTATCTTATTAACCTCTGCTGAGAAAATTTGTTGTTGCAGTTGCATTTAGAAAACTTTTAGTACCCCAGATATCCAATGTACTTAAAACTGGGATATCTCTGTCATACTGAAGTCTGCAGACTTGCTTCAGGCAGCTGAAATTCTGCAGAAATACTCCAAGACAAAAATTTACAAAAAACTACTTGTGAGGAAATTTTTGTTAATTCTAATAAAGTAATTATTGGTGAGCGTTTGTTTTTAGGTAGATGCCCTGCATTTGATTCTGCTAGCTTCTGTGAAGGCAGATTTTATGCAGGTCAAATTGTGCCTTAGTAGGAGAGTTTTCTTTGGATTTCTCTAAGATAGAATTGCTCACATTGGGCTCTGATTTCAGTGTTCGGCTGTGAAAACAACCAGCATGTTATCTGACAACTTTCATTCCAGTGCAAGTTAGGTCAGTCAATAAAACAAGTTTTACTGCTGTTTTCTTGGTCATTCAGATTGGGGATCTGGTTGCACTGCACTTGAGTTAACCTCTAACTTAAATGTCTGACTTTCTTCCTTGGAATTGACCTTAACTTCTTGGTCTGATGTTTTCAGAATTTTTCAGTATTTCTGTAGAAAGATACATCTTGGTATGAAGATGCCTCTTGTCCTGAGGAGAATTGCCATCTTTTTCCTGCAGCCTGCAAATTAAACATAAACCTAGTCTTGTCAGGTTTCCTGTAGTAGCTTCTAGGAAGAGATGAGTTTCTCCAGAAAGAGTTTGAGAGCATATTTATGTTCTGAAATTGTTTATCTCCATTTGTTTCATAGCAGACATAGAAAAGACACCTAAAATCATGCAACATGAAAGCATTCAGTTCCAGAGTGGTATCCTAGGTTTTGATGTCACCGAAATCTTATAAGAGTGGAGAAGAAAGATAAAACTCAATGGCTTATCACCAGTTAAAATTCTTGGTCTGATATTTTCAAAAGTTTTCAGTATTTCTGTAGAAGGGTACATCTTGTAAAGATTTATGTGGTATTTCTGTAGAATAAATTTCATTTCAACAAGATAAAATCTACCCAGGATCTTACTTTCAGTAGTGCTGGTAGGAAAACACCTGGTTTATTGTACACATAGTAAGCAGTCAAAAAGTAAATATATCTTTAACTGAGCTAGTAATTATCTAGAAAATGTCTGCTAAATTTCATCCAGTCTGAAATCTGTTATGCAACTATGTTTTAATAAAAGCTTTGCCTTTTCATGCTAGGTTTTCGACATAATCCAATAGGATCGGGTGAATTTCAGTACAGCTACAGAAAAGCAAAACTGTTTCAAACAACATGGATTATAAAAATGTTTTTAAATGACTTAATTTTTAATCGTTACAAAGACTTAGATGAAATGTTTCATGCTGTGATCGATCATTTAAATATTACGATAACGAAGGCAGTTGATTGATGTACTTAAAGCAGAAATGTATTAGCTATTGCCTAATATTATGTTACAATCTAGTCTGTTTTGAGTCGGGGGGAACCTGTATGCTGAATGAAAGCAGGGGAAAGAGAATAAAGTCTGAGGTCCTGGCTTTTTGCTAAATCTGTAGTCTAACAGTGTAGACATACTGCAATAAATTCGCTGAAGTTTTTATTTATTTATTTAAACACAACTTCACTGAGGCAGCAAAATGCACGTGTGTTTATACTTCACTGGTTTGTTAGATGGAGTGTGATCTTTGGAAGCAATGAATCTTGTTCTTGCCTTGGGACTGGAGGCCACCACGTGTGAGAAATCTTTCCTTAAAATTTGTTCTCTGGAATATTTTGATTGTTCCTAATATGTGTCAGTACTAACATTAAAGGAAATAAAGTGCAACTCTAAATCAGTTTAAAGTGGTTCAAAAATATTTACAGGGGAGGAACTCAGATTTCTATTTTTTTAATATGCAATATTTATGTCTGAATTTAGATGCATTAATTTATAACATAAATGTGTATCACCAATATTTCTCACTTAACATCCTAGGAATTGTTTTATTTCTGACTAATCCAGCTGTGTTGAATGCTTGTGTGTTCAAAGGCTTGTTATCTCTGTCTCTCTCTCTCTTTTTTTTTTCTTTTCTTTTTTTTTCCCCCCAGTAATAACCTGGTGACTTCAGTGAAGCAGAACACAAATTGTCTGCTTAAATAACAGCAGGAAAAATCACTCATGCGACTAAACATAGCATCAGCATTCTGTCTTATCGGAGGATAATTTTTTTTTCTTTTTTATTTTCCCCTTTGGTTTTCATTTCATTCTTTCACATCTTGGTTCAGCAAGTTAATAAAAATGCATCACATGGAAACAAAGAAAGTAAATGTGGACATTCAAATCCCTAGACTCAGAAGTTGATCTATCACTGTTCCAGAAATTGTCGCTACTGCTAACCCAAATAAGTATTTTACTGTTGTTTCATATGTGTTTTCTGTGCCGTATAAAATCCTGCCATGGTTTTCTAAAAAGGTTGGGTATAACAAGCTATGCTATCAATGCTTTCACTGATATTCTATCCAAGAAGCTCTTAGAAAGTCATCCATTTTACTTTTTCCTTTTTGTACAGTCATATTCAGAGGAAAAGAAAGATTGTAGTCACTTGCAAGGATGTTAAGCATGCTAGAGTATGATTAGTATGTTTTAAAGATGTCCAAAGATTAAAGTGGAAAAGAGGAAAGTCTCAGGTAGCTATTCCTGGGATGGTCTTCCACTGCAACAAACTATACACTTTGCATAGTTTAAGGGTTTATTGAGAACTGTGGCTGTAAAAATAGAAATCAAGAAATAGCAAAGGAAGCTCATTGAAACAGTTTTGATTTTGAGAAGAATGAACCATGAAGAACAACAATTAGCATTAATAATTAAGGAGGAAAGGTATTTGACAAGATTACCTTATGTTTTAAGAGTCTGTTTTGAAAGAATTAAAATACTGATGCAAATTGAATTTTCTTAAAGCTTTAATCATCTTGTTAATTCACATTCATTAAAAAGTCCCTAGTCAAAAGTTCCTTTCAAAGCCCAGTTAGAGCGATCTTCAAAATTGCCTTTATTGCATGTTTATTTGTCTCGTGTGGATTTTCCAGTGAGCAGACGTAGAGAATCCCCAAATGCACAGAAGTGATTGGAAGAATTCCCACTAATGTTGTGCAGCTTTAGATCAGGTCCAAAATTCACAGATTACTGATGTCAGAATTCCGTTAGTCTGCAAATGGGGTGGGAAATCGAGTTAGCGTAGAAAGGTAGGAGTGGGAAGAAGGTGTTGGGGGAGTACTGTGATGTTGAAATATAGCTTGGCATTTCCATGATGTTCTCTTGCTTGGAAGAAAAATAATTGTAAAAAGGTTCCCACCTTATGTGGGGGAACTAGCTGTATTGACCCATAGCTCAGAACTGTTATTCAGATTAACAGCAGAGGCTGAAGGAAAAGTGTGATGGTGTAATTAAGAGGGAACATCCTGTGTACATTGTAAAAGCATGAAAAAAAAGCAGTTGAATATCTTTCATGCTGCCTTAGTAATGAATAAAATTATTACAAGTTGGAAAGGAATATTAAAGAATCATGATGGACAAAAACATACCAGGAAAAATATTTCTCCCTGAAAACTGAAATAGAATTTGAATTTCTTGAATTTTACCTAAATTGACGATTATAATATTTACAATGAAAAAAATATGAGGAAAAAACCCCCACAAGCAATAAGATCATAATTATGCAGTTGGTGAAAACATGCACTCTGCATTTTTTAAATTCCCTAATTAAATCCTAATTAACATGTGCACTAGAGTGTTAATTCTTGCTTTTATTCCTCTAGGGCATCTCTGCACCTTCAGGAACATACGCTTACTCAGATATGTAAAAGATAATTATCAATAAATAGAACTATCACGTAGTATGTTCATTATATTACATATCTGTTGTGTGCCTGCTAGCCTATTAGACAAAAAAGCAATAAAATTTGTTTTGGTTTTGTACAAATTCATTCAGCTTTATCAACAGGACATCACAGCAGCCCCAAAACTGGTCAGCATATTGTCAGGTAATGGCAAAACTGGAGTAATTTTTGACTGCAAAATCCAAGTTTAACTACATGCATGTTTGAAAATGTGTCGTGAAATCTAGAAATTTCTGTTGATAGATTGCAAAAGAAAAGAAAAAAAGGTGCCAGTTATAAATAATGGTCAATTTTCTGTCATAGAAGTTCTTTACTTCAGAAGCCAAGAAAACATTATGCAGATTTTTAGGTTATTTCTATTCTCAAGCCAATTTCGTACTACTTGAACTTGATATTGACAACTTGCTGGTTTGTTCATATTTACAAAAGCAATCTCTTCATAAATAAATAAAACTCTCTTCATAAATAAAAGGTATTAATTAAACACCCATTTAAAAACCCAACAGGTCAAAAAAAAACATTGAGAATAAACGAGTGGTGTGATTTCTTGGCAGCCACCAATAAATCAACCAGTGGAGTTGTATTAGAGAAACAGATGGGTTTACTATATGAGAGATGTTCTAAGCATCCTCTCCATAGAGCTGAAAATCTCACTCCTGAGGCCTAATCCAACTCATTAGTGTTTAG